>NC_059339.1:65124386-65746886 GCF_018350155.1 Leopardus geoffroyi | reverse complement strand
TCAGATACTTTTTTGGAGGAATTCCTGAGATGGTTTTGAAATCAGAATGTCTTCATATGTAGACATAGAGAGACTGAGGAAGTGCGTGTGTGTGTGCACGCACACACACAACTATTGTGAATAGTTGTGCACCTGGTGAAGGGAGCAAGTATGGTCTGAAGTCGAACCTGTGTGCCTGCCTGGAGGTAGGGGAAAATAATTTCCACAAGAATGTCCTAAGGTCCCTTTAAGCTGGTGATGGTTCTATGGGCAACACACACACACACACACACACACACACACACACACACACACACAGCCAGTTTCCTGCCTTAATTATAGGACAGTGTTCCTTGGAGGTAAGTAAACTTCTTTTCTTGGAAAGAGTTGTTGATTTGGCCCCAAGAATAGCTTTCTGGGAGAGAAGTTGTGGGTGGTAGAGAAGAAGAGTCACGAACTGTAATCACATTTGTACACCAATTTGCATGTTTTCAAAGCACTTTCAAATATATTATTGCACTCAATCCTCACAATCCTGTAATACAGATATTGCTATTTCCATTTTACAGTTGAAAACACAGAGAGTAAGTGATTGTTCAAGAGGCCACAGCTGCTAGATGTGACAGTTAGAACTGAACCTGGGGCTTTGCCATGGCCTTTCCATATTACTAGTAGAAAAGGCATAGATTTATGTTTTTTCTCTAAATGTTTTTTTTTTTCTTGTAAAAAGTTTAAAATAGCTTAAAGTATGAATTGGGCAATTTCTGTAATTCTATTGCTATTGCTAATTTTAGGGGCAACCTTATCTTGCTTTTCTCATAAGCTGTTTTCTTTTTTTTTTTTTTTTTTTTAAATTTTTTTTTCAACGTTTATTTATTTTTGGGACAGAGAGAGACAGAGCATGAACGGGGGAGGGGCAGAGAGAGAGGGAGACACAGAATCGGAAACAGGCTCCAGGCTCTGAGCCATCAGCCCAGAGCCCGACGCGGGGCTCGAACTCACAGACCGCGAGATCGTGACCTGGCTGAAGTCGGACGCTTAACCGACTGCGCCACCCAGGCGCCCCACATAAGCTGTTTTCTATAACATCACCAAACATCTTTATCAAATACCTCAAATCTACATTTGATTTCATCTACATCATCTACAATAAATAAGACAAGTAAGGGGGTGTGCCGTTAAGATTTTCGAGATGAAAAATGGGATCATGAAGGTGACTTTACTCCTAATCATTTCATGTTTTGGATCCACTAGCATTGCCTCATTAGCTGAAAGGTGCCATCGAAAGACTTAGGATCCTACTGCTCAACAGAACCGTGAGAAATCTGTCACCACAGGACACAGCAAGTCAAGCTTTGTTTTCTTGGAGGAATCTTGGGAAAAGACACTGGAAGATCTCAGCTCTGTCATTCACCAGCTGTGTGACCTTGGGCAAGACATGCCCCTCTCTGGGTCTTAGCTTCCTGACCTATAAAATGAAGGCTTTGTTAGATGATCTCTGAGATCCTTGTAACTCTGATATTTTATGTTTATAACTTTCCATCTTGTCTACCCATCATCTAGTATTCTGATTTTGAAGAATCTTCTTCCTGTTCAGTTCCTTCTTCTTTAATTACATTTCCTCTATTTGTGCTCTGTGTGAGCTCATGGTAAATTTCATAGCTGCTCCCTCCTGGCCTATAAAGTCCCTGCTCCAGATTATCATAAAAGATTGAGAAAATTAAAATCCATCCCCCTTAGCCTGGTCAATAAGGCTTTTGCAGTCTTGCTCCACTCAGCTTGTCTGCAGTGTATTTCTACTTCCTCTTCTGCAGGAACTTCCTGTTGCAGCTAAGTCAGATATTCTACCCACATCCCCTTCCTAATGGCTTGGTTTTCTAATATTATACACCCTGTGACTTTTTACTACCTATCAAATTCGCTCCATCACTTCTTCTCTGAAGCACTACTTTGGACCTACTGCTTTCCATTTATTGGATTTTTAAAAAATCTTTCCAAGTAAATTACAAGCTATTTAACTCAGATATTGTGTGATGCTTCCTTCTGCATCCCCACAGTGCCAAACACAGTTAGTGTGGGTCTATTGATAGGTGAGGGTGTCTATTGGTTAGAAGAGCTTGTCTCCCAATTAGGCACTGGAATTAGGAACTAACATCTCACTGCAGTGTCAAAGCATCCTGACAATGACTACTGGTCATGTCACCCACGGTTCTCTTAGATTACACCAGCAAAGAAGCTTTTTTATTCCCTTCAGCTGGACAAGGAATCCCAGTGACTATAGTCCATGAGGGGTCACTGTTGGGAAGAGAATGGTTGTGCAGGGTAGGCTATGCTACCACAACGACCCTCCCTGCATAATCCAAATATTTACAGCCACAACATTAGTTCATTTTCTCTGAAGCTATCTTTCATACAAAAAAGAATATTTCTATGCCTTATGCCTTTTTTCTTCATTTAACCAAATGAAATGATGCTTTTATTGACCACTTAGCTTTTTTAATTCCTTTTTGCTTACAAATCTCCTTTGAACTAGTGAATTGATTTTGATGGGACTTGTTGGGATATTAAAGGGCCCCAAGGTGTGCCCTGAATTCCATGGTGTCTCAGAGGACAGTGAGAAACAAAATGATCACCATCAGCTGCATTAAAAATGGTACACCTGCCATCAATTTAAATTTGTACAGTTGGAAATTTGAAGTTGCTGTTGCATCAGGTGCGTTCATGGGCCAGAGTTCATCTAGAACACCATCAGAGAATATATTCCTGGTCTTAGGAGTCTCATCTAAAGTGTGAAAACAATTCTTGAGCAGATTTACAAAATGCTAATTGGAATGCACAGCAAATAGGTCAGTTAAGTTCGTGAGCGTTTTGAAATTATCATGGGTGATATAAGCATATTTTTATTCCTAGTGTTTAATAAAAGCCATTTCTGCGTTTGAGCCAAGGGCTTTGGCACATGCTCAGTGCAAGTCAAAGGATTAATAACCAGTAATAAAGGGAAATTGAGCCAAGGAATATCTAAGCTGCATATCTCTAGGGATCTTGGAAGCGGCAGAAGGGACAGTCCTCGAGACGTGCAGGGTGGACTGCACTCATGTCACCATAATCAATCATTCACTGCAAGCCCAATCTACCAGACCGTTCCCAGGAGAAAAGGCCAGGGCTGATCTCATGAAGTCCTTGCTTCATTTGCTTATTTCTATGATTAACTGCAAGTAATTCTGTTTGCTTCATTACCAATAGAAACCACATTAAAGAATTGCCAGGTAGGTGGGAGCAAGAATTTTAAAGGATGGGCAGAGGCAGGAGAGAGGATACTTTATGGCATTTCACTTGGTAATAAAGGAGCTCCTCTCTCTGTCTCTATCTCTTCCTCTGTCTCTGCCACACACACACACACACACACACACACACAATCATCTGCCTTGGGATTTCCAAATTACTTCATCTTTGGTGACCACATGTGGTGAGAAGATGGGTGGGAGGTCTCCTGAATTCATTCTAAAAGAAATCTCACTGAATTTTGAAGAAAACATTCCTTTACCTTCACGTGCCAGAGTCAAGACAGGAGGGCAGAGGTCTCCCATGTCAAGGTTAGGCTAGGGGGTAGAGCAAGGCAAAATGTGGGGAAAAGCCTTTCAGCTTCAGGATGAAGGAAAATAACTTTAACCACACTGTCCAGACCCCTAGTATTTCATACAATTTAAAGCATTTTACAGAGGGGGGTGGGCACAGTAGGGAAGAGGACTAAAAAGTACAAACTTCCAGTTGGGGATGCAACAGTACAGCATGGAGAAAATGATTAATAATATGTAACAACTTAGTATGGCGACAGATGGTAGCTAGATTTATTATGGTGATCACTTTGTAAAGTACATAAATGTTGAATCACTATGTTGTACACCTGAAACTAATATAATATTACATGTCAACTACACTTCAATTTAAAAGATTTTTACATATATCTTCTACTTGGATCATTGAAAATATCCTGTACACCACGGTGGGGTTCATCGCTCTTAGTTTGAAAACAGAAAATTCTGAAATTCAGATGAATAAATCAGATTGTTTGTCCAAATACACCTCATGGGAGGCAGCCCTTGTACCAGAAACTGCTTCTTTGATGCCATGCTTTGCTCTAAGCCAGACAGCATGACCCTGTGGCAGGTGCTGCAGCTCTGAGAGTTTCTGGGAAACCAGATGGGGTAAACAGACAGAATCTGAGACCAGGTTCTCTTCCTGGTTCTGTCACATATTTAGACAAGACGCTCATTGGCTTTCTCAGCTCAGGATTCACCATCTGTTCACTGGTAATGGTGACGGGGTGGGAGCAATCATGCCTGCTCTGTGACTCTCAGGGAAGGTGTAGGGGTCTGTGGACACCCATTTCTGGGATAGGCACTTCTCCCATTTGATCCTGACAATAGCACTTTGAAGTCAATATTATCTCTATTTTATATGTCATATGACAGCCTGGAACTCAGAGAGGTTAAGTAACTTGTTGAAGGTATGTGATTTGGTAAGTGGCAGATGTTAGGATTCCAATGCAAGTCTTGTGCTATTTTTACTGTGCTTAGCACCCTAGATGGGATAATGGCTGTGATGGTTCTTTAGATATATACAAAGTTATCCTAATGTAAGAGGAACTGGGTGGTGTTTCAACAAGTATCTGAAGTCTGGAGCAAGCTGGAAGGAGACCAGGGTGAGATAGAGGGGGCCCAGAGCTCCTTGATAATTATGGCAAAGCTGGACACAGTCCCCCACCTCTTCAGTCATTTGTTCTACCTATGTTGATTGTTCTAGATTAATTCACTCATTTGTTTTTTAAACAAGTATCTGCTGAGCCTCACCAATGGCCAGGCACTATGCTTAAAACTGGGGTGGCAGCAGGGACACAGGGGAGTAGCAGGCCATCACAGTATATGTGACAGGGGCACTCAGAGAAGAAAAACAGAAGAAATGGAGGGACTTGGTATCTAGGAGAAGCATGGAATGCAAGGTGGGGGAGGAGGGGGGAGCTTCCAGGACAGAGAGTCAGGAAGTGACTGAAAAGATGTCCAAGAGCAGGCAAAATGGCCGGAGAAAGGCATTTCCCACTCAATTTCAGGAACTAACATTGCCAGGAACGGTTCAATAGGTGAGATTGAACACAGACAGAATCCATGGATGTGGAAGCCATGGGTCACCCAGCTTGAAATGGTCATCAAAGAAAACGGGCCTTCTTGATGACTCTGAGAAGAGAGTACCTTTGTGTCCTGAAGAATCAGCTAGAAAGCCAGTTGGAGGGGCTCCTTCCAATTTACAAATGACTGGGAACAGGGCAAATGCCTTCAGAGAGAGCATGTGGCATTGGTTGCCTCCCTTGGCAACGAGCCACGCTGCCCTCATCTGCCATAACCTGGGTCAAGCTCTGGAAGCCTCTCTGTGAGACCCTGGCTGGGGCCCCAGCCTGCATGTCTCTGTCCAGCCTCACACACTGTACAGGGCTCAGAGGGAGGTGTTGCTGGGGAGTCCAGCTGCAGTCATCGAATGCTAAACCTGGAGCCGGCAAATAAGCATTTAGTGCCCTCCCTGCCTTGCTCTTCCCCAGTGGCTTCAGGATCGTTTTTCTGCTTTTCATACTAGAATTAGACTCTTTGAGGACATAGGCTTTGTATTTTTCATGGTGACTGACCCCGATCTGGGCATGGAGTAGGTGTTATTTGTTAGTTGAAGGAATGCTAATTGGTGCTGTTGTAGAACAAACTGCTGTGGAGATTTGTAAGGGAAGCCACTCTGAGTTTGAAGCTTCACTTAGAGCCACAGAATCATGGAATGCAGGATCTGGCAGGGCGATGGTGCCTATACCTCATTTTACAGACAAAGAGAATGAGGCCAGAGAAGGCAGGTGAGTCATTTAGGTGCTTAGAAGAATTACATCTACACTTGTTGTGTTTTCATTTCTGGGCCATATTCTTGCCACCAAGACATCACTCGTCTCCTCTCTAAGTGAGCTCTGAACTAGGAAGAAGAATGAAATGCTGAAGTTTCACACACACCTGCTATCTGCTCGCTGTCCCATGGGCTGGATGAAGAACTGAGGTCAGTGTGCCTTGCCTGCTGTGGGTGATCAGGCTGCTCTAAGCTTCCTCAAGGTCTTGTCCAACCTTCCATCTCTCTTTGGGTCCAGTTGGGCTGGTCCCACACTGGGTCAAGTGCACATCCCTCTTAATGTCTTTGTCTTCTCTTTTTCCCACCCTATTCAAACCCTGCCAGGTCTTCAAGGGCCAGCTGTGTTCAGTGCAATGTAATTCAATTCAACAGACATTTATTGAGGGCCTCATGTATACAAGGCATTGTGTAGCCAGACATTTACTGGAGGTGTTGAGGACACTAAGTGAATAAAACACATTTTCTGTTCAAGGCTCAAGGGGAAGACATATCTGTAAACAATCAAGACCCACAGCTCAAGACTGAGAGTACTAGTAATAAAGATCATTTATTGAGCACCCACAAATTACCGGACTCCGTCCCAGGCACTTAATATTTGTTACTGCCAATCCTTCCAAGGCCAGAAAAGATAAGTATTAGATGCAGCCCAGTGCCTTCAAAAGAGCTCCAGTTTTGTAACTGGTCCTAAGACTAAATTCCATCTCCACTCTACAAATTATGTGTCTTTGGGCAAGTTACTTAACTTCTCTGCATCTTTCATTTGCAAAATGAAGACAACAAAACCTTCATAGGAAGGGTGTGAGGATTAAATGCTAAAATGCACACAAAAGACCTAGTGTTGGCAAAGTGCTTGACAAATGTGACCAGAGGCCCAGATACTCCAGGAAATGTAAGACATCTGTGAGGGAAGACCTCAGGGAAGCTAGCCATGGATTGGGGCAGGTCATAGGTGGGAGACACCATTTGAGCTGAGTTTTTAAAGACAGGGAGGAACTGGGTGGGGTTAGAGAATGGTGGCCACCAAAGGGCTCTGGTTGCTGCTGCCCTGAGGGTCCTGTCTTCATGACACTTCCCTACACTGTAGGGTGTCTGGGCTGGATTACCCAGACCTCGTATAGTATTAGAGGCTTGGGGGAATTTCTGGGCATTTCCCCCCATTATTTATTTAATCCCTTCCTCAACTGAGTATCAGCTACAATCCTCACCAGCTTGAAAGTGAAGACCTCTGAGTTCCCATTATCGTAGTGATCTGTGTAGACTACAGACTGCTGCAGATCATCTACGGGGTTCTGTTTAGACCCTTGGGCTGCTCCTGACTTGAACCCTAAATGGACCAGTTTTTTGGCTGCATGTGTACAAAGACGTGTGTGTTCTGTATTAGAATTTAGCGGTGCTGGGAACTTCAAGCAATCCCGATTGTCTAAACTAGGCCTCCTTTAAAATGTCTTCTGACTTCCATTGCCCAAGGCAATGGGGTGTAGCTGTTGGGTAATATGATTTTCCAATGACCCACATGTCAGTGAGAATCAGATGAGAGCCTGAGGAAAGCAGGCAAGCAAGCAAATGAAAATCCTCATGCAGCAAACAACAACAGCAGCGACAACAAGAACCCTGAGAAGAATCGATAAATAGTTGTGGTGCGGAATGAATGAATGAATACATGAATGGAATTTCCTGAAAAAAGTCCTCTTACCAAAACCATCAGCTTCTTTTAGAGCACGAGGGAGAACTAGGCCCGCTTCCCGGGAGCTGTCAGTGCAGAATTAAGTGTGCTTGGTGGCATTTCCATTCCGGGTAGTGAGTTATGTAGGACTGTCCCCTCCCAGAGCAGAATGAGAGACGGGCGCTGACGGGTGCTGCCAGGAAGCAGCTGCACCTAAGATATGGCAGGGTTAAAACTCGCCTTGGTCTGAAATGTTAAGGGCAAGCCTGCGAGGGCTCCCTTCCCGAGTTTATCACTGCAAACTAGACATTTTCTCATGGGCTCACAGTGTTTATGCTTCTAGGGCTTAGCTGCTTGGATAACAAGGCTAATGAAAGAAATCCTTCCTTTTCACAGAGCATCATACCCATAACACGACACCAGCGTGCCCACGGCACTTTATTTCTGAAGGTGCTTTTGTGTTCACACTCCCATTTGAAACCCACAGTAACCCAGTGAGGGAGACGTTATCTCCAGTCATGAGACTCGCAGGCTGAGGGTCAGAAGAGGAACCTGACTGCTTTAACATGACTCAGGAGGCAAAGAATCAAGGCAGGATTAGAACCCACATCTCCTGACTCCCAGCCCAGTGTGCTTTCCTTCTTGACAAGCTGCCCCCAAATGAAGCATCTTCTCAATGAGTGCACACAATGTTTGAGCCAGTTTTCCCATATAGCTTGGAGTAAATGCTTTCTGGTGATGTTCCCTCCCACTTATTATAAGCACAAGCCTGTTCCTGCTTGAGTCCCCAGAATCAGCTGGCAGTTTGGTACAAATACAGATGTGGGGCCCAACCCCAGATATTCTGATTCTTTAACAAGATGCATTTTTGACACACACATTAAGTGATTCTGATGCATGTTAAACTTTGCAACTTGCTGGTTTAGGGAATACAGTACATTCTCAAGATCACTTGAGCCAGACATGATCTCACATATAAATCTGTTCCCTTGAAAGGTAAGTGAAAAGGGGTGCCTGGGTGGCTCAGTCGGTTAAGCGTCCGACTTCGGCTCAGGTCATGATCTCACAGCTCGTGAGTTTGAGCCCCGCGTCGGGCTCTGTGCTGACAGCTCAGAGCCTGGAGCCTGCTTCACATTCTGTGTCTCCCTCTCTCTCTGCCCCTTCCCTGCTCATGCTGTGTCTCTCTCTGTCTCAAAAATAAACATTAAAAAAAATTAAAAAAAAAAGAAAGGTAAGTGAAAAAGAAGAAAAAGAAAAGATAAAAAAGAAACATCCTTTTTGGCAGCCTTTTCCAAGACTACTACTTTTGCCTTGAAACCCCCCCCCCCCCTGCCCCTTTCCTTTTACTCCCAACCTGCCAAGCTTTTCTGACCCTCTCTCTGCGCTAGTGTCTGCTCCCTGAGCTGCATCATACTTACATGACTATGTAGTCACTGTGGGTCGGCCTTGTGGTTTTTGGTCCCTATCCTGCGCAGTCTCTGAGGGTGAGTCTTCTGTAAGAGTCCTTGGCACAATACTGGAAACTGCAAAGACGCTTTCGGCACATTCTTGGGATGAACCTCTTAACTCTGTTGGATGCTGCCTAGCACCACTCCCTGCATCGATTTGGACAATCAAGTGTGCTTGCTACAGATGCCAAGTCCATTATCAAATAGGCCCTGAGTTCCTACAAGGTGAAAACCTAAAATCTCAAAACCCCCCTTCAAAAATGTGGGGACTCATAAATATGGATGTACAAAACATGACTGTTGATGGATTGGCTGATACAGAATTGTGTTGGAAGGTGCAGAGGGTGGTCCAGCCCACAGGTGGGCCTGTTGGTTGGTTGTCGACATCACTCTTGCCTGGGCCAGCTGTTCAGATCCTGGAGGATCTCCCAGGAGGCAGGGGAGAAGGTGTGCACGCTGTCCTACACAAACACATAGGTCCTACTCAAGCAGTGCACAGAACATCATCTTTGTCATTCAAAGGAATGGAATGCAGGCCTCTGCAATTGTAACAACTATGATAATAACTGTTTATATTTGCTCCCAACTTTGCCATTTACTAAGCCCTTTCAATGATCTTTTCATAATCACCTTCATATTAGGTAAACTGCTACTTCCAAGTTTAGGGAGGAGGAAATGGATGTTCCCAGAGGTGAAATGAATTGTTCCAGGCCATACAGCTAGATGTGTTAGAACCCCACTTTCCTGATGCTGAAATGTCATGCTCTCCCAGGACACCATGTAGCTTGTCACCTGTAGGCCACACCTCTTCAGGATGTAAACTCCCAAACACTTTTCCATATAGATCTAACTCATTTTACATGCAGAGTTTATTCCATAAATCGTAATAAAAAAGAATAGAAGGAACTATTAAAACAATTAAAATTTTTTTAAATGTTTATTTATTTATGAGAGAGAGAGAGAGAGACAGAGTGCGAGTGGGAGAGGGACAGAGAGAGGGAGCCAGAGAATCCAAAGCAGGCTGCAGACTCTGAACTGTCAGCACAGCGCCTGATGCCGGGCTCAAACTCACAGGCTGTGAGATCATGACCTGAGCCAAAGCTGCCACTCAACCGACTGAGCCACCCAGGCACCCCAGAAAGAAGAGTGATTTTAAACACATTTAATCAATCATTTAAAAAGTATCAATATAGTCCTTAGTACTATGAAAACATTGTGCCTGGCACTACGGGGGACACAACTGATGTGTATAAGGCATGCCCACGGGTGCAAAGCGCTCTAAGCACGGCACAGGGGTGGTTTCCAGTGAGTGAAGGTGACAGCAGCTGCCAGTTCCTATGCATGTATGCAGAGCCCTGCTGAAGACCAGAGGAGCTGGGCGAGTAGCTTGATGCTACTGCCAGGTACCTGGTGCCTGTCTAGCTTGTTAGTTCCTGGTTCAGGACTCACTCCACCTGACTCTGGCTTAGCTCAGAGACCTCACTGTAGGGTAGAGCCCAGAGCGTTCTTACAGCCACAGGGCTTCCAGGCCAAAGGCCCTCAGTAATAAAAGACAGAGTAACAGGAGAAAAACAAACAAAAGTTTAATCACAAATATATCTCCTGTATGTATGGGAGAGACCCAGGACAATCAAGTCACTCTTTGGAATGGTTCAAGCTATCACCCTAAATATCATCTTCAGCTGAAGATAAGATGGTGTGGGGGCCTGGGGAGGTAAAGGTGCATATGGAGAGCTGACCAGGAAGGGCACAGTAAACAAGGGTAAGGATTGTTATGCAGATTTAAGTCACCTTCTCCACTTCTAAAGAGTTTTAGATATTTAGAATGATCTCTTCCTGATACAAAGAGAGACATTCTTACAAATAGAGATTTCCCTTACAAATGTAAATGTCTCTTGCAAAAGGTAACTGGGTTTACTGGGTTTTCAGAGCTTCTCCTCTGTTTGCTTCTTAAAAATAATCAGCTGAAGGGGTGCCTCTGTGTGTGGCTAAGGGGGTTAACCTCCACTTCAGTTTAGGTTGTGATCTTGAGGTTCCTGGGTTCAAGTCTTGCGTCGGTATCTGTGCTAACAGCTTGGAGCCTGGAGCTTGCTTCTGATGCTGTGTCTCCCCCTGTGTCTCTGCTCCTCCCCCACTCACTACCTGTCTGTCTGTCTGTCTCTCTCAAAAATGAACATTAAAAATGAATTTTAAAAAATCAGCTGAAGACAATCCTTATGTCCAAAAGTCATATTATGGGGTGTCCTATTCTGTTCCCCTTCACCAGTTAGCAACTAACAGTGAATTATGAGTCTGGGATCCCCCCTGGGGGGTTGAGCAAGTGAGGTTTGTGTGTGCTTGCATGTGAGCTTCTGTGTGGGCACAGGGCTGTGGGAGTAGAAGATGATCCAAGTTCAGAACTAACACCGGGGACTGTGAATGGGCAAATGATTTCCCTGGAGGGTCAGCATTCCATCTCCTACAAGAAGCCATCAAATGGAACTATGCCTGGTTCAGGGGTAGCTAATCTGCAAGGGAGATTTTTTTTTTTCTTTTCAGTCCGAGCCCCACCTTGCCTTTCCTGCCTTCGTGGATTTCAGTTCATTTATACATGGATTCAGTTGCTTGTTAGTGCGCTCTGCGGTGCCTCCCTAAGGATATAACTCTGCAGATGGACGACATTTTTTATTTTCTTAATATTATTCTTGGCTTTTCAGAGAAGAGTTTTTAATGATTATTCCTCCCGGTATTATTTTAGTTTCCAATTACAATGTGGGTATACTCCAGCACACTGCTATTTTGTAAATGGATGTATACGCTTATTGTTAATTGATTCCCCAAACAGGCCCCAAATGCTTGCATTTAGATTGTGTATTATATTACTTGTATGCCACTGGGCTGGCCCCCTGCCAGCTGGGGCTCTCAGTTCACCAAAATCACCGGTGGACACATCTTGTTTTCCCTAACACCTGTGCAAACTAGTTTGCCTGTCCTTGGCTTTGCTCTCCAGGGAAAGGGAGTTAAGGTGGCACACTATTGAAGAGATGTTCAAAACCCCGAGATCCATCTGTTCTTTTTTCATAAGAAAAGGAAGAGAAAGAGATTTCAACTCCAGTCCCTAGATTATCCATCATTTTGTGAAAACACAAAGGAAAGTGAGCTCTGGTCACCATGTCTTAATGTCTGACCATCAGTGGCTGAATTCTGACAGCAACAACTTGAACCACTCCTCCGTGAAGCTCTTCCTGGGGACCTAGCACGTTAGAATTCCTTGCTCTGGGTTGTCTGTCACTACTCCATCCCAGTGGGTACAGGGCTGCTTTACTCACTAATGTGTCTATATCACCTCCAGACTGCACGTGTGGGCTGAGTTCTCTTCTTTCCCTGAGTCATCCTGGTGTCGAGAACTGTACTTGATAGCTGCTAAACTGAATGAATGACAAACAGCTGAATACAGATGCTGTCACAAAAGAGTTTTACTGAAGTTTAACACTGGCTACATGCAAAAAATGGACATGTGATTTTTAAACAAGATGATTATCTATTTTTTAAAATCACAGTATTCAATACAGTATGAAAGCTAAAGTGCATAGCACATGGTGAACAGGGATCTGATCTGTATCAACTGTGAAATGAAATGGACCATTTCAAAGATGTCTTGGAAATGCTGTGGTCATCCAGAGCTATGATCTATGCTTTAATAGGTAACAGCTCTTATAAAGCATGGAGTTGCAATTGGGAAAACATATTATACATCTTATTCCTTCTTCTATATGATGCAGTAGAGACCAGATTGAATCTAGATCTGTGTTCTTTATCATTATCATTATTATTGTTATTGTTATTATTTTGCATTTAGGATATCTAATCGAAGATGTCAAAGCTAAGGTATGGTATTAGTTTGAACATTCCAGTTCCATGATCTTCTAAAACAGATGCAACAAAACACATTACTCTATAGAAGTCACCCATTGAGGAAGTTGCTTCTTTCCTAACTCTTCTCTGTTACCAGTGTACTTTTATTTTTTTGCACCCCTATGAACCTACTATTCCCTCCCAGAAAAAAGAGGGATTAAAGTCTTCAGGAGAATGCCCCAAATCCCAAAGGTAGAATTCCAGGCATCAGTCAAAAGGCGAGAAAGCTCTGGGAGGGAAGGTCACTGTATGGGGTTCCTCAAGGTACAGGATTTACAACTCCCAGCCAAGAACTGGTGGCCACCTTCACCTCCTGGTGAGACTGGCCTTGGCCATGATAAAGCCTGTCAAAAGAAGCTAATTCGGCAGTTGGATAGCAGCATGAATGTTTATGTAATGCTAGCCTGAGGTTTAATGCCACAATTAAAAGAATAACAAACCCTCCTGCTGAGGAGCCTTTTGGCTACTCCAGACCCTTTAATTCCCTTCAGAAAACAGCATGTCACTTCCAAGGGTTACCCACAACAGGGCTTGCTTTGGAGACCTAAAGGGGTAATTATCTATTGGGAGAGGCAAGGCTGAGGTCAGTCTGGCTGGGGTGAGGGCCTGCCCTTTGTGCAGATATTGGAATGTCTCGGAATCCCAGCCAAACCGAATCAGCCAGGGCCGTGTCTCATGAGAAGTTACTTCGGAAGGTCATTTTGTCTGCCCTGCTGCTGACTCAGGCGGCCTTTTCCAAGCTAACTAGAGTCAGATGAATTCGTGGGAAAAGCTCTGTCGTCACCATCGAGGACCCAAATGGAGCTGGACCCTGAGCCCACTGGGTTCTTTGGTGGGCTGTCCACATCTCACCAAACGGTGATGTCTGGTTCACCTCTGTGTCCCCATGCCCACGCACAGATGGCACACGGCCAGGACTGTGGGGGGAAGGGGTGGCCCTCCCTGTTTCCCGTGTGCTCTCCCTTCTTTCCTTTCAGATGCCACCCATCTTTGAAGGCTTAATTCAAGTTCCATCCCTCTGTGCATCTTCCTCTGCTGCTGACATTGCTCCCTGATCTGTCAGTGACCCCTGCACTCAAGTACCCCATGGTGAGTGCCAGAGTCCAGGGAGCACCTCGAGCCACGGGGTCTCTGCCTTACAGTCCTCCTGGTTTCATTTTACAGGGCCAGCGCCATGTCTTTTACATGACAGAAACTCAATAAACACTGGAAACCCACTCCCCTGGTGTGTGAAAGGACCTTGGAGATCAAGTGGCCCAGTGGGTCTCTAACATTTTGTTTTTAAAAAGCAAAGAGAACACTTTAATCTTTTCAAACAAACTATTATGAAGTCTCCTCCCCTGTGGAAAGCAGATAAGAAACCAGCTTCCTGATTGAGGAGAGGGCAGAGGGCTGCAAGCCCCACGTCTGATCTTTCTCTCCCCCACTCAGCTCCCTGAGGCAGCATCTGAAAAACCACTTGTCTGTTCAGACCCTTCACTTTATACATGAGGATGCTGAGGGCCAGAGAAATAAAGTGACCCCACTAGGTTCACACTTATTTCAGTGGCAAATTTGGGAGGAGAATTAAGGTCTCCAAAGTATTGCCTGAGTGACCTTTCCAATTTATGATACTGCTTTACTTTAGGCTAAGAGAAAGGAAGGAAGGAGGCTGGGAAGGAAGGAAGGAGGACAGGAAGGAAAGAAGGAAGGGAGCGAGGAAGGAAAGAAGGAAGGAAGGAAGGAAGGAAGGGAGGATGGAAGGAAATTAAGAAAGAAGGAAAACAGTGGGGAGAGGGAAGGGAAATAAAGAAAAACATGAAAATTCAATACGTTCTGGATAAGTTTAATTTAATGTTCTCTTTGATTCCAGCATCAACACAGCCTTATACTTGGTATAGCATACCCCTTGCACTCCCAAAAGTCCAACTGTGATGTTTTTTTAATGAGAATCTTCAGAAAGGGAGTTTAGGAAACCATATCAATGATTAACTCAATTACTTATTAATATTAAGATTTCACACTGCCTATCAAGACTTCGAATTTTCACAGTGAGGAATTTCCACCTAACAGGGCAGTTTGGGTATGTAAGGTGCCTCACACTTACGGAACACAAAGGAGAGCAATGCAGATCAGACCCTGATTAATTCCCAAGAACTAAAGGTCTGTGTTAAATTCTTCTTGCTCCAGGTCCTGTTTCCTGTGAGGGACAGTTTCTCTGACCCAGGAATGTCACCCCCTTGTGACTTTGCCCACCTTGCTTCCACAGGCCCCATGTGTCTACATTCCATAGGGGGTGAGCGATGGAGGGTGCCCTCATTGGATGGGAGGTGCTCCTTTAGTCTCCTCTGTGCCTCCTTTTGACTCTGCTTATACTGCATTTCCCAGACTATTTTGTTAGGAAACAGAGGCTCAGAAAGATGAAAGGACCTTCCCAAGGCCAACCTGGCTACATGATATTAGTCAAGCTCAGTACCCAGGTGTTTGGATACAAATTTACACTCTGTCCACGGTCTCCATGATTGCTCCTTAAAATGGATTTTAGCTCAGTGATGCTACAAGTTAGTATGACAAGGCAGTTACTTTAAAATCATAAGTTTCAGGGGCGCCTGGGTGGCGCAGTCGGTTAAGCGTCCGACTTCAGCCAGGTCACGATCTCGCGGTCCGTGAGTTCGAGCCCCGCGTCGGGCTCTGGGCTGATGGCTCAGAGCCTGGAGCCTGTTTCCGATTCTGTGTCTCCCTCTGTCTCTGCCCCTCCCCTGTTCATGCTCTGTCTCTCTCTGTCCCAAAAATAAATAAACGTTGAAAAAAAAAAAATTAAAATCATAAGTTTCAGAATCTGTAGTTGTATTAAGAGCACTTGAGAACTCTTCCATTTTCAATCGATCATTCATTCATTGAACAAATATTTATTGACAAATCACTTAGTGCCAGGCACCGTTATGGTGCCGGGCATACACCACCAGGTATTTTAACAGTTCTGTGAATGAAGCGCTCATCCTGTTTAGCTAACACATCCCCCTCAACCTGCCCCGGGAGAATGCCATTATGATTAATGCGGTTCTTATTGTTTTCTTATTAGGTTTCAAGAGAATCACTGAATCTGGTGCTTGCATTTCAATTTTTGATAAATTGGGGAACAGAGGAAAGAAGATAGCCTTAAGGGTAGGAATAAAAGCATTTATTAATATATAAATTAACATTTTAATGAGTATTAATGGCTATATTAGTAGCTATCTCAGTGCCATGTAAGCAACAGGAAGTTTGCCATGGGTGGATTTCCACCTAAATCTTGAGGGCATGGGTTGATCTTTATTCATCTTTGCATCCCTCACAGAATTGAGCCTTGCCCATCATAGATGTGCAATAAAATTTGCTGATTGACTGGTATGCTTCCCAATATCACATTTACACAACAAGTAATATAGGCCAGGTCCCCCTTAGAACTCTCACCTAAGGCATCTATGGGAAATTTCTAACCAGGCAAGTTCGTCTACAGGGCCAGATTTGCATTTTATCAGAGTCGATGTTTACCTCCACGGTATCATCCTTGGGGGAAGCTTTTTTTCCCCATCTGTGGCTGATGCTATTGGTCTGATTAGGACTGACTTGTGGTTCTAGAGATTAAACCAGGAGCTGCAGCATGGAAAGGGCAGGATGCCTACCCAGGGAGGCACAGGAAAGGTTACAGTTTTTCACCACTCCAGGGCAGAACACTTTGTGGAGGTGGAGATGTTCTCTTAGTCTGGGATCTCCATGGAGGTTGGGTCCATTCTCAGCTGGTCAAAGGAGAAACTTCTTCCCATGAGTCTGAGTAGGTATAGTGAGAATAGCACAGACCAGGTAAGTATCTTATTCTTTTCACCATCAGACATCTGGGGCCAGGCACTAAAGGCCCAAGTCAACTATCAATTCTTTGCATATGTGTAGGTAAGATCTAAACACCTTTACCCTTCCTTCTTTACTTTGGGCCTAAGGTCAAACTGTCATTATTATAATTACACATATCACAATCAATTTTGTATTTGAGTCCTACAGGCCCTAATTTGGAGCTAGTGTTGTGACTCAAAGAAAGGCAGTAATATTACACAATGGTATTACAAAATGTGTTTTGTCTGTGGTGTGTATCCCTCCTATGTATTCCACACCCCCCATCTCATAAATGTAATGATGCTGGAAATTTCTTTGCCAGAGAGTTAGTGATAAGGCTGAAAGTGGAGGTTACTATGGGAAAGAGAACATAATGAATTATGTTTACAATGGGGGGTAAATGACCAGTTTGAGAGTTTTTCTTAAAGTAGGTTTTGACCCCGAGACACACAGAGAGGGAAGTAAAGGCTGGGGTATATAAGATCAGGATGTGCCTCAGATGGTATTTGTAATAGAGACCTGTGTTTGCTACTAGCTGGCTCCACTGACCTCTACAGTGGCTCCATGATATGAACTTTCGGGGCATCCCTTCACCGAGGCTGAGGTACAGCCATGGAATAGTGAGCCATCATTGGGCACCTCTCTGACTGGGCACCACACTGGTTAGTGGTAAGTTTCTGGAGACCATCTATACTGAAACTTGGTCAACAGGGATCCTCAAAGAAGCCCTTTCTCTGATCACAGCCCAGAGTAGACAGACCCTTGGTAATGGATTTACCAAGTACTTGAAAGTATTCTGAACTAGACACGACCCTCATTGTTGAGAAATGATGTCTGGGAATTCCCCTCTGCCTTCCCCATCCTTCCAGCCCACCACCCACTCCAGTAATGGCCTTGTGATCTCATCCTCTCAGACAAACTCTGAAGGCATAGTGAACCTGATGTATGTAAATCCTGTGCCCGAGCCAGACTCTCCCAGCGAGGCTGCCCTGAAGAAAATCTATTGCTCTAATCAATTACCAAACTTCCAAATGAAATAGATCGTTCTTTCTTGCTGGAAGACTATCAAGCCGTCATTTTTCTTGGTAATGAGCAATAGTGCAGAGGGGGAATTTCACTTTCTCTGTGGCACTGGACGGAGAGTTCCAGTAAGCAGGGCCTGACCAGGAAAGCTGGGAGTTACCTGCCAAAATGATGGAAAGGTATCTGGAAACTTCTCTCACTCCTAAATGCACTCCAACAAATCTCTCTTGACTGCTTCATAGGGATCAGGCAGTTTTCTGGGTGTGGGAGGTGTAAAATTGAAAAAGGACCCTTCCTCCTGGCCTGCGAATCTCCTAATCTGGCTTGTGCTTCCCTGCTCCCCACTCCTTCCTTGCTGGGCCTGTTTACCCCAATTCACGAGCTATACCTGGTGAGGCCAAGAACTCATTTGAGAGCCTCACCTCCACCATCTGATGGACAGTGTATAGTCTGTTGCCCAGGGATGCTCCATGGGCACTGGTATATAGTCTCCAAGCATTTATCTTTCCCCCAAAATGTGCTCCTGTACGTGCATCTGGGTTCCTGCTTCAGTTTCCCTTCCCAGCCTCCTAATTCCCCTGTGGGCTTGAAACCACATCTCAAACTTTAGTCTGTTAGGCTGGGTTCTTGCTAGGCTTATTCCCTGAGAACCGAGAGCCCATTTTTCTAGCCCCACTCTTCCTAGGAGGGCCCTGCCATGAGCAGACTGATGAGTCAGTGCCTTGAGGCCACAGCCTACCTGTTTTCAAATAGTACGTGTCCCTGGGCATTTTCTGCAGTAATGCTTTGCCTACTGTAGCAAACCTTCTGATATACAGATGGAGGCCTGATCCCTGTGTGATATCATCCCACCCCTTGGATTCTGGACTCTTCTTCCAAGGCAATGCTTTTTCCAAGATCTGTTTTGGGGACAGGACTTAACACAAATGGGAGAATTCTTGTGGGGGAATTTGGGACACTTGGATTAGGTCCTCCTTCTTTCCCACCTAGTTCCAACTGCGTTCTCTCTCAAGCTTACATCCCTGAGATCTCGCTTGTCTCCTGCTAGCTGTTCCTGGGTATGGCAGTTACCCACCTAGTGCTCACATTCTGGATGGAAAGACATCTAGATATTTAGCAGATAAAAATGAACCATTGTGATCAGGCAAAGATAAAGGTATGTATAAAGGGCCATGGAGCAAGCACAGGGAAGGGGTTACTAATGTCATTGGAGTATGGAATGGAGCCAAGGACGTCACAAGGAAAACAGTGGAAATGGACCTTAAAAGAGGGGTGAGGGTTGATTTGGAGGACAAGGGTCTTCCAAGGAAAAGTTACCCTGAAAGGGTCCACTGTTATGAGTAATATATGAGAGTCTGAAAAAGAAGCTTTAAGTTACTATATACACCCTAGAATTTCAGAGCTTGTTGCCTCAAATATAGTTTCTGCCCCACCGAAGCTATATCCTGGTTGAAAAAAGTTCCTCACGTGGTAAACAGTTGACTAAGGATGCAAGGCTATACATAATAAAGTGCTGCTTTGAATACAGACAAGTACCGTGGATGTGTTAAGAGCCAAACTGTCTGGCCCAGGTAATGCTCTCTGTAAAGGCTGGGAAGAGAACAAGGCTATTGGCTTGGGGTGACTCTGTACACAATTAAAAGGGAGTTACTACATGAGCTAGGAACAGGGACCTTTTTGCTATCTGTAAAATCAAATCATGTGGGTGGCTGTCTTCTTTGGCCTGTGCCCTGCACAGGACTCTATGGGATCTTCAGGAGAGAAGGAGAAAAAAAAAAAAAAAAAAAGACAATAAAAATAACAGGACTTGATGTGCATGTGTATGAATGAGTGTGTGTCCAAAGAAATGTCTAATGGTGCAACTAGCTCTGAGCACTGGCTGGTGGGGAGGTGTCCTGAATCCAGAGTGGGGAAAATGGCCTTTGCAAATGCCAGCTGGAAATGCTGCTGTGCTGTGCAAGCAGGATGAGAACAAGCTAGTGAGCTGTCACCTTTCCAAGTAAGTTTCCTCTCTGAGTTCAGGGGATCATCTAGCTGTTTGGTGTGGGGCTTTGGGCATCTTGAAGCCTCTTTCGGTGAGGCAGACACCTGTGTGTGGGGAGCAGGGCTGAATGCCTTTTTATTCCACAGCTGGTTGGGCCACTTTCTGGAGGCAGGATCCTGACAGGCAGGCCAAGGGGAATGTGACATTGTGATATTCCATGAAAGAGTGGGCCAGGCTGCTTCCCTGTGAGCTTGGCAACCTACTTCTTCACTCCCACTGGTGGCGGGGTTGGGGGACAGAGCAGCGTGGAGAGTCTGGGGAGTGTGGGAGGGCATGGTCATTGGTCCAAATACATCTCATTTTCTCTAAGCCTGTGCTAAGTACAGCTTTGGGTGGGGGGGAGGTGGGGGCAGGGGATGGGTCCTGGATAAACTGCTGGGATCAGGATTCAGATTCTGACTCTACAAGTTTCATGATCTTAAGGAGTTCGCTTAATCTCACAAAGACTAATTTTTCTCCCCTAAGTATGGGAATTTTTATGACTACTGAAAAACGCAGAAATGTCAGGTTTAAACACGAAAATAGTTGTAAGCACTTGTTACTCTACAAGAAGCCCTCAGAAATGCTCTCTTCCCATGCTCCCTAATTCTGTAGTAAGAACTCTGAGGCTCAGAGAGGTCAAGCATCTCACCCAACATTGCGCATTAGAGACGGTGATGAGGCAGGAACCTGGGAAGCACAGTGAGAAGGTGGTGGAGAAATGCTCTGGGCTGGCTCTGCCCCAAACTAGCTGTGGAATTTTGGACAACCTCATCTCTCTGGCTTCAGGTTCCCTCTCTGTTAAGCAGAGGATGGATCAGACACTCTCCAAAGCCTCTTCCAGTCCTGACACTGAAGGAGACTTATTCACTCCTCTGTGCAGCAGAGGCCTGGCCTATGACCCATAATCCTATGTATTCCAGAAGAAGCAACCATGTGGGCTCCAAGTGAGATAGCTCTACAAAGAGAATTTATCTTAGCAGAACTTCTCAAAGGCTTTGGCCCCAACACCTCTTGTGAAAACAATCAAAGGGAGGCAGGGGGTGAGGGCCCACAGAATGCAGAATCACGGCCATTATAGCAGCAGATTGCTGACATAATATAACCCAGCCTTTCTGGGTCTTAACTTTTCAATTCTGTCCAATTTATTTTTCCTTCCCTGTCCCCTCAGTGACCTGAAATGCAGTCACAACCTTATCGTGGCTTTCCTGTAAGTGTCTTTTCTTCATCTTTTAAACCTTGATCTCCTTTATGCTAATAAATTAGAACTGAGGCTCACTGTGACAAGGATAGGGGGTTTCTCCCCAAAATATAACTGTGTGCATGTAATAGAAAGAGACAAGGACTGTGAGGCAGAAAGAGATAGAAAAACACAGAAAGGAAACTTTTGGAGAATTTGTGAGACAGGTTTTTTTTTTTTTTTAATTTTTAACGTTTATTTTTGAGAGAGAGAGAGAGAGAGAGAGAGGGAGACACAGAATCCAAAGCAGGCTCCAGGCTCTGAGCTATCAGCACAGAGCCCAACATGGGGCTTGAACCCACAAACTAGGAGATCATGACCTGAGCCAAAGTCAGACACTTAACCAACTGAGCCACCCAGGTGCCCCTAAGACAGACAGGTTTTGACAGAAAGACAAAGAGAAGATAGGGAGGCGATGACACAGATGGATAGGCAGAGATAGGGACATTGGTCCATCTCCTCTTTGTGTCCCTGGCTACAAAGAGGGATGGGACAGAAACTGCCAGGTCCACAGATGAGTTGGGTAAGGTGTGGAATGTATTCCATGAGGGGGTATATGGAGTCTTTATTTTCATCCTTGTTCTTTTCAAAGAGATTTCAAGGCCTTTGGCTATACTGGAAGCTCCAGGATAGACCAGACCCATCTGCAGTCCCCAGGCTAGGGCCAAGGATCCTTCATCCCTGAATTTTCCCTTGGATCGACCTGAAAGCAATGATTTGGAGGAAGCTGGCATTGCTACCCATGATATCAGCTCAGAGGTCATCCTTGATTTCCAAATATCTCTACATTTTGTGATTCCGTTTACATTTTTACATGTGTATGTTTGGTCTCCACAACCAGATTGTAAACTCCTTGAGGGCAGGTGCTTTTGTGTGTGCATGATGCCTTGAACTAAGAGTCTTTAACAAAGTCTTGTTGAGTTACTGGGCTCACATCTTCAGACCACTTTCAATGGTCCATATGAATGGATGCTGGAAGGTTTGAGGGGACTCACTAAATCAACACTGGTTATTTGTATAGGAAAACTTTGTAGATGGCTAGGCACCCATGAATGGGTTGGCAAGCAAAGAAACAATAAAGGACCTGGTTTTGAGGAACTTAGGACTCTCTTCCAAGGGCTGAGAGAGAGAAGAGGATCACACCAAGAACATACATGAAGACCAGTCTGTAACAGTCAACAAGAGAAGATTCAGGAGGCCGGCCACTACTGGGAACAGATCTACCCCAATCAGTCTTCCAGAGAGCTAAGGTGCCCTGTTGATGATATTGAATGATGGCATTTCTGAAAATTATTCTAGTCTTTCTTACCTTTGAGAAAAGCAAAGGACAGTGAATCTATTTTGAGCTTGTATTTTAGGTTCAGAGTTGTACTTGGAAGGCCCTAGTTTGTGCAGGGATATTTGTCCCTGTGCCAGATGGCCCCAGATGGCCATGTTTTTCTAACTGATTATTCTTCTTGCCTTTTCTTACTGTTCCTATTTATTCCTGTTGTATGTTTCTGCTTTTTTTATTTTACACATACTCAAATGAGGGAGAACTAAAGGAAGCCCTCACCATTCCTGTCAACTAGCCAACTTTTATTCATTTTTCAGGTAGCTTAAAGTCATTTCTTTTGGGAAGATTTCCAAGCCCCTCAAACTAGGTGGGACTCAGCTTGAGGTATCCCTCTGTTTATGTTCTTGACTAAAATACCCACCACCTTGAACATAGTTACATGCTCAATGATCGGCCTCCACCATCCAATTGCAAACCCACTGAGGGCAGAGGCTGTGCTCACCACTGACTCTTCAGTGCATGGGCCACTGCTGGCTATATGGTGAGTGTTCAATATGTATTTGTTTAATGCATGGATGTGTGCAAGCTGAGGAAGAGTCTGACTTCTCCCACAGAGCAAAGTACATCCCTTGGTGCAGGGATGCTGGCAGTGGAGCAGACATTACCAAAAGATGACTTTTGGGTGAGTGGGAATGTGGTATTCTCATGGTCTTTCTTGCTCTGCCCTGGCCCATTTCCTCACTGTGACCCACTCATCCAACCTCTGCATGTTACCTCCCCTTGGCCCTTGTGTCTAATGCTCTCTCTGCTCCTCTCCTTTACCAATCTGTGCTTGAGATCAGTCTGCCTCCTCTGCTGGGCCTTCACTGACATTGCCGCATGTGAAGTTGTCCTCTGATCCATGATGGCTTTTTTAGTCTGCTTTTCACAGTGGGCACTTGGGCTGATAATGTCATCATCCTATGTAGTTACAGCCTCTCTTTTTTGTATAGCACATATAATACTAGACCTGCAAGAGGTCATAGACATCATTTTCTCCACCTCCTTCAATGTGCAGGCCAGGATATTGAGGCCCAGGGGGCTTATGTGACCTCTCTGAGGGGACACAGCAGACTAGATCCTCTAGTGGCAAATCTAGGGCTGATTCCAATTCCCATTTTTAGAATTTTGTGCATCACGTCACCCTCGCCTAGGGCTGCTTTACCATAGTACTACAAATTTGGTGCCTTAAAACAACAAATTTATTCTTTCACAGTTCTAGAAGCTTGAAGTCCAAAATCAAGGTGTTGGCAGGGTCATGCTTGCTCTGAAGGCTCCAGGAAAGGAGATTTTCTTGCCTCTTTCAGCATCTGGTGGCTCCCGGCATTCCTTGGCTTGTGGCTGCATCACTCCAATCTTGGCCTCTATCCTCCTCTCTCATTTCCTTTTCTGTTTCCTCCATCAGTGGATTTAGGACCCACCCTCATGAAGATGATCTCATCTCAGGATCCTTACCTTAAAGATGTCTGCAAAGACCTTCATCTCCTAAAGTTTTCATCCTGAGGTTCTGGAGGGGACAACTTTGGAGGGGACCACTAATCAACCCACTATGGCTCTAAATGCAGCAACAGCACAGTATGTCCTGATTACTGACTGGAAGCAGTGCTGCTGAATGTGTGGCCCGGCCCACTGGCCAGCTGTAGGGAGGTTCTGTGGAGATGATTAGCTTTGACAGAGAAAAGAAGGGAGGTTTTTCCGTGTGAAGGGCAGGGTCTCAGAGGCCGGTGGGAATGGGGCTTGAAGGTGACTTGAGGATGAAAGCCCTGGCTAGTGTGTGAGTCAGAGCAGGGGAGGGACATCTGCTGGGCGGGTGGTGGGAGAGGCCAGGGGTGGGAAGAGGGAGGCAGGCGTCTCTCTCCCAAATCTCTCCTTTCCCAGGAAGGTGACTTTTTGCTCTCCATTTGGCCCTCCCCACCCTCGGTTCGTCTGAGAGAACCCCAGCACAGAGCAGACTGGGGTGAATGCAGGTGGCCCTGTCACATGTCCCAGTCAGCCACTTGAGAAGAAAATGAGAGAGGCGGTGATGCTAGGCTTTGTGTCCCGCCTCCTGTGAAACACGTAGGCGGGTCTGTACACAAACATCGGCTCATACAAATAAACCAAACCTGGCCAAAAATAACAGAAAAGGCAACAGATGCTTCCAATTAAAATGTCAGCGTCTCCCGAGAAGCCGCATTCTCACGTGGTGTGGGTGCTCTGGGGCCGAGGACTGCGGGGAGGGACTGCATATGGAAATCTGTGTGCATTATACCATGTCCCAGATGCCACGGAAGACACTGGCCTGACCCTTGCAATTAACACAGTGACTGTTTCTGGGGTGCAGACACGGACTCAGGGAAAAATCAGGAAGTTGTGAAACAGAGAGACTGTTCCCACTGTGTCCCGTAGACGAGGAGGAGTCCAGGAGCGTTCTCAGAAAACACTACCCTGGGGGCTTCCTCACACCTTCATCCTCTTTCCTCTTTGCCTTCATTTCCTCATATTCTTTAACATTATCATAAAAGGAAGATCAATGCACAGGAGTAATAGGCAGTCAGTGGGGAAAGGCTGTCAGAAAGATGTGTGTTGGGGATAAAGGGTCAGTACCCCTTGTTCCCTAGTGGTGAGGGTCGGGGAATGATGGACACATGCTGGTGTAGGAAAACAGCACACCGACTCATAGCCTCCCTGACGCTGCTGGTCTCCTAAATCCTTCATAAGATAGTTTCTTTCCAATTGGCTTTGCTGTTTCCTGGTAGTAGGTCCTCATTCCCCTTTCCTTTCAGGGTAGCCTTGCTCTGTTTTCTTTCGGTTTTCCCCAAACTCTTTCTGGCCCCAGTTGGGTAATAACTAAGGAAAGCAATTAAAGAGGCAAGGAAACAAAATGGCAGAAGAGCAAAAGGAAACCAACATTGTTCTTTCCAAAATTTCACCATCTCCTCAGACTAATAGGAAATATGTATTTGAAATGGTGCCTTATTCTAATAAATGAATCTCTTTCTTCTCCTGATTATTTTTATTATCGTCACTATTATCATAAAATCCACATTTTATAGCTGAAGAACCAACTACAGTAATGTCCATGGACAGGAAGAGCAATGGGGAAAATTAATGAACTGAAACCTCATTTGAGTTTCTATTGGGAAAGATGATAATTTGTTGATTTTAATAAGCTCCTAGATTGAGTTGCTACCATAGGCCAGGGCTGGTAGGCCTCAGTACCCACTAGGCAATACAAGATGTAAAATTTAAATATTTTTATGTGAACTCAAACACATTTTAATTTCTTAATGGTCACTATTACTAACCAGATAAGAGAAAGACCTGTCTGCATAAAACAAACAAATAATTAGTTTTGACAACAGAAGCTTAAACAGGACGTTAATTAGCAGCCATAGAGATAGGGAGGTCCTGGATGGGTACAATTACACAGACAAATCCACAGTATGGCTACAATGTGCCAGGGTCCCATCCCTCACCATATGGCTGCAGTCTGGCGAATGGCTCGTTGGCAATTCATTACCATATCGCTTGGAACTCAGGAGCGAATGGTTTATGATTAGCCAATTCATTATGCTATCCTTGGTACCTCAAGGGGGCCCTGAGGGCTTGCCTCCCCCATTGTGTTATTTTAAGGACATATGACAGGGAAGGAACAGCCTTCCCTTCCCCAGCTGCCTCAAAGTACTGTTTGCTGGAAAGTTTTCTGGAATTGAGATAGAATCTTTCAAAAGAAAATAAACAAGCAAAAAATCCCTGCAGTCATGAACTGTAGCCACAGCTGGAACCATTGGAACATTCCAGGAGATGAAAACAAAGATTTCCTCCTCCTTCCCTTCCATCCTACCGAGGACACATCAGCCAACCTTGTGAGTGAGTACACTTTAGCTATGCAAGAGCGTTATCAGAGGGGGAAAAAAAAGGACTAAAGACAATTAGACCAGCATACAGGAAGTCATGGTTCTTGAAGGGGCCTTATTACTAACTTTAGGTAAGTCAGCTTGATCATTGATCCTTAGCTTCAAAACCTGCAAAATGGACACAATCCTTTACAATCCTTTCTGTCTCACCCATTTCCCGGTGGTGTGGGAAGCCTTGTGAGAGAAGAGTCTTTGATGGGGAAAATTACTCTGAATCCACGAGGCTGATTACAATGCAGCAGATAGTACTTGAGCCATCAGAGGGATTTATTTTCAAATCATTAGCACCGGTGGGCAAGGAAGAAGGGGGCACAGCCTCTCTCATTGGATCTACTACAGATGGGGTCCGCCTACCTCTGTAAGTAAGTATTTTAACTAGAGTTGCCAAGAAAGAGTGTACGAGATTTTGCATAAGGAAAAAAAGTGAAGATGTGCCCAAGGACTGAAGAAAAGGAACCCATCTCGCAGGGAGCCTGACATAGTAGCAAGAATACCTGAAGAGTCAGAAAACATTAATATAGGTGGGTTACAGTGACAACCCAAATTGAAGGAACAGAGAATGGAGGGAGGACACATAAAACCAGACATTGAGTTAGTTGCATTAATGTGACTCACTAAACATTTGGATGGGCAGGGACATAGTACTGAAGAAGAGAGGCCCCATTGGCAAGTGCAGAGCACAGGATGGTTCCATTTTGGTTAATGTGCATAACATGGAGATGCCCTTTGTAGAGCTTGTTCTGTGAAATCCACTGCAGTCCGTTCCTCAATCCTATAAAAACCTGCCTCTAGTAATAATCCCAAGGCCAAGACAAGGTCCCATTTCCTGAAAACATACTCAATGCTATCACATGTCACAAACACTATAGGCCACTGCGTCATAAATCTGACCTAAAAGAAGCATGCTTGCTACAATCAACAGTAATTACACACTTAATTAGCTCTAATTTTGTTTCCTTCTTAGAATTCCAAAGGGCTCTGGGGAAGACTTTCCATGGCCCAGGTTCTTGGTAAGAGCTGTCCAGGGAACTTTAAAACGATGCCTTCTTTGTGTGACAAATATCCCTGTAGCAAGCAGTAGAGGCATTAAAAAAAGAAAAGATTTTATTGACCCTTCTTTGAAAAAACAAAACACAAAAACCAATACAGGTTCTTCTCAGAATCTTACGGCTTTAAGGAAGCTCTGCCCAGAAAATCCAGAGAACTGGGTCTAAGTTTTGGGCATGACACTGATTCAGGGTGCAATCTTTAATTTGTCAGTTAGCCTCATTAGGCTTCCATCCCCTCGTCTACAAAGTGACTGTAATTACGTTGGCTAGATGATCTCTGAGAAAATGCTTCTCAGAGCAGAATCCTACAGACTCAAATAATTGCAGAGAGCCAGAGTTGTGCCTTTGCTTTAGGGATGCTAAAGAAGGGATTTGGGTACTTTTCAGTTCTATCGCTCTAGCATCCCACCATTCAGTACTGTTGCCATATTTACAGTATATGGGGATTACCAGTGATGCTTGTCAACAACACAAGCCTTAGATCTGAAACCGTTCCCATGGGAATGGGTGTATTTTTTGGCTCATTCTTGAGCACAACCAAACACCTATCATGTGCCAGGTGCTCTGCCAGGCTCTGGGGTACAAGGATGAGGAGACACAGGCCCTGTCCTGGAGTCTGGTGGGGGGAGTCAGACCCATAAATACATCATTTCAATACAAGATAGTATGTGGAACAATAGACTATCACAGAGTTTCTCAAAGCTTTTGCCCCAGGGCTTACCTGCATTGGAAACAACTAGGGAGTTTGTGAAAGGCACATTTCTTTCCATCCCTGCCTCATGAATCTGAATCCCTAGGAGCAGAACTTGGGAATCTCCCTGTTTAATAAGTCCTCTAGGATCTTCTGCCTAACAAAAAGTTCATTATGGGAAAAGTTAGCTGTGGGAACTCACAAGGCAATGGCACAGCATCTTGTCTTTATGGACCACTTATTTGAGCTCTGTGCTCTTCTAGGTTCTATGGGAAATCCAATAAAATCTGAGATAGAGTCCATTCCCTCTGGGATCTTACAGCCTATACTTTTGTCTAGAGCCATAAAACCAGGAAACCATATCCAGGGATAAGGGGGGAAAAGCAAAGTTGGAGCTCATCTCTCTTGGTATTTTTGCTCTAGCCAGCTACAATGACCTGTCAGCTTCTTCCCCCACGACTCTCCTTTTCCCAGGCTGGAAGCCACTAGACTTAACACAGGAAGATTTAGCTTTGCCCAAGGCTCTGGGACCCCATCGATCCTAGGAAGGTTTTAAGCAGCATGTGTGGGGTCCCTTGTCACTGCTAGTGCTGCTCTGACCTAGTAATTCATTATCAGACCTCAGCTGCATTCTAGGCTCCTGCTTCATTCTTATCCAGTGTTCCAGGACCTCTGTAGCGTTTGCTCTTTTGTGTCTATGCCAGGGACGTGGCCTTCAGCTGCAGCTCTGCGAATGAAGGCAATGCCACCTTCTCTATCTGACTATGACAAAGTATTTTCACAAACATCACAGCATTTGAATTACACAACTTACACATTTCCTAGAGAGATAATGTTCTGTTTATTTTATAGGTAAGCATAAGGGACGTAGTTAAGTTTACAAGACTTGCGTCTTCCATTTCAGACTGGAGTCTTCTTATTCATCTATAGTCTGTGTCTATCACATAATAATCAAAGGTCCTTTATCAAGGGGAATGTCTGTGGGTGGGACATAACTGGAGAGTTACTCTTTATCTGGGTGTGCCCAATACTTGGAAAGATCTCTGACACCTATGGTGAGCCAGTCTGCAGAGTGGAAATGGTCTGGAATTTGGAGTCCCTCTGTTCCTTACTCTCTATGTGATCTAGGGCAAGTTTTAGCCTTTTTGGCCCTCGGGTTCTTTGCTGGTAATATGGGACAATAATCCCATGCCAGAGGATATTGCTGAACGAAATAATGTAGGTAATGTCCTTGGCTCAGTAGATATTAGCTTCCCTTCCATTTCCTTATTCTTCTTCCTCTCTATATGGAACCCAAGACACTTTGTTGCTCCTCACTTCTGGAATGAAGGGCCAGTTTTGCACCTCTCAGGTCCTAGAGACTGTTGAGAAATGCTTCTTGCTCTGTTGTTTGACTCTGACAGCATCCCTGATTTGTCTTCACCAGATAATAGCTAGTCCTCCCTTCTCATAGCACCATGGAAATCCCATCTCTTTCTGAAACCAAAGAGAACCTGGTGAAAAGGCAGAGATGGATCAATCTTAAGCTTGATAATTTGTCTGCACCTGTCCCTGACCTACTGCTCTGAACTTCAGCTGGGCACAGCGGGACACAGAAGAAAGGACTGGGAACAGAGAAAGCACAACAGTTCCAGCTGCTGTGCTCTTTCTTGGAGAGCTGGAAACCTGTGCACACCTACTAGAGGCTAGGAATGCTCATGCATCAAGGTAAAGCCAGGATTTCAGGTCAGGAAGTATTTTATAGCAACCCAGTATACCAAAGAGACATGTGTGCTCCTTGGGGTGGATTCAAATATAGGCCAAGTGGCTAGAAGGAGTGATTATTTCTACAATGGATAATCTTTCTCACACACTATATTCTTTCTCTCCATGTCCCCTTTATAAAAATAATAAGTAGCCAATTATTATCAATTTATTTGCTGCTTCTTATAATTACATTATCCATGATTAACTCACTGGAGTCTAATTTGACTCTAGAGTTATTTTGTAGGAATGTTCCATCACTGGGCACGGTGGGACTCTTGTGAGCACAGCCTCACTCTGCTGGGCTTATGGAGCTCAATTAATGCACATGGAGAGAGACAAAGAAGAGGATGAGAAATGGCAGGCACCTCGGTCTTGCTGAGTTGCAAAGTCCCTCCACATTCATTATTTCATTTGATACACATAGTGGTTCTATGAGGTAGCTACAATAGCTGTTATCTACAGTTTACAAACTGGGAAGCAGACCCAGGTCAGATCATAAGATGATGACCAACAGAGGAGTAAAACCCATGTTTACACCCTGCTAGTGCACCCCTAAGGATATCGATCAGTGATTTTAATGGTAATCATTTCTGTAGTGCTTTGAAGTTTGCAAAAATGTTTTTAAATTCCTGATCTCATTTGACCTTTGCAACAATCCTGTGCCACAGAGAAGACATTATAATGCCCAATTTTACAGAGGAGGTAACTCTGGTTTAGAGAGGTTACTTGATTGAGCTTTTAAGGTATGAAAACTGGGATGGGAATCATGGGCTCCTTCTGATAAAGTGTGTGACTCCATTATAGCACCCCTGGAAGCCAAGAACTTACTAGAAACATGTGATTTAACAGCAATATGGGGTAGACACATGACATTATAACTGCATTTTGTACAAAAAGCTATTCTCTGGGGAGAGGTCCTTAATTTAGGGAGTCCATGAGCTTCTCCTGAAATAACGCATATCTATCTATCCTATCTATCTATCTATCTATCTATCTATCTATCTATCTATCTCTATATGTCCATATGCATGTATATGTAAATATAAACCGTATTTTAGGGAGATTCTTTAAAACGTCCATCAGATTTTCGAAAGAGTACGTTAACCCCAAACATCCAGGGTGTTGAATTATTCTGGTCTCTTTTCCACCAATGGACTAAGATGGTGGTCTGGGGAGAGTGGACCAGGAAGGAGATGAGAAGGCTTCAGAGGAGCACAGGGGAACGGCATCACGTAGGCCAGAGGAGGCAACTATTTTAAGATGTTGGGTTCAGGCAATGGTTACACAGTGACAAATGCTGTAGAGACCAAACTGAGGCTTGGACAAGTTGGCATATCTGGCAGAGGAATTTCTGTGGAATTGTGGGACCAGAAAGCAGACTGTGAGGTGTTAAAGAAGGTGGAGATGAGGAAGGGAAGACAGTGAACACAGAAGTACTTCTTTAAAATCTGGCAATTAAGGAAAGTGGAGAGATGGGGTGCTAGCCTGGGGGGAAAGCAGGACCAAGGAAAATTCTCTCCCTCTTTTTTTTTTTAATCTCCTTAAAAATGGGAGATGATGTGTTTGTGGAGGAAGAATCTAACTGAAAGGGAGAGACCAGGTGAGAACGTAGGAGCCTAATTAGGAGACAGGAGGGGATGAATCCTGAGCTGAGATGGAGCGTTCACTTTAGAATAGATTTGAGACTCTCCTGAAGCAGGCGTGGTGGTGGGAGGGAGAGGTGAAGATGCAGAGAAAGTGTGAGCTTCACGCACTTTTCCTGCCAATTTCGTCTACAGCACTACTTATGGCGCTTACAGCAAGCAGCGCGCTCCCATCCAGCTGGGCTGTTCCTGTCACCTCCAGGCACAAGGCCTCCTGGCTCAGGGTGTCTGGCAGCCTCTTGCTGACCTTCCTGTTCTGAGTCTCTCCATCTCCGGGCATCTGACACTGACCCTGTCCAGGGGCTTCTCCCCCTGCTCCCTTATGGCTGCTCCTTGAGCCCTCAGCAAACAAAATTCTCCTGGGCTGATTTCAGTAATAAAATACAGGAATGTATTTGGGCAATGGTTTTCCTTGTTGTTGATTTATTTGATTGCTAAACCTTTTAGAAAACTTGTGCTACACAGGGTACAGATACATTATCACTTTATAGCTATACAATAGATGATGTATTTGGCAATGTCTGTATAAAGGTTTTTTCTGGGTCTTGGACAGAAACAGACTTTCATATTGTTTCTAAGGTGCAATCAGAGACTTGTTATTATTTTACTTTTAGCGCCTTTAATTAACTATGAAAAGCACTCAGACTGGTGCTTGACACAGAGGGTGAGTGTTAGCTAATGCTGTCATTATCATCACTGTTGTTAGGAGCTGTATGACCAGGGACAATTCAATTCTGACTTAGGGCAGCAATGTCTTCATTCATAAAATAAGGGCAAGATGTTCTCTTTTCAGAGCGTGTTCTGAAGACTTTGGGCTCCACCCCATTGCACACCACCATTTTAATTCATTGTATCCATTTCCTTGGGGTTTCACAGAATGTTCAGTTGAAGAGGGGTTCTGGAAAAAAATGTTACGAGCACTGCACCAGACAGTTGAAGGCCCATCCTCAATAAAAGTACTTGACTGTCTATGTGAAAGAAACTATTGACAATGGACAGAGAGATGAAGTGGTCTCAGTGCGTGTACCACAAGCCAGGGAAGGCTCTTTGGAAGAGGTGAGTTGGAAGGTTAGAATCTGGGTGTTTTTAGCAGTTGATGAGCCTAGAAGAGAAACTGCAATTCCTAGACTGGGGGGTATAAAGCGTAAGTGCAGAAGGACAACTATGGGGGAGAAAAAGGTTAGCAGCCCAACTCAGACCTATCCCTGAGTGGTAGAAGCCAAATGGGCAGATAAGGGCTTCAGGTATAATTACCCAAGTGGAAGTTTGACCAAAGTGTGACGGGATTAACAGCAAAGATGATTGGCTCCACTGAGGAAGCCACCTAGTCAATGCTCTTTCTTGCATGGACAGGAAAGCAGTGTCCAGAGGAGGCAAGCTCTTGTCTAGGGGCACAAAATGCATTACTGCTGACTGGGAGCCACCACTAGCTGTTAACCAACTAGCCTCTCCCCCTCTTCCTTAGCATTAGAGCTCCCAGCTTTTTAGCTGGGCACACTGCTGACTGCATTTAACAAAACATTTCCTAGTCTCCTTTGGGGTTAGGAATGGCCAATAAAATGTCCAGGCAAGTTACGGACTTCCAGGAAAGAACTGTTGGAGGGTATAGGATGGCCCATAGGAAACATTTTGTCCTTCCCTGCTTCTTCCTGCTTCTGACCTTAATGACTTTTAGTTGTGGGGCTGTCTCAGATCATGAAGTGACCCTGGAGATGGAACTCATGTAACTAGGGATGGCAGAGCAGAAAGATGGAAAGAACCTGAGTCCTGGAGAGATCGCACAGACATTGTTATCAGCCCCGGACTGCCAACCTCTGAATTCTTTTATGTTGAGAGACAGAATGTCCTATTGTATTTAAGCCATTGTCATTCCTGGGCCCTGTTCCTAGCCACAGAATGTTCTTGATGCCCTGGCAGAGCTGGGGCTGGCGGAGCCCCCTGTGTGCCTTGACTATTTTGCTTGGCAGCGCTTTGTGCATGACCCCGCTGCTCCCGTGTGTGGAACTGTCTCGGTGTGTGTGCATGAGCAGAAATCCAAAGCCAAAATAATCTTCAAAGCTGTCAGCTCTGTTTCCTGCAGACTCATGCTCCCCACTGCCTTCTCATTTCCACCGGAGGAAAGAGAGGCTGCTGGTGAATAACTTTTTCTTTCTGGAATTGTTTACTATGTCACACACTCAATATCCACAGCACAGAATGGTACAATGTTCACATCTTGCTGAATTTGTTTTAGCTTTTTTTTTTTAATTAATGAAATAAAACATTGGTTCAGTTGAATCTTCTGTGTACTATCCTTGAGCCTATTAGTCTCCTCCTTCTGAAAACGATTCTCCTGAACTGCATGGATCTTTCTCTGTGTTTTTATGTTTTTACCACACCTATGCGTGAATCTGTAAGTAATAGTATTGTTGTGTATGCTTTAAACATGGATGTAAGCGGTACACTGATATGATATGATTCTTTTTGTTTAACTTGGAATTTCCAAAATAATCCTTCTCTTTTTTTTCTCTAAAGTAATCCTTGATACATGAGTCTAGCTCAGGGAGGCTCACTGCTATGAAATGTACAATGCTTTTCCATTGCCCTATTGATGAACATTTAGATTGTTTCCAAATTTTCAATATTGCACACCATACAATAATAAACATCCTTTTACAAGTCATATTACACATAGGAGTGAGTTTTGCTAGGGTATATATCTAGACATAAAACTAGTTGTCATAGAGACACATATCTTCATTTTTACAAGATTTCTCCAAATTGTTCTCTAAAGGGGTTAAATAATGCACTCCCTCTAGAATGACAGTGCCTATTTCCCTCAAACATTCAGCACCGTTGAACTATTAATGTTTGACAACTGGGTAGGTGTGAAATGGTATCTGTTTGCTATAATTGGCATTTCCTTGATTATTAATGAGGTAGGGCATCTTTTCATGTTTTTATAGGCCATTTTGATTTACATTTCTATTTTTATATTTTGCCTGTTTTTCTGTTGGGCTGTTTGTCTTTTCCTTGTTGCAGTGTTTTACCAACATATTTTAGATATTAATCCTTTGTTGGTCAAATGCATTGCAACTGCCTCTTACAAATATCTCACTTGTATTTTGGCTTTGCTCATGGTGTCTTTTGCCTTATAGAAATCTTAAATTTTAATGTGATCCACTTTATCTTTTTCTTTTGTGCTTTTTTTGAATCTTAAGAAATATTTCCCTGGTTTGATATAAAAACATCTTTCTGAACTTTCTTCTAATAGTTTAAATTTAAAAAAAATTTTAACGTTTATCCATTTTTGAGAGATGGAGAGAGACAGAGCATGAGTGGGGGAGGGCAGAGAGAGGGAGACATAGAACCAGAAGCAGACTCCAGGCTCTGAGCTGTCAACACAGAGCCAAATGTGGGGCTTGAACTCATGAACCATGAGATCATGACCTGAGCCAAAGTCGGACAGCTAACCAACTGAGCCACCCAGGCACCCCATTCTCCTAATAGTTTAAAAGTTGTTGTTGTTATTTGAACTTTTAGCTTCAAATCCACCTGGAGTTTATCTGCAATATTCTGTTATTTAATATATGAAATAGAACTCTAATGTTAATTTTCGAGTATGGGGAGACAATTGTTGTGACACTAATATCAAAAGTCCATACTTTACCTATTTATTTGTAATCAACTGCTGTCTTGTACCCAACTTCCCAAAATGCATGGGTCTCTTTCTGAACTTTCTAGTTTATTTAATTAATCTCTGTATCCCTACACCTCCATCACAAGGTTTTATCATGAGTTTTGATGTCTGTTAGGTAAGCCCCTCTTCTTTATGTTCTTTCTCAAAACTCTTTGGCTATTCTTGGCCCCTTTTACTTTTGTATGAATTTTTAAATTTATTTCTTCCAGTTTCATTGAGATATCATCAATGGACAGTCAATGGACATGTAAGTTTAAGGTGTTCAGCATAATGGCTTGACTTCCGTATATTGTGAAATGTATATGAATATTGACGAGTCTTTTAAGGCAATGCCTCCTTCCTACCTCTCTCAGCAGGTGCTCCCCCCCATCCCATCCCCAAGCAAAGATCTGGGTTCCAGCTCCAACACTGCCACCAGATGGCCAACTGTTCTTAGGCCAGTGGTCTAACCTCTCTGCGCTTCAGCTTCATCATCCCTTGTTAGATGTGCTCTGCCTACCTCACGGGACTGGACTGCTGAGTGGAACAAATGAGGTAAGGATGTAAGAATTTTTTGGACAATTAAAAACACAGAGCTAAAGTCAAAAAGAGTCAAAAACAATAAACTCAGGACTGGCCTAAGATAAAAGGTGAAAGTTGGACATTTTTTTCCTCAGCTTTCTGCCTTCTCTACCATTCCTACTCCTTTCTCCCAAACTTCCAGGGTTATGAGACACAGCTCTTTCACTGGGGTGGACATACCATGAAAAGGTGGTGGAGGCAACTTGTGTTAATAAGGTCCGGCTCCAGTTTCAGACTCTAACCTGTGACTTGAGGTAAGTCACTCAAACTCTTTGAATCTCAATTTATTCATCTTTACAAGGGGCATAAAATGTTCCTTCCCCAAGTAGTATTGTCAAATTAAAATGAAATAATGGACATCAAAGTTCTTGGTAAAAATGTGAAGCCTTTATAAAAAACAGAAGTTTTTGTTAGTGTTTTTGCTGACAGTTACATGTGACAAAGGACGTACAGGAAGGTAATGGTGTTTACTGTGTTGAAGTGCTTTGCTGTCACCAGTTGAATCAGTGCATGTAGGAGAAAGAAATCTACTTTGGAAGTATGGTAGACCCAGTGCAGTATCTACACAGACTTCTAGAAGATGCAAGAAGTCCCTATCATTTAAAAATATTTTTTTAGGGGCGCCTGGGTGGCGCAGTCGGTTAAGCATCCGACTTCAGCCAGGTCACAATCTCGCGGTCCGTGAGTTCGAGCCCCGCGTCAGGCTCTGGGCTGATGGCTCAGAGCCTGGAGCCTGTTTCCGATTCTGTGTCTCCCTCTCTCTCTGACCCTCCCCGTTCATGCTCTGTTTCTCTCTGTCCCAAAAATAAATAAACGTTGGGAAAAAAATATATTTTTTTAATGTTTATTTTATTTTTGAGAGAGAAAGACAGAATGTGAGTGGGGGAGGGGCAGAGACAGAGGGAGACACAGAATCCAAAGCATGCTCCCAGCTCTGAGCTGTCAGCACAGAGCCCAACACAGGGCTCAAACTCATGAACCATGAGATCATGACCTGAACTGAAGTCGGACTTCAACCAACTGAGCCACCCAGGTGCCCCAAGAAGTCCCTTTCTTAAATACCATTTTCTTTAGACATTTTCAGTCTGGATGTGCAAAGAAGTGGAGGTGGTTGAGATTCCATGAGGTCTGTGTGGAAAAAAAGACTAAGCTAACCCTGGTGCAGGTATTGGGCTTAGCACTGACTAAAGACAGTGAGAGTCACAGAGATTCAAGGGTGGGAACATATCAGTCTTTGTACCTTCCTCACATATACCATTTTGTTAAAATTAACATTAAGGTTAGCCCTGATGTTCTGTGAAAAGACTTCCTGTGGAGTGAGCACACAGCAATGCCTCCCCATCTGTCTACCCCTTGGTACTGAGATGACTGGAGCATCCTGTGCTCTTGTGCCAAAATCAGACTTGGCCTTACACCAAATGACATCCATGGGCTAGATGACATGAGACCACAGCTCACCTGCTTAATCTCATACAGAACACCCTTTTCCTTGGTAATTTGGTTCCTGTTCTTTCCTCAGTTCTACTGAAACAGGACTTCTTACCTGTTCCCTAGTCATCTTCGTGGCTGATGATGGACTGCAATGTCCTGACCAGTCTCTGATGGAAGTTGCTGGAATCCTTCTAAACCAATTAGCAGCATTACCACCCCTGCCTGTAGCCTCTGCCAATGTCCACTTCTCTGCTGTGGCTTGGGAAGAGTCCTGGACTTTTGACCTGGGTTTGGATCTTAGTCGCCAGAACTTGCAATCTGTCTGTCCTTTCCTTTGGGGTCCACACCATTCCTGACCCAGTCTTGTTCTCCTCTTCCCATGTGATTCCTTCCTGCTTTTGCTTCCATGTTCATGCAAGTCTCCTTCTAGACCCTGTCTTGTCTTGCTATAGATGAATCACTTTGCAAAATCTGTCAATTAGGTATCATTCAAAACAGATCACAGCTGACTTTATTATTATTAATATTTTCAAACGTGGGCATGAAACATAGGCACAAGTTCTCTGCTAGAAGCTGTGATTGTCTGCTTATAAACTTCTTTCATCAATGAAGGACAAATTCCACTAGCTACTGGGAGTTGTCCTCTCTGAAGAAAGCAGACTTGTTCAAGATCACAACCTTTCGTTGGGGCAGCCCACACCCTGTGACTGCTTGTGGTCACAGCAATCAGAGGGAAAGAGTTTAAAGGCTGAGACCTTGATGACAACTCTGAAGGGCCATCCCCTTCTTGGATTCTCATGGGGTGAGCTGAGGCTTTGGGAAAGTCTGCTGCCCAGCGCCTCTCTCTGCCCATTCCTCCCTCCTTCCCTTACCCTGCAGGGCTTGATCTTAAGCACTCTTACTTCCAACAAATCTCCAAGTGGAGTCAGAATCTTAGAGACTCTAGCCTACCACAAGGGTCCACAGTTATTTTCTTGCTCAAGCAATCAATGCTCTATCTCACCATTTTCTTTCTCCATAAATTCATTCTCCCTGTGGTGGGCAGACTAATGCCCATCCCCACCCAAAGATGTCCACACCCTAATCCCCCACAACCTGTGAATGTGTTATCTTCTATGCTAAAAATGGACTCTGCAGATGTGAATAAGGTTACTGACCTAAAGATAGGGAGATTATCCTGGATTATTCAAGTGGACTCAGTCTCATCACATGAGTCCTTAAAAGCAGAGAACCCTTCCTGGCTGTGGTCAGGGATGTGATTACAGAAAAAAGATCAGAGAGACCCAATATTTCTGGCTGTGAAGATGGAGGAAGGGGCCACAAGCCATGGAATGCAGGCAGCTTCTATAAACTGGACAGGGCTAAGAAATGGATTTTCCCCAGAGTCTCCAGAAAAGAATGTAGCACTGCCAACACTTTGATTTTGGCCCAGTGAGCCCTGTGTAAGACCTCTGGCCTATGGAGCTGTGAGATAATAAATTTGTGTTGCTTTAAGCCACTAAGTATGTGGTAATTTGTTACAACAACAATAGGAAAGTAATATATGGCTCAACTTAATATTTGTGCATCTATATGATCTTGGATATATACTTCACCTATGTAAGTCTTACTTCTCTCATCTATAAAATGGTTATTTGGGGCCATATGCTTACAAAACCCCTTATAACTTGATATTTTATGGCCCTAATGGGCTAGATTCCCTACTTTGCAACATTTATTTTTTCCTTCCAATGAGGCAGTTGTTTGCTTGTTTTTGATGATGATACGAGGGCAAGCCTATCTGAAATGCTGCAGGAAGCAACAGAATGGCCATGCACCAGGGTCTGGAGTGGGTATTCTTTCTTTTTGTCTGTCTGGCCCTTCTAGTCTGTCTTTATGTTGATTTCTAAATTTCCTATTCCCATAACTCCTCATGACCATAGGAAAAATGCATCTCAGCTGGTGAAAAATTTATAAACCAAAGCCTGATAACAAATAGATTCTGTCATTTTTCTCTCTACTGGTAGACCTTCAAGTACAATTTTAAAAATTTGGTTATGCTGAAAATAATTCATTAAAAGTTGTAGGTACCAAGCTTAGAGGTAAGGTAGCAGTGTTCTGGTTGCTGGTGAAAGTTAGGATTTCTTTAGGGAAATCTACCATTTTTAAGATTAAAAAAATGTCCTTGGCCTGATTTTTGTTAGGAATAAGTATAACAAAGTGGCACTGTAATTAAAATACTGATAAACCCACTAGATATAGCTGTTGTGGAAAAAAAAAAACTGGACACTAAAATGGGATAAAAATAGAGCCTCATTTGGCCCCGTCACCCTCCTAGTGGGAAACCAATACAGTTGCCACTTCATTAACTGCTCTGCGTTAAGAAAAGCTGAGCTGACCACAAAATAATAATGGCAATAGCACAGTGATAATGATGACGCCTGCTACATTTATTTAGCACATTATGCTTCTCAAAGCACTTTCTGTCTATTTACTTGTTTGAGCCCCTAGGTCTCAGTATTTCCATAAGAAAGTGGGGGAGGTGGTGAGGAGAGCATCATCCACCTGATTTGACAGATGAGGGAATCCTGACCTACAGTGTCTAAATGACCCTCATGTCGTCACAGCTGTGAGCAGCAGGTCTGGGCCTGGGGGCTGCGCTGTACATGGAGATCCACGTTTGTTATAGCTCACTGCCCCTGGCAGTTGGAGTCACCCAACTCAGGGTCAAACACTATCTCCAGAGACATTATTTATACTGCAAACCTAAGGCTAGTAGAAATTTTTTTTTTTTCTCTCAACAGAAAGAACAAAGTCACTAAAGAATTAAAATTTTTTTTAATGTTTATTTATTTTTTAGAGAGAGAGAGAGAGAGCAGGGGAGGGGCAGAGAGAGAGAGGGAGACACAGAATCCAAAGCATGCTCCAGGCTCTGAGCTGTCAGCACAGAGCCCAACACGGGGCTCTTAACTCATGAACCGCAAAATCATGACCTGACTGAAGTCGGACGCTTAACTGACTGAGCCACCCAGGAGCCCCTAAAGTCACTAAAGAATTAGTCATTAACATCAGCTGGGAAAAGTCCGAAGAATTGAATGGAAGAGAAAGAAAACGGTAAGAAACCTAGAAGTGGTTTTTAGTCTGTCACCCATATCAGTAGGATTGTGGTGCTGGGCAGTGTGTCTGTGTATGAGCCAGAGTGGAGGAAAAGTACCCCCTTTTCCACCTTCCTGGGATCCTGTTCATGTTCCCTGGTACAGTTTCCAAGAGCCCCATGTGTTATGTCCTCTGTAAAATGACATCAACACTCACTACTTGCCTCTATCCCCATCCCACAACCCAGGTCCAATTAGCCTGACTAATCTGGAAGGAGATAAGACAACCTGAGGCCAGTGGCACAAAACGGAGTAGCCCTCAAAGGCATCCCCATTTCATCTGAACAATGAGGGGGTGAGACTAGGTCTCCTCAATGATTCCACTTGTTCCAACAATTTCTTATTTTACTTCTGGTGCAGTAGTATCATTTGGACTTGGGTTTGAGAGCCAAGTGGTAACTCTCTGAGTGGGCTACAATGTGACCTTGGTTATTATCACTTACCTCCATGAGGCTCAGTTCTCTCACCTATGAAATGGGTGTGATAATAGTGAGTCTCCTTCCCACTTTATACCATTGTCATGAGAGTCAAAAATCCAAATGTAAAGCACTGTTGATCAAGGCTCGTCTATGTAGATCTTGCATAGAAGAGATGTTATGGATTTATTATTGGTGGTAGTGCTAATTATTATAATTGTAGTTTAATAGTAACAAGGATCTTATTAGAATCAACAACTGTGGTAGTGCTGGTAAGGCATTTCAGAGATTATTCATCATATGTGGATATTGGCTGGAGAAGTCACTGGTGTTGAGAAAATGTGTACCATGCCCTTTCTCGAATTATTTCCTTGGGGCTTTACAACAATTCTAAGAGTTAGAACTTGTTACTGTCATTTGACACAACAAGAAGCTAAGGCTGAGAGAGAGAGAGAGAGAGATAGGCAAACAGGCAGAAGTGATTTTAAAGCTGGTATCATGAGAACCTAGTGGCTTCTGCAGACTTCCAGCATTGGCAGGCATATCTAGCACTTCTTATATAGAACAATCTTTAGAGCCTTGTTACCAGGGGCTTGTTGCCTTAATCACAAGAAGGGGGTATGGTTGGTATTAGAAGTTCCTTCATAGGAACAGAATGATTCACTATTCAAAGTCATTGATGAGTCAACTGACTCTGAGTTAACTGCTCTGTGATTGATGCATGAATGCCCATTAAGAATTTTCTCAGCAGGAACTCTCTACACTATGATTTTTCCTCACAGAGCCCATGAGGTGTGTTCTCCTACCACATAGTGGATTTGTTAGGAAGTGGCTGCCAGTCATGGACTAACCCAAGGCCTTTTTTATCAAGGTAAGGCCCATGTGACTCGTGCTCATCGATGGGATATAATGTGTATCAATCACAGGCCAAGGTGGGTAGGAAGTGGGCGTACCATCTTCACTTTCTTCTTCCCTATCAACCAGGTAGATGAAGAATATAAAGCATAGAACTCAAAGGCCCTAAAAGATGGTGAAGCCACAAGACAGGAGACACCTGGGTTTCTGAATCACCACTTTGATAAACACCCAATGGGGCCTTATAGAAGGGAAAAATGATCTATGGTGTTAAACCACCATGATTTAAGTGTTATACGTTACACCAGCTATTGTACTATAGATCCACTGAAAGATTCACCAGTGTTTCAGACCTGGTCCTAATTCCCTGCCATTTAAAAACTACTGCGTTCCTTCTCCATGGATACCAGCTCACCCATCCTAAGCAGATTTCTTTGTGTTCTCTCTAGGTGTAGAGAAGCTAGTCTGCTTGTCAAACAACCAATAAATCTATGTTAAGCAAAACAGTAGTTTTCATCAGTAAGTGACCTTATGATAACATTTACATTGCTAGAGAAATCATTCCAACCCTGAACCAGAGGCATCCCAACTCAGGCCCTCCTGGTGGCACATGGCAAGGAAACTAATGAAGTGTGGGGATTATTAATGATTTTATCTTCTCACTTACCCATCCCCTTTCCTTTTACAAACTCACAAATATATCCAGTAGTGTCAGATCTGTTCATCTATTTTTGACATATAAATAGAACCTATCCTATTGGAATTTTGCAGAGAAAACAGACACTATGTGATTATGCTAGCTTATGTCTGAAAGCAGCCATGCATGACTGAGCTGGGAAGACAATGACTCAAGGGGAAGAAGGTCTTCATATGACCTAGCTGTCTCAGGTACTTCCCATGTGCTCCTAGTGACCTCAGAGGGGAAATTTTTTTTAGTTTTCCATGGCAGCATTACTGGTGGTAACAGTTATTTCAGAAGACACAAATATAGAAAGTTCTAGAACATACTCACAATTTCTTGACAGTGGGGTCAATGGGTTCTACAAAGAGTCCTGTGAACTCCTATTTAGGTGCCTTCAAGTAGTAAGCAATAAAAAGTCCTGTAAAGATAGACAGTGGAGGTCAACTTTAAATTGCTTTGGGTTTTGATTAAATAACATGTGCTCTTTTTTGTTTTAATTGTAAGCAAAAATGTTCATTTTAGAAAAAAATAGAAAATAAGTATTAGGAAACAAGACATAAAACTCATCTGTCATCCCACCATCCAGATATAATCACTAGTTAACCCATGGAACACTTACAGATTGTTTCATGAGTATTTATGTATATATGGATATATATTTTTTTCTACTGTTTTTCATTCATAGAATTGAGATCATACTGCATATGCTGTTTGGTGACATGCTCTTCTTTCATTGAATAAGATGTTATGAATATTTTTTGCCACCAGATAAATGTCAACTGTGTGGTACACAGCCTGTAAGATGGTTCCCAGGGATCCCCACTATGTTGCATCCTCACCATTGTGAAATCCATTCCCCTGGAGCGTGGGCGGGACCTCTGGCTTACTTCTAACCAATAGAATATGGCAAGAGTGATGGGATGTCAGTTTGAGATTAGGTTACAAAATCGCTCTGGCTGCTGTCTTGCTCACCCTCTCCTGCTCTCAGGCTCGTTTACTGTGATGAAACAGCTGCTGTGTTGTGAACTGCCCCAAGGAAAGGAGGGCAATGGAACTGAGGGAGACCTCCACCAGCAGGCTTAGAGGACCTGAATCCTGCCAACACCCACTGGAGTGACCTTGAAAGTGGATTCTCTCCAAGTTAAGCCTTGAGATGGTTCAAACACCTTGACTGCAGCCTTATGAGAAGTCCTGAGTCAGAGGATCCAGTTCAGCCACTGCCCACAGACTCCTGACTCACACTGTGAGATACTATGTTTGTTGCTCTAAGCTGCTAAGCTGTGGGGTAAAGCAGCCATAGATAGCTAATATAAACCACACAGTTTGTAATAGTTGTTTAGTATTCCAGTGTAAGGTTTACTCAATCTTCTACTGTTGTGTGTTGCTTATTTTAGTTTATTTATTTTGCTATTATAAACAGGGCAGTAATAGATATCATTGTAGCTAAATCTCAGTACACATCCTTCATTCTTTCCTAAGGATAAATTCCTTGAAGTGGAATAGCTGGATTTCAAAGGGTTTTCATCTTTTAAGGCTTTTGAGATGCTATTTCCCAGTTGCTTTCTGGTAGAACTGTACCCTTTTACACCTCTGCTGGCAGCATTGTGGAGCGGCTGCTGCCCACACCCCAGGGCTTACGTTTCTCAGCCATACTTTTGGTTAAGTTCAACCACTCTCTCTTGAGCTGTGTCTCTCTGCAAACCAGTTAGAAACAAAACCAAAACCAAATCCAAAAACCCAACCTAAGGTTGACTCTTCAAAATTACTAGATAATCTGATGCTAAACAGTTTCTTCAAAGTATATTGTTTTGAAGTCAGGCAGATGAATTCAACCACCCTCAAATTGTTATTCTTATCTCTCAGTGAACACTGAACTTCTGAAAAGATGATGATGCTCAAGTCCCTAAGAACTTTGAGAGGGAAAACCACAGTGCTAGTTGAAGTCAAAATAATAATGAGCTATTCTGAAAATCTTAGTTTATTTCAGTCACACAAAAGACTGTCAGTGAATTCAACTTTCTAAATTAGCTGGATGAATTCTATATTTTCTATATTTTACATATAGATATAGATATAGATAGATATAATTTATTTTTTTAGTTTTGCATACATGGATATCACCACCACTTCCAAATTGCAACTTCACTGTTGGGGAAAGAATAAATATTTTAATGACTATACATTTTAACAGGCTTTGAACCCTGTGGTTGGTTTAAGCTAAGGGTGCAATTTCAGGCATCTAAATAAGTAAATAAATGAGGAAGAAAATCCATGTTAATTGCAGTAATTTGCGGTACTTTCAAATTCTTAATTAAGAAATAAAATAGGATTCATTATCCATGCCCACTGTAGATGGCACACATAGATCACCATTATGACCAGACACAAGACCTGAAGTTATTGCCATAAATGAAATAACAGAGAGAAATCACTGTTATTGGTGCATTATTGGTCAAAATGTGCAGGTGCAAGGAGGGAGGAAAGAGGACACACAAAATGCCTGTTCTCCATAAATGCCCTTCTTTTTGACCTGGAGATTATGTTATCCCCAAATATCTCCCCTGAGCCTCAGGTCCTGCCCCTCCCTCCTACTCTCTGGGATAGATTCTTCCTTCAAACCTCAGGTAAAATTTTCTGAGCCTGTCTGGACACCCTACAGTGTCAAATTTTCCCCAGTCACCTGTTCCAGGTCACTTGTGTGCTGGGACTTCAGGTATCTGTGTCATTCTTCTTGGTGTCATTCTTTTGGTGAGTCCTAATATTCTTCTACAAAGGTGGGAAAAAGAGAAGGACTTTTCTTATAACCAGAGGCATTCTGACTCGTGCTGCCTTTTGAAAATCATGTATTAAATTAAACTAGGGACAGCATATAATTTGTCATACAAAAATCACTTTTGATTGGGACACATGCTTAATTTGAGAGGATACCAGACATAACCTGGGACTGTTCTAGACGAAGCAGGATGCTTGTGTCCCTAATGAAAATCCATCAAAGTCCCCAGGATAGGGGTAGGGTTGGTGTGGACACAGGTTTTCAGGCAGGTAAGCAGGGAGGTATTCTGCTTTGGTGATGTGGGCGGGAAGGGTAATATCATGTACGTCTGGAAGGAAGAGCACTTATGTGCTGGTTGTAGGCTGGTCATTGTGCTTTTGTTTGGAGTATTTATAATAAGGACTTTGGTTATGCATTTCCCAGGCTCTCCCTTTCCTGTTGTCCTACCCATCTTGGTCTTGCAGGCTGGCATAGATAGTTCATGGTCAGTCAACATGACTCTGGGTTTCATGTCTGTCAACATGGGCAATTATGGGCAACCAACTGCAGTCAGCTCAGCAATGCGAAGGGTGCAGAGCATAAGCAATTTGGAGAAGTTTGAGTGACCCAAGACAAAGGAAGAAGGGAAATCATCCATTGAAGATCTCTTAAAGGAATGAGGAATCTTGTCAGAGATTAGGCACTGAAGTTTTTTGAGCAAGTAGGACAGCTTTTGGTTTTACCTATAAACCCCAGGACAATCAGAAATTAACATGTATGTTTCTCAGATGCCTATTATATCCTATATGGAAGGCATAAGAATAGTCTGAGACATACATCTTATTCTCAAGGGAATTAAGGAGTAGATTCTTTGAGTTAAAGGCTCCTGTCTTTTGGAAGGGAAACCAGAGAGAAACCTGGACTTGGTATCTCTTCTGACAGCCGGGATGATCTTTTCTTGGATCACATACATGCTAAAGACCGCCATGGAATTCACAAGGGCTGAAAAGAGTGTCTGTATCTTACAGTGTTCCATTTCTCAAAGGATCCTTCCTCTATGGCTGCAACTGGATGGAGTCCAGACCACTGTGGGGCCCTGGGGGGACCTGGGGAAATGTGAACAATTCCTTATTTTTTATATGTGATCCTTATATAAGGATCCTTTCTTACCAAAACATGGCGCAGAATGACATTCTGCTTTTATTTTCTGATGATTTATGGTAAAGAAGATACAGGGCTTTTCCAATTTCAGAAGTAAGCCAAGGAGAAACAATCATAAAATGCATCCATAAAAATGGGCTAGATACCAAGCTAGAAAGAAAACCCCACTGTATAAAGTGTTTCTGTAGAATTTACTGTTTCATGGGTACTGGTACTCCAAGCTTCAATAGTAAGTGACATCAGGATGCTAAGAAAAGGTGTGAAAGATGGGAGGAATGTGGGCAGAAGATCTTTAAACCATGAGAAATGCCTTGGGAAATATGCCTCCTTATGCTGTAGCGAGGAGGAACCAGATTAGTTGCAGAAGGTCTTTTGAAGAAAGGTCTTTTTTTTTTTTTTTTTTTTTTTTTCAACGTTTATTTATTTTTGGGACAGAGAGAGACAGAGCATGAACAGGGGAGGGGCAGAGAGAGAGGGAGACACAGAATTGGAAACAGGCTCCAGGCTCTGAGCCATCAGCCCAGAGCCCGATGCGGGGCTCGAACTCACGGGCCTCGAGATCGTGACCTGGCTGAAGTCGGACGCTTAACCGACTGCGCCACCCAGGCGCCCCTTGAAGAAAGGTCTTAAATGCAGTTATGTCTCAACTATTACATTTGAGAACTGTTTGTTCATTCTTTCATTTATTCATTTAATCTAACAAGTATTTATTGAGGATTTTCTCTTTCCCAGATATAATATTACGTGCTGGGGATTCAGAAGGAGCAAGACAGGGATTTACAGACTTTTAAAGGGGACTTCTACTTTTAAGATGATAGTGTTAAGAAAGCCTTGCCCACTTCTTTCTAAATTCATTCCCAAACGATAAGGAAAATGAAAAAGCAGAAATACAAATTTCACCTTTGTTGAGGAAAATCTGTCAAATGCAATAAAACTCCAAAAGGAGCAGGTAGATGTTGAAGGATGTCTTGGGCCAAAGACCTCAAGCAAGGTTGGCAGAGCACAGAGTTCATCAAAGAGAACAAAACCAACACAATCTTTTGGGAAACAACTTGTCTACAGTGAATCAGCTGTCTGTGAGAGAATCCTTGGGCCCTTTCTGGCTCCATCAAGAAACAGGGAATATGGTATGAACAAGAAAACAGCTAGGGGTGCTATCTCTGGTTGGGCAAATTAGCACAGACAACCAAAACAATAAACTTTAATGGAAAAGATCACTTATATAAAATAAGAACTCAAGGAAGAAATGTCAAGACCACTGAAAGAGATAAAAAATGAGCTAGCAGAGCTCAGGAAAGAAGTAGAGGAGACATAATGTCCTCACAAAAATTAGGAAGCCATCAGAGGCAACAAGAAGGTAAACAGATAATGCTCAAAAAAGTGGGCTTAAGAACTGGAATGCTAAGGTGAGCAAAACAAAATGGAAATGATTAGTCAACAAGGATTAGAAAGAGAACATGTAGCTGTGGAAGATGAAACAGATCAAATAGACCTATGTGTATGCATAAATAGACCAAGCAGTGCTTGATAAAGAATATTGAAAAAAAAATAATAGAAATTATATTTGGAGAATTATAATCACAGAGATAAGATATTTAAGTCTACGTACAAGCAAAGCCCAAACCAAGCAAAACTATCTGAGAAAGTCAGTACAGAACCAGCAACCCAAAAGGTAAAGAAAGACTCTTTACCATAAAAACAAATGAAAACAAAACAAAACAAAACAAAACAAAACGAACAATACAAAACAAAACTAAAATGTCTTTTCTAAGGGGAAAAATTTTGGGTTGTTTTCAGACTTTTCCATGGTAACATCTTATGCTAGGAGACAGTGGAACTGTGCTTACAAAAATCTCAGTGAGAATTAAATTTAAGGGAGATGCGCTTGGGTGGCTCAATCGGTTAAGCATCCAAGTCTTGATTTCAGCTCAGGTCATGATCTCATGTTTCATGAGATCCAGCCCCGTGTTGGGCTCTTTGCTTGATAGCATGGAGCCTGCTTGGGATTCTCTCTCCCTCTCTCTCTACTCTTTCCTCTGCTTATGCTCTCTCTCTGTTTCTCTCAAAAAAAAAAATAAATTTAAAAAAATTAAAAAAATGTTACATTCAAATTTTTGTTCAAGTACAAATGCTGCTACTAAACATCTGACAACCCAGAAAATGTGGTCACTAGGATCCTGTCTGGAATAAATTGCACTTTAACCAACCAGTAGAGAATAGAGAAAGCGTGGCAGAAAGACTAGTACTGGGTTTTTAACAATTTAGTTTAGGATTAAGATGAAAAAAAAAAAAAACCTTAACAAACACTGACCTGTGGCAATTATGGTTCTAGAAAATGATGTACTTTCTAACAAACTAGAACAACATGAAAAACAGTAAAACTAACACAATTCAGGGGTGCCTGTGTCGCTCAGTTGGTTGAGTATCTGACTCTGGATTTAGACTCATGGGATCAAGTGGTTCATGGGATCGAGCCCTGCCTCCAGCTCTGTGCTAACAGTGCCAAGCCTGCTTGGGATTCTCCCTCTCCCTCTCTCTGCCCTTCTCCTGCTTGCATGTGCACTCTCTCTCTCTCTCAAAATAAATAAATAAACATTAAAAAATAAACTAACACGGGGGCACCTGGGTGGCTCAGTCGGTTAAGCGTCCGACATCAGCTCAGGTCACGATCTCATGGTATGTGAGTTCGAGCCCCGCGTCGGGCTCTGTGCTGACTGCTCAGAGCCTGGAGCCTGTTTCAGATTCTGTGTCTCCCTTTCTCTCTGACCCTCCCCCGTTCATGCTCTGTCTCTCTCTGTCTCAAAAATAAATAAATGTTAAAAAAAAAATTAAAAAAAAAATAAACTAACACAATTCAGAAGGTGAGGAAAGAGAGAAGCTGGGGGGAGCCAAGAGTCAAAATTACCATGTAGGGCTAATGAATCAAGGAATAGAAAGAAATATATATTAAAAATTATATAATTAAGATTAACAGAAATATTACCATCATTGTCATTATCATCATCATCATCAACTAAAATTGGGTATGATAGGAAAATGAGAGGCAGGAGAAGAGTAAGTATGAAAATTTCATCATCTTGCAGAGCTATATTTAAGGATATAGAGGATCAAGTATATTATATTTAGTTTACTTAAAAATTAAAAAAAATATTAAAACTTTCTAAAGTATCACTATGAGCCCATGCATCTATTAAATTAAAAGAGAACAAAACAAAGACCATACAGTAAAATAAAAGCAGAAAGCATATGATATTAAGACTGGTTCTAAGTATATCTAGCAAATTAAAATTAATAAAAGTCAAACGTATCAAGCAAAAGAAATAGATCCTCGGTTTAAATTACAAATAAAAAAAAACAATCATATTCTGTGTACAAGAGAAACAAGTAAGACAAAGTGACTGGAAAGTTGAAAATAAAAGGTGGGCAAAGGCAAACCAGCAAACCAAACCAAAACCAAAACAAGGAGAGATCCCAGTTTTAATATTAGACATGTTTCAGACAAGGTTGAGTTCAGGGCACAAAACAGTAGATGATGCAAAAATGGGAACTGTATTGCAATCTCACTGATGCTATAATTATTAGGAGGATTTATGTACGCCCATTTTTTTTTATAGCAGTAACATTTATTTAGATTTTTTTTAATGTTTATTTATTTTTGAAAGAGAGAGACACAGAGTGTGAGCAGGGGTGGGACAGAGAGAGAGAGAGAGAGAGAGAGAGAGAATCCGAGGCAGACTCCAGGCTCTGAGCTGTCAGCACAGAGCCCGACAGGGGGGTTGAACCCACAAACCGCAAGATCATGACCTGAGCCAAAGTCAGATGCTTAACCGACTGAGCCACCCAGGTGCCCCTATAGTAGTAACATTTACTACGCTGAAAGGTGGAACATATAAAAATAAAGGCAGAGACACATGAGTAGTAAAAGACTAATACAATTCCCTCCATTCAGGTAATTGAGGATGCTTTCAGAGTCACATAACAATTCATTTTGAGATTATCTGTATTTTTCAACTCCCTGTATTTGTACAAACAGCTACAAGAGATTCTTACAGTGTCTCTCCCTTGTGCTAAAGCCTTCCAAGCTCCCAGTGCCTGCTGCCTGAAGTCCTAAAGCTCCTCTGTGATCTAGACCCTGCCTAGTTCTCCAGCCTTCTCCCACTCTTCGTGTGTTCAGAGACATCCCCACAAGGGGGGGTTCTCTTTTCCACACTTCCCTTCCTTTGTCTTGGTCCATGCTGTTTCCTCTCTTTGGATGCTCTTTACTCTCTGAGAGCAAGCAGATGTAACCTTTAAGACTTCACGAACATGTCACTTTTCTGGGAAGCCTTCTTTGTCCCCAGTCCTGCCAGCTACAGGACTGTTAGGGCATGCTTGCAACTCCCTATAACTAACCCAGTTCTTTAGGATCAAGGCAATCATGATGTCTTTACTCCAGAACATCCTTCATGCTCCACATGCACACAGGTACTAAGTCCTACCTTTTCTTCCTTTATTAGTCTTCATTCCCTCTGTACCCATCTGACCATTGCCCCCTGCACTCCTGAGCTCCTCTTCTGTAAGTATTTTGCCACCAGCCTCACCCTGCGCCCTGTTTATTCAGCATTCTACTCCTGTACCCATGTGCCTAAAGCACCACTTGGTCAAGCCAGCTCCTTTGCTCCAAAGTCTCTGATGGGTTCCTTTTCCTTTATGATCAACTCCTTCATATGATGTCAAGGCTTTCTGCAACTGGTTATGATGCCCTTCGTGATGATTGTTCATCGCTCCCAACTATTTCATTCATACTGACAACCCCTCCAACCATGCCATCACCATGGGCTTCCTGACCTGCTCCTTATGTTCCTCATGTTCTCTCTCCTTTTCTCTGCTTACTGATCCAAATTTTGCTTCAAGAGCAACTCCATGGGTACCCCTCCCTGGTCTACCAGCCAGTGATTTCTTTTCTTTTCTTTTCTTTTTTTAAATGTTTATTATTGAGAAACAGAGAGACACAGAGCATGAGCATTGGAGGGGCAGAGAGAAGGGGAGACACAGAATCCAAGGCAGGCTCCAGGATCTGAGCTGTCAGCACAGAGCCCAACGCGGGGCTCGAACCCACAGACCGTGAGATCATGACCTGAGCCGAAGTTGGACACTTAACTGACTGAGCCACCCAGGTTCCCAGCCCATAGATTCCTACTCTGAGCCCTTTGGACATTTATTATCAACACCCTAGCTTGACTTTTATCATAACTCATGCTAGGAGTTGTGCTTATTTGTACATGTTTATCTCATTTGATAGACAGTAAGCCTCAGCAGTAAGATCTTATGCTTCTTCTGCACTATTCTCGACATCTTACAAGGGATTGAGAATATGGTAGGTGCTCAGCAATCATAGATGCTTTTTTAAAAACAGAGAATCTGTTGCTTCCATCTGTGTCATTTAGCAGGATGGCAGGTCACCTGAGTCCCGAGCCTTAAACAGCCTCCTTCACTGCCCTCCTCCCTTCCAGGGTTGTAAGTGACCCAATTTCCAACTGTCATTTTCTAATCATTTACCTAGCCTAATTAATTACGATAGAGTTGCTTAATATTTTAAAAACTGCTTCCCTACCCATCATCTCAGTGGACCTGCACACAATAGTGTGTTGTAGGCAAGGTGGAGATTTATGGGGAAATAAAGTCAGTGCATCTGTTGCCAGTGAGACCAGACCCCTGGCTTCTATTTCTAGTCTAATAGCCTTTATGGCAGAGCAGGCTGTGTCTCTTCCCTAAGTTTCTAGAACTTCTCTCTGGAAGTGTGAATGTGTGTTTTTAAAACATTGATTTTTGCTCAAATGGCTCTTTATTTTGCTTTTGATTTCTCCTTCCTAGTGAAGATACTGCCCTCCCCCCCTGACGGCAAGCATTCTTTTTCCTTCCTGAATGATGGCCCCACTTGGTCCCCCTTTGGTTTTCTTTGCCTGAGTTTCCACTTAGCCCCGCCACCCCCTGGAGAACCATTCTGGCTTAATGCCTCCTGCATCCTTTCAAATTGTTCTTGTTCCTCAGCTCAGGATTTCCTGCAGGGCTGGCCTTCTTGGCTAATGAGGAGCCTCTAGCTGAAGGCACTGTTCCTGACCAAGTTTCCCAATCCTGCTGGGAGGTGGGGGTTGAGGCTGGCGGGAGAGCGGGTTGCAGTCCTGCACTGATACTCTGCGATCACAGGCAGGAGTCTCTGCTAATGCAGGTCTGGTAAGCCTTGGAACTTGCTGGTACCTGGTTTTGTTTTGAATGACCCACTCTCTTCACACCCCCCACAACCCCAACACTGTATCTTTAAAGTGATTCACTTTACTTTCCTCCAGGAAGGCTCGTTCATATTGTGTTTTCTCTTTCTCTAAATTGTCCAGTGCTATTACTATAATTTGTGGAGGTGGAGTGGGGAGAGTACTATTTATGTTTCAGACTAATTGAGTAGGAGTGACCTTGTATTATGCATTTTGGAGAGATGCTGGGGGCACCCCTCAGCATAACTGTCCATTAAGTAAAATGGGTTTCAAGTTATCACAGTACTAGTAGCAGAGATCTATGATTTTTGTTTCCCCTTCTGTCTTTATTAGCCATAAAGGTGAACAGGCTTTGGCTATCAGACTGGTCCAAGGGGTGCATATGGGACCCAAGCCAGGCCAGCCAGAGTTCTTCCCTAGGAGTTGCAAAGTGGAGCTGGGCAGAGGAAGCCAATCTTGCCGTCCGGCTATTGAGCTGTCAGGATATGAAACTGCAGGAGCTGATGCCAAATTCTAAACAACAGCCAATTTGAGGAAATGACATAACACCCACCGAGAAACGTAAATGGAGATTGAGGGATGGGTGGCATTAACATCTCCAATTCTAGTTATTCATGAAGCTAGCTCCCAACCCTGCTTTTTCAGGAGTCTGGCTACATGAGCCTATAAATCACTTTTTACTGCTGAAGCCAGTTTAATTTGTTAATTGCAACCAAGAAAGTCCTGGCTATACAATCCTTCCTGTCCGACTTTTCTCATCAGAGGCTCCAGATGCCCTTGTATTGTCCTTAGCTGCCCCAAACGAGGTGTTCTTACACAGCATCCTTGGGGCCTCCTAGGGGGGTTGATTCCTGCCTGCATATGAACCCTAAAAGTCCTGCCCTCATGGACCCAGTCTCATCATTGGTAGAAAAGGCATAAAATGCATGTGTCCCTATAAGAATCAGAGCTCCATGAGGTAGGGACACAAGGAAACTTGCCTGCTTTCTTCTCTGATGTGCCCATCTATCCAGACAGGGCTAGGCATACAGTGGGTACATGATGGATATTTCTTTTTAAAAAAATTTTAAAATATTTATTGAGAGAGAGAGAGAGAGAGACAGAGACAGAGAGAGAGAGACAGGAACAGCACAAGTGGAGGATGGGCAGAGAGACAGGGAGACACTGAATCTGAAGCAGGCTCCAGGCTCTGAGCTGTCAGCACAGAGCCCAAAGCAGGGCTCAAACTCATGAACTGTGGAGATCATGACCTAAGCCGAAGTCAGACACTTAACCAATTGAGCCACCCAGGCACCTCAAATACTTCTTTTTAAGTAGTCTCCATGTCCAGCTTAGAGCCCAATGCAGGGCTTGAACTCACAACCCTGAGATCAAGACCTGAGCTGAGATCAAAAGTTGGATGCTTAACCGACTGAGCTACCCAGGCGTCCCCATGATTGATATTCGTTAAGCGAAAGAAGCACTGAATGCGGCCATTCATTCATTCATATGCCTTTCTTCTTCTGATTAGACGTCTTCAGTCACTGCCTACTGCACTCTGAATTTAACCCTCCCTCAGCTCAATTTCAGCCCACCTGTCTAGCTTCATCTCTCACTGCTCCTCCACGTGTTCAAAGAGCCTCCTAGTACGCAGTAGGAGTTAAGCTCACCAGATTGCAGCCTGTCTCTGCAGCCTCCGTGACTTTGCTTGGGCAATTCCAATCATCTGGAAGTCACTTTTTCTCTGCAGTTCAAAATCTCATGTTTTAAACTCATGCCTCAAGGCCTGGCTCAGAAGAAGCTCATGCCACGTGCTGGCCCTGTTTCTCCCATTCAGAAAGAATCTCATGCTTTTTTGAACCTTCATAGCACCTTCTTTCAGCCTTTGTCTTCTGAATTTGCAATAATGAGATACTGAGGCACATTCATTCTCTTGCCCAGTGGACTCCAGGCTCCTTGGGCACAGTGCTCCTTTTCTCTCTCTTTGTCCATCAGCTTCTCCTTCTGGCCCTCCTCTTCACCACACATCACCACATTTTCTTACCAACTAGATCCTAGCACAGCCTCACACAAGGTGATGTCCAGTGAATATTATTATGCATGAGGAAATCTGTGCACATCAATGCAAAACAGTAAACTCTGGCCTGACTGGGACAAGCCCGTGGAATCACTGTGCATGGCTTATCCATACAGTGGAGTTAATAAAACTACAGACTTTACTGGGGTTGGCTAATAAAATACATAGCTTATGCAAAGTGCTTAGTCCATGCCGGCACATTATTAGGTGCTCAATAAGTGTTGATTGTTGTTATTGATAGGTCTTAGGTACCCAGAAAGCCAAAAGGACATTTTCTTTCCATTTTCCATCCAGGCCAGTTCTCTGACATTTACAACCTGATAGTTCTCTCCATTTCATACCTAGCCATGTGGCTTGCCACACATCTACCCCATTCAAGAGTCTTCCCTGTGTGGCTGCCTTCCAGCTAGCCAAGCAGCCAGCTTCTCCCCTCACCACAAACTGTCTCACCTGCTAGACCGAAGGAAAAGGAAAGGAAAGGGAAGATCAGGCCAGTCAGGGACTCCCCGGCCTGGGCCTGGGAGAGACAGGACAAAACTGACATGTGAAGCAAGGCTGGCTGCTTCCATTAAACTAACTCCCTCTGTCACCTGAGCTGCTGACAATGAGGCCCCACGAGGACATGGATCTGGTCTGGGTGCTTTTCTGTCTTTGCCTGTCTGCACACTCCTCTTCTCTTGCTGGATGCTCAGATAGCTCCAGAGGCTTTCAGGGAGGTGAAGTGCTGTGACAGAGCTCTCTTCTTCTCTCCCTCTCTTTCTGTTTCTGCATTACTCTCTCTGGCTCTGGCTCTCCTCCGTCTGTCTTGTTCTACAGATCTGCTTTTTATTCTCTTTAGCTGACCTCGCTGCAATTCCCATCTCTTGCTTTTCTGTCGTTTCTCCAGCTATCCCTTTATTGTTTCTGTCTCTCTTAGGCTGACTCTTCCTCCCTCCCTCCTGCCCTCCCCCTGCTCCCCACTCCTCCACCTGCAGTTTGGCTCCCTTGCTCTCCTTTTCATGGCCATAATGCTGCAGTGGTGAGAAGGGGACCATCTATCTGTCAGAGACAGGCTCCGCCAACCTCGACCACCTCTCTCCTGCTGCTGGCAATTATCTGGAGGTTGGCACAGGGCCCGGAAACTGCCGCTTGCACCACCCCGCGGCTCAGGGTCTGCTCCCCCAACCCAGCCCCCTTGGAGGACCGCTTGGTGCCATGCCCAGGATGTGACAACCTGCAAAGGTCACACACACTCCAGAGAAGATGGACTGCTCTACGGGTGGAATTGACATTGGGCAGATTTGCAAATGTCCCTCCAGACTTGCTAGTGTTTCACAGAGGCAAGGAATGAGGTGCAAAAAATAGAAACTATAAATTGCACACAGTGCCCCTACCTCCCCTTAACACACACACTTTAACACTGCCACACATCCAGATTTTTACTTTCTTTATTTTTTTAAAGGGTGGCTTTCGAATCTACCTTATTTGAAATATTCATACAAATTCATCCATATGACATCACTGGAAGTTAGTGTACCTGGTACCACCAGGCTGGGGGCTGACCTGTTATTTATAGGAACCTGTGTGGCTCTGTAAGCTGAGTCACAGCTGCAACCTGGCACTTTCTTTTTCAGAAGTCGATGAGATTTCAGAGCTGACAGAGACTTTTGAGGCTGTTTATGCCAGGACTCTCATTTCGGGGCTGGGAAATCTGTAGACCAGAGTGGCTGAGAAAGGTACCCAGAGTCAACCGGCAAGTTGGTAGCAAAGGCCAGGGACTCCAGTTTTCAGGCTCCTGGTAAAGTGCCCATCTCACTCTGTACTCCACTGCCTTTAATGAGGGAGGAAACAGATCCTCCAGGAAGACAAATAGTTCTACCCAGGTTACTCAGTTATTAGGTGTTAGAGTCCCAGTATCTTCTGATATCTCATTTATTTGTCCTTGAAACCAGCCAACCAACTCATGAAGCACAATGGCAATCAGAGATATTGAGAAGAGGCTGGGCTAATTACCTTGGGCTGATTTGGGCCTTTGCAGATGGTTCCAAGCATGGAGACTCTTTTCATCAATACTGAAGCAAAGGTATCAATACCGTCAGAAAGTGCTTACGTATGTTCAACGAGTCTTTCCCCCAAGGTCACCATGTGTTATAGGTTCATTTCATGGTAGGGCACCCTGTACCCGCTGTGTGCATGCAGCCACACTCCACGTGCTCACTCAGAGACCTTTGTGTCCAGGGTTAGTGGCTCACTGCCACCAGCCTCACGGTAGGCTATATGATATGTGCTGTGCACTGTGGTGCTGCCTCACTTGACATGTGGAAAACCCCAAGTGGAAATGGAGGCATGCAGAAAGGGTGACTGAAGGGTTAGAATATGCTATGAACCTGGCTGTGACCAGATCACGGCTCACTGTTGGGCCGAGTGTAAAGTTGCAGACTGAATGGCCTTGGTTGCTCCCCTGTGGCCATCAGTTAACAAGAGCTGCCATTTATTGGGCATCTGCAGCGCACCAGACACTGTGTCAGAGGCTCCTCCAGCATCGTCTCCCTTAATCCTCACTGCCACCCAGGATGGTGGGGACACCATCACTGTCTGGTTCCCTAACTGAGGCTCAGGGAGGCCAAGCCCACAGGGCTGTGGGGAGAGGGAGTGGAGTGCTGAATTGAGGATTTCTAGCCACAAGGGCCGTCCCTGTTCTTTATCCTCTGTCCAACTGCCTCCTGGTTTGTCTATTTACACGGACTCCAGACCCAAGGCTCCAGGAAAAGAAGGGACAGCAAAGTAGTGCAGGTAGTGCAGATGGGCCTGCTTATTTGGGAGGTGAACCTTCCTGTTTACTTTCTAGGCTCCCAAGGGCATCGCAGGGTATCACAGAGTGAATACTTATCAAGTATCATCCACCCTAAGGGAAACACAAAGTTAATGCATGCTCAGAATGTTTGTTTTATTTAAAAAAAATTTTTTTTTAAACATTTATTTATTTTTGAGACAGGGAGAGACAGAGCATGAACAGGGGAGGGTCAAAGAGAGGGAGACACAGAATATGAAGCAGGCTCCAGGCTCTGAGCTGTCAGCACAGAGCCCGACGCGGGGCTAGAACTCACGGACCGCAAGATCATGACCTGAGCCGAAGTCGGCCGCCTAACCGACTGAGCCACCCAGGCGCCCCTGTTTTATTTTTTAAAAAAGAATTTTTAAAAACATTTTTATTTAATTTTAAGAGACAGAGAGACAAAGTGCAAGCGGGGAGGGGAAGACAAAGAGAGGGAGACACAGAACCCAAAGCAGGCTCCAGGCTGTGAGCTGTAAGCACAGAGCCCAACACGGGGCTTGAACTCATGAACCAAATCATGACCTGAGCTGGTCAGATGCTTAACCGACTGAGGCATCCAGGTACCCCTAGCATGTTTTGTTTTAAAAGGGAAGGAATAATCCTAATGATGTGAATGATAATATAGAGAAACATTGAGAATATTGAGTACTTAGCAGGTGATAAGCAGTTTGCTATGTGCCTCACTTATATATCATAGACATCTGTGAATTCGGCATTATCCCATTTTGCAGGTGAAAACAACTCAAGTCCAAAGATATTAAAAGCAAATAATCCCCCCACCCAAACCTCTTCAGATTTATTCACATTTTAAGTGTGGGACTAGGATTCAAATGTCAAACTGCTTGCTTCCAATGCTTTTCCACCATCCTGCTCTCAAGGAAGTACACATTACCAGTTAAAAAGCTTTCTATTAAATAATTAAAACTTCAGAATGGTCTCAGTCCTAAAAGGGATACATTTCAATTACCTGGAACAGTCACCGAGGCAGAACAGCCTCTCTGTCTATATACTCTTCCTCGACTCTCTTTCAAATCATATATCTCGAAACCCTCAGGCTCTAGTGGACAATATACACATCCTGCCTGGCAGCTTCATGAGGGGGCCCTAAAAACTGGGGAATTTACAGGCCCTGCTAGATGGCCTACAAGGCCCTTGCCTGCTCGGCATGCAGGACGCCGGTTGGCCAAAGACTCTGTGGAAACAAGGGCCCAGTTCCAGCAGTCAGCTGGGCTCTAAAAGTCTATGCCTTTGGTACTGAGGTTTTATTTTCCCTTTCGATGCTGTTATGGGGGACAGTTGAAGAGGAAATTCCCTACAGCTCAACAGACTCCAGATTTATGGAGTAGTAGGAAAATATTTGCCCTGTGTTTGAAACTGCTGAAGAGGGGAAAAGAAATGTTGTTTTCTACAGATTTATGAAAACAGAAACATTGATTTGTTTTGCTTGGGGTTTGTCACTTTTCTGAATGATGGCTTGATGTTTTCAGGTGCTTTGAGAGGGCCACATTTCTTTCAGGTAAGCCTGGCACCTGGGAAAATTGTGAAGTTTGTCTCTTGCACCTTCTTCCCCATCCTCTGTGTCCCTTCCATCCTGTGTTCCCTGTAATCTAGACTTTCCCAGGGAGGAAAATAATCTAGCATTAATTCATAGAAATTATGAAGAATGGATGGCTCACAATTCCTTTTGTATTTGTGTCTTTTAAAAAATGCTGAAGGTGAGTAATGATAGCTAACTGAAATATATTTCTCACTCTCAAATGATATGATTTTAGGCACTTGGGAGAGAAATAAGTTCGGGTGGAATCTGAAGATCTTTTCATTGCCCTTCATGCTGTATCATATAAGCAAAGGTGGGTTCTGACTAAACAGGAGACTGGCTCTGACTGTAAACATAGATTTTGCTTTAGAAGTAGCTCTTTAGAGAGCCAAAATTATTCTAGACACTTTGATCTCAAATATCAGCATGAGGATTCCAAGCACAGTTGAGTGATAGATCCCAGGGCCAAAACTAAATTAGAGTAGGTCCTAAAAAAGGAGATTAGTCTGGGTCTACCAAAGGATGGCTCAGAATGCTGCCCCTAGCAGAGGAGGAAGAAAGAGAAACGCAATTCTCATTAACAGATCGCTCAATTACACCTAAGCTAGGCAGATCCTGGAGATGACCGTGTCACTCAGATTCATCCTCACATTCTCCAATGTCCCTAATGCAAAGGAGCATCTCTGAGAAGTGACCACAGTAATGCTCTCCCCCGTGCAAGTTCCCCTAATGCAATAAAAATTAGCGAACTCTGATTTACTTCTGCATGTCTGCTCAGCAACCACGGCTGCCTGGACCAGCAGGTTGTCAATGTCGGGAATAATAAGAAACAGAAGGACTTGGAAAGAGTACAGTAGGAAATAGAAAGTAGGGATAAAGTTTTGGGGGGACAGTGAAGATGAGTTGGGGAAAACAATGTTGAATGGCCTTTGAGAGGGAGGTAAGAGGTGAAATCTGGTAGGAAGGATCGGGGCAGGTGCCCAGGGCCTATGACATTATGCATTGAGACAGGATTTGAGAAATCTCCACTTGGCATCCAAATAAGTTAAATAAAGGCAAGCCAAAGCTTTTCTCTCTCCAGCTTCCAAGTCACACAGTGAGACCCAGGAGGCAGGAGCCAATAAAATCTTAAAAACACCAAGGACCAGGCCCACACATTCCAAATGCTTCTTAGGGTGAATATTTTTTGCAACAAAGCAAAATGAATTTACAAGTATCTCATTAAAGCTGCAGGGGAGGAAGAACGTGAGAAGTTTCCAGGGAGGGAGGGATGGTAAATGGAATTAATAGCACAGAACTCATTAGGACCCATTATTACTAATTTAAGATATGTGAAATGTTACTGATATTTTCTTTATTTGGTGCATAGTCTCTGTTGTTGGTTGGAGTAGATTTCGTTAGAGCTTCTTTAGGGTTTTTAAACCTAGACTCTAATCCTATTTTACCTAAGTTGGAATTCACAAAGGAAGATTCTCTTATTGTGGACTCGTTTTGGGAATAGTCAGGAAGTTCCCCTGAATCACAAATTCTGGGCGGGCCCTACTGCAAGGTGGATTGGGCAACCCCAGAGTGTACCTGTGGGGACAGCACCCCAATAGAAGACTTCGCATAGAAGCGGTGGTGGGAAAACAGGTGAGGGGTCAGTGTGTGATTTGTGGAGTGCTGTCAGTGAGGAGTCTCAGCCTCTACCTCCTCTCCTTTCTACCTCCTTTCCTTTACCTGCCTTTGGTGGCTGTCTGAGATGTATATGTTGGAGCCGTCACTGGTTTAAGGCAGCACTGTTTCCTGTCAGATGAGAATATGCTTGAGAAGGTAATAGATCACAGCTTCATGAAAATGGCCTCTCAATCCCTCAGAAGCCAATGGCTCTGTCTTCAAGAGAAGTTTTGAGTATTAAAGGAAGTTGGAAGAGCCCAGAATGTAGAGTGAACTAGTGACCAGAGTGGGTAGACAGGGGTGGGGCACATGAGGGCACTGGGTGCTGGGTGGGAAATGGCTGAGGGTAGGAGGAAGGAGACTCAGTGAAGGGGTAGGGGAGCGAAGATGATGGGGCTGAACACTCAGTTTTCTTGTCTTCTGGTTTGGTCAGGCCAGGCCTGCAGCACACATTTATAGGTTCTTCTAAAGAGGGGTTCCTCCCTCAAAGCCATGATGAAAACCACCCACTGAAGTGAGACAGGTCATAGCTTGAACACTTCTAGCTTCCAAATCTGGTCCCCAAATGTCAGACTTGGATAGGGCTACATACTCCCTTGATTCCTGACTATTTTCTTAGCAGCTCTATGTACCGGGCACTGGGTGGGGTCTTGGGAATAGAAGTTTGCAACTTGCAGGGCACTTTTGGGAGATGGATGGCAGGTTAGAGTCTTCTACTTGAGCTGGCACTCTTTTCATTGCTGGAGGGAGTTTGGATCTGACAATCACCTTCATGGAATCACTAATTCAGCAGAGGGATCGCTACAAATCCACTCTAGCCCAGAACTGATGGCCATGCACGGTCCTCCCATGTCTAATCTTCCTCTGCTATACAGACAGGATCTCATTATAATATGTCTTATTTTAACTGTCATTTGTACCCCGAGGTATGGTTTCTGTATATCAGTATACTCACTTACACCAAACATTCTGTGAGTTTTCTGACTTTGCCAGAACTGTGAAAGGTCATGAGGCAGGATAACTCAACTCACCATCTACATTTCAAGTAACATGATTCTACCTCTACCTTGCTGTCACAGCTCCACAAACCTACGAGGACATGGGGGCTCAGACATCATATCATGGCTAGTAAATGTGCTTTTGGGCAAATTAAAAATCCTTCTGGGTGCCAGCTTGCTCTTCTATGAAAAGAAATATTCAAAGCTTTCTTCTAGCTCTAACCTGATCACTGAGGTAGGGATGGCTGACAAGCCAGTAGAGGTGGTGCTGAAATCAGTGCATGGCTAGCTGATCATTTCAAGACACTGTCAGGAAGAAAAGACTCTTTAGCAAAGGGGTAGTGGGTGAACAGATTTGGGGGCTGTGGGTAGCCCATGGCCCAAAGGGAAAGGCTCCTCTTCCTGAGTGTCACCCCGAATGGGGGTTTCCTGCCCAGAAGCTGCAGGGCCACTCTGGGTTTTGCAATGATGCCAATTCTCCTTTCCTAATGTTCCGGGAAGAACGCTTTCATGGAACACAAATCACTGGTCCTTCATCCTGTGACAGCAAATGGAGACTAATGATAGGAACTGGGACTTAAGAGATGCCTTTACATTAGTGTCTGTTTCTGCAAACTTGTTCCAGAAATCTCCTTTGTGCTGCCTGGATTCTGGCCTGAGGGCCTCCCCCTGGAGGCTGCAGGATGGCAGATGTTAGGCAGCAGTGCCTCCCCTGGGGCAGGCATCTCTTCTACGTCTATCTCTCTTCATGCTGTAGCCTGAAACCCCCAGTTCCCTCATACCCACAGCAAAGCCCCAGCATGGCATCTGCCCTTTGGCACATCTCTCAACATCATTTTCCTGGGACAGCCTGCATGTGCTTTTCCTCAGCTTCCTGCCACCCTTCTCAGCCACTTTTGATCCTTGATATTCAGTGCCCTGTTGGAGTGCATCTGGATCGAGGATACCCCTTCACCTCCCACTTCTAAGAGGTAGCTACTCCTATTTTCTCCATTTTACAGATGGGAAAATGGAGGCATAGTGAGGTAAAGTGATTTGGTCAAGGTCATGAAGATGGCAAGTTTCAAAGCCAGAACTGGAACACAGGCAGTCCAGCTCCTGAGATTGCTGTTGACCTTGTGGTTCTTTATTATTATTATTATTATTATTATTAATTATTATTATTATTATTATTATTATTATTATTATTATTATTTTACCAGCACAGTCTTCTGACTCCCAGTCACAACTTCCTGGTCCCCATGAAAAAAGCCACCACCCAGAGACTCTTTCTAAACTGTTGCTTTCAGACAATGCTTCTAAGATTCTAGAAGTCTCCCAACTGCCTGTGGACCTCAGAGAGAGGGGGTAAAACTGACCTGAAGCAAACCTGGCCACCTTCATGAATCTCCCTTTGCCACCAGAGCTGGTGCTGGTGAGAACCCCAATGAAGAGGTGTGCCTGGGCTGGGTGCTTCTTTTCATTTTCCCTTCTGCATGTACATGTAGTTGGTTTTGGAGGCCTTGCATCAGGGAGAGAGAGAGGAGCATGTGCTGCCCTCTCTAAACCCTACCGGGGATGCTGAACATCTGGGATGGGGTAGGGGAGCTTTTGGGCACCACTGTTAAGGAATAGATTGCAAATGTGCTATACCATTTATTCTGCCCTACTGATCCAATCTTAAATAAAATCCAATCTTACTTGATAACTGAATCTGAGACTCAAAGAGATGAAATAGGTAAGAAATAAAAAGAAAAACAAAAACAAAACACCTCTTCATAGACTGCAAAATACTGTGCAAGATGTGCTTTGTTATAACTTATTAACATTCAACTTTCACCCAAAGTGGAATTGATTTTTTAAAATTCATATTCATGCATGGTCCCTAATTGGGGGGAGTGTCTGGCAGCCCTGAGGTCTCTAGGTCCCTGCATCTCATGGGTCCTGTAGGCTCTATCCCTCCAGGCACATCTCGCCTGGAATAATAAGGCATTTCTTCACATTCCCTCCACCCCACTGCCCATCTTGCATTCATTCCAAAGGCTGTCTTTACCTCAGCTTTGAGAATCTACAACAGCCCTGCAGCTGGGAAGAGAGCGTATCATTTGGCTTTTTGCCCAGAAAATAAGATGCTTCAAAAAGGTCATCAAAAAAAAAAAAAAAAAAAAAAAAGTCTCTTGGGGGAGAAAGGGGGGAAAAAAACCACCTTCTCTCTCAAGGTTAATTGAGTGGAAGGTGAACTTTCATCACATGTTGTCCTTTCGTGAAAGCACAGCCTTAAAGATGTGGAGAAGGCAACTGACAGGATGGCATGGGCTGGGTTGCTGTGCAGGGACATGGTGCCTCCAAAGTTGGCTCTGAGCTTCCCAGTCCTTGGACAGTGTCCCCACCGAGCAGGAGCAGAAGGGAATGTACAGGCATGCAGCCAGAGCCCAGCCTTCATAGGATATAAAGGAATGTAGGCTGGACGTCTACCCTCAGGGAGCTTTTGCTCTGGAGGATGAAAGGAGGCCCACAGGCAGCCTGTGTGAAATGAATCAGAGACCAGTAGTGTGTTGTTGGTGCTGACTCTGCAGGTGGTGGGTGCTCAGGGCTGACGGGGTTGCCTGTGACCAAGAGTGCTGCTCTGAGCTATGGAAAAAGCCTGACCTGTTTGGGGCCTTTGCACTTGCCTCTTACCATGTGCGTTGACTCTGGTTCTAGCTGAGGATAATTTTGCTCCTTAAATGGCACGTGGCAATATCTGGGGACATTTTGCCTGTCATGATTGGGAGGGAAGTGCTACTGGTATCAAGTATGTAGAGGCCAACGATGCTCCTAAACATCCTACGATGTGCAGGTCACCCCCCCACCCTGATCCAATAAAGAATTATCCAGCCCCAAATATCAATAGTGTCAAAGTGGAGGCACCTTGCCCTAGAACTAGCTCCCACCACCTCCACCCGGGCCACATAACTTCCTCTTTCCTTCACTTTATCTAGGTGTTTGCTCAAACCACCTACCAAAAATCCCTTCATGACCATCTTATATAAAAGAGAAACCCCGATCTCATTCCACCACTCCTTTCCCTCTCCCCATGATTCAATTTTTTCATGGCTCCTATCCTTGTCTGATATGTGCATGTGTGTGGTTGTGTTTGTTTATTAACTGCCTTTCCACGCTAGAATGTAAGCTCTGTGAGAGCAGGGATGCTGCCCCTTTTGCTCCTTACTCTGTTCCCAGTGTCTACAATAGAGGATATAGTAGATATTCAGTCAACATTTGTTGAGTTAATGAATAAATGGACACTAATCCCAAGCAGCTGTGTGACCCTGGGCCAGTCACTTAGCTCCTGTAATATGCACTGAAATTGTCATGTGAAAAAAAGAAAGCAAATGATTAGAATGTTTCAATGGGTCTTTTCAGCTTAAAGTTTTTTCTATTCTCCAAGAAAGAGTAATCTGGGAGTATTGGGTGACCCAAGAGGGCAGGTTTTAGTAAGGCAGCACTGTAAAGGCACAGCACGTGGGGTGGAGTCCTGCCTGGAGGGGATAGTGTCTGGATTAAATAAGCAGAGCACTTAGCCCAAGGCCAGCTTCCCACCAAATGCGTGGTGAATGGCAGCTGTTGTTATTTATGAAGAATTCAGGGCCAGGATTAGGGTGAGGCAAGAGAGGCACTAACCTCAGGCACAAAATTGAAGGTGTGACCAAAAAGCTCTGCCATCTAGACAGATAATATTTTAATCCAATATTTTTTAAAAATAAAAATTAATGCAAAAATCCACAAAGAAGGAAACACCAAGATCTTAGCTAAAGACAAGATCAGTATGACTGTTTCCTTTTGCTTTAGGCTCCCATAGGCCTTGGCACAGTGCTGATACTGATGCTGTCTTTATTTGAAATTTTGAGATATTTCTCATCAAGTATTTTTTTGGCATGAATTTTGATTTTTAAAAAACATGGCACTGAAATATGATTTGTCTTGATTACTGAGATCTCCATCACTTCCTTCAGTTTTGTGCCTGAGGGTGAGCACCTCACCTTCTTCACCTGGCTGGAGAGCAATGGACTGTCTAGAAGCAGAGAGAAGCTCCAGACATCCCTCTCTGAGGAAGAGAAACAGGGTGAGGGATGGGTTACACAGATGATGGGGATTAAGGAGAGGGGAGCTTTTGGACAGCGGGTGGTATCTTAGAATTTGAGGGCTGGGTTTCCCAGGCAGACTGGGGCTGAGGAGATGGTCTGATTCCAAGTGAAAGGGAAAAAGACCCCAGGGCTGGGATGGCAGGTCCTGGTTTGCTTGGGACAGTCTTGGGTGCACCAGCTGTCTCAGCAGGATGAATAATTCCTCCTCTTGCTCTCTAAAGTGTCCAGGGCTGGGCCATCCGTGTATGGTCATCCTGGGTCCGGCTGCTGTCCATGCCAGTGCTGTAGTGGGCCTCTCTGAACCCCTACAAAGGAGAAAGACACTGCCCTCCACCTGAGACCCGGTCTCTGATGATGTCTGGTGCTGCTGGAAGAATTCCTCAGACCCATCTCAGACCTTAGCTATGCTTCATAGCTTACCCTTTGCCCTGTAGCCATTTTTCATGTGTCTGACCTTGCCCTTATCTTGCCAGACTCTTTGCCCCTCATGGCCTTGCCGTGTGACCTGCTGCCAACACCACAGAGTAGCTGTCCTGGGAGCAACACTCACAAAGAAGCATGGCATTGTTTTAGTCCATGGTGTTGGAGAGAAGAAAAAAGTGAAATTGACAAGAAAAATAATCAATACATAAAATTAATGTCAAATTTTTTAAATGCCCTTATTTCTATGGTATTAACCTACACTTTGATTCCCTTTCACTTGCATTGTTTGTCCTGAGCTTAAAATGCATGTATGGACTAATGTGCAAGGTACCTCACCAGAAATAGCAGATTCCCATCTCACTTATGCATGGTATGAACTAATACAATGATTTAGTGTGTGGTATGTAAAATTAAGCAGTAAGAAGCTTTGAAACCAGAAGGGCATGCACTGTTTTGATGACTGCAAATAATGCCCTTTGATTTCTTTTTTTTTTTTTTAATGTACTTGTTTTCATTATCACTGCATATTGGATTGTTAAGTTTTCAGACCCTGGACTACATATTTTATGGGCACTGTCCCTTTTAACTTTAATACATACAGCAATTCTGACAGCGGGTGCTTTGCTTCCATTTTAGAGATCAGAAAATTAAGGCTTATAGGAGTCAAGTTGCCAAAGTCACAAAGTTGACACATGGCGGACCTGGGATTCAAACCCAGTCTTTTCTGAGTTCAAGCTCGCAGCTAAACCCAAGCACTGTTTTGCCTACCATGGAGGGTTAAACCAGCAGCCGAGGACATCTCTTACACATGTATCCAGTCTTCTGTCAAAGGGGCATGTGACCAGACCTGTCCCTACCCTTTGTATGAGCACCCCCCACCCCCAGTCCTAAAATGTTCTGCTTAACTGAGGTTTGAGTTACTGAATGGGCAAACAGATAAACCAGGAGGTAATTATTTATATAACCAGCAAAATAATCTTTCAAAATAGAATATCATTAGTCCTTTGAGTAGTTTATTGATGACTCATGATTCTTAAAATCTCTGATAGGAAAGGAATTTAGAAGTTCATCTGATGCAAACTTCCTTGACTACTGAATTGAGATGCCATGAAACTTAAACTAAAAGAGTCTATTGGAGTGAAATTGTGGATAATCATGGATATCATCTCTAAGATGATAATGTGCATGTGAATAGGAAGGAAGAGTTCACTGGGCTCAATCTGATTATTTGTTTTTCAAGTATTTTTATATCCAATTTTGGGAATAAATAATTTTATCCAAATCTTCCTCTCCCTCCTTTCCATAATCCAAATTCTGTCCATTCTTCAAGTCCTAAATTAATTGTAAGTTTTTTCATGGAAATTCCTCAATGGTGGGACAGCTATTTTTCCTTCTGGACTTCCATTTTTCTCAGTCTTGTTTATGTCACTTAGTGTTTGATTTTCAGACTGCATTCTAATAGTTTCATCATTCTAACTGATTGTGTGAAGGACACAGAAAGTGTATATTCAGTTTCTTGCTTCCCCAGAAGCCCCTCACTTAGGGATTGACTTTGTAGCAGGTGCTTTCAGGGCCCCGCCCTACTCTTTGGACCCTTCAGTGGGCTCCAGCTAACTTAAAAATGTCAGTATCTGCCTTTGTGTGCCTGAAGGCTCCCCTTCCTTCACCCTCAGTAGGGGAAAGCTTGCTCTTTGTATATATGGCAGGCCAGAGTTTCAAAGAGTTACCACCCTCTAGCAACAGCCCTCAAACTAATGAAGCTCTTAAGTTGGTATATAAATACCCCAGCTCCCTCACTCCTTGAAGTGGTTCTGAATCATGTGCTTTGCACCATTTCCCAGAGTTTTCTTGAGAGTTAGGCTCCAGCGGTCCATAGCAGTAGCTGGCTAAAAAAAGTCATGTACCCTTTATTTATTGCTTTATTTATTGCATTTTCTCCTTGTGTTACTTGCAGTGCCCAAGTAGATAGTTTACACTCACATCAGGATCTGCTTCTGGGGAACTCAAACCAAGACAGGTATAGAGGATATTGTCAATATTGACTTATTGGTTGGATGATTAGCTGACTGTCAGTGTTTTCCCTTGCAGGTACAGGGATTGTGCGTTTTTTTTCGGAAGCCATGGTGCTTTTCTGCCCAGTGGTACTCATTCATTCCTAGTTGAATGGAACAATGATGAGGGCAAGGATTCCCACCCCAGGTTCATCTAGCTCTGTTCACTACTCTGTATTTGTGATCTATTACTGACTTCGGTAAGTAGCAAAGAGCCCAGGGGAATTATGTCAAACCTCTATTCCCTCTCTCCCATCCCTGCTGCTACCAGCTGCATGCAATTCTCATGTTTTATTGTCTTTACATTGATTACCTTCTGACAAGGCCAGGAAGAAATGCTGACCCTTGGTTACAACTAAGCAAAGGCCCCTTCCCTTTGGAAACACAAAAAAGAATGAGAAAATGAACAACAGAAAGATGTTTCCTAACAGGGCCATGTCAAATTTATAGATAAATAAAATATCAAAGATCAAATGAGGCTAGATCAGCAGTTTGGATCTCTCCCCAACCAAGCAGAGAATATGCTGTCGACTCTGTCTTGGACTGATTTCCAACTTTGTGATTCACAGCTGTAGCCAGGCAGAGTACGTCCAATAATGCTATTTGTTTTCCACTTAAAAAAAAAAAAAAAGGCTGGGGAAATATATAAATGGCTCATAGGAGAAGAGGGCATTAGCAGACAGTCAGTCTGACCAAAGCGAGACAGGCAGATGGTTTGTGGGCCTGACGCCAGCTGGGTGTTTCCATAAGTGATCGCATATCTCCTCTCTGTGCCCCAGCACTTGGCTTGATTAAGAGGTCAGGAGCAGGCTGCCACAGCACGAGGCCAGAGCACACATGATATACGGCCAACCTGTCGGTCGCCTAGAAACAGCTCTGTAAAGGGGCCCAAAGACAAATCAATTTATAAGCCCACAAGTTTGGGCCCAGTAGTCTTGGCTGTTATTAAAGCATGAAGTTTGATTCTTTGGGCTTGCTTTCTCAAATGTCACTCAGCCCCTTTAACTTTGACCGGACATCACTTCTTTTCCTTTTTAATACAGTAGTATTTTGGATAAGTGATAATACCTTCCAGGTGGGATTCTGGGAAGTGAGTGAGGCTGGAGACAGGCAGGCAGGAGAGGGATGCATTGAGGGAAAACTGAGGTGAGGTCTGGTTCTCCTTTCTTCATTTGCTGAGCACTGGGTGCCCAGTACTGTGGAGAAGTACAGGGAGAGAAGGACACATCATCCTTTTCTGGATGGTGAAGGTTTATGTGTATAAAGCAGAGCAACCCAAAGATGCAAAGGGCTGAAATGAGTGATGTGGATAATGCAAATTTGTAAATGGTCGGTGAGGTGGTCAGAAAAAGCCTTAGAGAGGAAGTGGAACATGAGGTAGGTGGGATTCACACAAATGAAGAAGTCAGATTTGCAGAGATGCAGCAATCATCTGGGTAACCTTTGGAAAGCCTCTTAACCTGTATATGCTTCGATAGATTTTATCCTTGCTTTTCAGAGAGCATAGGATTGAGAACTTTCCAGAGAGAGGACTCAGAGAACAAAGGCTAAGCATGATACTCTAGGGCCAATGAGGCACTAGTCTGCCTGGAGTGGGCCTTAAGGCTTTGTTCACCGATCTGTGAGTAATCCTATTCTCAAGTGATTTCCACGGCAGACCTGAATGGCTCTTGGAATACTGCCTGCTGGCCACACCTTCCCCTGCTATGTCCACTCTGCAAACTTATCTGTTCAGTTACAGATTCTGGTTAGTGATCTGGATTGAAATTCTGTCTTCATTCCTGATTAGAAAGATGAGGGATTGTGCTTCCCAACTATAAAATCTATTTAGTAAATGTTTACTATAATCTACTTTTAGCGAGGCACCAATGTAAGCATGGATGGAAGAGTTAAACGTCTGCAAGTATAGTCTGTCTCTTACTGTAAGGAGTTTGCAATCTCTTTACAGGGTGGTTAAAATAAATAAATCAAGGCGCAGCAAGCCTCTGAGATAGGCCCCCACAGAGGTGTAAGCAATGTGATGGGGGTTAGAAGTAGTGGTCATTTATGGTTGGAGGGACCGGGAAAGGTTTCCTGGGGAAGACTATGGGCAGCCCAAAGTTGCCTGAAGTTGAGGGAAGGCAGCAGTCCAGCTTTCTGTCTAAAACCCTATGTGGTAAGCAGCAGTCAGAGGTAAAAGGTGACTCTTAAATTCACAACCGGTAAAGGCAACCCAGCTTGAAGGGTAGGTAAAGGCCATGCTAATTTTTGAAGGTTCAGTCTTGGTTTGCCTAGAATGCTCTCAATTTACATATTATTATTAGTAACATCCTCTTTCATTCTCAAAATTGTCCTGGTTTGGACAAGAATTATACAGTCATCTTCATTATAGGTAATGTTTTCAGCAGCCCTTCAGGAGCAGCCAATCTGAGCTATACCAACATAGTAGACTGGGGATGTTCCCTTGAACCAAGAAATCCTCTTTATGTTGCCTCCAAACGAACACACACAGATCAACAATGAGAAAAAGCCAAGGTATTCCTTTCCTGTAGAATGAACCAAGCAATGGAAGCAGGTGGGCACGCCAGACACACACCCATTGTTGAGGTACACTGATAGAGCATGGAATGATCACGAAAAATCTATTAACACACTCGAGCCACACTCAGTCTTGTTTTGCAGATAAACATGGTCTGTGATTATTTTACAACACTGTGAAGGTGCTGGGGGTTGTCCCTCATTTATTACTTGACTAATAAATACTTTAATTACACTTAATAAATAATGTAAGCAGGGCTCACTGAAGTGGTAATTCTTTAAATTAATTATTAACTGCATGCAAAAGGCTGCACTGCCAGTACCACTAAAAGAAAATTCAGCCTTTAATCTAAAGTGATTATTCATTATCTGGTATAAAGCCTCCATTTACATATTATTAGGGAAATAAACTTTGGCCTCCTTGGCAATACAGATAGATCTCAAAGTCCGTGCATTATGAATCTCCAAATACTAAAGTAATGATAAACAATATGTAATAAAGTCTCCAGTTTATAGCTTTATAACAGCTGGTTTTTGATTTTCCAAATATATTACAATGATAAAGTGACCAGTTAATGTATAAGCTCTTTGTGAAAGGTGGTGCCTACAGATGGTCGACTGATAGGAAACGGTAAATGTGCAAACTGCTCATTTCCCTTGAGATTGGAGCCATAAAATGATCTCAATAAGATATGAGAAGAAAATCTCTCTTTAACCCTTTTCTTAGCTGCAATCCAAATATGGGGCTGCATTTAGCTGTCTGGTGTGTCTCTTTCTCTGCTCCTCCCAGACTCCCACCTTTCCCCTGATAAAGTGAAGGGGGAATATCTCGATATGCAGACCTTGCGGTATCCCTGGCTCTACCTTGGGGCAAAGAGGCAAGGTAAGGTTCCAGTCAAAAGAGAAAGATGATCTATAAAACAAGCAAAAGACCAAAATTCATGTGCCCCTTGCATTCTCTAACTTGGTACTTTCTCCTTGAGCCTGGGCTTCTTCCAGAGGAAGTGACTGACCCCAGATGTGATGGCTGGGGAGCAAGATGCATGGAGCAGCCTCCTAGCATTTACACTATAAAATTCTGTGGAGAAATGATTGAAAAGGAGGTTTCTGAAGGAGAAGGAAGAATCTCTCTCCTTGACTCCCTTTGGCACAAGTAGGGTTGGGGGATAGGGGGAGGGGATAGGGGGAGGAGATAGGGGGAGGGGAGAGGAGGAGGAGACAGGATGGCAGGAACTCATGAAAATGGCGACAATCACAAGGAGGCAGGGATGACCTCTTTTCCCCATTTCACACCCCATCCTATTCATCTCTCTGAACCCCATTCAGAGACTATCTCTTTCAAGAGATCTTCCTTAACTCTCTGTGCATTCCAGCAGCATTCACCTACAGTGTGGGCCAGTCAATAGTCACTGATTTCTGGGAGGTGGGAAAGGGGCTACATGAGGATGAGGGGTGTCCTTTATTTTTTAAAAAGTTTTTATTTATTATTTTTTTTCAGAGAGAGAGAAAGAGAAAGATGGGGGGGGGGGGGAGAAAGCGTGGAAAGAGGAGGGGCAGAAAGGGAGGGAGCGAGAGAGAATTCCAAGCAGGCTCTGTGCTGTCAGGGCAGAGCCTGGTTGATGTGGGGCTCAATCTCATGAACCATGAGATCATGACTCAAACAGAAATCAAGAATTGGACATTTAACCAACTGAGCCATCCAAGCATCCTGAAGGGTGTCCTTTAAAGTGGTCATTCCAAGAACTGAAATTCGTTGCAATACTGTTGCTGTGCTCCAAATATGGTTGAAAATCTTTGAGAACTGACTTTCATGTTTGTTTTAGTCAGCTTGCACTGCTATAACAAAATACCATACACCTTAGGTGGCTTGGATAACAGACAATTATTTACCATAGTTCCACAGGATTAAAGTCTGAGATCAGGGTACCAGCATGGTTGGGTTCTTGGTGAGGATTCTTTTCTTGGCTTGTAGATGGCCACTTTATTGCTATGTCCTCATAGGGCAGAGAGAGAACTCTGAGTCTCTTCCTCTTCTTATAATGACACTAATCCCATCGGGGGCCTCTACCACCTAATGGCTCTTCCTCCTAATACCATCATACTGGGGATTAGGGCTTCAGCACATAAATATGGGGGTGGGGGCACAAACATTCCATCCATAATAATGTTCCTATGAACATCTTCAATGGGAGAAAAGTCATGTTAATAATAATCACTCTCCTCTGAGTATGAGTGACCTATGCAAATAGTTTCATGTTCATTATCTCATATTATCCCCATAGTACACTAAGAAGTAAATATCATTAGCCAATTACAACTGAGAACACAGAGGTTCAGAGTTCAGTAGCTTGCCTAAGGCCACATAGCTGGTAAGTAGCATACCCTAGATTTGAACTGAGTGACTCCAAAGCCAAGGCATTGATGAATATGCATACGGCTCTGTCTTTTGAGGGTAGACTAAAGTCTGGGAAATAACCAGTGGTTAATATCTGAATGTGTTTACCTTCTCATATAATTTATATCACCAATGGAACTTCTCTGGGCATTTTTTTTTTTTAGCTCAAAGGGAATTCTTTTTTTTTTTTTTTTTTTTTTTCCCAAAGGGAATTCTAAGAGTAGGAGTTTTAAGCATACTACTTCTCAGTGGCATGATGCCTGGGGAGAGAAGGGCCTCATCGACCTTCTGAAATCATGCCTTAAAGGCAACTGCCCAAGTGCCTTCTGTGGTACACACATAGGGCCAACTTCATTCTCATCTAGCCTAATCTGTAGCTCCTTGGGCCATAAAGTGTAATTAGTGTTCACACTTATTATCTCCTTCTGTCTTCCCACTATCCCCAGGCACTAGATTGGTATTATTAATATTTTCATTTTAGAGATGAGAAAACTAAAGCACAGACAGGTTGAGCAACTTCCCTAAGTTTACACAGCAAATGAGGGAAAGACCTAGGGCTCAAATGTAGGAATCTCTGTTTTTATCAATGAAAACTCAATGAACAGATGGATGGTACATCACAAACGTTTCTCATGTCCTATCAAAAACGATGTCAATTTGACAGAAAGAGCGAAAATTCATCTGTACATTTTTTCCCTTACCTACAAGGTTGCCATCCATTATTCATGCATTCCTTCATTGTTCCTGTCACTCACTGATTAATTAATTTAATAAATACTTAGAAGCACATTACTTGGTGCCAGCTACTGTCCTAGGTACTGGCTATCTAATCTAAATTTACAAAAGGAAATTGAACCAATGGGCTGTTAACTGAATTGACAAAGTGATCCAATTACTTTGGTGTTGGTGGAGACTTCGTTAGAGACCCCTCCATATTCTCAATCTCCCAGAGGCTCCAGGAGAGATGTGGGGTCTTCAAAAGAACTGCAGACGCACAACTACCTGTGAGCTTCGCCACTGGCTCCCACTTTTGAAAAGATGACTGCGTGATTTCTGATTACAGCCATTAGGCAAAATAAAACACAGAGAACGCTGGCTCACCAGTTTCATCCTGCTTAATCAAATAGCCTCATTCATCATATTCACTCACACTATTCAGGGAAAGTGCTTTTCCGTACTTCAAAGATGGGCATGAGCAAGCCTGATCTGTACTTCCCATTTTGCTCTCCTTCCTTTTTAAATACAAGCAGATGATCTTTCCTTCTTTTTTTCTCCCTTCCAATTCCTGATTGAAAGGCACAGCCTCAGCACAGAAGCAGTCCAGCCAGGAAGAAATCTAAGCTGAGGACAGTACTATCCCTCATGACACTCATAATTCAGCAGGATTTCTTTCTAACTGACTTTGGGGCTGGGCCTGAGCAGGGACCAGAATATCATAGAATGTCGGGCTAGCAGCATCCACAGAGAGAAGGCATTCTGGCCACTCATGTTACAGATGAGGCCAGAGAGGGGAAGAAGCTTGTCCAAGGTCACACAGCAAGGTTGTTGCAGAGCAGGGGGCACCAGTTCCCAAATTGGCAATTCCCAAGCTAGTGCCCTCAACTGTCTTATCACCATGACTATTGCTAATACCACAGGAAACCCCAAACAGGGGCTTGGGTTCTTCAGCACCTTCCCTAATCCTACATTCAGGTAAATTGCTGATGGTTTCACACAGGAACCAAACCTTCTTTGTTTATGATAGAGGCCAATTTGCAAAATTGGTGATATTCACTCTATTGTGCTTCTACATCCTCCCTCTGGGTTCCTTTGCCATTTCTGGGTGACTCATTCTCTAGGCACATTCCCCCAGAATTTCATACTGCTAACCAGGTTTTCTCCACAGAACCCAGGCTCTGGAAAGACCCCTTCCTCCTCCTTCCTTAGTCCTAGGTTTCAAGTAAAGAGGAATGCTTTACACTCTCATTTGAATTGAGATCTTACTGGCTAGCAACTAATCTGGGATGAATCTCAAGGTTAAATTTCAAGGGGTTTAGATTTTAGAGAAAAGATTTTTTTTATATATTTTGCAAAAGGTGTGCATATATAACTGTCCATTTGCCAGTATGGCTGTCCTATATATTGTTTTAAAAATTTTTTTTTACCATTTATTTATTTTTGAGAGAGAGAGAGAGAAGGGAGGGGCAGAGAGAGAAAGACACAGAATCTGAGGCAGGCTCCAGGCTCTGAGCTGTCAGCACAGAGCTCGATGTGGGGCTTGAACTCACAAGCTGTAAGATCATGACCTGAGACAAAGTTGGATGCTTAACCAACTGAGCCACCCAGGTGCCCCGACTGGCTCATATACTGACATTGTATGGACGTAGCCTAAAACTTCCTATAGCCTAGCACCTCCCCACCTCCCAGGCACACACACATCCTGGGTAACTTAGATGATGTGATTGATGTATATGGGAGGTGATTTTTTCCCTGTCATCTGGCCTAGCTAAAAATAAATCTTTTGTAAATCAATGTTTAGCAAAAAAATAAATAAGTATCAATGAAACTGCTTCTTTTATCGAATGCTTATTTTGTAATGGAGATTCTGTTAAGAACCTTATACATATATGTCATACTTTTTAATTCTTACAACAATCGTGTTAGGAGTTGAACTGTATCTCCTCCACCTCCACCCAATTCAATATGCTAAAGTCTAACCTGTAATACCTCAGAATGTGACTTATTTGGAAGTAAAGTTACTGCAGATGCAATTTGTTAAGATGAATTCAAACTGAAATGGAGTGGACTTCTAGTCCAATATGACTGTTATCCTTATAAAAAAAGGGGAAATTTGGCCACAGAGACAGACACACGGATGGAATGTGATGTGAAGATGAAGAGAGAGATTTGGGTGATGCTTCTACATCAAAAGACTGCCACAGATCACCAGCACATGACCAGGAGCAAGGAGAGAGGCATGGAACAGAGTGTTCTTCATAGCCTCAGAAGGAACCAATCCTGCTGACCCCTTGATCTCAGACTTCTGGACTCCTGAACTGTGAGATAATAAGTATCTCTTGAAGCCACCCGGTCTGTGGAACTTTGTTATGGTGGCCCTAACAAATGAATATAAAGCCTCTGTGCACTATTTTCTTTATTTTGCAGACAAGGAAGCAGAGGCTCAGAGAGGTTAAATAACTTGCCTTAGATCACACAGCTGGTAAGGAGCAGAGCCAGAATTTAAACTTAGTACTGCATGCTTTGTTGCTTTTATGTGGGAATCTGTTCTAGTAAGGAATAGAAAAGGTCAATTTTCTCTGTATTTCAAGCAGGATGTGATATGTCTTCTTTCTCAGCCTGGCACAGGGCAGCTGGGTCTCCCAGTCCACACCCTATCACCAACTCTGAGGTACATCCTCTATTTCCTCCCACATTTTTCCCCTTCCAGCAACAGCAGAACCCCAAATCAATTGCCTCGGGCTAGCATTAGAAAAATAAATTTTCTGGGGTGCCTGGGTGGCTCAGTCGGTTGAGTGTCTGACTTCGGTTCAGGTCATAATCTCGCCATTTGTGTTCGAGCTCCACATCGGGTTCACTGCTGTCAGGGCAGGGCTGGCTTGGGATCCTCTGTCCCCCTTTCTCTCTGCCCCTTCCCCACTGGTGCGTGCGCTCTCTTTCTCTCTCAAAAATAAACATTAAAGAAATAAAAAGAAAAATAAATTTTCTCACCCCAGTCTTCTCATTTTATTTGATCTTATTTTAATTTTTGTTTAGCCCTGGAAATACATCTGAGGCCCTCAAATACAGTGTACACTTTCATACTGTTTCTGAGGTGGTAAATACCAAAATTCACCAGGAGTGGAGAGAAGGGTCAAGTTTAAAATTAAATGCTCCCTTATTCCTGATCTCTGTGGTCAAACAGCCCTCTTGCTGCCTGGTATTCATCCATTCAACCTTCAAACACGTGCACACACACACACACACACCTGAAAGTTGAACTGGGCTGTTTTACCAAAGCCAAACAGACCAGCTTCCTCCAGGGCCTCCTCATCTTACCATCCATCCAGCACTAAGCTCTAGTGGGCCCACCCTCAGATGGCTTCTCCCACCATCTTTCCTGAAGCCAAGATCCATGGTGGTCCTGCCTTAGCAGCTATGGCATTCCTGTCTCAGGGTTTTGACTGGGTGGAGAAAAGGGGAGCCCCAGGATAGAGAAATGGCCACCAGCTTGGATTGGATTCCATTTCCAAATCATTTGAATCTAGTGCCCCTCAGCAGGAGGGTACTTGGAGACTTATCCTTGGAATTTCTGCAAGGAAGGACTTCTCAGCATTTCCCAAGCTGAGAAATTATGTAAAACTATATTTTTTAAAGGGGACACTGTTAGTTTTCCAATCCATTGGCCTAGGACGTTGGTGTGACAAGGATGCAGACAATCTGCCAAAGTGGAGGGAGAGGGGGCATGGTTGTCCATCAGAAGGGACAGTCTGGGAGCAGGCAGAAGCAGGTCAGGCAGTTACAAACCCAGAGTGCAGCCTTAAGGCCAGGCAAAACAGGAGACCAGAAACAAGAAAGTAGGTCAATACTAGATCAAAACTGTGCAGCCCCAACAAGGCAGCCTTGCTACTCCTCAGACAGCTCTTTATTTCCCTTGACAGAGTAGGAATCAACACCTAAGTCCCAGGGCAACACCAGATTGAGACCTAAAAACTCAAAGGGTCCATCATTCTGAGCTTATGGAAGATTCTTATCTATGACTCAAAGTAACAATAGCAATAGTTTTCCTTTATTGCACAATGTCTCTGTGTCCTGGGTCAACTCAAGGACTTTATCTTTGAGGTAGCTTCTATTATTCTCCTCATTTACAGATGACAAAGTACAGAGGCTAACCTGCCAAACGTCACACAGCTAGTAAGAAGTAGTGCCAGCCACTCAGATAATTTACTCTTAGAATTCTGTCCATCAGATAGGGAAAGTACTTTTAAGGTTGTAGTCTTCAGACCTTGTCCTCTTGTAGGTTAACCTCCCATTTACTAGGCTTACTAGGTTCACCTCCCCCTTAGTTGCTGATATGAGTATTCTGGTGCCCAGAGAACTCTTTTAACTTCTAATAAGCTGGAGAAGTTCTTTTCATGAGGAGGGAAAAGAAAACCAGGCCCAGAGTTTATGCTGAAATCCCAGGCTACCCAATTGCTGTTATGGTCCTGGAGTGAGTGCCCATAGGTGGACCTGGCCAGGGCTGGGGGTGGATGGAGCATTAGGAGGCAATCACGTAGGATTCAGAGTATGTATGTGAGAGCAAAAGCTATAGAGCAATACTTCTGGATTTAGTCCAGGCTGTCACGAATTAATGGCTGACAGAAAGAAAAGAAAGACTTGGAAAAAAAATTTTTGAAAGCTGTGTTTGCATGGAGAGGAGCTCAGTCTGAGCTGCCTGGAGAAGGCCTATATTCATGCCCCTTTGGAAGCCCTGGCCTTCCATTTTCATTAGTTTTATGATTTGATCAACTTACAAAGGTCACTTTTTAGCTTCCTGTGAACCACAATATTATGACTGGGCTTAAATAATGCCAAAGCGATTCATTGAGAAGGGAAACATTCAGTTACACCAGTCACTGGGCACTGAAACTAGCTTTCCAAAGCTGAATTGCTCCCTTGTAAGGCAAGGGTCTTGCTTATGAAAACAGAGCACAGAGTCTCCAAGGACTGCTCCATATAGGGCAGAGCCTGGGGGAGACTGTCCAGGTAGGAAGTGTGAGCTGGCACCACTTCTCTCCCTGGAGAGTGGTGTGGTCTCTTTTCTTTGAGTTCCCCCACACTGTGACTCCTGTGCCTCTCCCACCCCCAACACTTGCTAGTGTAGACATGGTGCCATCTTCTTGAAAATTCTGCACCAAGTGTAGACACAACTCTTCTGTGTTTTTCCTTAGCACAGCAGAGACCAGTCTACAATGATGTGGCTAATTACATGTAATGATTTATTTGGCATCTCTTCCTCGCTAGCCTCTAAGCATCATAGGAGCAAGAACTAGATTGGCTGTTTTCATCCCCACATCCCAGCACCTACCACAGTGTGCGGAGCCCATTGTAGATGCTCCAGGAATAGCTGCTCATTGACATTTTTTTTTAAAGGGAAAACCAAAAGAGAATATCCCAGAAAATACAGACAGCATGAGAATCGGTAGTTTCTTTACTGAATACTGCTAAACATCAAATCCCTTATTCTAACCCAAGTTAACCACACGTGGGAATCTGAAAAGCAAATCATATACCTTTGCTATTTCAATGCCAACTCTGCAATGTCTTTCCCTGATCTTGAGATGCTAGAGGTCTCAGATAACATTGGGGTTACATAGGGTCATTGGGAAAATTAAAGGAGATACTGCACAGAAAATGCCCAGTGCCTAGTATGGCCAATAATGAACTCCGTGTGTGTCCCTCATAGCTCTGTGCTGGGTTCTTAGCCAGGTAACTTTGTTGGCACTGGATTACCTCTAGGCACTACAAGCTGGTCTTCTTGTCTATTTTCGTAGCATAGGACAGACATGAACCTTTAATTTAACTTTCTTCCTAGATCATTACTACATTTTTACTCTTGGTTTCTAATCTGAGGGATGCTATTCATTGCTTGCTTGAGTGGAAATGGTATTGTTTAGCCTTCAGCAGAATGGGTTTCCTTTAAACAGCTGCTTTGGGTATTATATATATCATCTTAATCAGAGTCTTATATAAAAATCTCTCTTTCTTTTGTAAACACACATGCATGAACATACATGTGTGCACACACATGGAGCCTTTCTTTAAAGTTGTACCTGAACTCTGTCAAACTAGTTTGTGTACATACAGCTAACGGGAGGTGAATCCTCTCGGCTGTAGTATCAAAAATATTTCTTTGTGTTTTTCAGGCAGGGTTGTGGTTTCAATAGTAATAGAAGGGACCCCTTCCCCCATTAGTATATGTTCTCCTTGACCTGCTTGAGCCAGTCATGCAGAGAAATGCTGATTTGCTGCCTACTATCACAGGAATGATTTTGAAGGTTTAATTCAAGTGATTTTATTTAACCAGCCTGCACTGAGCACCTACCATAAACAAAGAACTTACCACATTTTGTACTTAATAGGAGTCTTTATTTTTGTCTTTCCATATCCTTGAGGGCACCATGTTGCTGCTCATTTTTACAGCTTCAGTGCCTGGCACAGTATATAGTAAGTGCCCAATAAATGTTTTGTTGAATGTATGACTGAAGACAGAAGGGCAACAGGAAGTCAGGAGTGTAAGAGTATTTGTAACTCAAGCTTACCAGGCCCTCAGAAGGCAGCAGGGAATCACATACAATAAGAGTATGGGTTTTGTTCTCAGTACGAGTGTGGATTTTCCTTCTGGCAGGAACTATCTACTAAGAAGTTAATTATCCTTTTCAAGTCTCAATCTCCTCATCAATAAAATGGTGGAAACAACAGGTGATTTTGAGGGTTAACCCACTGTTGATGTGCCATAGTGAGTGTTCGACACACAAGTACAACTCCCATACTGCTGCTGGGGTGATGGTGAACATTTCTGCATAGTGAACACTTAATAATCTCCAATGTAAGTTGTGCGTGGGGAAAAGAGAGACAGGGGCCATGTGAGATGGAGGTGGCTGGGGGGCTGGAGCAGATGGGTCAGCTCTCTGATGGGGGGGCTTAAATGAGGTGGGGACCCTTGCAGTGTACCGTGATGGTGGGCATGGCTGGCTCCTTGGTGGGAGCACATCTGGTATCAGCAGAAGAAGACGACTATCTTGTCTGACAGTAGGGTTCTGGATGAATGACTATGTCTCCTCAATGTGTGTTCCACCATCTAGAAACAAGGAAGTGCCAGCCCCATAGCCCTCATCTCTTTTATGTCCCCTTAGGGTCTGCCAGTATTAGCTGTGTCTCAGTAAGGTGCACTCTCTGGTCGCTTTTTACCAGATTTTAGAGTCTAACCACAGCGCTCAAGGACCTTGCTTAGAGGGCAAGAAAAATGGGAGGGAAATGGAAAGAAGATGAAAAGACAGAGCAAAGCAGACTGTGGGGGGGGGGGGGCGGGAGAGGGGGGAGGACAGGTCTGGAATGGAAAGCACTAATTCAGAACAGCACTCCACCCTCTGTTGTCTATTCCTTGGTCCAATCTGGCTGAAATCCTGAGCAGAGGACAGTATGCTTTAGAAGAAAATATGCAAAGAAGTTCAAGTGTGTCTTTCCTTTTTATTTGCATCTCAGTTCATTTTAATCAAGCACCCTCCCCCTTTCCTTGCAACCTGTTTTTTGGGTTTGTTTCTTTGTTTGTTGGGAATGCGTGCCTTTTGGTTTTACCTGCTCTACTGCAAGAGTTTTTGGGTTTTGACTTTTCCAAAATGAAATCTCTAGCCATTCTGATTTTCTCAGCTTCTGGCCCCACTGGCATCTCCATTTTGCTTTAATTATCCAATTACTGAAGCTATCCAACCTATTTATTCAGGCAATCAAGGCTTTAAATGCATGGATTTATCATCACCTCAAATCACTTGTCACTGTGGTTGAACAAAAATAGAAAGGTAACCAGAATGCTGCAGGAGGTTTGAATCAACATACTTCTCCTGGTCATTACTTTCAAGGTTCCCGTATGCAAACACAAAAATTGTAGAAGGGGATGCTCTGACAGGGGTGGGGGGGAGAGGACAAAAGAGTGTGCACAGAAAGGGGATGAAGACTGGAAGGGTTTTGTTTCTGTTCCTCTGAGGATTGGCCTGTACTCCTTACCTGATTTTCCCCACATCCCTCCTTCCCTGCTCTTCTCTCTGTAGGAGGGGCACAGATTGCTGCTTCTCCCTATTTCCTCTATTAACAATGTTGTTGAGTACCCACGTGAAAAGATACAGAGGACTTGGGGGTTAATTTTTATCTGTCAGTTGTACCTTAATAAAGCTGAAGAATGAAAACAAAAACACAGAGCTTGGGAGTTATCAGAGGAAAGAGGAGTGGTCTATAGATCTGGGCTGTTACAGGAAATTCATCTGCTTTCTGGAGTTACCCAGAGTAAGTCCATTTCTTCATTTATCAGACTGCTCTGAACATACTTAAAAACAGACTACTTTTTAAAACATAAACAGCCTTATTTCTTTCAAGCATTTCTCATTCGTTATTCTAGGCATTTTACCCCAAAGTATCAACTTCTTTATTAAAGAGTGGTAACCCTCAATTTTTTTTTTTTTTTATTTAAAAAAAAATTTTTTTTTCCAACGTTTATTTATTTTTGGGACAGAGAGAGACAGAGCATGAACAGGGGAGGGGCAGAGAGAGAGGGAGACACAGAATCGGAAACAGGCTCCAGGCTCTGAGCCATCAGCCCAGAGCCCGACGCGGGACTCGAACTCACGGACCGCGAGATCGTGACCTGGCTGAAGTCGGACGCTTAACCGACTGCGCCACCCAGGCGCCCCAACCCTCAAATTTAACATAAAACTCCAAGGGTGTTTTGTGCAGTGAAGGGCAATCACCTCCCTCTCTCCGGGCATGGTATTACTATTAATAGAGCCTCAAAACTTTTTAAGCTTTTTTTGGCATGTCATATGCTGCTGTTTACCCACGTTCCCTATGATGTGCTTCCTTGGTTGTGAGCTTTTGAGAAACCTACATACAGAAACTTATACTTAGCCTTCTACATTTTAATAGGTTAAATGTGGCCCACTGTATGAGCCAAAAAGACCAGTTTAGATTGCAGCATACCTTTCAATGTATTTACCACTTTTACTAAAACTGTAGTTTTCTGTATCCTCATCCTTGTTATTAAGGCTGTCAATCTGAACGATGTTGATACAGAACACTGGGACAGGCCACTAGATACTACCCTATTGCTCCATTAATCAGTATTCTCAGGGCTAGCTTTCCCAATCAAAGGCAAAGTCTTACACTGTTAGGTCCCTGGTGTTCCAGCAGCACTAATATTTTTAGTATGAAAGTAAGAATAATGGACTAGCTTTGTGAAAACTGTCTTAGTACGACACCAACTTAAAAGAGGACTCTACCAGGTCCAGACCCAACCACAACTTCACAATTTGTGTTTTCTCATGTGGGTGATATCATAACACTAGCTGATGCTGTACTCACTTTTCATGTATAAATTTCTCAATAATATACTGTGTGGTAACAAATGTAATTGACCCATTCTATTTGTTTTCTCCAAATTAATTTAAAATACTCTCTCACTTCCTTTGTCTTTGAGTTTGGCTAATATCCTCACACTTGCAGGTTTCCATCTGTGAGTTTGGTCAAAGCAAGTTTATCTGCAAAATTTCGAAGAATCAGCTTCATCTCCACTTGGCAGCATGTGGTAAATGAAGGCATTTCTGGTGAGATTTACTGTATCACCTTCGAGGAAATGCTAACTCCAGAGAGGAGCAGATTGCAGAGAACTGTATATTAAAGTTCCTCTTCCTATCTCTGGGCCCAGGTGGAGGGGACAAATGGATTCTTACCTGACTGCAAAATATGATATATTATTATAAACAGAGTCTTGAATTATAGAAAATACTAGTTAGCATAATTACATTACCATATTTTTATATGGAGATTATTATTCAAATACCAAACAGGCAATCTTCCATTGGAAAAAACCAATAAACACTCTCAATCCAGACTTCCACTGTTATGTATGTCACAGTACAAAACAATTTTAAAGTTTAAAACCCATTACATTACAAGAGCTATTCACTTCAAGTAGGTGGCAATTTGCTTCTTTTTTTTTCACCCCACGTTTTGATAGCTATTCACCTCTATCAATTCTTATCTTGCCCATTCTTTAGAAACCAATTGCAGTTTAAAAAGTGCCCATCTATTTCTGATTGAAATCTTCACATGCTGGTTTTTTAAACTATTTTTCAATCTCTTAATAAAATAGATTGCCTCCAGGCTGTCAGTTAGTAAACCCACTAACAATGTAGTGATTCCAAGGACTGCCCTAGCTCATGGGTTTTCCTTGCTCTTGGTTCTGTCCAAGAAACCCCAGATTTCCATTATTGCGGCTACATGTACAAAACAGTTTAATGGATTAAACTTACAGAAACTTGTACAAGCAACAAAAACAATATCCTGATTAAATTGAGTTAACCTCTCAGACTTTTAGTCCATGAAATAGAAAATAGGTCTTACACCTTTTTCTTTTATTTGTTAACAGTTGACATCTCAGAGTCTCGTCGGATTGAAAAGTCTTTCCCTATCATTGAGCACAACCTCCATTTGTAAGAGGGGCTCTCAGTCCATCAGTCTTAGAGCAAATACTTCTTAAGGACCCACCCTTGTCTGGAAAGTAAAGGAAGCATAGATGTTATGTTGGTCCCTGAGGGCTCCTGCTTTAGAGAGAGAATAATATGAAGCAATCTACAAAGTTAAGGGGGGAGGTTCAGACTACGGGATCACCTGTGATTCAGAGATGGAAGAAATAAGGGGGTGAAGGAGTGGTCCCCAATACCCAGGAAGGTCCCTCAGAGATGGTGATGAGGTTATGTGAGGTGGAGAGGACCATCTGGTGCTGAAGAATAAGTATTATGAGCATGGGGTGAACCAAAGGCAGGGAGAAGTTGGCCATAACGACACTTTCCCCTCCATCCACCTCATCTCAGAGGAGGAAAAGCCACATTTTCTTTTCTGTTGTACCACAGTCATACTCAGTGCCCACTCTGGACTTTCATGCCCATTCCACAGCCTGGGTCTCATCATTCCCCAGGGTTTGAATGTCCTGTGACTTTAAATGATTCTCACATCATCATGATTTGAATCAGATCAAGGTAAATTCCTTCCCAAACCCAAATACAGGAATCAGGAAACTTTAGGATAATGCAACTCCACGAGCATTTATTGATCTCATGTCAGTTGATGACATTGCACATTGTCAGACTTCCACATCCTTCTACCTCACAGAAGTGTGACAGATAAGGTAAGGGCCATGAGAATAGCAGGGAGTACTCTGAGAGGGCATTTCCTGTTTGGAGAAATCAGAGCAAGTTATATGCATTTGAGATGACTTTTAGAAATGACTGAGGCTTTTATATTCATCATAAGAAGAAGGCCTAGAAATATAAAAGCATAGGAGAGGCAAAGCATGGACATAGGCAAGCTGAGATTACATTCAAGGAAAAGCAAATAGTTCTGTTTAGCTAACTGCATTGACAATACAATTTTATTAATTATAAAACAATATCTAGTGCATGCTTTCTGTTAAAGGCATCACATTCTGCTCTTTACAAGCATTATTACAATTAACAATTAACTCTCGCATATATATCAGCATGTGAGGGGGTACTGAACACATGGGGAAACTGAAGCTTGAGTAGGTTAAGGATCCTGTCTGCAGTCTCTTAGCTAATAAATGTTGAGGCCAGGACCTAAGTCTCATCCATATTGAGAAGGATATAGTTTGGGGAAGATAAAGATTTATTTTGAGGAGGTAACACAGAAGAGTTGATGGAGCACATCTCCAGAGAAAAGGAAGAGAGATCACTTAGAAAATTTGCTGTCATGACAAATGAGAGCCTTTGTAAAATATACAAAAGGAATTTATTTGCTAATATAAGGGAATCAAAATTTCAGACAAACTCTTACCCCTGATGTTGGATTTGATGGCTCAAGGTCAACCCAGCAGACACTTAATAACTGAGGCTGTGTCTATGTGCCATCAAATCCCATCTTGAGATCCCATCTTCCACCAGGCTGTCCTGAGCATCCACATGACCCTATACTAGGGAGACAAAAATGCTGGATAGTTGTAGTCCAGGCCTTTGTAGAGAATCATGTGAGAACCATGAACACACCACAGGTGCCTCACAAGGCCAAATCAAGATTGAAGGTCAGGGGCTTGCACATTAGGGAACAGCAGAGCAATTGGAGTTGGTGACTTCTCTTGGGCTCTGCCTCACATTGATCATGCTGGCTGTTTTCCAGCACAGAAACTAGCTCTCCTGGGTTAGGATGTATGTGCTGGGCTGACTCCCTGGGGTATGATGAGCAAAAGTCTGATCAGGGACTGAGTATTCTAGGCCACTTGTTAATTAATTACCCCTTTAGTGTTCTAGCTACTTTCTTTGGAAGAAGGCTTCATAATGGTGATTTCCCCCAAGCTACACCGGAAACTCCTTTCAGTCACCTGGGTCTGGTCTGCCCCTGCAATAGGGGATTGTCTTGTCATTTTTTTTCCTTCCTTGCCATGAAGAACACTGAACAAGGAGGGTGCCATGCTGAGGAATGCTGTTATCCTTTCTAACACTGCTATTTTTATTATAAAAGATGGAGACATAGTAGGAGGTTAATGGCTGCTCAGAATAAAAACAAATAGTGACTAAGAACAAATATGCAAATGAGGCATTGTCTTGCTGGGGGAATGATATTCAACAGTGAAGCTCTGTGCTCCAAGCCTCTTTGATTGCACAAACCAGGGGATGTGTGGACTCCTTTACCAGCACTGTACTGCCTTCCATTGTCAAGTAACCTAACAAGGAGACTCGGTTGGAAAAGTATGAGCCCTCCAAGGGCCAAGGGCTCTACCCAGGGCAGTCTGCTTCTTCCTCTCCCCAGCATCACTCTTCCCATTTCTTTCATCTGATTGAATGAATCATCATTTCACAATGACTTTCCTGTATGCCTTGCAAAGCCCAGGCCTGGGCACCAAGGGGCGAGTGATCCTGATAGGCCATCAGCCCTACACCAGATTCACTGGGCTTGGGTAATGCTTGTTTCCTCTGTACAGTACACACTGTGTAGAGTCCACAGCACACACATCACTGCTCCCCGGCACTGCTTGCTGACAACTTCCAATTTCTAACATTTTCTAACTGTGCTGACACAGTGTCCTAACCTCCAGCCTTCTGTTGTCCCCATGCCCAATTTCCCCACAGTGTTCCTTCTTTGCAGTTATGAAAGAGGAAAGAGAATCAACCTTATTTGGGTGCATAATGTGCTAGGTGCTTCATAAGTGTTTTTATCTTATTTACTTCTTTTGATAATCCTACAAGGTATCTTTATTTTACTGTAAAGAAACTAAGGCACACAGAGGTTTAGTAAATTACCCAAGGTCACTGAACTAGTTAGTAATAGGCCAAGATTCTTCATTAACCAGACATTGCATGCATACACATACACCATACACTCATTCACTTGCTAGGCATGTGTGTGTGTATTTTTTTATTGATAATAGGCATGATATATATAACTTCTTAATTCTTACAAAATACTGTCTCCAGAAATCCCTTGAGAAGAGAGTCTAATGGTCACTGTCAGACTTTAGCATGAATAATGCCATATAAAGAGCTATTCCCTCTACCTATTCAGCATTTAGCTTTATCTAATTATCAACCTAAATGAAATGTTTTATTATTGTTTCCAAATACACTGTAAGAGATCTAAAATCAATTATGTAAGATCTTCTACATCCTTCTTCACTCATCTCCAGATCCTTTGTATCCCATGCTTGGGTTCTAATCTCCTTGTTTCCTCCCCCTTCTAAAATTAAGCCATTCACATCCAGCCAGAGAAGTCTCCTTAAGCATGGGGCTCACACTGGCCAAGGGCTAATGGAGCTCTCTGGCTTGCCCACTCTACCTGTTAGCTTCATTGATCTATAAATCTCTGTGTTTTGGAGGGTAGTGTGCAGAACTTCTTTCTTACCACCATGTGAAGTCCATCCACCTCTGCAGTCCCTCTGTATCTGGGTTATGTTTGCTTTCCAACCTGCCTTCTCAAGATACTCCCTTCAGCATCTTCCTGAGGTCACAGTTCCCTTCCATAGGCAGAAACTGACAAGAGACTCCCACCCATACCACTCTCTCCTTTTTTCCTGAAATCCGTTAGTCAGTGTTAAATGGGTTACCACAATAGCCCTCTCATTTCTCTTGTGTATGTTTTGTCTATTCAATTTGATTTATAGCTTTGAGGGTAGGAGCCAGGCCTATGCTTTTCTCTAACCTCTGGTAGCAAATGTTCAACAAATCTAACTGCTAAAATGAAGCCATAGAAAGACACCGAGTTAGTGATTTGGAAACCCGTCTTTCATTCCAACCCTGTTACAAACCAGCTATTGTGATTTGGGGAAAGTTACTTAACTCTCAAAAACCGTTTTCCCTGTCTGCAAAAATAGTGATGTGTGAGCAAATGGCTTCTAACACCTTTTTCAAAGTTTAGTGAACTGGTTAAACATTTGAAGAGAGAGGAAATTACAAAGAAAGGCCTGGCCCAAACCCTAATTAACACAACTGTTCTGAAAATGGAGGCTGGGCTGTGAGCTATATGAATGAAGGGGCAAGAGACAGCACAGTTAATTAAGGCAGATTATTAAGTTTCCTTTAAAAAAATCACTAGGTCCAAGCAATCTGGTCCTCCTTAAGTGAGCCTTTAGGGAATGATGAAAAGAACTTTTGGAGGAAGATGGTGGCATAGGAGGACACTGGGCTCACCTTGTCCTGCTGACCACTTAGATTCCACCCATTTCTGCCTAAATAACCCAGAAAACCGCCAGAAGACTAGCAGAATGGACTCTCTGGAGCCAAATGTAGACAAGAGGCCCATGGAAGAGGGTAGGAAGGGCGGAGAGGCGGTGCACGCTACGCGGACTGGTGGGAGGGAGCCAGGCGGTGGAGGGGTAGCCCACCTGGCAAGGCAGAGCCCCCGAGTCTGGCTTGCAAAAGCAGAGGGGCCGGACTGCATGAGTTCTGACAGCCAGCGGGACTTAACATCTGGAATGTTATAAGTCAACAGCTCTGCTCAGAGAGTGGGATGGCAAGAGGACACCAGGAGGGAGTGGGGTCAAGCCCCGGAAGACAGAGCTCAGCTTGAGGGGAGCAAAGGCACCGGCCAGTGCCATCTCCCACTCCCATCCCCCAGCCAAAATCCAAAGGGAACCAGTTCCCATTACTGAACTTGCTTGCACTGCGCAAACACCCAATGCTGTGATTCTGTGGATCCATCCCTCTGATAGGCCGGCCTCCCTCCCAGTGCTGCAGGGCCTCTCCCACAGGGGACCACCACCAGCAAAGCGAGCTAAGCCTGCCCCTCCTGCCACTGTGCACCTTGCGGATCCACCCTAGCTAATATGCCAGATCCCATCAAAGAAGCACCACAAGCCTGGGAGTGTGCAAGTGGCCCAGACAGGGGCCACACCACTCCACAGTGAGTTCTGTCCCTGGGAGAGGGGAAGATAAGGTACACACCATTCTTACTGTGGCCCCAGCAGTGGGCTGGAGACAGACATCAGGTCTGACTGCGGCCCCGCCCACCAACACAAGTTACTCCAGACAGCACAGGGGAAGTGCCCTGCAGTTTGGCAGCCACCCCAGGGACTATCCAAAATGACAAAACGGAAGAATTCTCCTCAAAAGACACTCCAGGAAGTAGTGACAACTAACAAACTGATCAAAAACGATTTAAGCAATATAACGGAACAAGAATTTAGAATAATAGTCATAAAATCAATTGCTGGGCTTGAAGAAAGTATAGAGGACAGCAGAGAATCTATTGCTACAGAGATCAAGGGACTAAGAAATAGTCACGAGGAGCTAAAAAATGCTATAAATGAGGTACAAAGTAAAATGGAGGTGACCACAGCTCGGATTGAAGAGGCAGAGGAGAGAATAGGTGAATTAGAAGATAAAATTATTTAAAAAAAGGAAGCTGAGAAAAAGAGAGATAAAAAAAATCCAGGAGTATGAGGGGAGAATTAGAGAACTAAGTTATGCAATCAAACAGAACAATATCCGTATAATAGGAATTCCAGAAGAGGAAAAGGGAGAGAAAGGGGCTGAAGGTGTACTTGAACAAATCATAGTGAGAACTTCCCTGATCTGGGGAAGGAAAAAGGGATTGAAATCCAAGAGGCATAGAGAACTCCCTTCAGACGTAACTTGAATCGATCTTCTGCATGACATATCATAGTGAAACTGGCAAAATACAAGGATAAAGAGAAAATTCTGACAGCAGCTAGGGATAAACACTCTCTAACATATAAAGGGAGACCCATAAGACTAGTGGCAGACCTATCTACTGAAACTTGGCAGGCCAGAAAGGAATGGCAGGAAATCTTCAATGTGATGAACAGAAAAAATATGCAGCTGAGAATTCTTTATCCAGCAAGTCTGTCATTCAGAATAGAAGGAGAGATAAAGGTCTTCCCAAACAAACAAAAACTGAAGGAATTCATCACCACTAAACTAGCCCTACGAGAGATCCTAAGGGGGATTCTGTGAGTGAAATGTTGCAAGGACCACAAAGTGCCAGAGACATCACTACAAGCATGAAACCTACAGACATCACAATGACTCTAAACCCATATATTTCCATAATAACGCTGAATGTAAATGGACTAAATGCTCCAACCAAAAGACACAGGGTATCAGAATGGATAAAAAAACAAGACCCATCTATTTGCTGTCTACAAGAGACTCATTTTAGACCTGAGGACACCTTTAGATTGAGAGTGAGGGGATGGAGAACTATCTATCATGCTACTGGAAGTCAAAAGAAATCTGGAGTAGCCATACTTATATCAGACAAACTAGACTTTAAATTAAAGACTGTAATAAGAGATGAAGAATGGCATTATATAATAATTACAGGGTCTATCCATGAGGAAGAGCTAATAATTATAAATGTCTATGCGCCGAATATGGGAGCCCCCAAATATATAAAACAATTAATCACGAACATAAGCAACCTTAGTGATAAGAATGTGGTAACTGCAGGGGACTTTAATACTCCACTTACAACAATGGATAGATCATCTAGACACAAGATTAATAAAGAAACAAGGGTCCTGAATGATATTTGGATCAGATGGACTTGACAGACATATTTAGAACTCTGCATCCCAAAGCAACAGAATATACTTTCTTCTTGAGTGCACATGAAACATTCTCCAAGACAGATCACATACTGGGTCACAAAACAGCCCTTCATAAGTATACAAGAATTGCACCATGCACACTTTCAGACTACAATGCTATGAAAGTTGAAATCAACCACAGGAAAAAGTCTGGAAAACCTCCAAAAGCATGGAGGTTAAAGAACACCCTACTAAAGACTGAATGGGTCAACCAGGCAATTAGAGAAGAAATTAAAAAATATATGGAAACAAATGAAAATGAAAATACAACAATCCACATGCTTTGGGATGCAGCAAAAGCAGTCCTGAGAGGAAAATACATTGCAATCCAGGCCTATCTCAAGAAACAAGAAAAATCCCAAATACAAAATCTAACAGCACACCTAAAGGAAATAGAAGCAGAACAGCAAAGACACCCCAAACCCAGCAGAAGAAGAGAAAATAATAAAGATCAGAGCAGAAATAAATAATATAGAATCTAAAAAAACTGTAGAGAAAATCAATGAAACCAAGAGTTGGTTTTTTGAAAAAATAAACAAAATTGATAACCCCCTAGCCAGGCTTCTCAAAAAGAAAAGGGAGATGACCCAAATAGATAAAATCATGAGTGAAAATGGAATTATTACAACAAATCCCTCAGAAATACAAGCATTTATCAGGGAATACTATGAAAAATTATATGCCAACACACTGGACAATCTGGAAGAAATGGAAAAATTCCTAAGCACCCACACACTTCCAAAACTCAAACAGGAAGAAATAGAAAACTTGAACAGACCCATAACCAGCAAAGAAATTGAATCAGTTATCAAGAATCTCCCAACAAGTAAGAGTCCAGGACCAGATGGCTTCCCAGGGGAATTCTACCAGACATTTAAAGCAGAGATAATACCTATCCTTCTCAAGATGTTCCAAAAAAATAGAAAGGGAAGGAAAACTTCCAGACTCATTCTATGAAGCCAGCAGTACTTTGATTCCTAAACCAGAGACCCAGCAAAAAAGGAGAACTACAGGCCAATATCCCTGATGAATATGGATGCAAAAATTCTCAGTAAGATACTAGCAAATCGAATTCAACAGCATATAAAAAGAATTATTCACCATGATCAAGTGGGATTCATTCCTGGGCCGCAGGGCTCGTTCAACATTCGCAAATCAATCAATGTGATACATCACATTAATAAAAGAAAAGATAAGAGAGATATGATCCTGTCAATCGATGCAGAAAAAGCATTTGACAAAATTGAGCATCCTTTCTTAATAAAAACCCTTGAGAAAGTCGAGATAGAAGAAACATACTTAAACATCATAAAAGCCATTTATGAAAAGCCCACAGCAAATATCATCCTCAACGGGGAAAAACTGAGAGCTTTCCCCCTGAGATCAGGAACATGACAGGGATGTCCACTCTCACTGCTGTTGTTTAACATAGTGTTAGAAGTGCTAGCATCAGCAATCAGACAACAAAAGGAAATCAAAGGCATCAGAATTGGCAAAGATGAAGTCAAGCTTTCACTTTTTGCAGATGACATGACATTATACATGGAAAACCCGACAGACTCCACCAAAAGTCTGCTAGAACTGATACATGAATTCAGCAAAGTGGCAGAATATAAAATCAATGTACAGAAATCAGTTGCATTCTTATACACTAACAATGAAGCAACAGAAAGACAAATAAAGAAACTGATCCCATTCACAATTGCACCAAGAAGCATAAAAAACCAGGAATAAACCTATCCAAAGATGTAAAAGATCTGTAGGCTGAAAACTATAGAAAGCTTATGAAGGAAATTGAAGAAGATATAAAGAAATGGAAAAACATTCCATGCTCATGGATTGGAAGAATAAGTATTGTTCAAATGTCAATACTACCCAAAGCTGTCTACACATTCAATGCAATCCCAATCAAAATTGCACCAGCATTCTTCTCAAAGCTAGAACAAGCAATCCTAAAATTTGTATGGAATCACAAAAGACCCCAAACAGCCAAAGTAATATTGAAGAAGAAAACCAAAGCAGGAGGCATCACAATCCCAGACTTTAGCCTCTACTACAAAGCTGTAATCGTCAAGACAGCATGGTATTGGCACAAAAACAGACACACAGACCAATGGAATAGAATAGAAACCCCAGAATTAGACCCACAAAACTATGGCCAACTAATCTTTGACAAAGCAGGAAAGAAAATCCAATGGAAAAAAGACAGTCTCTTTAACAAATGGTGCTGGGAGAGCTGGACAGAAACATGCAGAAGAATGAAACTAGACCACTTTCTTACACCATTCACAAAAATAAACTCAAAATAGATAAAGGACCTGAATGTGAGACAGGAAACCATCAAAACCCTAGAGGAGAAAGCAGGAAAAAACCTCTCTGACCTCAGCCACAGCAATTTCTTACTTGACACATCCCAAAAGGCAAGGGAATTAAAAGCAAAAATGAACTATCGGGACGTCATGAAGATAAAAAGCTTCTGCACTGCAAAGGAAACAATCAACAAAACTAAAAGGCAACCAACGGAATGGGAAAAGATATTTGCAAATGACATATCGGACAAAGGGCTAGTATCCAAAATCTATAAAGAACTCACCAAACTCCACACCTGAAAAACAAATAATCCAGTGAAGAAATGGGCAGAAAACATGAATAGACACTTCTCTAAACAAGACATCCGAATGGCCAACAGGCACATGAAAAGATGCTCAATGTCGCTCCTCATCAGGGAAATACAAATCAAAACCACACTCAGATACCACATCAAGCCAGTAAGAGTGGCTAAAATGAACAAATCAGGAGACTATAGATGCTGGCAAGGATGTGGAGAAACGGGAACCCTCTTGCACAGTTGGTGGGAATGCAAACTGGTGCAGCCACTCTGGAAAACAGTGTGGAGGTTCCTCAAAAAATTAAAAATAGACCTACCCTATGACCCAGCAATAGCACTGCTAGGAATTTACCCAAGGGATACAGGAGTGCTGATGCATAGGGACACTTGTACCCCAATGTTTATAGCAGCACTTTCAACAATAGCCAAATTATGTTAAGAGCCTAAATGTCCATCAGCTGATGAATGGATAAAGAAATTGTGGTTTATATACACAATGGAATACTACATGGCAATGAGAAAGAATGAAATATGGCCTTTTGTAGCAACGTGGATGGAACTGGAGAGTGTTATGCTAAGTGAAATAAATCATACAGAGAAAGACAGATACCATATATTTCCACTCTTATGTAGATCCTGAGAAACTTAACAGAAGACCATGGGGGAGGGGAAGGAGGAAAAAAAAAAAAAGGTTAGAGAGGGAGTGAGCCAAAACATAAGAGACTTAAAAACTGAGAACAAACTGAGGTTTGATGGGGGGTTGGAGGGAGGGGAAGGTGGGTGGGTGATGGGTACTGAGGAGGGCACCTATTGGGATGAACACTGGGTGTTGTATGGAAACCAATTTGAGAATAAATTTCATATAAAAAAATAATAATAAAAAAGAACTTTTGGAGTGCAGCGGATCAGGTTCCTCAATCACCGACCCTCACTGGACCTGGTGCAATGGCACATTCCCCCACTGCAGTGATCAGAACTCGGCGACCCCAGGGGAGCCACAGAAGAATTCCAGGTGCCCCAGAAGGTAGCTTGACTTGGAAGATCACACTCAAGCACTCTGTCTTCCTTTTATTCTAGACTCTTTTCACAGACTAGAATTTCTTTGTGGGGCTGAAATGTATGCAAAATGTTAAGTTAATTCTATTCTAAGACCGGCTAGGCTGGACAGGGCTGTCTGACTATGAGTGGGGGTCCTAGGAGCTAATGGTTGTCCATATCACAGAGTTTGACAAGAGGGAATGGAGTGATGGGATAGGGCTTTTCCAGTGCTACTATAGAAAAGCCTGAGGGCTGTGCAGGTGAGATGGTCCTCCTTGAGCCTTGCCAGCATGCTTCTGTTCAGATAGGTCCTTGCCTCTCAAAACATCTGCACAAAGAGTTGCTTCTTATGCTTAGCCATAAGTCTACTGTCACAGGCAGGTTCTTGCTAGAAATGTGAGCTCCCCAGATTCCTGGATTGATGGATTTAGCTTTTAAAAATGTAACTGTGTTAATTTATCCAGTAAGTATTTTTACTTTTGCAAAAAATGAAAACACACAGTATATATTATTTTATAAGGTAATTTTTAATTTAATGATACATTATAAACATCTCTTCATGCCAATAAATTCAGCATCTAACATCTTTGTTCTTTTCTTCCTTGTCCTTATTGCATAACTCCATTTGTGGTCCCGATCAATGTTCCTCCATATATATAAGACAGTGAATTTTGCCTTTGCTCCCTGGACTCTCTCTCATCCCTGTTCATTAATACACCTGTTACTGTTACTCAGTCCTTTTATGCATCAGGCACTTGTGAGGGGATGTTGTCAATGCTTACAGGAAAAGTACATCGATTTCTCCCAAGAGAGCAACAGATTCCCATCTCCTCCCAGAAATCTAGAACCAATGGTAGAGAACAAGTTTTGGGAGCTCATTAAGAATCAGTTTATCACCAGTTCATCATGATGAGCCACTATTCAACAAGAACTACTAGTCATCATCCTGAATGACTTCAGGGAAGCTGAATTTATGTCTTATATTTATTAAATAGAACCCAAATGGAAGTTTCAGTTAGTTTTTCTTCTTTTGGCTTGGGGTAGTAAGTGGGGCAGGATTTTTTTAAGTGCAATCCCAGGGATTGGTCCTTTCTATCATTAAATCCGCTATTCCTTCTGCTCACTTCCCTACCCTGACCCATGTCACCTTGAAGTGGTCCTCCCCCTTTTTGATTTTCCAATTATAATCCACATTCCAGGGCAAACTTATATGGTATATGCTCTGGGGGTTATGTGCCCATAACCTCCAGCTCACAGGGGTAGCTCTCTCTCTAGCCCTCAGGGATTTCCCACAATTTTGTGGTGCCCATTGTCAGTATTGTTCTCTGCTTACATTCGTGTTAGCACTATTTCCCTCTGTACTTCCAATATTGTGTACAATTTCTTCAGTTACAGTTCTGCAAAGCAGGTTTTTTTATTTTAAAGTTATGGTCTGTGGTCACCATTTTATAGCTTCTTAAACATGGATCATTTCTATTCAACAATCCAAAGAAGTGACACTGCGCCCTTGAAAGGTGTTGTTTTATTTGAGTTGGATATAATACTGCTAAGACATATGCTATCCCCAGGGACTGGCTGTGTTGTGAGTTTTCCTTGTAAATGTCTAGCTTCCATCTTTAATTCCCAGGCTGGTGCTCCTTGTGTTGAATGACACATCATCCAGAAGTAATGCAGGTATAGTAGCAGGGTAATTTGCATATAAGCTTTCCCTCTGGGACTCCCTTTTAGGAAGGTAGGTTTCTTACATGGAACAAATGGACTTCAATCCAGATAGACTTGCTAAAAACAGTGAACTCTTTTTTACTTGAAAACAGTGTTGTATACCTGTCAATGCTCTTTCATACATCTTATTTCAGATCTTCACTGCACCCTTGTGTGAAAGGTAGGGCATTTATTTTAATCCCCATTTGACAGATAAAGTAAGTGAGGCCTGGAGAGATCTTATGACTTGCCTAAGATCACATAGCAGCCAAGTTAGAACCACATGCCAGATACCCCTACCTGGGCTATCTCCTTAGCAACACAAATGATGATGTTCTGACAACCGTATCTGTTTCTCTACATCATTTTGCTTCTAAAATATGACCATATTTCTAATCCCATTTAATTCTCAAGAACCTTGGAAGAAACTTATCTGCATCATTGTTTCCAACTTACAGTCAGAGAAACAAACACAGAGACAAATGGGGCTTTGCTGATCACATGGGGATCAATGGATGAGGTAGGAGAGAACTTGGTTCCCAGACCCTCCAGGTGGTACTTTGACACCCTTTTACACACACACTGTATACCTCAGAGGTTGGTCTCCCTGCTGCCAATAATTTTAAGTAGCATGAGTGTCAGCAGGAACTTCTGGGTGGTCTTCAAAGGAAACATGCCACCCAAATGAACCCATCACTTGGTACTAAGTGACAGGCAGGTGTGCAAGTGGTGTGGTCCCATGGAAAGAACCAAGGGGAGGAGGTCTTGGGCACAGAGCCAGGGTAAGAAGCCAGCTCTTCTGACTTCCAGGCCAGTGCTGTTTTTTTCTAATCCCACTAATAGGAGAAGTCAACAGCTTTTACCATGAAGAAAAATTAAGTGAATGTCCGATCAGGGATTTGGTTTCACCCATGGCAAATATAAAGAATCACTCTTACAATCTTCCAGTGAGAAGGGGTTGGGTGTCCATTTCCAAGCTACTTATGTCCCTCAGTAGGTATTTTGGAATGACTCAGTCACTATTAACTAAGTAAAATGACCCAGAGTCTCAACTCAGCCAATACTAATATTTCCCCAATTCTGTGTTGAAGAAGGAATGAATATATTTGGCATCTTAAGAGGTGAAAAGAGATGGTTACAATGCAGTCATTCCCTGAGGGAGGACAGCAGATGGATAGATTTCCTGCTGTTGTGATGGGTGGTCCAGAATCAGCAAAAGAAGGGACTTCCTCACACAACCATGTGTGACCAATGCAAGTTCCCTGGGGCAGAGACAGAACTGTGGGACAGCACTGTGCTTCCCCCAGAAAATGTCCAGTCTTATTTAAGAGCCATTATTCCACTGAGTACACATATGTTTTGCTCACTCAGTTCTGCTTTGTATTGTGAGGCCTAAGTCAGGATATACTCTGCTTAGAAGTCATTTTTAAAAGAAACTAACATATTCTATGCGATTAGCAAAAGTAAACCATAGCAAGGAACAGAGATGAAGAAAGTATGTCTTCCGCCTTCAGGGAGGCTATATTCCAACTGGAAAGCCATGATTACACACCCGACAAGTCAGTGAGCAACTGAAGAATAATAATGATGAATGGCACCCAGTGAAGAACAGAAAGACTGGCTGTCATAGCCCTGGAAAGGGGAAGGTCCAAGGTAGGTGGGACAGTCTGGACAGAATCAGAAGTGTGGGCTTGTGTTGGGTCTTGACTGCTGGATGGCTGCTGGATAGGAGCAGTCACCAGGCAGGTGGTGCCAGAGGCAAGGAAGGAAGTGCAGATGGGAGAAAGCAGGCACACTGACTTGGTCATTTTCCCCAACACAGACTACCCTTTTGTGTCCAGGGACTTGCTCTCTCATAGTCACAAAGGACTACACAAGGCAATGCAGATGACTCAGGAGAAACTTGCCTCCACTTCCAGAGGCTCAAAGAGCATCCTGGGTGAGAAACACCATTTCTGAGATGGAGGGATAGAACACAATTTTTCAGACAAATAAAATCGACCTCCCCCGCCTTCCACCCCAATTTGAAAAAAAAAAAAATACATCTGGGCTGTGTTACCTACCTATAGAGAAAACTTGAAGGGAAATGTGGAAACAGGGATTGCTTTGAAGATCTGCAGAATGTTAATGTCATGTTTGTCAACTAGAAAGTAATGGACAACTTACTAATATATACAAAGGCTTGACTGAAGGAACAAATTCTGGGACACACCGGAGGTAGTGTAGTACTTCCTGTGAGTATATTTTTTAAAGGTGGCAAGAATCCCAGTGCCCTCTCCCAAGGCAAGAGCTCTCTTTCTGAGCCATCTCTAAGTACTGGCCATCTAGCCTCTTGTTCTTGCAACTGCTTATTCCATTGATGTACCAGCACATCAGTGGGGCTTAGTAGGGACTGAACCAAGGATACATTTCTAGGGCGGAGGAGACTGTGGAATCATGGTGTTAAGAAGGGAGAGATTAAGACAGCACTGAGAGGTTGGAAAATATTGCTATATGCTTTGCTTATGTCAAATCAAAATTGAAGCCTGGGCCTGCTGCCCTCATCAACTGTTACTATTGTCCTGCCATTCCTATAAGAATTATTCAGTATCTCCTAAGTCATTAACTAGGGCTAGAAGGCCATCTAAAAATAAGAGTGGGTGGTGGAGGACCACTATTTTGATGTTTGGGTGGTATATTACCATTGTAGAGCTATTTTGTCTATGCCATATTTAGAAACTTCTTTCAAGAGTTTTTGTTTTCACATTAAAAATCACAGCTCTGGGGCACCAGGGTGGCTCCATTGGTCAGGTGTCTGACTCTTGATTTTGGCTCAGGTCATGATCCCAGGGTCACGGGATCAAGCCCTACATCAGGCTCTATGCTATCAGCTTGGGATTCTCTCTCTCTCTCTCTCTCTCTCTCTGCCCCTCCCCTGCTTATGCTTTCTTTCTCTCTTTCTCTCTCTCAAAATAAATAAATAAACATTAAAAAAAAATCACAGCTCCTAAATGCACTGGATATGCACTTGAGATCTATGAGATCAAAACTGGCCTTGCCAGTAGGCAGTCGTGTCTGGGTTGTACTTGGTGGATCATAAATGCTCTGTGAGAGGTTGTTGGATGAATAGAAAACTTAGGGAAAATCACTTAATTTCCCTGGGACTCAGTTTCCTCATCTCTAAAATAGGAGAAATGGTTCCTAGTATCCTAACTAATAGGGTCATGGCGGGTGAAATATGAGGTAATGTTGTTGTTTTTTTTTAATACACTTTAAAAGTAAAAAGTTCTGTAGAAATGCAAGTGGTTATTATTGCAAACTGAGTGGGAGAAGACCTGTGAGTAGGACCTAGGAAACTTTGGAACTTGTCCAGCTCAGCTCATATACTACACCTTGGGAAGTCTATTACCTTCCTGGAGCCTCAGTTATCTCCTATGTAAATGCAAGATTATAGAATCTGTTTACTTCACAGGGGCGTTCTGAAAGTTAACAGAGATGATTATGAATTGCTCTTCTTTGATACGCAATAAAAAAGTTAAGTATGAGTGCCTAAGTCTTGCCTGTGCTCAGTTGTGATTTTGGAAACAGTTTGCCCCTAGAGAAGTGAAGCTTTTACAGGGAGCTCCCGGGCCTCCCTTTCTTCCTGCTTCTAGTCCTCCATACCATGTGTTTTCCATTAGCCTCTCCTTAGCATTCCCCTTCCGGCCCATGCTCCTTGCAATCATTGTTCACCATAGCCCGGATGCAGAGTCTCCACAGAATCCCAGAATGTTAGAGTTGAGCAGGGTCTCTGAGTCTACAGAACAAACCCCCTTATCTTAGACATGAAAGTATGGAGGCTCAGAACGGTTATACAGCTATCTGGTTGCAAAGTCAGAACCAGAACCTGGGTCCAAGTCCAGTGTTCTTTTTACTGCATGTCACCTTAGGCCTTTTAAACATTGTACTTCCCAACACCATCTTCTTACAGGAAATCCCATGCGCCCAGGGTTCAGCTGAGATTCTTAATAGATGCTGTTATGTGAAGTCTGTGAGTCTGTGCCGTCCTCCTTCTGCGATCTCAGGCATCTCCCTGAAAGCCAGCCCCAAGAGTGGCATTGGTTAGCATGTCCCAAATTCAGCGGGGAGGGGCTACTCCACTCAACTCCAGTTTTTTCTCTCTTTTTCAGGAAGGCAAAAAAGAGATGAATAAGGGATAGAAAAAACTCCACCTCAATAAATCTTGGGTGGAATGATGCAGTTTGGCAAGGTAAATCAAAAGTGGAGCACTTGAGCACCAACTCTTGAGACAAAGGCATGCAAATTACCAGGGCTTCTGTTTATTTTGTTTTCTCAACATAAAACATCAAATTAGAATTACTCTATGTCATAATCTGTGGGTTTTTGTTTCTACTTAGGACAGTTGAGCAGACATGCTGGATGTCACATCTGTGATGTATTTAGCAAAACAATTCTTTTAAGAAGATATTTTTTGACTCTCAGAAAGCTTAATTTCCTATCCTGAGGTTGTCATTATATGTGTGCCCTGGCTGATCACATCCCACGTGTGAGCTCTAGTCTCTTCATCTGTGAAATGGGTGGGATAGCCTAGATGCTCACTAATGAATCTTTCCATGTCAGCGATTCACTGTAGCCCCTCAGCTTATGCACACTGTTGTTGAATATGAGAGCCTTTTAAAAATTAGTGGTCACCTGGCTTTACCGTGGCAGTTCCTCCACACAGGAGCTTCAGAGCAAAGGGCTGTCACCAGGGCAAATTCTGAACTGTCAAGCAGTGGCCGATTATCCTGTCTTTCAGTTCCTGTTTCCTGACAATTCACATAACCATCCTTCAGAAGGACATGATAATGCAGTGTCTGGATTGTAAAACTGCTCATAAAACATTATGGGATTGTGGGAAATCTGGGTCCCTGTAAGGACGGTGCTGGAATCCAACTTGAGCCTGAGTGGAAAATAAATAAGGAGCTATTTGAAACCGTCATCTTTTCCCCAAACGCAACAGAGAAAGTGAAGATAAATGGAGATACTATCAATTACTGTTTTTCCCAGTGGGAAAGTGATAAAGATATTTAAATAATATGTGACACAATGGAGTGTGGGTCCTAATGGAGGGCTTCCCATCCTTAACAGTGGGAAATTGTAGGTAATGGAATGAGTAGAAAAACTAGGAGGGGAGAACAAAGAAAGGGCACAAATAAATGAGAGGATGGGGGAGCCAGGCTGAGTCTACACATAAAAATAAAAAGCCGATTGAAACAGAGCATAGGCTTACACAAAGTTTGATTGCTATTGTTTAAATGGAGATCCAGAAAGGAAACATAGAGGATGGGACTCCCAAAAAGGGGTTGAATGGAGAAATGAAAAAGCTTGGGCTGTAAGATCTTAGACAGCAGCACCTTTAGCTACCGTTTCTGGGCCATGAAAACATCTGGCTAAGGGGATGGAGCAGGGTTTTGGCTAAGGCTCAGACTTGACACTGGCTTTCTTTCTCCCTGCAAGATCCTCCTCAGAGGTTTGACCCACCCACTTTTAGGGTCTCTCACAGGCTGCTCTATAGATGACTCCTTAATCTACCCCTTGGGTTCTATCCCCTTTCCTTGGGTCCAGTCCTCCACCTCATACCACTCCTCTTCAAACTGCCCCTCTACCCTCCCACTCAGCCTAAATCGGCATTCACTTCCTTATCCTTCCCGTATGTTCACACTATGAGAGTGGCACCAACTATTTCTCATATCTCTCTAGACTCACTCTTGCATTTCTTCTACTCATCTTCCTTGTTTTATAGCTTCCAAATTCAGTTATTTTTTTCTAGTGAAAACTCTGTACACACAACCTACATTTGTCAGGACCCTCTCACACATTGTTTCTAAACTACTCTAATAGCTCCTTGCATACTGACCTTGGCTCCAGCTTCTTCTTCCCATTTGAATCTACTCAGTGCCCTCTTGACAGTCTGATAGTCCTCAAATACTCTCAAATATCTCCAAGAGATCACATTTTCAGCTTTTCTTTTCCATGTTCTCTTTGCTATTCTACAAATATTCTTATCATTTCCATTCACACTCACTTCTGTAGTAGAACCTCCTGTCCCATTGGAGGTCTAATATCCTATTCAAGGCCAAAACCAAGACCCTTTCCTCCAGAAAGCCTACTCTGACTACTGATACTGATGCTGACACACTTATTGCCACGTATTGCCATTCAGCATTGGATTAGAAGCTGATCTACATTATCACCCTAAGGTTTGGGGCCAAACATAATTAACTCTTAAGCATTCATTTTTCCATTCCTAAGATCTTCTCCAGGCCTCTCCTACATGCTTGGAAAGAAGAGCACTGGGGGTTCATTGGTAATCAATGATTATCTGATCAGCTATACGGCCAGTTCAATGATTTGCAAATTTGACTTTTTTTGAGGAAGGAGCACAAAGCTCAGTCATTTAAATGCATATTTTAAAAATACTGACCATTGGGGCGCCTGGGTGGCGCGGTCGGTTAAGCGTCCGACTTCAGCCGGGTCACGATCTCGCGGTCTGGGAGTTCGAGCCCCACGTCGGGCTCTGGGCTGATGGCTCAGAGCCTGGAGCCTGTTTCAGATTCTGTGTCTCCCTCTCTCTCTGCCCCTCCCTCGTTCATGCTCTGTCTCTCTCTGTCCCAAAAATAAATAAACGTTGAAAAAAAAATTAAAAAAAAAAAAATAAATAAAAATACTGACCATAAACATTGCCTTAACACATGACCATATAACCAATGCTGTCCATCCCGTCAAGACATTCTGATGAATTCTGGGGCTAGCACAGTCCTCTCCAGGAGCCCAGTGCATTCTATTTCTACCTGTCATTCTGTATGCTTTCTTAGAATCAATTATGTTTGTTCTCAAGCCCTTTTATGCTGGTTGTAGTTGTAAGTATGCAATTTTTGTGGAAATTATGCAAAAATGTGAAATATGAATGCAAAGAGAGTTGTTTCATTGATAAAAACCAAGTCCAAGTTGATTGCTTTGGAAAAAGTCAATAAATAGGAAGTTGATTTTAAAAAAATGATGTTGAATTGAGTGTGGGTGAAGCAGCTTTAAGAAATTAGCCAAAAATCATAAAGGTCTTGACAAATTCTGTTTTCACATAGCTTGGAAAATACATTTTAGATTCTAGCTTTACTTTAAAGAAACCAAAACTAGATTATGTAAATTATGTATTCTGGGAATGGTTTTGGGGAAAAGATGATGCAGAACTTTAATCAGAAGGTCCTTACTCAAAGGAAAATTATTTTCTCATGAAAAAGAAAAATGAAAACATTGATAAATAATGCATATTTATAAGTATAAGCTACAATAAAAGGCTTACTTTCTAAATGTATGTTTAAAGTACTATGACCCATTGAGGCACCTGGGTGGCTCAGTTAGTTAAGTGTCTGACTTTGGCTAAGGTCATGATCTCATGGCTCATGGGTTTGAGCCCCACATTGGACTCTACAGTGAGAGTGCAGAGCCTGCTTGGGATTCTCTCTCTTTACCTTTCTTTCTGCCCCTCTCCAACTTGTGCTTTCTCTCTCTCAAAAATAAATAAACTTTAAAATAAAATAAAATAAAATAAAATAAAATAAAATAAAATAAAATACTTTGACCCATTATCAACCATTATTCCAGACTATGTCAGATTAAAGCAATTCTTCTCCAATGAGCATTGCTTAACCTTAGTACAGGTAAAAATTTTCCCAGAGTTTTTGATCAGAAACAGGGAAGTTACTCTTCTTAATACCAGAAGCTCATACATTTACTTGTGAGGTACAAGATATAGCACTTCTGTGATAGGCAGCCTCTAAAGACACCTCCCAGTGATCTATAGTCCCTGGAGTTCACACCTGTGTAATTCCCTACCTCATCCAATCAGGCTGTCCTGTTGCATGACAACAGAATATATTATAATAGAATAAACACAATATATTGTACAGCCAGTAGAATGAATCATTAGTGGTAGTGTGATTTCTAAGACTGGGTCTTAAGGGCTTTGAGCTTGGTATCTTATATTACTTATCCTGGGGGAAGCCAACCACCATGTTATGAGGACGCTTGAGCAGTCTGGTGGAGACCCTGGTAGTGAAGAAGTGAGGACTCTCCACAACAGCTAATACCAACTTACTTGCCAGCTTGTGAGTGAACCACCTCAGAAGTATATTTTCTAGCCCTAGCCAAATCTTCAGATGACAATAGCCCTCCCTGACATTTGACTGAAACCTCATGAGAGACCCCTACCCACCACTGCCTAGCCAAGGTATTCCTAAATTTATGATCCTCAGAAATAATGAGAGATATTAAATTGTTATTATTGTTTTAAGCCATCATGTTTTGGAGAGACTTGTTATGCAGTTATAGATAACACACAATCTTCCAAATAGAGCTGCTATTTCTAGCCAGGGAGAACCTGATATTGAGAACTAATAGCAAGAAGAATGCCTACTCTACTGAGAATACAAAGGACACATTGCTTTTTGTCCTCATGGATCTTATAAAATGAAAAAGGAGAAAGAAGAAGAACTCCATTTTCAACAGCTTCTGGGACAGAACCATAATACAAAAGAAATTTGCTCAATAGTTTGATGGTCAAGAGCAAGGCAGAGTAAAGACACCAGAGACAGAATTGTTTACCCTTCTATTCACACTTTAAAGCTCATCTACAGATGTCACCCCCACTAACAGAGTCAGAGGGAGCCATGAGGAGCCCCAGGGATCATCCAGGTCAGGGTAGGCTTCATGAACCCCACATTCCAGACACAATTCTGTGAAGATTCTCCACCATGTAGTGTGAACATGTTTCTCTTTTTTTTTTTAATTTTTTTTAGCGTTTATTTATTTATTTTTTTATTTTATTTAAAAAAAAATTTTTTTTTTCAACGTTTATTTATTTTTGGGACAGAGAGAGACAGAGCATGAACAGAGAAGGGGCAGAGAGAGAGGGAGACACAGAATCGGAAACAGGCTCCAGGCTCTGAGCCATCAGCCCAGAGCCTGACGCGGGGCTCGTACTCACGGACCGCGAGATCGTGACCTGGCTGAAGTCGGACGCTTAACCGACTGCGCCACCCAGGCGTCCCTAGCGTTTATTTATTTTTGAGACAGAGAGAGACACAGCATGAACGGGGGAGGGGCAGAGAGAGAGGAAGACACAGAATCTGAAGCAGGCTCCAGGTTCCAAGCCATCAGCCCAGAGCCCGATGAGGGGCTCGAACTCAGGGACCGCGAGATCGTGACCTGAGTCAAAGTCGGACGCTTAACCGACTGAGCCACCCAGGCGCCCCCATGTTTCTCTTTTTAATATCTAAGTAAAGCACTGTTGGGTCTAACAACAGCAACTCTCACTGGCAGATTGATCATAGCTTACTGAGTGTTGGTCAGTACTGATCACTTCTTTCCTCTTCACAAGTCTTGTTAAAACTTAAGAAATCAAATGATGATGATGAGTCTGGCTGTATCTTTGGTGCTTCAGCCTGATCAGCCCAACTGCGACCAGTTGCATATTCTTAACTATTCTCCTACCTAATTGTTAAGCCACGGATCTGAGGCTTGCACGCCGAGGGATCCTCTGATCACTTCTAATATAGTACTTCAAAGCCATCATTAAAAAGGAAATTCATTTCCTGCCCCCCCCCCACCCAAAAATTAAAACAAGAAGGAAAGCTAGCTGAACAGGGACTTGGGGTAAATCCACCTTTCCAAGTGATAAAACAACTTCTGAAACGTCTTTCTCTTTCTCACCCCAGTCTCATTTAAATTTTCCTACAGCTTTGATCAGATCAATATTCTACTTAAAACCTGAAATGACTCTCTAATCACCCAAATAAATGTCCAAGAATCTTAGCATGACACTTAGCCTGAAAATACTTGCCAGTCGTATGTCTACTCGCAACTCATGGATGTGAACTTGGAGCCCCAACAAATATTGACCAGCCTCAGAGCACACCAAACACTTCTGTGCCTCTTGCTTTCACTCCTGCCATCTTTTCTCCCTGAAATGCTCTCTTTCCAATCACCAGCCCTCCATACCTCTTTAGAATCTAGAAGTTTGAACACCACAAAGTACAGGAACCCTCTCATGACAATACCAATGACTATTGTCATCTCTGGGCTTTTATGCTACTTTCTTACAAGAAGTTGGTTTCTCACTCAACAGTGCAGCTCCTACCTAGGGTCTGTACGTATTTTATCTGCTCTTTAAGCTGGTAAGGCCCTAGAGGATGGGAATTAGATTTCATTCCTTGCCATTTCCCCCACAGCACCTAGCAGTATCTTTGACATTTACAAGAACTTAATTCATTGATGCATGAATGAATTACTGTGTTCCTACTATTGCTCTGTGTCTTTTCCAACTCAACTTACTGCCTGCCCCAAGTACACATTTATTTCCAAGGGGGAACTGCAAAAAGACAAGAGCAGGGATCTGATATGGGATGGACAGTGCCATTTCCCTGAATAACTTGACTCAAAATCTGCCCACGTAGCTACTTTTCATCTCCAAATCCAATCAGTTAACTTCATTTAATTGGACTGACTGCAGGTTTTAGAAGGTGGTAAAGTACATGGCTACGCTAAAGGTAAAATTGGATGGGGATTTTTAAAATGTGCTTTCCTCCTTCAATCCCTTCTTTAAAAACACTATTCTTGGGGCGCCTGGGTGGCGCAGTCAGTTAAGCGTCTGACTTCAGCCAGGTCATGATCTCGCGGTCCGTGAGTTTGAGCCCCGCGTCAGGCTCTGGGTTGATGGCTCAGAGCCTGGAGCCTGTTTCTGATTCTGTGTCTCCCTCTCTCTCTGCCCCTCCCCCGTTCATGCTCTGTCTCTCTCTGTCCCAAAAATAAATAAACGTTGAAAAAAAAAAATTCTTTAAAAACACTATTCTTTACTGATTTTTAAAAATTCTTCCATTTGAGATTTAATATTTAGTTTTTTTTTTTATGTAACTATTCTTGGGAGAGGCCACACTTAAGGTGTGAAAATTATTATTAATGGGATAACCGTGACAGATGACCTGTAAGAAATATGACTCTAGGACTAGGAAAGTGCAAGAAGAAGGCGTAAGAGAAAGGGTCACTGAAAATGGTAAGTGTTAAAGTCCCCAAGAAAACAACAATTTGGTGAATTTGCTGAAGTTTGTTCTCATCCCTAGTAGAATTTTACGTGGCAACTTTTCATGGATCAGAAAACCTCTCTGCTGATGAATAACAACAATCCTGACACTTTTTTTTAACCCCCCCATCCCCCAACCCCCCCATGCTCTAATGTAATTGCCTGTGACAGAGCACCAGCTGTATCCCTGTGATGTAATTATTTTCTTTCTGGGGTCCATCCTGTGGGCTCGTGTACTTACACATGAACGCCGGTGTGGGTGTGCATACACGTGCATGCTGTGTAGGCACAGAGACAGCTCACTGGTCCTTTACACCCCATTCATTTTCCCTCCTAATATGCTACATCAGAAGCACATTGAAATTTCTGGATGTGTAGTAAAACATGAATTTATGGAAAATAAATTAACCTAGTAAAATCCATTCAAATGATCAAATGTCCTGTAAAGGTAATCTGAGAAGAAAAAAAAAAAACTACTGGTTTTGATGGCAGTTTAAAATATCTTTTATTTCTCATAAATAATAGGCTAGTTAAAATGCCCATTTTACTTATATCATGGTAATGAGTTCTATGTGCCGTTCTCAAATCCTCATTCTTCTCTCGTTAAGCCTTCTCAGTAATAATAATGACAATAACAATAATAACAATGGTCATATACAACAAAGAGTAAAGATCACTCGAAAGTTTTCTTCCTCCAAAGAGGAATTTTTGAATGGCTGCACTCTGTGTCTTGAATGCATTATGGTTAATTTCAGATTCCGAGGATGATTAACTCTGACTGGTGGAATAAAAGGCCACGACCAATTATTATTCAGAAAAATCCTGCTGTTTAGCCAAAGAGCGTACAGTGCAATCCAGTCCTTGATGTTCCTGTGATAAATGCTCACATGACAAGGTTATTTGGTGTAGAGCAGCCAGAGTGGTTGCTATGGCAACCTGTTCACAATGCTCATAAATCTGAGGTGTAGTTATCCTTGCTGTGTATGCAAAAAAAAAAAAAAATAAGGAAAGAAAAAGGAAACCTACAAAGCCAACTCAAGCGGTTTAATTTACAATGCTGCCTCAAAAAAAGAAAAAAATGGGCAAATGAATTCTAAGATAATAGACCTCTCCATATTATATTCTTTCACAATACGGGCACTTAGGACTCAAACGCTCTCTTCAAAGCCAAAAAGACTTTTAAGATAATCATTATGGTAGAGAATATAGGTCATCATTAGCACCAGGAGTGACAAAAATAAAAGAGGTGGTTAGAAATTCGAGTTTGCGGGCATCAATTGTTTTCCCTTGGCACAGTTAGCAATGCAAACAGCTGTTGACAGCGCATCAGGACAGGTACATTCAACGGGGAACAAATGGCTTTTTTAGTCGCTGCTTCCCAGAAATGATGGGCTGTAAGTCTAAGAGGCCAAAGGTCAAGCAGACAATGATGAAATATCCCCCACAGACCCAGTGTCAGGTGGTTCGATGTTAAGATCACTCTGATATGGTCTCTCGGCCTCGATTTCAGCTCTACTCAAGCCCCATTAGAAATAAGGGCAGACTATTAAACCAGCAGGTTGCAAGGGTTTCTCATCTTGGGTATAAGCTCCCTGGCCACCTGGCTCTTTGACCCCCTGTGGCTTATTTCAACCATTATCAGTTTTCTAAATAAAAATTGGGGAAGAGTTGAACCCTTTGAAGTGGCAATTTTTTTAACACTCAGGAATGTGAGAGCCATTGGCTCTGAAGTTACCTAGAATGACAGAGAAGTCTAGTATGTTAATGGTCTAATTTAAATTAAGACTAATATTTGACTTGTGCCATCTAACAATGGAGATGGCTCAATTAGAGAGCTTTGACGGGCACGTTCAGTTCAGTATGTGATCAAGACTCAGCATACTCACATATTGCAGCGTTCCGAGGAGTCCAACAAACCACACATTTGCTTGGACAACAATGTAAGTACTCAGTTGTAGAAAATTGGAGAGAATGATGACAGAAACACACCTGCTGCCCTTGGGCCTTAATTCTGAGCCACAGCTTAAGTCTTTCCACTAGTCTGTGATAAAGGATACCTACAGGATATGGGACTTCTAAACCTACCCAGTAGGCCAAGGAGGATCCTGACCAACATATTTGGTAGCCAAATAGCTGGTTTACTCACTTGGTCAGCAAATACATACCCAATTTATCAAAATTTGCTCCACCTATTCTTTTAAGAATGCCTAAAAATATGTCATTTGAGATCATCTTTTTGGTTTAAGATGTATCTTCTCCTTTTAAAAAGCAGACACCCTTGTGATCTGAGAAGAGGTTAGAAATGTAGGCTTGTGTGCAAGGTAGCCAGGCAGACTTTAGTACAAAGAAGCTGAGCAGACTGTTTGCAGAGAACAAGTGAACACACCGGGCATTCAGGATGGGAAGAACCATAGACGGAGAAGAAGGATGACTGAAGATTTACAAAGATAATCTTGTTTCCAATGCCATGAGACCCTTGAGGATAGGCACTTTATTTTCCAATTATTGTATCTTCAATGCCCAGCACTGTGCAAGGCACGTGGAAAGGTCCACTGGATCTTTGAAGAACTGATGCAATTATGTAAGTATGTGGAGGATAAACTTTCCTCTGGAAAAGTAAATTGCTCGTGTGTCCAAATGTTCTAATGCACTCCTCATTATAGACATGGATGGATCAGTAGGAAGAGAGAAAAGAGTGATGAAAGAAAGACAGAAGAAGGAATTTCCTTCCTCTTAAATTGTTGGGTTCTCTTCGAAGATTCCTCTGTCCACACACATTTATTCTAGGATTCCAAAAAACTTGGAAAGCTCTGTGCCATTGTTTATTATTTAACCAGGGCCACTTTCCAACTAGTGGCATAGAGGGTTGGACAAATGCACTGTGCCTCAACTCAGGCCTACAATGCTGCACGCTGAGTGCTGGGCCTGGAGGGGCACATTCCTCCATTGGCCAGGCCAGAACTCATCCACCACCAACATGATACTAAATGTGGCTTTGCCTAGGCTGACTTGCTGCATATGCAATGAATTAGAAATTATGCAGATGCACCCTTATTCTCACAATACTCCATACCAAAAAGTATTTGTGCTCCTGTTTGATAATACGGACTCTCTTTAACTGAGAAGCTCTTAAAAATGTGTACTTATTTTTGAGAGAGAGAGTGTGAGTGGGATGGGGCAGAGAGGGGGTGGGTACAGAGAACCCAAAGCAGGCTCTGCATTGACAGCAGTGAACCTGATATGGGGCTCAAACTCATGAACTGAACCATGAGATAATGGCCTAAGCCGAAGCTGGACGCTCAACCAACTGGGCCACCCAGGGGCCATGAACTGTGCATGTTTTTAAATGTCAGGTGCAGATCTCTGTGTTTCACATATAGACCTATGCATGATCTTCTCTCTTATCAAACTCTGTGGGATACCTATAGAGTTTTTTATGCATGTAAAATTACATGTATGATCTCATTTGTTCCTCATAAAATAATCAGGAAATAGGTACTATTATTACCTTATAAAGAGATGAGAAAACTATGGCTTAGGCATCAGGTTAAATACCTTGGCCAAAGTCACACTGCTAGTATGAGAAGAAAGAGACTGGAATCAAGAACGGTTGCTCCAGAACCCTACATATTAACTACTATGGCTCAGCACTGGCAGAAACAGGGAAAGTCTGATTACTTGCTGAATGACAAAGTTGACGAAAAAGCAACCATGTTTTAGAAAGCACTGGAATTCTGAATCTCAAACGTTCCCATTACCTTAAAGTTCTGGTTGCTCCTTTTTCATAAGCAAAGAGAGGAAAGAATGCCTTACTGGAAGTCAAGGACTTAGATCTGAGTCCAGATGAGGAAAGAGGAAAAGGAAAGGAAGCTGAAGAATGCTGGCACAGTATGGTTGTTTGACTATATTTTAACTCAGGCATGTATGTGATGCAACCACCTTCAGTAGCCTTCTAACCACATTGCAACACAATTCTGTAAGCAATTCTACGATTCAACAAGCTAAGCAAAGAGACCCTATTGGCAGAAAAACCTTCTTTTTCTGGGAGCAGAAACAGTAAACTTTTTTGTTACTAAAGAGGAGATTCTCAACAAAATTGCCTAATAAAACTTTGCAACACTCTTTCTCCAGATAACATTAGATAACATAAGCTACTGTGTATAATGATCTTTGAATACATGGGCTTTAGCTCTCCCCCTGGACCATTGGCTCCTTTAAATGGGCACATGGTTCCGTTTATCTTTATCCTCTTCCTAATGATCGATAAAAGGCACTTCAGAAAGCAATAACAACAACAAAACTGACAAGTTGAAGATAGAATGCCAGAGTTCTGCCTTTTCTTTAAAAAAATCAGAAAATGTGGCAATACTAGTCCCAAATTTTTGCATGGAGTTGAGTAGCAGTTACCCTCACTAGACAGGTCTTATCACAGTTCTACCTGACCACTCTGCTTATCTAGCAGCCATGTGAACAGCTGAATTTAAGAACACCACAAAAAATAAGTGAGAAACAGAAGGGCAAGGCCTCCTGGATCAGACACCTCATAGTATTCTACCATCTTGGGGTTGGCCATTCTGGTTATCCTGGCCATGATCAGCACCTGTGCACCCTTTGACTTTTGGCCCACTTGGATGTGCTTTATCTTACTTTGTACACCCAGAGATTTGGTGTCTTCATGGTAAGGGAATTTAAGGGGACTGAGGACAAGCAAATAATTCTTTGGGGATGGGATTCTGGGCTTATCCTGAAGCTCAAATCTGGCGATTATATCAAATCAAGTTATTATAAAAGTAGGTATGTGAACTCCTGCCCATGAGGGTAGTCTCCACTCTGAGCTGAGAATACAGGTCAAGGTGCTAAGATCAAAGATTGCATTTAAAAGTATGCATTAGAGGGCCTGAAACCTTTCTGTTTTCTCTTTTCAGTTCTAGTTACTGCTAATTTACCCATTATCAGGTCAAAGAGTTATGCAAAAAAAAGCTTAGAACATGATGACAAAAATACCTGTGGGATGTACATTTATTTCCCAGGATAAAACATTGTTCCATATGGGAAAAATCCCCCCAATATTTTGATTTGCCAAACCTCCTAGCAAAGCTGTCACTCTAGGGATAAGACTGTGGCCTTACTCTGCAATCTTCATTCAGCTGTTCAGCAGTTTGTGCCAGGTGGTGCTTAAGGCAGGAGATGCAATGGCGAACAACAACAAAAATACCTGGCCCTCGCTTTCAGGGGCACACACTCTATTTGGAAAGACAGATACTAATCAAATAAGTGCCAGGATGAAAAAGAAAGGAGTCCTATGGGAGGCTACGGATCTAGTCTTGGTTGGGACTGTATGTGTGCAGGGAGGGGAGCATGTCTCCAGGGAAAGCTTTCTTGAAAAACTGGCCTGGGGTGCCTAGGTGACTCAGTCAGTTGAGTGTCGACTTCAGCTCGGGTCATGATCTCACAGCTCCTGAGTTCAAGCCCTGCGTCGGGGTCTGTGCTGACAGCTTGGGGCCTAGAGCCTGTTTCGGATACTGTGTCTCCCTCTCTCTGCCCCTAAGCCACTCGCATTCTGTCTCTGTCTCTCTCAAGAATAAATAAACATTAAAAAAAATTAAAAAAAACAACAACAAACCTGGCCTTTGCGGGGGGTGAGAGAGGGCCCATGATATCTGTTCTTGTGCCTTACATAGAGTAAATGCTGTGGACCCTTGCACCAGGGGATCCCAGCCAGGTCACCATGCTCATTGGTCTTTGTCTCTCAGTTCAAGCATCTTATCCTCAGGGCAATCTTTATTAACATGTACCCTCCCCCTTACACTGAGTCCCCCTCAGCAGTCTCCCCATATCTCCCAATCAGCCCATAACATTGTGGCAAATGTAAGATGAAGACCTGTCATCTCTGCTAACCAGGACCTAGTGCAGCTTGGGTGAACGCTTGCTGCAGAGTGGACAGATGACCTCCGAGAGAACAGAGATGACATGATTTGCATTGTGGGTGTGGGGAACTGAATCTGTGTTATGGGGAGACTCAAACTTGACTTACACCAAGATAAAGCATCTTTGGCTGGATCAGAGCTCTTAACACAGTGACATTTGGTTTTGAAGCCTGACTATTTTGTTTCTTAAGACTCAGCTGACTGTTTTTCATTTATCCTAATAAAGCATGAATGCTCATTGAAATTAACAACTTTGGGTGAGATTAACAGGTTAAATAGAAAAGTACTGCATAAATTTGCTAATTATATTCCTCTATAGTCAGTGTCTGTTAGTTAAGTAAATGACACAGGTGTGTGTGTGTGTGTGTGTGTGTGTGTGTATAATCAATTCTCAGTATTTGAGGGAGTTATGTTCTAGAAAGTTGCTTCTAATACTGATTTAGTGAATACTGAGTCATTTCTCCTATGGGAAATACAGAGTTAGGTTCCTGAGAGCCTTTGGTCACATTTTTGCCAACCAACCAATATATAACTTTGTTTTATGTGTGTTTCTGTTTAAAGATACCTTATATAATATATATTGTTAATTCACTAACATTTAAGTCATGGCCAGCAGCATGATATCTCTCATGAAAATATATCAAAAATACCATAACTATATATATAATTCATACCTGAATGAAGCTTATCTAACACATATATTTTCTCTGTAAGGCACACCACAGCCTTTTTGAACTTTAGGAATACTAGACAGGACCTCAGCACTGTGCTGCAGGCCATTTTAAACAAGAAAATCACAAATTAAAAGCACAAAAATGCAAAAAAATGTGTGACATTAAATAAGCCACAAAAAGACACTTGTTTGTTGTATGACAGCTGAAACAAAAAGGAAGAATGGCTTCCTGTTCAACTTAGCTGAGAATGTGTGAGTCAGACAACTCAAAGTTTTCACCATTCTCCACAGGTCCTTGAATGACTTTGAAAACACTATGAGTATTGATTTGGGGATTACAAATAAATTTTAGCATGCAGATGAATTTTCAATATGAAATCTGCAAAGAGGGATCCAATGTCTATAAAAAGATATATATATATAATTATATTCTTCTGCACATTATCTGGCATACAGTAAATGTCCAATAAACATTTTTTGAATGAATTAATTAATAAGATTTGCTATTTAATACAGTAAAAATAAAACATTTTGGTTAAGAGAAGGCATTCTTGGTTGACAATTTGCTTTTTCATTTTGACTGCTTTAAAAATATCGCCGTACTCTCTCCTGCCTTGTTTGGGAAGAAGATCTTGTTGAGATGATCCTTTCTGGTGTCTGTTACTGCATGCTGACCTCAGAGCCCTCAGAGCAGCGTTGGTTAAGAGAGAATTCATATGTTTATATGAGGTATGTAATAAAGTATATTTAGCAATAAAGTGCTATTGAACATAATTTAATCCTAGGATAATGTGCCTCATAGATTCCTATAAAGGTCATCCCAAACAACCTCACCATGAAAGTTTATAAAATTCACTTAAAGTTAAATAACTTCTCTAGAATATACTGCTCGTGTGGATTTGGGGAGTAGGGATTTGAAGTACAAACAATTATTTACTTAATACTTTTGCTTCTTCATTTCCATCTAGGAAAAGTCCTGAAAATGTTCTTTGGAAAAAAGGGGTGGGTGGAAAGAAAGTTTGTCTTGAAGCTCAGTGGGTCAGGTTTACTTTGAAAGAGGCAATACCACCATATAAAACTTTAGAATTTTCTTTCTGTTTCATTTCACTACTTTAGTCATAAAAGGGTTTAATAATTGTTTGTTGAGGGAAGCCTAGGTGGCTCAGTTGGTTGGGTGTCCAACTCTTGATCTTGGAAAAGGTCATGGTCTCATGGTTCATGGAATTGAGCCCCATGTCAGGCTTCTGTGCTGACAGCGTGAAGCCTGCTTGGGATTTTTGCTCTCCCTCTCTCTCTCTGCCCCTCCCCACCATCACAAATAAATAAATAAACTTAAAAAATAATAGTTTGTTGAGTAAAGAATCATAGGTACCAAAAGGCTTGATGATAAATAGTCTATATTCAGAAAAATAAAAAGTCAAGAATGAGCATTAAGGTAGAAGCATTAAGGAGGAGAAGAAGGAGAGAAAAGCTGAAAGATGAGGGAGTAGCCACAGGCCCTGACATCACTCCCATAACCAGTTGTCAGTGGCCCTGGTAATGATGATAAAAACAAAAACAGTAGCTCACATACATATTACAGTTTTCAGTCCTCATATAAAATATCTCATTTAGTCCTTATAACAACTTCTTGCAGTTGATCATTTTAAGAGTGAGGGGCAGAGAACCAGATGCATTTGTTGACTTCTGGAATCTCACCTCTGGTAGCAGAGTGGAAGTGGGACTTGTGAATCCAAGTCAGTGCTCTTCCACCTGCCCATGGAGGGCTGTAACTGGAGGGGTTGGAGCTTTGAGCCACATGTTTGGGGAGCAGAAGTCAACAGATACTTCAATGGTTGAGTAACTGAACCACTCCCAGAATCCATTTGGTTAAATTCATAGACTCTCAGAGCATTGGTTAAATAAAATAAATCTTAGGGATAATGTTGTACATCTCTATTTTTCAGATTAGGAAACCAGTCCTAGAGGGGTAAAGTGAATTACACAGTCATAGAACTAGTTGGTAGTAAAGCCTCATGCCTCCAAATTCTGGGTCTTCTTCTGCCAGCCTTATGCTATTTCTACTTTCACTGCACTTTTTCTTCCCCACTGCCAACAGCTGCACAATTTTGAATTTTCCTGATGGAGTTTCAAATACATGGTGTGGGGAAATCCTCTCTGTGGTTCACAGATAAGAATTGTAGACTTCCCCACTGTATTAATTAATGGCCTCATTAATCCACATTTAACTGTTCAATTAAATGTTTAATGTAACGCTTAGAGGTGCCATCAATTACCATGTACGAAGCAACTCTTGGAGATCCTAGCCTGGAAGCTGCTATGTACATGTGCAAAATTACTGTCATTCGGACACACCACGTTATCTCATAGAGCTCTATTCAGGGAAGGTGCGTTACAGCTCTGGTTTAACTCAGGGTGGATTAAATCAGTGCGTTAGAGAAGAATGGAATTAAATGCTTTGCTGTAATGACTCACATCCTCACAAGTACCACTCATTAATTGTAGGTGCTACATGACATGAATGTGCTAGGGGATGGCAAATATAATATTTTGAATGCTTTCCTTTCCCAGAATTACCCCCAGAGAGGGAGAGAGAAATGATCTCAGTGGTGGTTACTGAAAACATATGCCAGCTTGATTTCCCCAGCAATGATATGAACAGTGAAGACTAAAGCATTTGCGCCTTCGTTCGAAGAAAGGCAGCTCAATTTTCACCAAATGTACTTCAGCCTGACCTAGGTAATAATTAAGCAAGCAACGTGGGGAGGTTCATAACTGCAATTGCTTATTATGTGAGCGAAAATGGTAAGATTTGTTTCTGTGGCAGAGTTCCTCTACGTAGGCTCACTGATTAGAGCTTGCAGTTGCCCCTTTGCAAAGCCGCCAGATGTATGTGACGTGTTGTTTGAATGGACAGTGGTGCTGTCTACCAGCGCCAGGTCTATGTCTTGCACTAGCTGAAACAATACAGGATTTTAAAAGTTTGGATCAGGCAATTAACTCTTGTTGTGGGTGAGTGCAAACATTTTGCTTAGTAACTAGTGGTTTAGGTATCGAGGAGACTCAGCTTTTATGAGAAGAGTCTTTGGAGTGAAAGGTGAGAATAACTGGTACCTGGCTCCTCACAGTCTGCTTCTTTGAACCTCATGTATCATGAATTTCCTTCCAAGGTTCTGGGTGGGTCTGCTCAGTGTCAGGACAGGAGGAGATGGGGGGTGGTGTGCGGTGGGAGGAAGAGGCAGGTCCAAACCAGGTAGAGTCCAACAGCAAGGCTCAGCATCCAGAAAAAATTCTTGCTAGAGATAGCATTCAAAGCACCTCTTCTGAATGGACAACTGGGTTAAAATTATGAGGTGGATTCAAATGAAAGGAAAGACATTCAGGAATGAGTCTGAGTTAGGCATGAATGGTGGACCATGAGGTAGAGCCATACATGGTCAAACCTGGTCAAAATCTTTGCAGGCAAGGAGGTTTCCATCTGGGTGTTGGGTGGAGTCAGGGGAGTACAGTGGAAGATGAGGAACTTCTAGAATGAAAAGACCCTAACAGTGGGGATGGAAAAGAAGTAGAGAGGCAAGAAAAGTGGATTTTAGAGAACTATTGCTATGTGTTATAATTTGAACCTCAAAGATACCAGCACAGATTAGATATTTTTAATTGGCTTTGGTCATTAAATTTTATTTCTTTGAATATGACACTGTCCTGAAACAGAACCATACGGTACTAAGGGTTTATTAGGTTATATTTTCCTCCATGTGGAAGAATTAGATGGGATAAATCCTGATACTGACTGCTATTTCAGCAATAAGCACTCTCTGATTTCTTTTTATCTATCTATCTATCTATCTATCTATCTATCTATCTATCTATTTATAAATGTTTATTCATTTGAGAGAGAGAGAGAGAGAGAGAGAGACAGCACGAACATGAGCAGGGGAGGGGCAGAGAGAGCGGGAGAGAGGGGGACAGAGGATCCAAAGTGGGCTCTGTGCTGATAGCAGCAAGCCCAATGTAGAGCTCGAACTCACAAACACTGGTTTCATGACCTGAGCCGAAGTCGGTGTTTAACTGACTGAGCCACTCAGGTGCCTCTCTCTGATTTCTTATTGAGGTATACAGGAATTTCTGGATGCCCTGGATTCATCTGGACTCTTCTACTTCAACTCTTTGCTACTTGTATCTCTCCCGGCTTTAGCTTGCTGATGTGTTCTGCTCACTGATGTCCTTCTCACTACACCTTTTGCATCTCAGAGCTCCAGAGCTGTTTCAACTGTTTTTCTGCCTTTTTTTTTTTCTTGGAACTGTTCCTGCACATCCTCAGATTGCTCTTCTGCCCTGGGGGATATTCTGCAACTTTCCAGACACTTCCATAAAGTGACCTGAGGGCTTATCAGGTAAGTAAGTACACTGTTACCATGGAGTGACAAAATGCCAACTGAAAAAGACATAGATTTTCTGGTCTAAGGTTTTGCAAATTATATGCTAGAGAGCCCTGGAAGTCCCGCACGGAAGTGTCTTGAAGGCTTCTCAGGACAGTGCTGGTGGAAATGAGAATGAGGCTGAGTGGGAAGTCCTCTTCAGCTTCAACCATTACAGCCATGTTTTGTTTTGTTTTTTGTTTTTTGTTGTTTTTTTTTTTTTTTTGGTTTATGTATTGGGTTTCTGTGCAAGATTTTGTTCCACTGCTATGAAAATAAGACTGACAAACCCTAACCCATTTGTACTCTTTCTACATGCATAGAAACCAAGGTAAAAATCTAAAGAAATGAATGACCTTACCAAGGAGGCTCAGTTCATCAGTGGCCAAACCAGATAGAAACTTCAGCTTTGGTCTTCTTTCCACTGTACCAGTGGTTGCCACCTGGCTGATCACAGAGACACCTGGAGTCTCTCCTGGGGAGATTCATTCACTAGAAATAGGGGGTATAGTCTGATAACATGTAATCATAAGTTTCCCAGGAGATTCAGACAGATTTGGGAATTACTGCATCATTCCCACTGTCCACCAAGCTTCCCATTCCAGTAAGTATGAAGCACTATAAGGGAGACATCTCCCATTTATGGGAAGAAGTAGGAAAGGGAGGGAACTCAGGAGTTGGCCAAATTCTCTGAGCTCCCAAGACCATAAACTTTCTTACACATCTATGTACTGCAGCAGCTTCTGATTCATAGATTAGAATCTAGCCTTATTATTACATAATGCAAAATTAATAATATCATAATACACTTGGCTAATTAATCATGTGTGTATCAGGCATTGTGCTAGATAGTAAGATATACAGATAACAGTGTCATATCTAATGGAGGGAGACAGACAAGTTAATGGACACATATAATTCCAGATTTGGATAGAAAGCAATAAGAGCCCAGATAATGTGAGAACCTCCCAAACTTGGAGGAAGTGAGGGTGTCTTGATGCCTGAACTCAGCCAACCAGATAAAGGAAGGGTCTTTCTAGGCAGCATGAACAGTATGAGCAAAGACACATATGTATGGTAGGGCTACAGGTAGGCCGAAAACTGCAAAAAACTTAGCATGTACAGAGAGGGGAAAAGGGGCTGGTGTCAAAGTGAGAAGTTCTGAGCTTGGAGGAGTGGATTTAGCTGGATCATGGAAATCCGTACCAGCCTTCACCCTCTGGATGTAGGGAAGCTACTAAAGCATTGTAAGCAGAGGAATTTGGCAATCAAATTTGATTCATATGAAGTATCCACCCATCCATCCATCCATCCATCCATCCATCCATCCATCTCTGACTGTTTCAAAGGAGGATACAAAGGAGGACAGATAAACCATAGTCCTTACCCAGCATGCAGGGTGAATAATGCTGAGGCCGTGAACTAGGTTATGGAGTGTCCAGTAAGTTCCTGCCTGCTCCTGTGCCCAGGGTGCACCCCTGGCACAGACTCTCTGGTCAGCTCACATGAGAAGGAGTGAGCAGCAATGCAGGGAGCTCAGGAATAACCCATTTTAAGGGTTTGAGAGACAACACTATATCCATGGCCCAAAGTTATGGAATTCTAATGTCACTTCCAAGCAATTATTACCATTACTAGCTTAAAAGTTAAAAAAAAAAAGATTCTGTGATAAACCTAATTTATTATCCTTAGAATTCTATGATAGAATTAATTATTATTATCCAGTTATAGACTGAATTCTGTCTCCCACCCCATTTTTATGTTGAAGCCCTAACCCCTAATGACTATATTTGGAGATAGGGCCTTTAAAGAGGTAATTAAAGTTAAATAAGGTCATAAGGTTGGGGAACTAATCTGATAGGAAGAGGAAAAAACAACAGAGCAAGAGCTTTCTGTGAAACATAAGGGAAAGGCCACGTGAAGACATAGTGAGAAGGTGGCTGTCTGTAAGCCAAGGAGAGAGGCCTCACAGAAACCGAATCAGCTAGCACCCTGAACTTGGACTTCCAGACATTAGAACTGTGAGAAAAAAAGTGTCTGTTGTTTACACCATCTAGTCTGTGATATTTTTTATGGCAGCCCTAGGATATTAATACAACCTGTTAAGGAATACTGAAGTGTCTTATTCATAACAAGAATTTTTTAGAAGCTAGGAGCTGAAGGAAGATCCATCCTAAAAGTGTATGCAGGGGTGGTGAAGCCCCAGATGCCATCCTATCAATGGTTCACACCTATGACAGGAAATTAAATTCTACTTGAGATTAGTTAAATCCTGTTACATCTCCACTGTTCTAGATTTATGCAAGAGGTCTGGGTTCTGGTCTCAGGACAACCACCAAATAGTCTGCAAGCTCCTCTCAAGGATTCAGATTCCTTGTTTGTAAAATGAGGATGTTGGGCAGGGGCAGGTTGGGGGGAGTGGCTGAATTCTAATGATACCCTTAGACAACCAAGGGACAATGATTTTATTATTCTTTTCCTCCTGGCCTCCTAGATAGATATTTCAATATTGACAAGATCTACTGGGACATTCACCAGCTAAACACACCAATGGTATAACAATCTAGAAGTGGCCCACTTGCAATAAACCTGACTGGGGAAAGAAATGGACAATTAATTTCAGGCAAACAATAAAAATGTGTGAAAATTAAAGATGTAGAGAAACTAATAATGACAGCAATGAGGGCTGGCTCTGCCTTTATTAGTGTCTTTTGTGTTCTTTTATGAAACATCTATTATCAGAGAACTGGCTGATTATTCTCTCATAATTACTTCATACAGAATAATTAAATAAAATGCAGACAATAATCTTTTATAGACATTTACAAAGAGAAACATTTTTATGGGAAGAAAGGAAAGGAGGGGGTGTTAGGTAAGAAAGCTAGAATGTGATTCCTCATTCTTCGGTTTTCATGGGGGTTCCTTTGCCAGCTCCTGGCTCTCTGCTAAGACCTCCAAAGGGACTGTAGGCCTCTGTCATAGGTGTTGAGGGCCTAGATCATCACTTCTTTGACTAGAGGGAGGTTTGGCTCCCTGGTAGGTAAAGATGTATGGACAGATTTTTTAAAGCAATTCTTGATCCAAATATTCACCTGCTAAACCTTATTCTCTTATATACATCTAGGGATGTCAAGGCAGTTATGATGACAGGCTTTGAAGCTAGAGAGGCCCAGATTCAATTCCCTCTTCTTGAAACTATACCTTGGGGATCATTACTGATACTTCCTTCTTCCTCACCCATCACATCTAATCTATCACCAGTGGCCTTAGGGAGTCTGTCTCCAAAATATCCCCTAAGTCTTCTACTGTTATGTCTACTGCCACCACCCTAGGCAAACATCTCTCTCTTGGACCACTGCAACAACCTGCATATACCTATCTCTCCTAAAAGTCTTGCCCCTATATAATTATTTCTCCATTAAACAACCAGTGTGATCTTTGAAAAATATAAGGCAGATTAGGTCACTCCTGTAATTTAACACCCTGTAGGGACTTCCTGTGGCACTTATATGGAAATGTACCAAATCCTTTTGCTGAACTACACAGGCTGGCCTGGTGTGGGCTCATCTGGTTTCTCTGGCCTTGACTTTTTTTCCCCTAGGTAACTCCTACACATTGTTCACATTCTTTAATGAGGACAAGGATTTTCATTTGTTTTGGTCACCTAGCATTGTGCTTACCTTCATTAAGCCAGTATTTTTGAAGGGGTGGGTGGGTTAATAAAGTAAATACATTAAAATACTTATGATATTATATAATAATAAGTGATTGGGAAAAACTAAAGCAAGAATGATGGATAAACTACGGCTAGGTCTGGTGTCAGAGGTCGCCATTGTATATAGGGTAGAAGGGAAGGCCCACGAAGATGAAATTTGAGTAAAGATGTGTAGGAGGCAGGGAGTGAGTCTTGCCATTGAGAAGTCTTCAAAGCAGCAACACCCTAGTCGGTTTGAGCACATCCAGCACCCAGATCTCAGTTTCCAGCTGCCATCATCCACTAAAAAGAACCAGGCATCCTTGGAGGAATGGCTGACTCCAGGGCTGTGGCAGGGAAAGTATAATTCAATGAAGGGCTCAACGAATGACATAACTAGATGAAAAGGACTCATAACTAGATGAAATTGACTCAGAAAAGGACTCAGGAGCCAGATTGAAAGAACTCCTGTTGGCCAAATCTAGGACAAAGCTGAATGTCAAAACAAACAATGATAGGAATGGATTATGACCCATTGAATGAAGTAGAAATCCATGAGTCAATGTTGATATACATAAATGAATACAAGCATGGGGTGAAATTAAAGCTCTTTGTTACAGGAGAAATGCCAACCAATAAATGTAGAAGGAATGAAGGAATTAGGAAATCACCTTTTGTCAATCACAGTAACAGGCAAGAAAGAAACAACAGAGGAGGCTAAAAATAGCAGATGAAATGGGACCATGAAAGAGATCGTTACATTACCTCAAAATATCTACACAAAAAATATTTGTTAAGTACAAAAGGGAAAAATAATTTCATAGTGGGGAAATCTGGAACATGCCATCTTAATTAGGTTACTACAGTACCAACAAGACTGGGACAAACTGACACTACATGCCACCTGAGGGGTGCCAACATGCAGAACAGCATTGATCCTGTGGTTTCCTGCCCAGAATGCATAACATGGGTCAAATCATGAGGAAGGATGCAACCAACCCCAGTTAAGGGACATTCCACAAAACGACTGCCTTGTAATGTTCAAAAAGGTAAAGAGCATGACACTCGAGAACAAACTAAAAGACTGTTCCAGATGGAGGGAAGCTAGAGAGATATGACTACTGGGTGCAACTCAGCATTCTTTTGCCATAAAGGACATTATCGGAGCTTGACTGGCATGATTGGCTTGATGTGTAGCCTGATTGGCATCTCTGGATGAAGAGTATATAAAACCTCCTTGTACTATTCTCGCAACATTTTTGGTGAGTTTGATTCAAATAATATGACATTAAAAAAATTTACCCTAAACTTCCATACTTCAAATACTGCTAGGTGACAAGCTTCTTGCAGCATAAATTGCAATCGACTGTGATGTGGCCATGAATGGAGACAAGACAGTCGACTGCCTCAGGTATGTAGGACCTTTGGGGCCACAGCTGATTGGTGAGTATGAGGAGGAAGAAAAGAATGGAGAGGATGTTGACGGGGTGGCTTTATCCCTTGGCTTTTACCCTTCACATTTGCAAATTCCTCTGCAGGAGTAGTAGCATAATCAGACCCCTTTTAACTCTAAATGTAAGCTCACCAGTTGTCTTCCTGTGTGGTTGGGAGTGTGTGGGTGGCAGCAAATAGAAGAAAAATCTGAAAAAGTAGAAAAAAATAGATGCAAATGGAAAAAGAAGTTCCATCATAATATATATTCTTCTCCTCCCCTACAGCCCTATCAAACAGAATAATGAAAGGAAAATAAAAAACAAAAATCAGCCACCAGCAGGGAACCTCTCAAGTTCTTTAGTGCCAAAAAAACAACAGAAGCCAAGGAAGTGGCATTTCACCCACATGCACTTCTTGACGATGGACCTCAGCTGGGTCTCCCACGTCTGGGATATTTATGAGGCTCTGGGAAGGTGTTCAGAACTGGAGATAAACTCTAAACTCCACCACTCAGAGAAGTGTGATGGCTTCAAAGCCTGTGGGTCGGCCAGCTCCTCCTCTGCTGGTTCAGGTGCTCACAACTTGGGCAGCAGATCCCCCACAGGGGACCTCACCCCGGCTCTGGCATTGCCTCTACTCCTTAAAGCCGAAGGTTCTCCTTAGACTCTGGAGCTCTAGTTTGCTTTGCCAATTTTAGCACAGGGGGCAAGAGCATAAACTCAGAAGCCAGGCTGGCTTCAAATCCTGACTCCAGCCCTTACTGGCTGTGTGAACAGAGGTAGGTTTCTGGACCTCTTTCGGCCTCAGGGTTCTCATGTCAAAATTTAGAGCACTAATAAGACCTACTTCTTGAAATTATTATGAGGATCGAATGAGATGAAACTTAGTCTAATAAGTGAGCATCTACGCTATTTTTTGGCTCTTTAAATATACTTTTTATTGTGGTAAAATATACATAACACAGAATTTAACCATTTTAGAATGTGTAGCTCTGTGGCATTAAGTATGCACACATTGTTGTACCATCTGTCCATCTCCAGAACTTCATTAACCTCAACTGAAACTCTGTCCCCACTCAACAACAGCTCCCCACTCCCTGCTCCACTCAGCCCCTGTCAACCACCATTCTGCTTTCTGTTTCAGTAAGTTTGGCTACTCCTATAAATTCCTGTAAGTGGAGCTGTACAGTCTTTGTCCTTTTGTGTCTGGCTTAGTTCACATAGCATAATGTCTTCAGGTTTGTCCATGTTATAACACGTGTCAGAATTTCATTCCTTTTTAAGGCTGAATAATATTCCACAATACATATAGAAAACATTTTGTTTATCTGATCATCTATCAACAAACATGTGGGTTGCTTCCAGCTTTTGGTAAATAATACTGCTACGAACACTGGTACAGAAATATTTGTGCAAGTTCCTGCTTTCACTTCTTTTGAGCACACTATTGTTTTATAGTAATGTCTGCCCACCCAATCCCTGCTGCTTCATGATAAGAATCTGGCCTGATGCTCAAGACAGCTTGGAAGTGGCATGGTCATTTGCTTTCCCTCAAGAACCTTGGCCTTCATTATCTGATGTTGGTCAAAAGTAAACATCCAGCCTTGATGTCAGCCATACACTCAATGCAAAGAAATCGGAAGAAGAAAGGTTGATGGGGAGGGCTTTGGACTCTGAAGAATTCCTTTAGAATCCTGGTGTGTTATCTTAAAACTCTATGGGCCTTGCCTTATTCGCTTAATCTCTATGAGCCTCAGTTTTCCTATATGTAAAATGAATTCTGTACATAGAATATCTACTTATTTTTGTGTGTGAAAATTAACAGAAATTATATATGTAAGCTCCTGGCACATAGTAGGTCCTCAGTGAATGCTACTTCCTAAATCCCCCACGAGGATTCATGTCACAAGTAATATCAATTGGCAGGTGATTTATTTGTATCATTATCATCATAATCATCATTACTGCCAATTCTTGAGGGTCTACATGGAACAGGCACTGGAGTAAGTATTTTTTCTTTACATAGATTAATTTATTCAATTCTGTAAATATTTCTTTAAAGAGGTAAGTCCTATGGTTATCTCTAATTTACAATTGTGATAACTATGGCTCAGAGGGATTCATTAATTTGTGCAAGGTAGTAAGTGATAGAGCCTGGATTAAAACTAGGCAGGTCAACTCCTGAGCTGTATTCTTTACCTTCCTACTCCACTGCCCCACTAACTAACTTCAATAATAAAAATGATAACAAAATAACATGAATAATAGAAAGTAAAATAAAACAGGAGGAATTCTCACAGTTTGTTGAATGAACATGTATCTGAGTAAATAACTGACCTTAAGGGTATAGGTTAATGAACCACTATAAAGATGGAGAAAAGTCTCTAGTAGAGTTCCACAGGACTCTTCCCTTGACATGATCAGCAGTTTTATTTTATATGAAGTCATAGAAGGAACAATTATACAATCATGTGGATCTGGGAGGGCCAGCTACTAAGATGTCAAAAAGTTCTCTATAGAGATAGATGCAGAACAAACAACATAAATTTTAATAAAAAATATGCAAGGCTAACCTCAGGTAAAAAACAAAACAAGACAAAACAAAACTGCACAACTGGAATGTAGATGAAATGACTTGCCAGAAGTTAAATGAGAAAAGATTAAGAATGACTTATTTGGCCAGAAATGCTTCATGCTCTAGTTATGGGATATAGTTGCCAAACATCTAATGTTCCCTGAGGCCTTTCAATTAGTGGTACAGTATCCGGATGAGGAAAATGGGCAAAGGACTTAAATAGCCATTTCTCCATAAAAGATCTAGAATGACCATCAGGTGTATGAAAAGATGCTTAACATCAGTAAACATTCGGGAAATGCAAATGAAAACCAAAATGAGATAGGACTTCACAACTGCTAAGATGACCAATATAAAAAAAAATTGATAATATTTTAAAAGTAATTTCTACTGTGACAGTTTGTGATTCTAAATTTAAAATAACTAAAACACTGTGAGTTGAAAAAGATACTACAAACCTCACATATATTTACGGCGAAGCCTGAGGACTTGATTCAGTGTCTCTTAACTTTCAATTTATACACCATTCTAAGAGCATGATTCTTTTACTTCCAATATCTTAAGAAATTATACGAAATCAAGTAAAGTAAAGTAGCAACTTACGTCAGTGGAAAGTGACTCCTGACAGCCTGGTATGCAACAGAACAATGAGAAGAAGTAGGCACAGAAATTTTCAATTCAATGTCATTTGTCCTCGTATAATACTTTGAGCAATGAAAGTATCATTGCAGCACAGCAAAGCATTTAATGTGCATAATATTTCTGGTTTCATTAACAAGGCAAATGATAAAAGGCTGACTTGCCTTAAGTAGGCAGACTTGAATGAATTAAGATCATCTGAGAGGGGCCCCTGGGTGGCTCAGTCGGTTAAGTGCCAGACTCTTGATTTCAGCTCAGGTCATGATCTCATGGTTTGAGGGTTGGAGCCCTGCATCTGGCTCCATGCTGAAGGTGCAGAGTCTGCTTGGGATCCTGTCTCCCTCTCTCTCTGCCCCTCCCCTGCTTGCTCTCTCTCTCTCTCTCTCTCTCTCTCTCAAAATAAACAAATAAACAAACAATAAGAAAAAAATTAAGTAAGACCATCTGAGGTACAGGGTTAAGGATGGGCTAAGAGCCTGGAGCCTTTTAGACCTGAGAGTGGATCCCACCTCTGTCACTTCCTAATGGTGAGAACTTGGGTCCCATTTTCTCTTCTGTAAAATAGGGATTATGATACCACAGAGAGCTTTGGGGTCAGAATTCAGCAGGATTATAATGCTTATAAGGTACACTGTCTAGAGCAAGAACTCAGTGAGTACTGGCTGCTGCTCTGGTATGGAGAACTGGCAGAAAAATGGTAGTGTTGTCCATCCAGCCTGCAAATCAGGCCAGAGTTATGCCAGAAAGGGTGGGGAAGAGAGTCAGCCTTATGTTCCCTCAGTCAACCTGGAGAAGGTGAAGTCAGAGTGGATGAACCAGGTCTACTCCTAGTGACTCTCAAGGGCTTCAAGATCCCTCCCACCCTCGTGGGCTATCCAACCTTCAAAAGCTTCTGAGTATTGTCTTGTTTCAGACCTTGGCTTTCCATGATGCACAGGGACAAACTATTGTCACAACCTTTTCTGTAGAAAAAGATGAACTGATGCGTGCTTCCCTGTTAAAGCAGCAAGCGATGTGCCATGTCTCCCAGGAGTGCATACATTTTACAAATTTTTGCAGCAGAGGACAAGGTTTCAATTAAGGGAGTGACTCAAATACCAGCAAAATTTTAGGCATGGGTTGGCAGAAGGGGGCAAGGCATTTTCAGGAGTTTGGGTCTTCCTGGACCCTTTTGAGTTATTTCAAAAATAGATTAAGATCATATGCATACAAAAGTGATCTAAAATGTATCAACTTATAAAACTGATACTAACTGACACTATCACATAGGTACAAGGGGAAACATTGAGAGAGGAGAGGCTTTCCAGTCAAAGTGGGTTTTTTTTTTGTAGAAAGAATGCTAGTGGAGCCAATGAAGAAAAATCTTTCATGCTCTATCTTCACCAAGAATTTACTGCTTTCTTGCAAAGAAAATAAGTTGGTTCACATTATTAGAAAGCAAATGTGCTCTTAAAAAGAAAATAAGTTTAATCCCAACATTTTAAATACTGAAACTTCTAATTGTCTACACATTTTTATTACAAAGTGAGATAGAAAAATTATACACATACATATTTGCATATACATATGTTCAAAGGTTCAGATACAAAGTCTACTGTCACATAAAATGATACCTTATTTCAGTATTTTAGATAAGGGAATTTTTTTTTTTTTTTTTTTTCAACGTTTATTTATTTTTGGGACAGAGAGAGACAGAGCATGAACGGGGGAGGGGCAGAGAGAGAGGGAGACACAGAATCAGAAACAGGCTCCAGGCTCTGAGCCATCAGCCCAGAGCCCGACGCGGGGCTCGAACTCACGGACCGCGAGATCGTGACCTGGCTGAAGTCGGACGCTTAACCGACTGCGCCACCCAGGCGCCCCTAGATAAGGGAATTTTTTATGTAAGCATGTTATGTGCCAGTTAAAGCAAATAGTGTATACAATAGCCATTTTAGTAGAAGATCTTTTAAAAATTTGTTATTCTGCTCTGGCCCATTTTAAGCAGAGCGATTAAATGTATTCTGACATTTTATGGTGAACTCCAGGTCAACACTATGCACACTGATTACCATGCTGTGCTGTGAAGAAACGGTGCTTTCATTGGCCCCAGTAATACCTGGGGCCAGTCATCTGTGTTTTTTCAATCTCCTCCCTAAACATTTAGCAATGAGAATGCATACACATCAAACAAAATTAAAGTCTTAGATACAAAGTGAAAAACCAGCATATTATAGATGAAAAGCACGTGTGTGTGGAGAGGGAGAGGTTGCTGGTGACAGTGTGTCCTGAAGGGGCCAAATGGCCTTGGGTGGCTGTGCTCATTGTGGTTAAGCACAGTGAAGATTTGGGGATTTGGAACCTGCTTTCACTTCTTTCTGTGTGTCCAGGACAATGTATTTACACTCTGAATGCTGCCTACCTCATCTGTAAAATGGGCACAGCAATACTGACTGCCTCCCCCTGGTTATCGTGAGCATTCAGTGAACAGTATGGAAGGTCCTCAGCTCAGTGCCTGGCCCATTGGCCATTCGTGACAGGTGGCAATTATTATCATTTTCACCCCTGACCAGCCCAGCCAAAATCACATCCCTATTCACACTCACCTCCTAACTCCCTTCCCATTCTCTATATACCCTATTTAATTTGTGCATCTTTTAAAATTACCTGTCTTGGATAATAAAATGTAGGCTCCTTTAGGGTAGGGTTTTCTTTGTTCACTAAGTGCCTGGTGTTTAGCAGGTATAAAGGGAACATTTGTTTAAAAAAATTTTTTTAACGCTGATTTACTATTGAGAGACAGAGAGAGACAGAGCATGAGCATGGGAGGGGCAGAGAGAGAGGGAGACACAGAATCTGAAGCAGACTCCAGGCTCTGAGCTGTCAGCACAGAGCCCAACACGGAGCTGGAACCCACAGACTGTGAGATCATGACACCTAACCGACTGAGCCACCCAGGCACCCCAGGAATGTTTGTTTAATAATGAATGAATACAATGGGGCACCTGGGTGGCTCAGTCAGTTAAGCATTCTTCTTCAGCTCAGGTCATGATATTGCGGATCGTGGGTTCAAGCCCCGCGTCGGGCTCTGTGGTGACAGCTCAGAGCCTGGAGCCTGTTTCAGATTGTGTCTCCCTCTCTCTCTGCCCCTCCCTCACTCATGCTCTGTCTGTCTCTCTCTCAGAAATAAACATTAAAAATTTTTTTCATAATGAATGAATTCGCTGATGAGGGTGTGGGGCAGATAGCACAATGGACACAAGGTGGACAGCCATTCCCACTGTGAAGCTTAGTGGACTGCAAAACCACTTACTCCATCCTGACTCTCCCATTCTCAGAGCCCCACAAGCTAACGAGGCAGAGAGGAGGTACTGCCTGAGGTTGTTCAGGGCTTGCCTCACAAAGCCCAGTGACACGATGGCACATAGAACACAGGAAGCAGGGCACATATACGTCTCTCTTTATCACTATCTGGACATGCCAGGGTCTGCGCCAGAACTCAGCTCTCTCCCGGTGCTCACATCACCCTTATCCTGCAGCCTGGGATGTAGGGAGAATAAGGGGCCACCCATGCTCTGCAGCTCCAGGACCTATGGAAAGGCCCTTTTCTTCCTCTCAAATTCTCTCCAAATGCCCTTGGGGCTTTTGTATGCTACAAAGATGTTTTAACTTGTGGATATCTGTCAAAATGCAAAGATCTTTAAGCAGGGTCAACATTTTTCCTCCTTAGAGTGTGAAATCTAATCTATAGATCTTTTGGAATGGGGATAAGCATGAGACACTCAGCTCAGGAAACAGGACAGAAAGAAGGAGAGAACCATTAGGTGAGGTATCCAAACTTTATCAGTTTTCTTATTTTGCTTAAGACCTGCCTAACCCTCTGGCACCTATAAGAAAAATATCCTCAAATATAAAACAACTTCAGTTCTATAGCTGAGTAACTGTTTGAGAAACATTTTGTAGCAGAACTCTAGAATGTCACAGATTTGCAATGCTGACCTGTTAGCTTAATCCAAGGAAGACAGAATGCTGGTTGAAGTTGATTTGGGACTCTGAGAGTAACTACAAGAACAGTGCATTTTATCCCAGAAAATTGGTCAGATCTTCAATATGAGGAATGGTATGAATGAAGAATAAGACAGTTTTTTGGAAAAGCTTAGTTTGGCCACCGGGTTGACCATTACTTTCGGAGAAAATTCATGGTTCAAAAATCATGAACATGGAAACTGTAGCCCATATTTATGAAAAAGAAAATTTATAAAGCATCAAACCAATATCAAAATTTAGTCAGAAAAACAAGTTGCAAGCCTGTCCTGAAGTTAACACACATTCCGTACCATTACTCAAGCTGTACGCTTCAATAGCTGCCTATTAACTGGTTGGAAAGATGATCTTTATCACCAGCAAATGGCTTCAGGTTGGCCAGCTTCCTCTCTATACAAAGCTTCACACTTGTGTCATATATTTTAAGAAGATTTCTATCAAAACAACTTGAAATCAAAAGATTTTCTCTCTCAAATGGTTAACTCTTGTGCTTATCCATGCCAGATTACTGTGTGTCTATTTATATGCACATATTTTTATATATGAATATTTATTTGTGTCTTAATTATTTATTCAATATTTAAAAAAAAACTCCATGAGATGCTTCTAGCACATCAGCATGCCTTCTTTGAAGGAGCCAACCCACATTTGGAGGTAGAAGAATCCCTTGGCTTTACAGTCCTATCACGCACAAACATATACCTATGTGCACCTGTGGCCTTTATGCTCCCTCTATATTTGTGGATTGCAGTGGAGGATTTGTGATCTGTACCTCTTCTCCATGCAAGTGCTGAGATACTCTTCTTTTCTAGCTAGCATGTGGAATCAGAAACATGGGTGGAATTCCTATCTTTTTCATGATCTCTTGGGGAGTAAAGGAGGATGGTGGAGATGAAGGGTTAGCGGTTATGTATCTGAATATATACGAATGATCAACTCCAGGTACTACTGGCCTTGGGGCATTGAAGGGAAATGCCAGAGTGGCCCCAGCTGCTGGGAAGGAAAGGAAGGAGCTCTCAAATAATTCAACAGCTCTTGTTGTTAAGAGCTAAGAAGTGAAACTCTTCTCCATCTGTGATAAAGTAAGGCCTTATTTCAGGTTCATGATTTCTTTAAGATATGAACAAGGTGACTGGGGACTCTTCCTTCTCTGAGCATTCCCAGACTGTACACTGCCTTTAAAAATCAGGTCAAGAATGACCTGCTTCCCATATAGCCTGACCTTTCAAGGGATCAATCTATTTTTCAGTCTCTCCTATGGACACAGTATATACCAGCTCTTATGCCTTTTCTACAAGTAGCTGTGGACTGTCTTTCAGCTATGTTACGTGTAAGTGCTATTTCATGTGTGAATCAGTTTTCTGAGGCCAAATAATCCCTTTAAGTTATTAACTGCCATAATAATTCATACAACTTTTTACATGTAAAAACACACAGTGTGAATAAGAGGGGAACAGAACTGTGACCAGTACCACCCCTTTGGACTTGCCCTGAGGATATCTGAAATTTCTACAAGCAGTCATTGAGAGACTTTTGATCTAAGGCATTGATCTTTACTGGGAAAGATAACATAAATGTGAACAACTATATTCATTCAGTTATTCACTCAAAGATTTCCGCTGTGCATTTACTGTGTATAAGGCACGCTGCTGGGTAAATAAGAGGGGCAGTGCAAAATGGAATGGGATATTGCCTTTGCTTTCCAGAAATGTAGTACCCACGACTCATTCTCACCAATAGCCAGTTCTCCTCACCTTGGGGGTGAGGAGGCACATGGTAGGGTTGTATTTACTGCCTCCCTGCGTTGGGGACAGGGTATACGATCAGTTTGCCTATGAGCTGTGGCAAGAAGTCATGGGTTCTCCTTTCATGCTGGAGCATTTAAGTGCTGGTGTGAGACCCTCCCAGTACTCTTCTTCATGCATGGTGACCAGGAAAGTGTGAGATGGTGGTTGAGTCTGGCCCCTGAGTGACTGCCACGAGCAGAGCCCCCCAGATGATGGACAAGGAACGTGAGAGAGTTGAGTGTTTAAAACCTTTGAGACTGGGAGTCATTTGATGCTGCAGCATAGCCTGGCCTATTTTGACTAAAATAAGTAGCTCATCCTTGTAAGACAGAAACAGGACGTGGGCAAACACAACTATAATATAAGGAAGAAAGCTGTAAAGGAGATACAGCAAAATTCTTATGGAGAGCGATTCCTTAATGTGTGGAGTGTACGGGAAAATCCAACGGAAGAAGTGGCAACTGGGCTAGGCCCAGTTTAGAGAAAAACTGTAATTTAGATATGAGCATTCCACAAACAGTTTGAGCCCAGGTCTGGAGGGAGAGAGAGTTAACATTCATAGAATGTTCATAGAGAATAATTCAGATTGAATCACAATTCTATTACTACTAACAAGCTGCTATTTATTGCATGTGCTCATCCTGTGCCTGGTTATATGCCAAGTGGTTTGCATACATTACCATCAACCTTCACAGTGTCCCTGAAAGGTAAGTACTGTCATCATTCCATTTCTACAGTTGAGGAAACCGAGGTTTCAGGGAGGGTCAAGTAACATGCTGGAGGTCCCACAGCCAGTTGATATCACTGCAAAAACTCAAATCCCAGCCAGAGTCCATGCTGACAACCACAGTGATGTTCTGCTTCTGAAAGCAGGCCCCTTGAATGGAGGGGGACTCTAGGATTACATGTTAGCAAGACTCTGTTTAACTGTTAATGTAGCTGTGCACACTGCCACTCAGCAAGAAGTGAGTCTTTTTGGGATGGGACCCCAGGAGGTGAGCTATGATGGAAGAAGGGGAGAAGCCAGGTATGGAGGCGATGCTTGGGTCCATTAGGGGGTGCTGTGGGCCTTCAGACCACAAGGTTGCGGTTGGCCCTGGTTTTCTAAGACCCTCCTGGGCTCTTTGATTTGTAGAGGACACTGCAGGAAACAGCTCCAACTCCAGGTGTCATGAAAACTGAGTTCCTTGTCACCAATCCTCACTCTACCTTGTCTTCTCTTCAGTTTTAATATGATCTCCCCTCCCATCTATGAAATTTCCACAAGACCTTTGACCCTTCAGTTTGGGTTTTAAAAGCCAGCCAGAAGTAGCTTCCAGCTGCAATTTTTGAACCCACTCCAGCTAGGCAGATGTAATTTCTCATCTGGTCCTTCTCATTTACCCCAGAATAACTCACCACCATCACTTGCACCTCCACCATTTGGCATATGTTCTTTTCTGTGCTGATTTGAGTCATCTTTTGTCAGTGCAGCTCTCAACACTGAACCCCAAGCACCTCTCCTTTTTGGGCCGAACAATCTCCTCTCCTTCAAATAGACCCTGAGCTCCTTGAGGGCAAGCACTGTGCTTTTCACTTCGCCCATGGCACTCAATGCAGTCCTGGGGACATGGAAGGGGCTCAGTGAAGACCTCAGCTGCTTCCAGTTTATTTGTTTTCATCTTATCTGAAGCCATTGATTGGCTTCTGTCTTCCTCTTACTTTTCCGTGTAACCTCTAGAACATCCTAACATCTGCAGTACCTCATTTGAACTCCTGTTTCCATCAGACACATTTACTTTGAAGGCTTTTAAAGTCAGTTCTGCATTCAAATTATGACTCCATAATTTCCTAGCTGAGTTATCTTGGGTGAGTCAGTTAAATTATCTACACCTCAGTTCTCATCTGCAAAATGGGAAAACAGTGATGTAACCATGTACTGTTATGTGAGGATGCTAAATATATAAAATACTCAGCACTTGGGACATAGCAAACACTATATGGGTTTTTAATCCCCCCACTCTCCCTCTAGTTCATTTTCAAGCTTTACTGGAAACAGTCTGGTTCTTCATCTACTAAATCTACTTCCCTGTGCCTCTGCTAAGTTCTTTCTTTCTTTCTTCTTTTTTTTTTTTTTTCTGTTTAAACCCAGAACCTCAGCACCCTGGGAAGAGGGCTGAGCTGTGCTTCTTGGGGGGAGGTTGTGACCTAAGGGTAAATAGCCTGCTGCCAAGCCAGCAGCAGCCCCCACCATTGGAGAGCCGCCCTGTGACTCCTGCGTGCTCAGAAGCGTTATCAAGTTGCAGGGAATTTGGTAGCACTAATCAAACATTTGCTGTGCACCACCTGGAACTGGTGTGTACTTTAAGATAATGTCTGGCTTCAGATTGGATGCTGGTGATTAGAGCAGTAAATTAGCCCCACTTCGTGGCTGCAGGTTTTCTTGGCCCACTTAGCACATCGGAGCAGATTTCAGCGTGCAGATGTTTTTCAGCTTCCCTTTTCATCTCCAAGGAGAACAATTACAATATCCTGATGTTCCCTTGCCATCCAATTATTCCCATTTTGCTTCTGTGCTTTAGCTCATCAGTAGCAGAAGGCAGGTAAAGCTTGAAAGCCCCCTGGTCATCTCTGCTTGAAGGTGTTATCATGCCGGTAACCAGCGAGGGGCTGTCAGCTGAATGATACCTCGGTTAAGGTCTCGCTCGAGTCACAGAGAGCTTTCACCTAATTGAGAACAACTGGCCATTTGGGTTTTATACTCATGTGCCATCTGCCCTCAACACATACAGGTACATACACCCTCCTGGGTCCTCAGTTTCTTTGTGGTTTTCCACTTGAACATGAGGTGCAAGATAGATTACGAGAGGGGACCACAGAGACAGTGGCTGGGCAGCTGGGGGTGGACAGAACACCTTGTGGGGTCAGTTGGCTACATACCACCCAGCAGAGGGCAGCAGTGCCTAACAGTCCATCCTAAACCCATCCCTATCTTCAGAGACAGGTCAAGGCAGATTGGGGATGACTTTGGAGCATCCTCTGCATCCACAAGAAAGTGGGGAATGTTTCCTTTATAAAGTCTGTCGGCCGATTTCCATTGGAGAACACAGAAAATCCTAGCTCTATGGAGAGAGAACCCACAGAGAGCAACAGACTGATTCATTCACTTTATAGCAGCAAAACTTGTTCATGGATTGCCAGGAAGGGTTCCATGCTGCTCTTTACTCTGAAGGTGAAATCAACTGTTGGAGGTGAAGCCAGGATGTCACAGCCAGGGGAAGAGAGGATCTATATGGTGCCCTCAAGCTCTTACTCCTCCTTTTGGTGCATGGGTTAGGTCCCAGTGGTTTAAGAAAAAGTGCAAAGCTCTCAGCTCTTTCATTTTCAAAGAACTGTAATTTACATCCAGTCTCTATTTCCTTCTGCAGTGCCTATGCTAGCATCCAGTCTCTATTTCCTTCTGCAGTGCCTATGCTAGCATGCTGTATATAAGAGCAATTCTCTCCCCGCTCTCAGCCAACCCAGAGACTCTTCTTGGCTTCCTATACTTGTTCATGTTTCTGGGGATTTACCCTTGATATTGGTCCTTCTCAAATCCATTCCACAAATGAATCTCAGATTAACCTCACTCATTCTTCTCACCTCATCTCACTGTCAGAGGCCCCTTGGGGACTGCAGTGAGAAAGAAGAGGGAATTGATAGGTCCAGAAGTGAAGGAAGTAAAGAAGCCTGGAAAGCAGAACCCAGGGCAGCCACCCAAGGATATTTTTCAGGTTGCTTTTATATAACATTTGGCAGGGATAGTGACGCAGATATTTTGAGTTATGGAACAACTTGGGGCAAGACTAAGCCTGGTTGAAGGTCTACACTGAGAGCATCATAAGGGTATGAACACCTGGAGGCCCATGAAAGGAGCCCCAGGAGGTTGGGGAGAAGTAGAGAAGGCAAGGATGTAATGGGATGATGGGAGTGTAACAAATATAAATCTTGCCTACCTCCAAATTTTGTTTAGGACCATCAGGGAAGCTGCCGACTGGCTGGATAGTTTTACTAGACGACTGCTAAGCCCATTTTAACTCCCAGCCTCTGGGATTCTAAGAGCTGGATGGAGTTCGGAAGTGCCTTTGGCTGAAGGCGCTTCCATATGGTCACTATGTTTTCCACATGGAGCTGAGCTGTTTTAGCATACAATAGGCCAATGTCCTCTATTTTCTGCAGACAGCCAGCATAGAACCTGCTTCTGGGGGCTGCCTAGGATTATAGGAAAAGCAATATACTTGGAATCAAGAGACATGGGTCTTGTTCCTACTTGGTCTTAACTCATTGTGTGATCTTGGGCAAGTCACTTTCCTCTCTGGTTTTTAATTTGCTTTTTTTTTTTTTTTTTTTTTACAAATCCAGGTACTGGAATACATCAGGGAAGGCAAATGTGTAGCACAAAAGCCAAAAAAAAAAAAAAAAAAAAAAGCCAGGCAGTCAAGGCCCACAGCACATAGTGCTAATAGATTATGGTACTCTTTCCTACTGAACTAGACTCAGAATCCCTTTCAACGCTGCATTTGAAACAGCCATTATCAACCAAACAGAGCTTTTTCTTGAGAGTAAAACTGTTTGCCATCACTGGATGAGACAATTTTAAAGGTTTTCACAGTTCTAAACTAAACTCTTCCTCTGCCATATATTACACAAGACTGCCATGGTCACAGAACAAATGCATATCTAGCAGTTCTTTTCAAAATAGTGACATGAAGTATAAAAAAAGACATTTGAAAATATTGGTGTTATTTGATATATTAGGAGTATTTATGAAGTGCCCACCAAGTGACCAGAACTTTCATAAGTTCTTTGTGTAGAAATTAGGCCTAAAATACAAATATTTCCAGGGACTAATGGCACCTAACTTAAACTCACTGTAACCCATAAGGGCATATGGTTCTTTCTAATAATGAAGTGTGGGTAATCATTTAGTTTCTAGGTAGCAAAAGTAGGGTGGAAAGAGTTTACTGGGGAGAACCTGGGAAACGTAATATGGGTAGCTGGGATACTGCAGAGCAAGTCATATAGACTTACTCTAGCATAAATAAATTTTTTGCATGGTCTTATCCTATACCTTTAGGTAGAATGAAATACCATTGTCCTTGACACTCATTATATTCCTCAATACACTCTGACATGTACTATCTTTTTTTTTTTTTTTTAATTTTTTTTTTCAACGTTTATTTATTTTTGGGACAGAGAGAGACAGAGCATGAACGGTGGAGGGGCAGAGAGAGAGGGAGACACAGAATTGGAAACAGGCTCCAGGCTCTGAGCCATCAGCCCAGAGCCTGACGCGGGGCTCGAACTCCCGGACCGCGAGATCGTGACCTGGCTGAAGTCGGACGCTCAACCGACTGCGCCACCCAGGCGCCCCTATTATCTTTCTTATAATAGCATAAACTCTTTGAAGGTAGAATTTGTGTTATTTTCTATATTTCCAACACTAGCACAAGTATTATTCCAAAATGTTACTTGAATTAAGCTGGAGTCACATTTTTGTCTCCTACCAGTCTGCCCCTTAAAGCATTTATAGTCCATATTACTGGATCCCTGAGAGCTATTCTCAAGACACAGTGAAGAAGAAAATAATAAAATATTAACTCAAATGCTGAAGCTCTCAATTGGTTCAGGTCAGGATCTGGAAGCAAAGGGAATATATAAAATCCCATTCTGTGTCTTTGTGGCTCATGTAGTTTGGGATGATTATAGTCAAAAGACCACAGAAAACTAAATGCAGGAGGTCTTTTCTTTTATGATCCTTAATTTCTTAAACTATAAAATAAGAGGCTTGGTCAAGAATATGTCTAGTGTCTTCCAAATCTAATATCCAATTATGTTTTGATTTGAAGAGTGCAATGATTAATTAATCAAATATATGCTCAGTGTCACTATCAACTGCCTGGATTAAGCCTGCTAGATTCTGTCCTACAAGACAGCTCAGCTTCCGCTGGTGGAGAAGATAACTTACTGTTTAACAAGTGAGGTAGACTGGCTTCATCTATGGAGAGAGGTTTATCAGAAGAATTCAAGATCAGCTTTCTCAGAAGACTCAAGCTATGAAGTTCTAGGTAAGATGTGTTAGCTCCTGAGGGGTAATATGAAGGTAATATGGCTCAGGAAAACTTGAGAAATTCTACAGGTCATGGATCTGGAGAACAGAACTGGCCAAGGCAGTTCCATATTTGTCAAACAACTGTAGAGTTAACAAAGCATTTTCACAAACGTTACCGCTTTCGATCCCCAACACAGTGCTTAGAATTGTGATTTCTGTTTTCCAGATGAGGAAACTAAAATTTAAGGAGGTTCAGTAAATAGTTAAATTAATTTTGGAAAAGAAAATAAAGAACAGCTCGACATCAGAAAGCTGGCCTGGCAGTCACATCTAGGTCATGTTATTCTCTTATTGGACAAAAACAATCTCAAAGAATATTAAATTCAGACAAGGTTATTCTGAGACCATAATAAAATAAGACAAAGCAAGGTCACTTCATAATTTTGTCTAAACATAGACAAAAACAAGGCCACCATGCCACCCACAAATATCAAACTGTGGGTAAAATGAGTGACTTTTACTTCTTTACCAGTCATAGATTTATCCTTATTCTCACTGTAGATGAGATGAAGATAAGACTCTTCCCCACTTGTTATAGCATCCAATCTAGAGAAAATCTTTATTTCCTTAGACCCTATCTCACATCATGCAACCAAGGCCCAAAGACTGTAATAGGCTCTTTCTAACACCCTATTACTGCAATGTCCTGTGGTTCCTCATGGTGTGCATTCTCCCTTGCTGCAAAGAGTAATAAGCCCAACATGTTTAACTGTAGTATGCTCCTGATGGTCTTTGGCTGGAGGATATTGAGAATTTCCATAAGGTTAAATGGATTGCCATGGAAAGACACACAGGAAGGGCTAGGCTTGTGGTACCCAGCCCCCCATTCTTTCCAGGGCACGATACTACTGAACAGGGCTGACCTTTACCCACCACCATAGGGGAGAGGCCCAGAGAGTATAGTGGATGCCACCAGAAGATAGTTGCAAGGCACAGGGATTTGAGGAGAATGAATCATGTTAATAATTTCTACTTGAGTCTCTGCTTCAATTTTTCAAATCCCTTTCAAATCTAACTTTAAAAAACATTTTTTTTACATATACTTATTTTTGATAGGGAGAGACAGAGCACAAGTGGGGGAGGGGCAGAGAGAGAAGGAGACAGAATCTGAAGCAGTCTCCAGGCTCCGAGCTGTCAGCACAGAGCCCGACATGGGGCTCGAACCCACAAACTGCGAGGTCATGACCTGAGCTGAAGTTGGATGCTTAACCGACTGGGCCACCCAGGTGCCCCAAATCTAACTTTTTTATTTGAGCCTTACATTACTCTGGTGAGGAAGGTAGGATTAGTATTATTGTGCTATTTGGTAGGTGAGATAGGAAATGATCATCCTTGGCTGGTTTGGGGAGAGTCCCTTTCCTTATCTATCATATTACTCCTACAAGTCCATGCATGGAGGACATGCATAACATTCTTTTTGGCCACAGTCAAATACTGTGATAACCACAAAATTAGAGGATGGGGAGGATTTTATCTAAAATGGGCATGAAGTTTTAACATAATAATAATGTAAGCAAATAGTGATGAAGCTCTGATAAAATTTGGTGTGCTCCTGGGCCTCATTAAGCAGTGGATGGGGCTCAGTTGTGGAAGGTAAGTAGTTTCGACAGAGCATAAAGACAGTATTTTGCTCAGGTCTGGGAACCACATTTTAGAGGATCAGTGGGTACTTGTAGCACATTCAGAAGAGGCTAGTGATTATGAAGAGTGGCTCTGAAACCAGGTCATAGAACAGTTGAGAGAATGAGGGCAGGAGCAGTTAGCCTGGAGAATAGGTCACATGGTGGAGACATGATAGCTTCCTTCAGACATGGGAAAGGCCATCACATGGAAGAGAAAATAGATTCACCATGTTACTTTGGAGGCAGAATTAGGACTAGTGGGTGGAATTTATAAGAAGCCAGCTTTGGCTAAATATAGGAATTGTCTTTTTAACATGAAGAGATGTCCAACAATGTAGATGTCAGAAAGCTTATTATTCTTAAGGGAATTTAAGTACAGCCTGGAGGACATTTTGTCAAGGACACTTGAGAACAGAACCTGTACTAGGTGGAAGTTTGTATTCCATGACACCTGTGGCTATTCCATCTCCACCATGTCCATCTGGGTTGTTCCAGGCAGTGTGTTAGATTCTAGGTGGGAGTGAGGGTCAGGTAGGGAATTCAAGGATTAATAAGATGCAGTCACTTTCTATCTTTTTTTATTTGATCATTTGCTAATTTAATTAGCTCTTTGGTCAGGTATCATCTCCCTATCAGATCCATTTGATAAAAATGTGTTGCACACTTATGTTTTCCAGGCTCTGTGGATACCTTGCTGTATAAAATAGACATGAATCCTCTTCTTATAGATTTCCATAAAGATCCTAAACTTGAGGGCAGGAGCTATATCATAGTCTAATTTTTACCTCCCTAAGAGCATCAGTGAAATGGCATATTAATGTGGTTGCATATGCAAGAATAAATTAGAATTCAGGACAATTGTCTAAGCCCAGATACCTTCTGCTGAATCACTTGCCTCTATTATGTTATCTCAAGAGTTTTAAAGGAAAAACTACTTCCGGAACCCTTTGAAGTCAGTTTCCACTAGAGATGGGAGATGGTAATCCAATTTCAATTCTAAATGTGAGCTGTGCTGTAGCTCAGAGATTCTTTTCAAGAAGTAGTTCTCCAAAGATTTTACTCTAGAGATGAGGAATAAAGGGAACGGTCTTCAGACCTCTTTACCAATATTTCAATTCAGTTCAGTTCAATTCAATTCACTTCTTAATGGGAGCCTTTAAGGCACTGTGTTAAGTACTCCAGAGAATTCAGAAACAAGTAAGACCTAGCCCCCAGTCTTAAGAGCTTACTGTCTAGTTTGGAGCCCACAGATAAATGTAAATTCAAAGTAAAATATCTAAGTGCCTTAGGGGAGAAATAAAGAGATACATTATAGTAGTTTTTGCGTCAAAGAAGGAAATGATAATTTCACAGGAATTTTGATGTATATGTAAATTTTTATGGTAATTGTTGGGGGTAGGATCTTCCAAGAAGAGAGGTGAGCTTGAGAAAGCAAAAGAGATAGGAATTTGTGGGACAACTCTGGAAAAGTCAAGATATCTGTAACTGGGTGGTTGAGTAGATAGTGGTAGGAGGCAAAGATAGAAGATAGGGCCACAGAAGACAGAGGCTCAGATGCCTAGACCGAGGGTTTATTTTAAGTTCAGTAGGTAATAGAGAATCATGGAAGGCTTTCAACCAGAGAAGAGGAATAATAAGAACCATACCATAGAAAAGGTACATTTGGCAGTTTTAAATGGATTGGAAATAAGAGTGATAGGGCAGGTGTCTGTGAGGTAGAGATTACCCAAACAAAAGGGTGAACCAAAAATAAAAAGAAGAGGATGAATCTGAGATGCTAGAGTGGGAGAATCTATAAGGCATTAGCTTTGGAATAAATGTAGCTGGGAAAGGAAAGGGGGAGTAGGGAGGAAGTTAAAAAAATACCTAGGTTAAGGAAAAATAGAAATGCCTGGGGCTTAGACACCAGTTTTGACTTCAGGCTGAGAGTTTGATTGGTAGTCGGAAACCAGTGTCCAAAGCTTGGGATAGGAGGTGCAGTTTGTATCAGGGGTTTACAAGTCATATGGGTAGAAGCCAATGTTATATGAAAAGATGTAACCATCAAGGGACTGAGGGTAAGGATCCTCAACTGTGTTTAAGGAAGAAGAGGAGGGAGTGAAAAAAAAACCCACAGAGAATGAAGTTTGTGATGAAGAAGTCACCACTGACGAGACCACATAATTCAGAGGTAACATTTCAAGAAAGCTGGGTTGGTGGTCAATAGATCAAATAGTGTCAGAGGTCAAGGAGGACTAGTAATAAGCAATAGCTTTGAGGTTTGGCAATTACAGATGTTTTGGAGACCTTTAGAAAGTAGCAACAGCACATGGTAGAAGAAACAGTCATATTTCAGGAGGTTGTTTGAGCAGTGGAAGCAGTGATGGAAGCCACATTTAAAAGAGGTTAAGGAGGTAAGGGGACATTCTGAGAGAATAGCATAGACAACAACATGTTTTACTGAGACAGAGATATAAGAACCTATCTTTAGAAAGAAGTAGGTAGGAAGTGAGAGGCTAGACGTATAAGCAAGAAAAAAGAACCAAAATCTAGTTGTAAATGTCTCTTATTGAACTGACAGTCAGAAATCATGGACCATAGCTCTAGAGGTTGCCATTCCCATTCTGCTTATACTCCTGCCTCAAAGCCATGCTGTGGCTCCCATAGTCATCTCCTCTTTGCTCCCACCCTGTGCCCACCCACCTACTACTATCAAGAACCATCTTTAAATGCCCCACTTGGCAGAGATCTCTCTCTTCTCTGAATCTCTGTTACGGCAACTAAAACCAACCAGCTTAGCCTGAAATGACTTTCTTTACTGGATGGGTTTGTCTTTCTAACTAGACTTGTGAGGGGCAAGAACAGGTTTCATACTTCCCTTGATTCTTAGTAACTCCTACCAGAATTTGAGTACACAGTGGGTGCAATAATATCTTAAAGTCACAGAATTAAGTTGAGAAAGTCCAACTACATTATTTTCCTGATGCAAAAATTGAAGTCTGGAGAGGCTTTTATGACATAGTTTACTCATTCCATCATTTGTCAAACACTTGCTAAGCATTTATATGTGGCAGACACTGTGCAAGATGCTCAGGACTTTAGGAGACAAAGAGATGCACAATTTAACCTGGAAAAGAGACATGTAAACAGCTCAGAAAAGTATAAATTATACAAAGTAAAATAGTGGTTTGCACAAGTTGGAACAGGAGGAGGGGCTGTTAATTAAATCTGAGAAATGAGGTCAAGTCCAGAAAAAAAGTGTCGGGGAGGAGGAGCTATTTGCCCTGTGCCTTAAAGAAATATTGAGAACTTACAGCTTGTTAATGTCCATGCCAGTGTGTAGCCCAAATCTCCCAAATCCACACTGTTACTCTTCCAACTTGGGCATTGGTTAATTGCCTGATTGAGTAATTGAATGCTTGGTCTCTTGCCACAGCTTCCCACCCTGCCCTGGCCAGCAGGGATGTAGACTTGACTGGTGCTTATTAGATATTTGGGTGACAGAAGGTGCCATGCCTCAAGGCAAGCCTCTAGGGAAGGGAAGGAGCATAATGGAAGTGGTGAGGCTGCCTAAGATTGGCAGGAGGACAGGGAGAGAAGGGAAGAGGTTAAGAAAATGTGGTTACAGATTACTCACAGAGCCTGCACGGCATCTGAGCCTCCCAATCTTCTGTCCTACAGCCCTAGAAGTTGGTTCTCTAGGTTAGAAGTCCAGATTATCAAAGAGAGTTCAACCAAGAGAGAGAAGGCAGGGGAGGGAAAGCTAGAGACAATTCCATGTAGACGGCTGCATTTTATAGCAGCAACAGCCCAATCAGCAGGAGAGACATGTATTGACATCTCATGGAGAGCTGAGACTGGAAGTCTGTTGCTGTCTTGTGACCTCGATTCTACTACTAACAGCACAGGAAACCTGGGAGCCTCCATACATTTTTGGGCTTTTGACTCCTAATCCTTAATGTAAGACTGAACAGTTCCTGAGATCCCTTCCAACCCTAGTGGTCTCCAGATTTCTAATTGGAACCCCAAGAAGACGGCAGCTTGTCAATTTCTCTTCTCACCTCAAGAGGAGTCAGAAAATATTTGGCTCTGGCTTTTTAGCATGGGAAGTGGTGGCCCACAGACATCACAGTCGAGATATTAATAGATTATTCCAAATGTTATATTTGCATAGATGCACCACTCATTATGCAGATTGCCAATTATGAACTATTTGTTCTTTCTTCCAGGGGAGAAGTTGTTTATTTGCAAAGTGCAGGAGGGTGACTTTGGGCAGCATGGTGACAGAACCTTAGCCAGGAGATTTTTGTGAGGCTCCCTGAGATGATCTGCACTTTGACACCAGCTGAAGGTCACCAGTGAGTGCTGGGCAGTGAGGTGATGAGAAATGATGAGAAAGAAACCAGTGGAAGATTTTTAAGAGAAGGACTGAAATCAAAAGGTCTTGATACAATAGTGATTTCTATATATATTGAAAGACAAAAACAAAAAACAAAAAACAAAAAAAAACAATAGTGATCAGATGTTTAATGGGAAAGAGAAATTATTTTGCTGTAAATTAGGCACAAACTAAAATGTGCTCAGTCCTTTAGAGCCACAGCATTTCTTCTGGCTGAAAAATGCAATGATCAGGTCCTTTCCTTGTAATGCAAAAAAACCCCACCAACTGGGGTGCTTGGGTGGCTCAGGCAGTTAAGCCTTCGACTCTTGATTTCTGTTCAGGCCATGATCTTTTGGTCATGAGATCAGGCCTGTGTTGGGCTCTGAGTTAGGTGTGGAGTCTGCTTAAGGTTCTTACCTCTCCCTCTCCTTCTGCCCCTCCCCTGTTTGCATGTGCGTGCATTCTCTTTCTCTCTCAAAATAAATAAACTTAAAAAAAAAAACAGCTTCAATAGACACCTGCCACTTACTGAGCATGAATATGTAGGGGCACTGTTTTAAGTCCTTTACTTGGGTTATCTCATTTAACCTCATAGCTCTTAGGAGACACTGAACTTTGGAGAATTTACATATGCCTCATGCTGAACTTAATATTTGATCTTAGGCTGTCTGATCCCAGAGCCAGTGCACTTACTGGCTATAGTACATACTACTCTTCCTCAGACTCATATTGCTTTGACCATAGGCCATTTTTCTTGGGGCCATATATAAACACAAGACTGGCTTCTGAGGGCAGGCAGAAACAGGAACATCTGATATAATGCCTCCAACTGTCCTCTATTAGACTCCAGTTTTCCGCATAAGGCTTTAAATCTGAGAGTTGCCTGAAGTTGGCTCCAGAGGGAGTGTGAGGGTGATTAATGAGTTTTTAAGAGGGGGAATGAGTGAGGGATATAGGAGAGGCTAAGAGGGTGTCTGAGACAATGGCTGCCATTAATGCTGGAAGGGATAAAAGCAGAGACTCTTGCATGAAGAAAGAAGCTTGGAAGTCACCTTGTCTAATGTCATACACAATGCAGGAACCAGAGAGCCCTGAGCTGAACAATATAAATGTATGAAGATGCTGGGAAATGCTGCTGTCTCTTCATAAGAGATCAGGGTGAGCAGAAATCAGTAAGTTTCCATGGATGGCATGTGTATGTGCCCAGACCTGGGCAAGATGTCACAGGACATACACAGAAATGAGCCCTGTTGTGGGATGAGCTGGCCTAGTTGGGTTTCAAGACTTTTACAAAATGACATAAACTCCACAAGATAGTCTACAAGTGACACCAGTGTGGTATAGAGCTGTGCTGTCTAATTTGTTAGCCACTGGCCACAGGTGTCTATTGAGCATTTAAAACATGAATAGTCCAAATTCTGCTGTAAATTTAAACTACATACTGGATTTTGAAGACTTAGTATGAAAAAAATGTAAAGCATATATTTTCTCTTGCTTATATGTTGAAATAATAATATTGTGTATATATTAGATTCAATAAATATTATTAAAATTAATTTTACCTTTTTCTTTTCTTTTTAAAATGTGGTAGCTGGAAAATTTGAAATGATACAGGTGGATTCCATTATATTTCTATTGGATAGTGCTGGTCTAGATTAGCTCCTGGCTACCTAAGATATAGTTAACTCATGGACCATTTGCATGGGCATCATCTGTGAGCTTGCTAGAAACGCAGGCCCTGAAGTTTGAGAAGCACTAGATAACACCAGTGTTCAATGTCTCCTTTGCGGGCTGTTCTCCTAGTCTGCACACTTAAACAATGCCAGGACTAATAGTAACTACCTGAATGACCAAGAACAAGGTCTGTTCTTAGTCCACATCTTAGATTTTCTCATCTAAGACAAAAAGGAGCTGCCCTTAGGGTCATTTTCAGCCCTATCTAGTGTGCTCTGACTCTATGATTATACTGTAGAAATTTTGTTATCTGGTAGAAAAAGTTAATTGTTCATAACAATTAATTTTTGAGTCTCTAGTTCACAGTCAAGGTCTTATCTAAGAGTAATACCTTTCCACTTCTTTTCAAGAATATTTAACTCTAGACCAGATAACCTAGTCCCATGTTCTTCTGAAAACTTTATTCCAGCATTCATACTCATGAATAAATTTACTTGGAAAGTAAGCAGTGGAGGTTTTAGTATTTGGAATATATGCACTGAATAATGAAAATGGTCAGACATAATGCCATTACTTACAACAGCTTTTTGAACATCTTCTCTGGCTAGATCTGCAAAATGGGCATTCATCAGTTCCTCCTCAATAGACAAACAAAAAAATTCCTCCTCAATAAGCAAACATTAAGTAGAAAAGCACAGGGGTGAACAGCAGAATATTTCAAATCAGAAGGACTGAATTTTATATCCAGGCTCTGCTCATATGTGTAATTGCAGATAAGTATTTTTACCTAGCTAAGCCTCAGTTCATTTCTCTGCAAAAAGGATAAAATAATGTCACTGTTTATTCACTAAATAGATTATATAGGGACTAAACTAGTTTAGCATGGTGTTGGGATCAATAAATATTATTATTTTTATTATTAATGTTACTAGATGAGACTAACACAGAGTGGGGCTAGGTATTATGTGGGTGACAAAGTCTTAGGAGAGGGTCTTAATTGTAGTTGAACACCACACTGGGGTGGAATTTGAAATGGTCTTTGAAGTATAATAAAGTTTGGAGAGATGGAAGAGAGAAGGATGGGATCCTAGATAGAAGAAACTCCTGACCTATGGAGCATGAAAGACCTAAGCATGTTTGAGTCATCTAATTTGGTGAACATAAGGGTATAAGGGGAATTATGGTGGAAAAGGGAGGGTGGGTCCTTGGTTGTGGAAACTGAGGTAGAAGAGATTTCAGGGCTACAGGATTAAAATTTTTTGATTAACATTGAGAAAATGTGTGTCTACACTACCAAGCCATGATGCAGAGCCTCTTTACCTTTGGGGTGTTGTTTGCTTTTGCTACAACAGATTATTCCATCAGCCCCATCTCTCTGGCCTGTCTTCCCCCAACCAAGCCATTGGCAATCGGATCTCGCTCCCATGCTGACATTTCCCTGAGACTCATTTCATGCTATTTCTTCACGGGGGCATCTGGGCTGACAATGCAAAGAGATTTTTCCCACATAATTGAAAGGAATTTCTGATTATGCGCGGGGATGTCAGCCATGATGAAGTCTTGGACTGTTTCCAATTCCAGCTGCTTCTGATGACAGTGTTCCAGTCCCCCTTTCTCTCCCCCTCCCTGGCATTCTCCTTGTGAACTTTTTGCTCCCTTCTGGGAGTGATTTCTCAAGATAATATGCTATTTCCAAGCTTTCCTTTCTCCAGCCAGATTGATGGGTCCTGCATGAAGTGTACTCTTTTGGGGGGTCCAGCTCAGAAGCACTGCTATTGCACAGACCTGCACAAATTTCATCAGTAGTTACCCTGTCATTTCCATATCTGGAACCCTGTGCCTGACAGGAAAAGGTTGAGTGAACACACATATATTTTGGGTCTTTCTTTAGAGAAGTTCTTTTGAATATGCAGAACAAAGTGAGGGCTGCATTTATCTCTGACCTTTTCCGGCTCTTTTCTTGCATCTGTTAAGGGAAAAGCAGGCCTCTGAGCTCACCAGTCTCCTCTCCCACGGAGCAGATGATAGAGTTGCCTGGATTCACTTCCTCACCAGCCTTCATTGCTCAGGCCTGCCTGAATCTTTCTCTGTGGCTGATTTTCCTGCAGGTTTCTGGGGGATCCCAGAAAAAAAGGAAATAGTGTCCTTGGGGAGTAGTTGAGGTAGTGGCTAAACATCCAGGACCTTGGGTTCTCACTGTGTGTTCAACCTTTAAATCTCTTTTCCACGAAACAGTTAACCCCATTGTTATCTTCTATGTGTCTCCTAGCACAGGATGTGAGGAAAGAATGTGTATCAAGAAGAGGGAAGGGAAAGTTGGAGAAAGCATCAGGTCCTTCCCTGCCAATCAGAGATGATGCCTTGGCGTGGAGTGAACAGCTCTTGGTCCATGGTGTCATTGCTGATCTGGTGCAATCCAGGGGTGACTCTGGGGGCAGAAATCTACCAATATAAGCTTTTGCCATTTCTTACAACTTCTCTGGGAAACAGTTAATAACATAGTAGAAAGAACTGGACTTGTTATCAGGAGTCTTGCATTTAGTTCTGGCTAGGACTTTTAGAAGGTATATGCACTAGACTGTGGGCTTCACAAAAAGTCACTGCATCTGCTTCCCAACGTGTCTCAGATTTGGCACTGTGCCTGGTGTATAACAGGTGTTTAATAATGAAAATATGATCTGGAGTAAGTTCATATATTAAATATGTTATATATGTGTGTAACACACACACATACATACTCACAGAGTACTTTTATGTTAAAAGAGATTAAATAAAAGCACTATGAACAATGCCCCAAAACAATGTTCCTAGCATAAAACATATATACATATAAATCTTAGCTTATCCTCCACTGGAACACTGTCCTTCAGCCAACCCAACTATATTTAAAATACCCATCTTGGATCCCTGGATCCTGAGATTTCACCATTAAGTGTATGATATTTCTTTTTATTAGCCTTACATTTTCCTATGACCACCTTTAAAATGCAAATGTACTTGTGTTGGGCATCACATTAAGTTCTATATGTGAACTAGTTTGAAAAATTACTTCCTAAGATAGACAGAAAAGACCAACTATCCTTTGGGGGTTTTGTTTTTGTTGTTACTGTTTTAATTTTTTTTAATGTTTATTCATTTTTTGAGAGATACAGAGCATGAGTGGGGGAGGGGGAGAGAGAGTGAGAGGGAGAGAGGGAGACACAGAATCTAAAGCAGGCTCCCAGCTATGAGCTGTCAGCACAGAGCCCGACACGGGGCTCAAACCCACGAAGTGTAAGATTAAGACCTGAGCTGAAGTCAGGCACTTAACTGACTGAGCCACCAAGGCACCCCAGCCAGTTCTCCTTTTGTTTAGCTTCAAAGAGGAGTGGGTAGGTAGAAGGATACTAGATGAGAAAGCTGGAAACCGAGTCTTCATCAGAGATTGAATTACCCCCATCTTTCTGGTCCAGGTGATCAGGCCCAATTTATTTTTATATGGTAGGGGAAACAAAGAGAGGATGTATAGAGGGGATACCCTCTGAAAAGATGAGCAGTGACAGTATTTATTTGTTTTTTCCCATGTTGACTAAGACTAATACAAAATAATTACTTTTACCTAACAGAGAATCTTAGCCTCTCCAGACCAGCTGGTTGCAGTCACTCATTCAGGAACCCCCATTACAACATCCCAAGTTGTTGCTTGGATTTTTCTTGGCTGAAGATGGCTCCTGAGTCTTAAGGCTTGCCATTCTGCTGTTGAATGACCAAAAATTTTAGGAAAGATTTAATTTAGTTGGATGGTTAAGATCTTTGGTATTTACTGGCTATTAACATCATTTGAAACCCTTCAACGTCCAGTAGGACAAATTTCTCTTTGGTGTGAGAGAAGTAAGGGGTTAAGCCAAATCAAAGCAGAGTTATGAGGAATCTGAGATTTGTCTTAAGCCCCTTCCACTTGCTCATTATATCTCTCTTGTCCACATGGCCTTTCCTTTATGCTGTCAACACTGGAGGCCGAAAACCTTTCTGGGTTTGACATTTGCACAGTTTCACTAATTGTTAAATGGAAATAAACCTGACTTCCCAAATGCTTAACAAGGGAAACATTATAAAGTCATATGCCTAATGTGATGGGTCTTTCCTTAAACCTTGCCATTGAAGCAGTCATCAACTCTACCCACATCTCAGTCTCTGACTCCTAGGAATTTATACCCAGGGAAAAACTAACAATGAATCCCAGAGACCGAGGTTTCTTAGCTCTTGGTAAGCAAAGATATGGCTGTTATTTTAAGTCTTTTTTTCCCTCCCACACTGCCACCCTCAACTTATGCCTCTTCTATATATTCTAATGTCATGAAATTCAACTGCAACAAACCAAAGTATACATTCAAAGGAAATGAATAACCATATGCATAAGGATGTCACTCTTTTGGGAGAACTTGCTCTTTAGCACTGTTCATAAGACCTTTATTCAGGTAAAGGGACAGCATCAGAATATGTCTCTCCATGTCTCCCTGGTTAAATCTGCTTGAAGGATGTATCTGTTGTTCCTGACCTCCTGCGTCCCCATAGTAGGATTGAGGAATGAGTGTGTACAAAGCACCAGAGGACATGAAGGGTCACAGGAACCCAGATGTTTCTGATCCAAGGTGTCAACCAGTGAGCCTAACATTTGCCTTTCATTAATCAAAAAGAGGATTAAATCTTCAGTGTCTCTTTTTCCAGATAAAGAGCTGCCACTTTGTTCTGATTACAATTCCTCAACTTGGGAGCCAGAAGTAGGCTGAGCCAAGATTGCCTCTGAGAGCAGGGTAAGTAGGGGCCCTGGGAAAGGAGAAAGCTGATGAACCAGTGCAACATCAATAAAAAGCTCTGATCTGTAGCATTTGCTGATTTCCATGGTGTAAATACTTCCATCATGACCAATTTCAAGCTACCAACATGAAGTTACTGAAATTGGAATTGGAGAAAGATGAGCACAGTTGGCTTGGTGTGAGCCAGCTCCAGCATACCAATGGGAGAGTGACCTTTGTGAGGTCACAAGGTCACTAAAATGTCAAACCACAGGATGGCATGATGTTCCAGCATACTTGCTCACTGTTAAAGCAATTTGCTATTTAAAATTGAAAGGTGTTCTCCAAAGGCAAGGGAATTAAAAGCAAAAATGAACTGTTGGGACCTCATCAAGATAAGAAGCTTCTGCACTGCAAAGGAAATAATCAACAAAACTAAAAGGCAACCAAAGGAATGGGAAAAGATATTTGCAAATGACATATCATATAAAGGGCTAGTATCCAAAATCTATAAAGAACTTACCAAACTCCACACCTGAAAAACAAATAATCCAGTGAAGAAATGGGCAGAAGACATGAATAGACACTTTTCCAAAGAAGACATCCAGATGGCCAACAGACACATGAAACGATGCTCAACGTCGCTCATCACCAGGAAAATACAAATCAAAGCCACACTGAGATACCACCTCACACCGGTCAGAGTGGCTAAAATGAACAAATCAGGAAACTATAGATGCTGGCAAGGATGTAGAGAAATGGGAACCCTCTTGCACTGTTGGTGGTATTGCAAACTGGTGCAGCTGCTCTGGAAAACAGTGTGGAGGTTCCTCAAAAAGTGAAAAATAGAACTACCCTATGACCCAGCAATGGCACTGCTAGGAATTTACCCACAGGATACAGGAGTGCTGATGCATAGGGGCACATGTACCCCTATGTTTACAGCAATGCTTTCAACAATAGTCAAATTATGGAAAGAGCCTAACTGTCCATCAACTGATGAATGGATAAAGAAGATGTGGTTTAATATACAATGGAATACTACTTGGCAATGAAAGAATAAAATCATGCCATTTGCAGCAACGTGGATGGAACTGGATTATGCTAAGTGAAGTCAGTCAGTCAGAGAAAGATATCATATGTTTTCACTCATATGTGGATCTTGAGAAACTTAACAGAAGACCATGGGGGAAGGGAAGGGGAAAAATAGTTACAGAGAGGGAGGGAGGCAAACCATAAGAGACTCGTAAATACAGAGAAAAAACTGAGGGTTGATGGGGGTGGGGGAGAGGGGAAAGTAGGTGATGGGCATTGAGGAGGGTACTTGTTGGGATGAGCACTGGGTGTTGTATATAAGGCAATTTGACAATAAATTATATTTAAAAAAATAAAATGAGAAGATGTTAATTCCTATGTATGTATGTATGTATTCATTCATTCATTGTTAAGAAAGACTGCCACATGCAGCGCCTCATTTGGATGTGTCTGGAGTCTTGGAAGCTTGACTGCCCTATGTTTTCCTATAAATGGACCTTGAGAGCTTGTTTGGAGATTCTAGCAGGAGAGCACAGCTACTCATGTGTTCTTGACCAAAGACCGATTCTTCTCCACCAGGGAAGACTGTACTCCACTGAGCATGCAGCTTTGGGAGGGGTACACTTGGAGTGGAAAGACAAGAAGGGGACACCTGTCTAGCCAGTCACATCAGCCAAATGAACCCTGGTGATCAATGGCGTGACAGATTCCACAGCCAGATAATCCCTCACATCCAAAGATGGTAATTCTTCAAGTGCAGTTTCTTTTTGCTCTTGTGTTTACCAGATTCAGCTGGTTTCTGAGAACCCAAAAACCAAGGAGAAGGATATATTGAGGCAAGTGGCCCCATTCTTTCCATAATGTAGAAGAAACCTTACTTCATTTTACATTTGTGAAATCTTGGTAATTTCCCTCAAACACATAGCGGGGCACCATCTCACTGTGAGACCTTGGTCAAGTCATGTCTCTTTTCTGGGTTCTTGTTTTTGCATCTGCAAAATAAGGCATCTGGGTTACAAAATCTCCCAAGTCCCTCATAGTTTTAACATTCAGTTTTAACAATACTGAAAATCTCAGAGGTACAAATCCACAATGTAAAACACAAGTGGAAATTTCCAGTCAAAGAAACACCTTTTTCTGTTTACATGCTGCTGGATAACTGGTTCCCTGCCCCTTACCCAAATGGAGCTGTGATTCTGACAGATTTCTTTCCACACCCCTCTTGCAGGGCCTCAGCATGCCCTGGTATTTGAAAGGATACCAGCAAGTACCAGCCTTTGTCCTTAAGCTGCTTTCCCACTGGCCCAGTATTTGGCCTGACATTCTACCTTTATATATAAACTCTGTTCCATTCTGAAGTGCATAGACCACTCTGATGAAGCAGATGGAATCCATCAGTCACCATAAATGCTTTTGTATCCATAAATATTCTACCAGATACCAGCTGAGCCAATTCTCCCAATGATGAGAGACACGCACCAGGTATGTGTGGAGAGGGGTAAACAGGATACCGAGTCAGTCTCAGGTCTTGGGGAGGTGGAGATATGTCCCAGGCAGAAAGCTGCAGCTAGTTCCCCTGGGCAGCCAGAGGACAGCCAGTGGGTGGTGGGAGAGGGGAAGGCACTAGGATTAAGAAGGACTCCAAAAACGAAGGTAGAAAGTGGGAGACAATTCTCTGGCTCACACTTTGCTGAGAACCACTTTGCATATTTCTATTTTTGCTATAGATGGTAGTGGTGACAGAGGGGTCCTCGGCATGAACTATGCTAGTGCCTTTGTCTCTGTGATTGTCAAGAGTGACTTCCAGACCTGGTAGCACCTGGGTGGACAGATCTGAGTCTGACTTCATCACAACCTTTCTTGCAGCTGATCTAGCTGCGCACACTTAGGAGACCGAAGGGGAGGAGAACAAATGTGGAGAGAAGCCAAGAAAGAGGCCGCTGGGTCAAGTGGGGGGCTAAGTCCAGAAAGGGCAATGTGATTGAGGTGACTGCTATGGCTAGTAAGCACAGGGGGCAGACCAGTGGGGCTGGCGAACTCTGGCTGAGGTGCTGGGTTCAGACTACTGACTGGGGAGGCAGCTGTGCTCCGTTTTCCCCTCTGGGGCACTCTGCTTCATGGTAAGTCCTTTGGAAAGGAAACACTAAAACATATAGTTATACTCACTCTACCCTTGCTGGTGAAATTTTCTAGTTACAAAACGTAGTTTATTGAAGTTTATTGAAGTTATTTTTTTGGTTCCTTTGCTTGGGTGTACGTGCTTAGTCTGTTTATGGGATAATCCAGCCCAGTTGCAACTCTACATTGGCTAAGTGTCCAGCTTATGTGTTCTGAGCACACAAGAGAGAGTCCATTCATAGTCCTAGAAAAACAATTAAAAGCTACAATAGTAATAATAATAATAGTAATAGTAGTAGTAGCTAACAGATACAGTGGTTATTATAAGCCAGGTGGGAGAGCTGTGACTTGAACCCAGTCCTTCTGGCTCTAGAGTGTGTGATGACCTCCACCAAAAGACAGATCTCTCCTTCTCATCGAGAATGTAATCCAAGTGAGACCAGGGGAAGAATACCGATGTAGGGAGCTGTAGGTGACCTGGGATCTGTGACACTGGGCACAATACTGTTTCTAATCCTCAATGCCTTCTGTAAATAATCAGAGTAGCAAAGAAGACTATTAAGACCAAGACATCTCACTGTTATGCATCCTGCTTTGCATTTGGTGATCCTCACGCTCCACAAGGGAATGTACACTGTTTTTTACACAAAGAAAGAAGTACCTGGGGCGCCTGGGTGGCTCAGTTGGTTAAGTGTCCGACTTCGGCTCAGGTCGTGATCTCATGGTTGGTGAGACTGAGCCTTAAGTTGGGCTCTGTGCTGACAGTATGGAACCTGCTTGGGATTCTCTCTCTTCCTCTTTCTGATTCTCTCTCTCTCTTTCTCTCTCTCTCAAAATAAACAACCATTAAAAAAAGGAGTACATGTAATGACCACTTTCTAGGCAAGATTACTAAGATTACACTAGAAGAATGGATCTCACAAGGCCATGAAGCTAGAAAAAGGCAGAATTGGGACCTGCCTCAGAATTTCTAACTGTAAATCTGGGTCACTGGAAGAAAGAAGAAGTTTTGTACAGTGTTGCTCTGAGCCAGGGGGCCTTGGAAGTCTCTGTACCCTGCTAGGGCTGCTGGGGCTCGAGTGGAAGGTCAGAGGACAACGGGAAGGAGGGTCCTCTTGACTTATCTACCTGTCTGCAATTTCATTTGAAGATTTATGGCTTGAAAAAGCTTGTCATTCACCCTGTTCCAGGTCTTTCACCCTTCACATCTGGGGCTACAACAGGACTTCTGACCACTGTCCCCAAGAGCAAAGATGTGAGGAGAGAATGGCACTTTAGTTCTCCATAAAAGCTAGTGAGGCCATGTGAGTGAATTCCTATTCAGGAGACAACACATTCCCACTCCTGGAAAAACGACTTGAGACAACATTGATAATAAAAATGAACAAAACATGTCATGCTTGCTAGGTGCCAAGCACTATTCTAAAATTGTGTGTTGCCTAATCTATGTTGCTTATAAAAACCTGCAGTTCTTGTTTACAATGAGAGACCATCGACCCCTTTCCAGAAGAAAACTGTTTCCTCTTATTGTAATTGCTCTGTTGAAATATGTGTGCTCCCATTCCATATATGTATGGATATATATACCTTTCCAGACATTCACACACCCATATATAACATAGGTACGCATTCATTTATAGTTACATTCTTGTAAAAATTAATTCTTCTTTTAATTTGTCCATCTTTAGTATTTCCATTATTACAGAAGGGCTACCTTATTGCTTTTATCTGACTTTGAACTTGGCAATGACTGAAATAAGTAAGTCGACCAACCATGGGTAAGAGCCTTTAAGCATAGTGTAGGGAAATTCTGATTTTAGGAATTTGGAGACCTGAATTTCAGACTCAACATTGGTTAGTTATGTATCTGGTTCAAGTGATGTTTATTAATTATCTCCTAAGCATATGGGATTGTGGGGAATACCATAAGTACATGATACAGTCATGGGGGCACATGGAAGATAACGGGACATAGCAGGGTACAGGGAAGATGAAGGGACATGGGGGGTACAGGGAAGCCCAGGGATACAGGTGACCCAGGGAAGATAAAGGGACATGGGGGTACAGAAAAGATAAAGGGACATGGGGGGCAAAGGGAAGATAAAGGGACACGAGGGGGGCACAGGGAAGATAAAGGGACATGAGAGGGGCACAGGGAAGATAAAGGGGGTAGAGGGTTTGGAGGAATGTGAAGGGGGTAGGGAGAGTATAAGGTGAAGACTGGGGAAGGCGCTGGAATTTGCAATGAGTCTGGAAGGATAGAAACAGATACTTATTTGTACAAGCCTCTTTTGGCAAGTGAGGGGACTGAATTTTAATGGGGAGGAAGGTGGCCTGGTGAGGCAACAAGAGCCTGGGGTGAGGGGAGCATGCTGAAGCCCCTTCTCTGCTCCCACTCTTTCTTCTCATCTGTTAAAGGAGCAGTGAGGACTGAGTAGGTGACTCCCCAGGGCCCCAGCCCAGACGTGACACCCCAGGAGGTGGTTCATGCCCATTCCTAGCTCCCCAAATAGCCCGGTCCCCCCCATCAGTGCCACATGGCAAGGACCCAACTGGTGCTTTTGTCTTAATCCATGGCGTTCCAGAATCAACCTCTGCGTTTCTCCATCTCCCACTTCTAAGCACAGCCTCATTGATATTCTGCAAACTTTCCTGGCCCCCTTCTTGTCTAATTCTGTGAGAAGACATTTCAATGAGTCTGAGCTGGGACAATTTAGAGCTGAGACTCGGATCTCTATTCACAGCCAGGGTGCGTTCTCACCAGATTTGAGTCAGGAGGCTAAGCTTTTTAGATCCCCCAACGGCATTGTCTCCAAGTTTTCTCGGGGCCAGGCTGCCAAGTTCATGCGAGGTGCTGATCTCCCTGCTTTCACAGACCTACTTATTAGCAGCTCTCTTTCTTTCTTTTTCTTTTCTTTTTTTTCCCCCTTCCAGGCCCATAGATACAATTATTAGAAATTCCTGGTTTTGTGCCCATATTGAAAGAAGGCCTGAATGGGTATGCTAAGGACCCGAAAGTGAGCCACTCTCCCTAACTCCAGCTTATGCGGTTAATTAGATTTGGATGGTTTCAGAGGAGCAGCTGGAGTTTTCAGAAAATGGGAACCATAAAAAGGGACTATTCAAGGTATTTTGGAGGGGCCTTATAAAACAATACAGCTGTGAAATGGGGTTTGGGAAATACAACGCTCTTGATTTGGGGGGAGGTTTCAGAGGAGAGGGGCGGGCAAGGGGTGACAGGAATGGGTGTGAGCAGGCAGAGAAATGCCAGGCCAGGGCAGATTCCATTCACATGGATGCTGTTAAGCTGGTGCCACACAGTTCTGGTCCCCATAGCAGCCCTGTCCCTAGTTCGGGGGAACAGCTCCAGCACATGCCAGAGTCAGGTCGACTGGAGAAGATGGGAGTTAAATATTGGCCTTGGAGTACGAGGCTACTCTCATTTGGCTGAAACTATGAAGTTTTTCAGAAAACACAATTTCTGCAATGCTGGCTTTGTACTCTGCAGGCAGCATGGGTGACAATCCCCCGGCTGTGTCTGACCATAGGAGAACTGTGCTCTCCCTACTTTGGATTAAATACAGCCTAACCTGGAAGTGCCTAATGCCTGAACCTCTGTGAGAGCCCTGGGTGCTTGCAGTGTGATATTTTGAACTTGTTGAGTATGCAAACACCCTAAGGCAGGAGTCTCCAAAGCCACAGTCTGACAGTGTGACTGGGCCTTCATCTTGCCTGTCCAGAATTCACAGTGGGTTTCTTCATCTCTAAGACCAAGAAGAGTCTGGACGCTCTCGCATTCAGTTACTCACTTGTGATAATGCAGAGCCTTTATGAGAAGGTGTGGAAGGGGGCAGGGTGCAAGAGGGCTTGGGGAGCCTGCAGATGAACAGGAGGAAAGGCAACTTTCCAGAGTTCCACCTGTAGGAGGAGGGAAGTTCATAGCCAAGTTCCCCATGCAAATTCTACTGCTTGGTGGTCAGCGATCTAAGCATTTCTGGGGTCTGTAGTCAGGAGTGCCCCCGGGGCAAAGGTGGGCATGAACAATGGCATTTTGTTCCATGGAGCAGTAATTAGGAAACTTTATGGAACCTAGTTCTTTCTTTTCTTTTCTTTTCTTTTTTTCTAACTACCGGAAGACTTTCTCCAGACCAAATTCTACCTACAACCCCAGACTATGAAACTGGGAGGAGCAGAACAGCCCTGGTTAAGGGGGAGGGAGCTTGCTTGTTCTCACTCTTCAGATGACCTCTTGGGCGCAGGCACAGAGCACTTGGGCCCCCTTGTTGCTTGGAGCCTCTGCATTCTGCAAAGCAGCCTTCTGCCAAACCCAGACATTTTAACCTGTCCCATATGTTTTTTATATTAGGGTCTGTCTGTGGGTCTGCCCCTTTCCTCCATTCCCGATTCAGATGGAGTCAATGTGTGACAGACTGTCTGGTTGTGTAGGTGGGAGCTCTGTGGGACCAAAACATGGTTATTAATATCAGTGTGTCCATGGGCTGTCAAGCCCTGGAGAGAATCATGGTTTCAAAGAATAGCTCACTCATTCCTTTAGCAAAAGACCACCTTCTTATACCAAAAACACTGCACTGTGTCCTGCTGCTACTGGGGTGAATGGGATACAGTTCCTTCTGTTAAGGGGTTTGTACTCTAATAAGGGTGAAAAACACACACACAATGACTACAGTCCAGGACCACTTCATCAGTACTGCATCAGAAGGGCACCAAATGTTCTCAGAGGAAGGAGGAAGACTTTCATCTCAGTGATCTGACAGGAGCTACACAATGTGCTACCCAGTTTCTGGGGAGAGAACAAGCAGGGATGGATGTGGGCGCTTGCTACCCAGTGGATTCTGTTTTGACGTTTTAAAGGATTAAATATTAGAAGAGAAGGAATGAATAGAAAAAAGAAGTGAAGAATTTAGGGGTGGGGGGAGGGAGGAAGAGAGAGAGAGAGAGAGAAAGGGAGGGAGGGAGGTCTGCTTTGGACAAGCTTTCAGCGGGTAACACTATAAAACTTCCCTCATTTGATATTTTTAGACACTGTCTGCTCTTAGTTCTTGTATTTTCAATTGTCTGTGTGCCCTTTCTCTCTGTGACATATTTTTAGATTGTTGGCTTCTAAAAGGCAAGAATGGTGGGCAGGTATCTTAGTAAATCAGTTTACATTGCAAGTGTTTCCCTTCCTTGGAAACCGGATCACCAGCTGGAGAGCCTTTAAGCAAACGGAACACACATGGAGCACTCACCTTTCTGTGTTAGCTGGGGTGGAGGTGAGGTATGAGGAAGTCCACATGAGATAGGGTGCTGGTCCCCAGAAATGGACTATTTGGAGACACAAGACAAACTACCAGAAGCTTTTTAAAAATGAATTTTAGTGAATTCCTAAACTCTGGGACATTGTCTGTGACTATAACCGGCATTGACCATTTGAAGGACTACAGGACATTTCCAAGGGACAGGGGTGAGCTAGGCTCTGCTGAAGGTTCAGGAGTTAGGATAGAAATTGAGTTACTAAGTTATTCAGTGCCTAGACTTTAGTCTCATATACTGTAGGGGACACAAAAAGTAGCAGACCCTTGAGTCACTTTTTGTTTTGTGGTGGGGGTGGTGTAACACACCCAGGAAACCAACCTTACCAATTAAGGAGTGCACAGAGATGCACTGTTGGGTTTTGCAGTTCCAAATGGTAGAGAAGAAAAGGGAGAGGTCTGTGTGGGGCTAGAGTGGCCATCAAGGGAGGGAGTGCCCTTTGATGAAGAAGAGGAATCTGGAGAAATCATAAATCAAACAGTAAGGTTAACCGGGAAGGGAGGAAGTGGAGGGGAATCTTGGGAAGAAGTCCAGAGGCAGGTTAAGCATTATCTGGTTAAAATGAAGACATTTCCTGATATGTGTGGAGGGTCTGGGTTGGCAAAGAGCATGAGGGGAATGTGGGCAAAGATTCTGAATAAAGATTGCATGGGAATTTGGAGACTGGAGGCCTTGAATTCCAAGCTAAGAGATGTGAACTTTTTCCTGTAGGCTAGAGAAGCTCTTTTTTGGACCAGGAAACTGAGCCCCTATCATTTCATCAGTTGGAGAGAGGCCCTCCCCAGTGGTCGGTGGTCAGATAGGAGAAACCTGTGCCAGGACACTCAGCAGCATTCGGAGACACAGACAGAAGGAGCTGGAAACGTCTCGCCATAATTGGCTCTCTCTAGGCTGCTGCCTTGTTGTGAGGAGAGGTGGTACTCCCTCCTCTGCACAGTGATTGCTGGCCCAAAATAGCCCTGCACCTGCTCTGAGATGCCTGCAAGATAATTTCAGCTTCCAAGGAAACTGCCCTGATTGGTGTTGATTTTTCATGACCTCCCTTCAGGCAAACACCTGGAGATAAGCACCTGATCACAGAGGTGCACCCTGGAGAGTTGAAGGCACAGAGGTATGCAGCCTGGATGCTCCATATCTCCTACCAGGGAAGGGAGGATCAGGTTCTGGGTGCCTCTCACCCCACGGGTATCGGAACCAAAAGGTTGGGCACTAACTGGCCAATGCAGAGGGCAGGGAAAAGGGCAGGGGGGTAATGTGGGGACTAGGAGCCTGAGCCATCACCCTGGGGAGCCACTTTGGAAGCAATGCTTGAAGTGGGCCGACTCTGATCTCTGATTTACAGTCTGACTATGACCTATCTTCCCAGCTTATCTCCCACTTCTGCATACTCTTCCTCTTCAGCTCAAACCAGCTCTATGGAAAGATCTTCCTTTAGCTCATGCCTGAAATTCTGGTTTGCTCGCCTAACCAAATGCTTCCCTTTCAGCTCAAACATCACTTTCTCCTCGGACCTAACTGTGGCCTTCTGTGTATAAAAAAAATCCAGGGCACTTGGGAGAAATACAAATAACTGCTTGAAAACTGGGAGGGATCACACACAGATGAGTGAATTGGCATCATATTTTAAGGCATATTATTGATGCCTGCCTGCTATACTTAAGACACTGTCATGAGTGACTGCATACATAGTCTCTCATCTGATTCTCTCCAGAACTCTACATGGCAGGTGTGGGTATCCTTGTGTCCACTTTTCAGGTGTTTACAAATTTGCCCAAGACCATATAACTTGGAAGTGTTATAAGCAGGGTTGGGCCCCGTGGTCTAAGTTAACAGTCCTTCCTCTATGATGCACTATCTTGGTCACACATTATATAATTGATTATGGGTAAAGAAAAGTTACTTGAACCAAGTCAAGTTTTATGATACAGTGTTTTATTATGTTCCTCTGATGGGCCAATGGGGCTCTGAGGATCCTCACCGATATTTCATATGAACTCAAGCAGGTACTGCTTCCAGAAGGAGTGGCATGTAGGAGTAATGAGGCTTTGGCCAGAAAGATAAAGCTCCTTTCTACTGTTTCTTCCATTTCTGAAGCATACTGTTCAATGTAACTCGGTCCGTCTGGCAAATTTTTGGAGAATTTAATGTGGAATCCTCATTTTGGCACTTTACTGGGACAGAGGGTAGACAACTAAACCTTTCTCTCATTCTATCTCCTTAAAAGAGTTTATTTTTTATGATTTTTTTAAACTGAAGATATGCACAACCGAATACCTTGCTTTGGGAATTATGCGGCTCTTACCCATTCATTTGTTTGGTTCACAAACTCTGTTCTCTCTCTCTCTCTCTCTCTCTCTCTCTCTCTCTCTCTCTCTCTCTCTCTCTCTCTTGCTTTTTTCCCCGTGTTGTGGTTACCAAAAGCTCTATGTCTAAGAACTGGGGGATTTGTAGAAGTCCTCTGAGATGTGGTGGATTCAAACCCTTCACCAAGGTGTGAAAACAACTTCTTCCAGGATCCTGTCAGCCCACCAACCTGGTCTCCTTACACACCTGAGAACATGAGTCCCAGAGCATCACTCTCCTCAGGGCACCTGTGGCTTCTCTTCACTCCTCTGTAGTTGTGGAGGATGGGGTGAAGGAGAGGAAAATCCGAATCCACACACTCTTATTTTTTTTCCCTCTTCTTCTAATTCCACTGTATTTCTCCCTCAAGTGCTATTTTCTTAACCTGTCCTGATAGTAGCAGTAAGGAAAAAAAAAGTGTCCCAAACCTACTGCCTCAGGAGAGAAATTTAGAGAGCATGAGAAGAGGAAACGTGCTTGTTTTCACAGTCATCCCCAGTGGCTCCTTCTGGCTCCCCATCCTAACTGTAGCTTTCTTTCTCCCCAAACCTACAGACCCAGCTCTTCAGCATCTTTAATTGAAGTTCCCACATCACTAGAATTAAGCAAATAAACAAAATCCATGTGCCAATGAAGGCTGTCCCCTTCATTCTTCCTGCTATGTACCAGTGTTTGGTGTCCCTGGCGTGGTCCAGGGAACTGCAGACCCCAGACTCCCACGCACTTGAACCTGCAGGGCTGATGGCTTCATGCACCTGGACCCACCTGAGATCCTGGCTCAGACCTCTGCTTCCCAAACCTGGCTGATCACCCAACTATATAGGGAACATTCAAAAACATTTGCCCCAGACACCATCCAGAGATTCTGATTCACTAGGTCTATATTTTGTTAAAGCTCCTGGCTAATTCTAGTAAGAGCCAGTCAGGTTTAAGGACCACTAATCTAGACCACGAATTATTATCTCATTCTTAATCTGTATATTTATCTCTTTGGACCCAGATTTGCAGTCTACAGTTTATTTCCTCCAGCTATGACTTTAGGGAGATCCAGCTTTCTGGTCTCAGATTCAACCACTTTCCATATCATTCCTGTTGCTGTCTATGCTGATGCGATGGGTTTCTTCCAAGACATCTATAAGTGGGACATTATCCCATACTAGAGAAATTCCATAAATAGGATAAAAGTCTGTTGAATGGGCTTTGCTGTTTAACTAGCACCCCTATACAGTGATGATTATTGAAAATATAAAATTCACAATCATAATAATAGTCACCTATAAGAGAAAACAAAGTTGTTCCCTATCCATTATCTCATTTGGTCTTAGTAAAATCTCTAATACCTACCAGTGTCATTCTGACTATACAGATTTATAAACTTAGACTTGGAGAAGGTAAGGGGCATATGCAAAGATCCATAGAAGCTATCTTTCTGGGCTTTTTGAACACTGAAGGTTACAGTATGCTGAGCACAGCTATGCTTTTGGTACACTGTAATGTAGTTAGAAAACTGACATGTCCATGAAGCCCCCACCACCTCCTCATCAAAGCCATCACAGAAGCCCTCAGGTGTTCACAGCAGTTCAGCACCACCCTCCAACTCCTACAGCAGTCAGCTTCTCCCTTGGACCCTGGTGGGGATTTATCCTGGTTTCCTTGATTCTTGCTTCCTTAGATGGTAGGCTTGTCCTGACTGTTCCCCAGAAGCCCAACCTGGTCAGCTCACTGGTCAGTCCACCCAGTGCCCTGAGATGGAGTGGAACATTAGACAATAATTCTTAGGCACTTGGGACCCAGGTATTATCTGAAGCCAGGGTAAGCCTTATGGAGGCTCTGTGAGTGTGAACATAGCTCAGGAGTCTTTGTGCTTCCTATCCAAAGATGCCTGCCTTCTCCAACCTACCTTAGCAGCCAAAGAAAGATGGTCTCTTACATCTGTGTGAGATATGAATCATTACCAGCATCATGAGTTGTCTTTCACTGAACACCTACTATGCTCCAGGACCTGTGCTTTGTGTACTTGGTCTCCCTACAAGACAGAGGTATGATCTTTTATAGATTAGGGCATTGGACTCCAAGAGATTAGTGCAGAAATGCATGGGCATCTGTCTGCCCCAAGCTACAGAACCAGGAGGTAAAAGGGCCCTGTCTTCATGTCTCAAAGGCAGGTAAGTCTCAAGTGTTTGTTCTATATTATCTTTCTCCAGTTCCATCACTATATCATCCATTTAAGACATCATACATGTTTAAAAAAATACATAGGAGTGATCAGTCACTGACGTCCTTTAGTGAGTGTTCTTAGTTGATGCTTCCTAGTATACACAGCTGAAAATCCTTTGGGATTTTGAGAGGGGAGAACAACAGATTAATTTGGAGGTTGAGCCACTCTGTCGTATAGCAGGCCGAATAGGGCACATGGGGAGTGAGGGCTTGGGTGGGCAGTACACAGTGTGAAATTATGAAAACTTCATCTCTTGCCTATGTTTATTTCATCTGTTTCTGTGAATATTTTCTTTTACCATAGCAGTGGCTTTACCAGGGCATTAACAACCTGACCCCACTAGATAGCCAAGTGCCATCAGTTTTGGGGATATTGCTCCAACTCTACTAAACATGGTTTAGGTACAGTACCCCTCAGTGACCTGAGGATATGTTTACATGTTTGTCTGCTTTACTGAACTGGGAACCTCCACAAGTCAGAACTATTATTTACATGGCTTTTATCTAGCATTAGCCACAGAGTCAACATTACTCAAGAGGTGAGTGGAGGAATCAATCAAAATAACTTTTGTTACCACCAATAACCCAGGAGCTAGCCCATCCAGTCCCTGCGTATTTCCAAAGGTTCCTCAGAAATCATCCTGCTTTCGATGTCTAGAAGCTTTGCTGATTGATTTACCAGGGATTCTTGAAGACTATTGATTAGGTAAATAGAATGCTAACAAGTTGGACTGGTGAGCCAGAGAACATCAATAGCTGAGATAAGCTTGAATCAGCGACTTCTACTGGGTATATAGCACAGGTAATTTGTCTTTATATTTACTTAGTATTGATGTTAAAGAGAACAATTATTCATTCACTCTATAGCTTACCTTAAATATACCCCCTCCAAAAAATTACATCAAGTGCCTTTGATATTAAAAAGATAAAGCTAAGAGTTTTGCTGCTTTCTCATAATGGAAGGAGACCAATTAAGAACAAATAATTCCCATCATCTCTACCCATTATGTCTTTCTTAAAAAATTCCTCACTTATTTTGTTAAAAATGTTTTTAATCTAAGAAAGGAGAAAACAATTAGCAGCTCACTTAATCTGTCCATTTAACATAAATCTCTGAGATTTCAGAATAAAGTCAGCCTAAGCAGCCATAGGCAGATTAATACAAAAGATTGGATAATCCAGGGGCCTATGTTTAGTCTTGGAACATGGTGAGAAAAAACCCCACTAGCCACAGGCTTAATGTATGCCTATCATATTCAGACTTTCTAAGACATCCATTTTCTTGGTATCCAGCCCCAGGATTCCTTCACATCTAATGTGTTCTTCTTGTCCTGCTGAGGGTTAGTAACGTGGTAGAAAGGAAAACCACTTATGGGCCCAGGTTACAAGGGATGATGCATGCATGGATAATTAAGAGATCTTGAAATTTTAATCTGTACATTCTGCCTGGGCCTACAGGAGAATTATGCTAAAACAGGCTGCCCCAATCCAAAATACTTTCTGTAATACAACTGACCTATGAAATGAACACTATTCTCCCCATATTCCCAAAGAACTGTACACAGCAGGACGGTACTATTTCCAGCAATCTGAGGTTCCTGAATTTCATCAGTTTACCCTTCCTTCCTTCCTTCCTGTATCCCTGGTGACTAACCATGATCCTAATCCGGGTATTTTCTACCATTGTGAATGGGTACCATGTTTGTGTTTCCTGGAATTTTCTTTGAGTTCCCTGAGCATGTAGTTCTTCCTGTCTTTGTTTATGTTGTTTCCTCTTCCTGGAATAATTTATTCCTCCTCTTCTTAGCTCTTGAATCTCTTCACATTCACCTTCTTATCATCCCCTAACCTTGGCTCTCAGCTCATATATCCCTCCCTTAGGGAAGCCTGTTTGGTCTCCACTGCAGCCTCTATCTGGGCTCTCTCTTACATCTTCTCATTTCTTCCTGTATTTTCCTCTGGTGTCATTTGTAAATATGTATCTGTGACATTACTTGGCTAATGTCCATCTCCTCTGATAGACTGTAAGCTCTCTGGGGGCAAAGACTACATCTGTTTTTGCACATCATTACATCTCTAGCACTTGGTCCAGTGCCTTGATCCTCAGTAAGTTGTTTTAGAAGACAGAAAAATAGATGAATTAGACAAAAGAAAGAAAATAAAGGCATGAACTTAAAAATTTGGTCCACTTCTTGTACTTTTTCCTTCTCTTTGTGGGATGGATAAACACGATATGAACTATTTTTTCTCTGCCTAAACTAGATAAATTTGCTCTTTGAATGAAGAATTACAAGAAATAATGTGTGTGGGGGAGTGTGAGCACAAGTTCAATGTGTGTTGCTCCTTCTTTAGAAGCACCTTCTCCATATCTTCTTGAGCAGTTCAGCTCTTACAGTGGGACTAAGTCAGGTTTTACCTTTCCTTTGAAGTCTTCCTTGATAACTAAAGCCCTCACAGATGTATTCCTTCTACAGACTCTTAAAGCACATATCTGTCACATCAGAGAACTTGGGGTTTAAATGGGCCAGTCTCATAACCTGTCCAATACAATAATTCCATGACCATAGCCCTCTCCATGAGTTACTCATAGATGTCATCTTCTTTTGCCAGATGACTCCACTTATTGGATTGAGAAGGTTTCCTGATGTCAACCTAACATCTCTGTCTTTGATGATCCCATACTTTAATCCGATTCATGTTCCCCAGAGCTCCCACAGGACATCTACTCCTCCAGGCCCTTCACTGTCCTTCTGATACTTGGATACAGTTGTCACACCTCTTCACTTCCTTCCATCTACTGTCCATCCTACTCCCACAGTGTCCTTCTCAGTTCTATGCTCCATGTGTGTGTCTCATCCCCTCATATAGACTGTAAGCTCCGGAAAGGAACAACTTCCTTTCTGCCTCTTTTATATACCTCTCAAACCCCACATTTGGCTGAAAACACAATGGGCTTTCATTGCTGAATGAAAAGTGCCTAAGTGTAGTGAAGAAAGGTTATGTTGGAAAAAAAAAAAAAAAAGGAGATTATGTGGGCTGGAGACCCAGGAAGAATAGGATTGCCCTCTTTTCCCATTGTTGACAAAGTTTAACTTATCAATGTGAAGATTTTTCAGCACTCCATATTAGGCCCTTTTCTTCCAGTAAAGAAATACAAAATGTTCCTTTGGTAGGTGAAGAGGAAATTATTTTCCCACCAGTTGGTATAAGAATAAAAGAGTAAAGACAACTCTCATTGGAAAGCCGTAGGAACTGAGAAGACTATCTGTTAAAGACAATTTAACACATACAGAAAAAGATCAAGGAAGAAGTAGGATGAAAGAGGAGACGGTGTGGAATTCGGAACATGGCCAGTCCAAGAGCGCCATTTCTCTGGTATCCCCTAGTCCCAGAGGATGCATTAGGTTTAATGCAGAAAATGACTGACAAATTACTAGGTCACTGAGTGTGAAATTTATACTTTTTGCTCCTTGCTTTCTCCCATCCTATAATTGTATCGACCTAACCAGTAAAAATATTGCTATTGTCTTCTTTATTAAGGCACCTCTGAAAAGGGAACTGCTGTGTCTCAGTAGATTTTTTTCCTGGATAAATCTTTTCCTTGTGATAAATAAATTTCCTAATAGGGTCTTATTTAAATAACACAGTGCTGGGAGTGAGGCAGAAATCAAAAGATGAACCATTAAGCCCAGTAATAGGAAAGTGGTGTGTGTCAGCGGCATTGCCACGTCCTGAGAAGCCACATCAATTAGATACCTAATGTGTGACCTGTCACATAAACCAGTCCAGCCACACACCCCTCATGCTCCCACTATTGATTGTCGCCCAGATATTTAGAATTAAACTGAGCCTCTTAATTATTAAGCACACAGAGCTATGCTGGTCCTGCCATCAGGAGACTGAACTACAGCCTCTTTCTGAGGAATTTCCCTCATGGTGATGAACGTGCTCTCCCTGTGACCTTGGGCTGTGAGTGTGTTTGTTTTATAATCAACCCGATCTGAGACACGGGGTGTTCCTGGGAATCAGAGAAATCAGAAATAGCAACCATTCAGGGCATCTCAGTGGCATACCTCATGATTCTGGGGCTTTATCCAGGTTGGATTTTAGCAACATTTACTCACTTTGGAGAAAATGCTCTTTAAATCAGATTCTTATACATTTCTCTGGCTTTTTAGCCACCCCCGGTCATAGGGAACTCTCCGTGCCCTGTACCTTTTTCTAATATTGTCCACTCTCTAGACTCTGTTCAAGGATATGTGCTCTGTCTTTTTGCCTGCTGTCCTCCCAGGTGGGTGCTGTAACTCGTTTTGCTTTCATCTTAAGTCTTCATTGATGTGCAGCACAAGGTTGGACACATAGCATATGCTCAATAAAAATGATAATATTGCTTCCTTTGACTGCTTCTGATTTCTTAGCCTACCTTAAGCAGTCATTGTTTCCACCATTGATAGATTTAGATGTTGCCTCTTGCCAAATTACCTAGGCACACAGAATACTTAGAGACTGCTTTCAGGTCCCTTGGCATTTTCATTTAGCTAAGTTATGCCTAGTTAGTTCTCTTAATCTTCTTCTATGTTCCACTTCTTGCCTTTAATTTTTTACAATCTAGAGATGACAGCACCTTGGATAATTCTAGGGCAACATTTGGGGAAATGCCCAGGAGAGGAGAGTGCTGTAGCCAAGAGGGGTGATGTTTGTGCCGTCTCCCTGTTCACTGCATTCACTGCATGATGTATCAGAATTGAAATGCCGGGTGCAAACCATGGACAACTGTTGCTGTCTGTCTCTGCTTGACCTTTGCTGTGTCTGGAAATGGATGTGCTGGTCTGCCACCTAGGAGGCCCATTGATATATTTCCATTCATCCCCAGGAGGTGGTTGGAATGTGGCCAGCTAATCAAAACATAGAATAGGGGAAAGGGGATTGTTAGCAACCTTTTTTAAAAAACAGAATCAGCTTCTATCCACATGACATGGTTCACAAGCCCCGTATGCCACTTTTGGTATACTGCGAAGTTCTCGAAGTTCTCACGTGGCTGTTCTCATCTACCTGGGGACTTATGTGGCTTTTCTCCCATTTGATATCATCCACAGGCTGAATCATGCAAAACTTTTGATCAAGAGAGCTTTCCAGTGAACAAAAGTCCTTCCAAATATGATCTATGTCCAAATGGACAGGGAACATGAAGCACCTTTTAAAAGCACAAAAGCAAAATGAGCATAGAGACATTGACAAGAAAGTAGTGAGACTCCATTATAAACTATCTCAATCTGTCATGAATTGTATCCTAAGTCCAATCTTTTCTCCTCAGTCAACAAAAGGTTCATCCCTGACATGGAGGCCAGGAGCCTGACACAAATTGAAACCTCTGATATTAACATTCCAGTCAGTTGCTGCTGAATGCAAAGTATGAGGCTAAAACTATCCGGTGACTAGCCATGCAAAAGGAAGACAGGGTCACATAAGTGGTCTGAATGCAAAAGAAATGGGAGACAGAATGATACAAGAAACATGCTTTAGTTCATCTTCTAGAGCCCCGACTATTAGTCTTTGCTTTTTTACTTCCTACAGTGTGATTCGGGGCAAGCCACTAAACCTCTCTGGGTCTGTTTCTTTATAAATTACAGCAAATTGTTACTGTCCTATCCATCTCCCAAATTGGTTATGAGGAACATAGAACTGCAGCATTTTGGAACTGAAGATGACTTTGTTGAGTCTAACATTTTTCTGTTACAAATGAAACAACTGAGGTCCAGAGCTACCGAGGCTGAATAGTAGAACTTTAGGAGGAACAGGGGAGACCACGATCCTAATCACAGCCATAGAGTGTTTGTGCTAAAAGTGACCTTGGGACTGACCTGGTACAGTATTGTTATTTTATAGTGAGAATACTGAAGCCCAGAAAAAGAGAGAAATTAGGGAATTCATGGGAAAATTGGGGCTAAGTCCCTTGGGTATTTGGATCCACTGTCATCTAGTCCAAGTGAGATGAACTATGTGCAAGGCTTTTGAGAAATCCAAACTTTTATTTACATGTACATAAATGTGTAAAAGAACTAAATACTATCGATGAACATTTCAAACCTTGTAAATAATTTTCATAGACATCTCACAAACCAGAACTTATGACTGATGTCATCTTGTTCAAGTGCATCCCTGACCTGGTGGAAAAGCTGGGTAAGCTTCTGCCAGAGAAACGGTCTCAGTGCCCTGGATGGTGTGGTAGTGCAGAGAGAACTGTATGATGGCAAAGAGCCTCAACTCATGAAGTCCACCTGTGCCTATTATGTACATCTCACTCAGTTGAGATGCTATGGGGATGCAGGGATAAGACCTTGTTTTGTAGGGAGCTCACAGCTGTGTGGGTATGGGGGAAGTGGGCTGGGGCACACAGGATAATGGGATGAGACCCAAGGCAGATCTTGAAAGATGCCATCATGAAGGTAAAAGTGCTAAAAGAACATTGGGGTTAAACATAATAATTATAAATGGTCTGTCAATGGAAGGTTCTGTAGCTGTATTTATGTTTATATTGAGCCTTGAAGATTGAGTCGATGGTAAGTGAGGAATGAAAGTAGATAAAGGCTAAATTAAAGATTCAAAAGGACTAAAGAATCAGAATACACTGACCTCCCTGTATTAAGACTTATTATAAAACTAGAGTTATTATAACAGTGTGGTATTAGTACAGGGACAGATGGAGAACTAGATATAGAGCCCTAAAACAGACACTTTTCTTTTCTGGATTCCTGATCTATGATAAAGGTGATCTTGTAGATTTACAGGGGAAGGAAAGATTGTCCCATACTTTGGAGTAGAGACAACTGGTTATCCAAATGGAAAGAAAATGATGTCAGATATTGGATCACTACTTCAATCTTGAACATAAATCAATGTCAGAGAAAGATCTAAATATGAAAGGCAAAACTTTTTTTAAAGAAAATTGCAGCAAAAATTAAGGTGGGTATGATTTTTCAATATTGGTAAATTTATATTAAATTTCAAAACGTTTGTTTATCAAAAGTTGCCATTAAAAGAAAAATCACGCGCAGAGAAGATGTCTGCAACCCCAAAAATCAACAAAAGATTGATGTTTAAAACATATTTTTCTAAACTGGTAAAAATCACAAAGAAAAGACAACCCAACAGAAAAGGAGATAAAATATGAACATGCAGTTCCAAAAGAGGAAATATAAATCACAATAAATCTGTAAGCAGAAGTTCAACTCTTATTATCAGGCAAATGTGAATTAAACTACAGTAAGATACAGGGTCTCATCCATGATATTAGCAAACACTATAAGGTCTGACAATTCCAAGTGTTGGCAAGGATACAGACTGATGGGATCTCTCATCTACGGTTAATGAGAGTGTAAATTGACACCATTAATTTGGACAGCAATTTGTCATACCTAGAAAAGTTGAAGATGCATATTTCCTATATTCCTGCAAATTTTCTTATAAATATTTTCTCTATATGAACACTCATAGTGAGGTCAAGAATACACATATCTGAATCACTGCACAGTGTAAAACTGGAGAAAACCCACAGGTCCCATCAAAGGAGACTGCGTAAATAAACTGGGATGGTTCTGCAGTGGAATGATACAGAGCACTGTAAACAGATGAACTAAATGATACGTATGGATCAATCTCACAAATTAAGCCCAGAAGTGATGGTTGGTTTGCTTGAGAACTAGAGACGGCAGGGTAATAAACAAAAGGGAACCAGAGCTGTGCTTCTGAAAAGAAGCAGAAGGTCTCATATGCATGATGCAATGTGAGTTGGGTTTCTCTCCTGAACATCTGACTGTTGGATTCGTGAAGTCATTGCTAGAGTAGACACTCTAACTTTTCTATCTCCATGTCTCTGGCACCTATCAGAACGCCTGGCATGGAGTAAGTTCTCAATAATAGATATTTTTAGACTTTTATTTAAGTTTTAGTTAACATACAGTGCAATATTGGTTTCAGGAGCAGAATTCAGTGACTCATCACATATAACACCAAGTGCTCATCATAAGAAGTGCCCTCTTTAATACCCATCACTCATCTATAAGGTATTTTTATTTTATTTATTTATTTTTAGAGAGTGAGTGAGAGTGAGGGAGAGGGGCAGAAGGAGAGAGAGAGTGTGTGTTAAGCAGGCTCCACACTCAGTGTGGAGCCCAACGTGGGGCTTAATCCCACAATCCTGGGATCATGATCTGACCCAAGCCAAAATCAAGAGATGGATGCTTAAACTGACTAAGCCACCCAAGTGCCCCTATAACATATTTTTAAATGAATGAATGTGCCAGAACCAATTCTACCTTTCTTTATAGGGATACACACAGAAAGACATAGTGTGCTCTTTGTTCTTACTACATTCACTTCCTGGCCAGATGATTTTCTCCTTTTCTCAATCTCCCTGAGTCTTCGCAGAGTGAAATCACTTACTGAATCCGTCATTTTGACAACATTTCTGGGATTTGCCTCTTCCCTTTTGTATCCTGCTTGTATTCTGCTTGGATTCTCCAAGATCTTACCCTATATACCTCTTCATCTGCATATTCATTTGTATCCTATATAATAAATAGGTCATGATAAATATACAGCTTTCCTGAGTTCTGTGAGTTGTTCTAGTGATTCCTGAGCCTGAGGATGTTGTGGTAAGCCCCAAATCTGTAAGTGGCTACAAGTGCTTGGGGGGTACCTGGCACTTGTGGCTAGTATCTGGAGTGGGAGCAGTGTTGTGGGAATGAGCCCTTAACTTGTTGGGTCTGCACCAACCCTGGGTAGTTAGTGTTAGAACTGAACCAAATCGGTGGACACCTCATTGATGTCAGACAGTTAATGTTGAAGAATATATGGGTGAAGTAACATCTCAACAAACTGATCAGTGTATGTTTATTTAGTAAACAATATATGTAGGAGACTTTGCCAGACATTATGGACATAAAAAGAGTAACAACAACAACCACCACAACAACAAAGATAGTGATAAGATTTAACTAGAGAACTACACAGAAGGTCAACATACATTGACCCTTTTAATTCTAAGAACAAAACTGGAATATTACAGCTAATGAAACATACTGGGCCAGCAAATTGTAGCTGCTTGTATGTGCAGATTTCATCATGAACGCTTTCTTAGGAAAGGATAGCCTTGTAAAATGAGCCTACCCCCACCCTAGGGACTATAGTTTCGGGATAACTGCAGTCTCATATAATCAGATATTGCTGTCACATAAAATCTGGTCTCGTCATCACCTCACAAATTGTCTCTTCTGGATCCTCTATGCGGTTTGTACAGAGAGTGACTTTGTATTTTTTGATCTCACAATACCTGGAATTTCTAAGACCCTTTGAATAACCAGAAGGAACCACAGGGCCATAATCTGACTGGGTTAGGGACTCCGGAACCCTTTCAAAGGCCTCATAAAGGGGAGAGAGAATCCTTTCAGCAAAAATTAAATCATAGCATTTTATTTTTATCAGATACTTGCTATCATTTTCCCCCTCCCTTTGCTGCCATGAAAATTGAGAAACTGGGAATCCAATTACAAAGGCGAGATAAAAAGGAAAGATAGTAAAACATTTTAATTGGATGGAAGAGACTCTGAATTGTGTTCTCCTGCTCTGTGCTGCAACTTCTCTGTGTGTCACAGCAGCAGAGGGGGTCACTGGAGATAGGGACAGTAAAGTGACACGAGAGAAATAGGAACCGCCATGTGAGTGTCCCTATCAATAAGGGGACCATCACTGTAGCATCCTGGTCCCCTAGCATTATTGATTTCCACCTGACCACCTGAAAGAACATACTAATGGGAAGAATGTAGCCCAAATAAAAAAGACCCAGCTCCTCTGTGGGGCTCATTTCAGATGTAGATTTTCAGAGCAGTGAGAGACTGTGATCAAACAAATTTCGATAAATGAAGGTAGCTTTGGAGGGAGGGTTTCCCTTGGAGTTGGATCAGGGTTTTGCTCATGAGAAAAAGCAGCAGAAAAAGGTTTTCAGCAGTACTGAAGGACAATCCAATAGGACTACCTGGAGTAGAAGTGGTAAGATTACTTTTGATGAGGGGCACTACCCATCTGCCCAGATTTAGGTTCTATGTCCAGTTTTCTGACCCCAGCTACTATCAGACTTGGCAACTCATCAGGGCTTTAGGGACCAGGGACAATGGTGGTTTGTCATTCATATCTCAAAGACTGATTAAAGGATGCCTCAGGGGTGTCGGGGTGGCTCAGTCTGTTGAGCTTCCACTCTTCAGCTCAGATCATGATCTCACAGTTCGTGAGTTTGAGTCCTACATTGGGCTCTGCACTGACAGTGCAGAGTCTGCTTGGGATTCTCTGTCTCCCTCTCTCTCTGCCCCTCCCTCACTTGCTCTCTATCTCTCTCTAAAAATAAAAATAAAAAATAAATCAACTTTAAAGGGTGCTTCGATAGACTTTGGTCACGTAGAAAGTTTGGTAGATTGAGAGGTGCCTTCTTTAGTTCTAATTTGAAAAGTGGGTTTAGAAGTTTTATATTTCTCTCAAGGACAAAGCTTGAGCACTGAAGTGCACTGTCATGGGAAGGTCTTTGGAATTAGGATCAATTCCTGATTGCCTTTCCAATTCTGTTAATCACCAACTTCTGCCCAGTTTGTCTCCTAACAAGTAACTCCTCAACTCAAATAACTGCTTCTCTCCATCCTAATCATCAATACTCTGGTACAAACCAGACACCATTTTCTACAGGACATTAGCAATAACCTTCTCTCTGGATCCCTGAATTCGCTCTGACTGCTCTCAAAAGTGTTCTCCACATTTTAGCCAAAGCTATCTCAAAATGCAAATCTAATCATGCCCCTTTGTTCACCAATTACAACTCTATAGGGCCCAGTATGGACTGGCTCCTGTTCACTTCTCTGACCTTGACTTTATTTTATTTTATTTTATTTTTTTAATTTTTTTTTCAACGTTTACTTATTTTTGGGACAGAGAGAGACAGAGCATGAACGGGGGAGGGGCAGAGAGAGAGGGAGACACAGAATCGGAAACAGGCTCCAGGCTCTGAGCCATCAGCCCAGAGCCTGATGCGGGGCTCGAACTCACGGACTGCGAGATCGTGACCTGGCTGAAGTCGGACGCTTAACCGACTGCGCCACCCAGGCGCCCCTGACCTTGACTTTAAATCACGCTTTCCCTCACTCTCCATCTTAGCCACATGACTTGCCATCTCTCTCTCTTTTGGGGGCAGGATAGGTCTCCCTACTGTGTCCTTTCCCCAGAACACCCTCCCTCTGGTTCCCTTCTTATCCTTCAGATCTCAGCTAAGCCTTCCTTGTCCAGCAAGGTCTCACCTGCTCACTCTCACCTCAAGCACCTATAACTATACACAGCTGCATTCTTTAAAAAAATTTTTTAAATGTTGGTTAACACAGTCAATTCCCACCATTGATGGTAGTTGGGTTAGTGAATACTGAACTATTGCTTCTAAGGGAAATACACAATTGGGTTCCTATGAAACTTTGGTCACATTTTTTGGCAGTCAATGAATACATGATCTTGTTTTATGGGTGTTTCTGTTTAAAGACACCTTATTTAATATATATTGTGGATTTATTAACATTGATCTCTTGGCCAACAGCACTGTACCTTCATCCTGAAGGAAGTTTATCTATTTTCCTCATAAGGTGTATCACAGCCTTCTTGAACTTAGGAACACTAGACAATACTTCAGCTGAATGCTTGGGGCCATTTAAAACAGTAAATTCAGGGGCGCCTGGGTGGCGCAGTCGGTTAAGCGTCCGACTTCAGCCAGGTCACGATCTCGCGGTCCGTGAGTTCGAGCCCCGCGTCGGGCTCTGGGCTGATGGCTCAGAGCCTGGAGCCTGTTTCCGATTCTGTGTCTCCCTCTCTCTCTGCCCCTCCCCCGTTCATGCTCTGTCTCTCTCTGTCCCAAAAATAAATACAAACTTTGAAAAAAAAAAAAAATTTAAAACAGTAAATTCACCAAGAAGAAGCTCAAAAGTGCAAAAAATTGTGGCACCAAACAGATCACAAAGACACTTTTACAGTATGAAAGAACTTAACAAGAAGACAACATAGTGCTTTATTCAAACTCAGCCGGGAAAGTGCATATCTGGTGACTCAAATTTTTTGCTGCTCTGTGCAAGTCTGTAAAAGACTTCAAAGGTGTTGCCTGTGTTGATTTTGGGGTTACAAATACATTTGAGCAAGCAGGCAAATTCACAAATATGAAATCAATAAATAATGAGGATCAATAATATTTTATACTCAATAAATAATGAGGATCAATTATATTTTATACTCACTAGATTATAAATTATATGAAGTTTGCTTGGTTGTTTTTTCCTTTCCACTTGATTCACAGTACCTAACAGTACCTGGAAAGTGGCACATGCTCAATAAATAGATGTTTGGGGGTATCTAAGTGGCTCAGTTGGTTAAGTGATGGACTCTTGATTTCACCTCAGATCACGATCTCACAGTTGTGAGATCAAGCCCTGCACTGGGCTCCATGCTAAGTGTGGACCTGCTTGGGATTCTCTCTCTCTCCCTCTCTCTGCCTCTCCTCTGCTCTCTTGCTCTCTCTCTCTCAAAAATAAATAAATAAACATTTAAAAAATAAAATAAATAGATGTTCAGTAAATGAATAAGTGTGAGGGATAACTGAGGCTGGATACTGGAAAAAAAAATAGCAGTCTTAGTCATTTGTCTGCTTGTTTAAAGGAATAGCCTAAACTCCTCTACAACCATCCTTGGGGCCTCTGTCTGAGGGAGAATTCTGGGCTGGATGATATGGTGGATGACTCAGAATAGTTCTCCAGTATTATTATAAAAGTTGTCATGGGACTGACCTACCTGAGATGTAATCATCCATCAACTGGACATATCTACAGCATAGACCACTTCTTGAGGTAACAGGATGTGACAGTTGGTATCACCCCAGATCCACGGAATGATATTCCTGTGGTAACATACATTAAGGGCCAAAGCAGAGACCAGAACTTCCAGTACCTGACTTCCACACCAGTGCCCTTTCCCCACACCACAGAATCCCCTTTCAAACAAACAGTGCTTATAGCTTGTGTTTCATTAATCTACCAATTATTTCATAGGAAGGGCATTTCTAATGGACAATCTCTGCCTTCCAAGAGACCAATAAAGTTCTATTCTAATTTTAACCACCTAGTAGCTTCGGGAACCAGAGCTCACAAATATTCCTGGAATTATCTACATTGGTGGGACTTTTCTATCAGTTATTCCACAATGGATCTCAAGGACTGTAACTTGAACTTTAGTTCTTCTATTCAAGAATATTCTACCTTCATAACCAGGATAACCAATTCTCTAATTTTTCAAGGATCTTCTTGCCTCATTTTATCTTCACACATCCTGGGATGAAAGTAGGGTGGATACTTACACCTTCATTTATGGATGGATAGGCAGGTCATGTTGCCTCCCACACACTTCTCAGGGCTACTAGGAGGAATGGGATTGCATATGGAAAAGCACACAGTAGTTTCTCAAAAAAGACCTGCTAATCTAAATTGTTGGCCCAGAGAAGTGATTGCCCAAAGTCACATAAAAATAATAGGGAGGAAGGTGGTTTCCTTACTACTGTGTAATTGCTTCTGGAAAGCCAAAGTTTTAGGATGCAGAACATGTTCCAGAAATGCTGCTCTGAGAAAGTAGGGCACCACACTGGCAGCAGATGAACAAGTCTGAATAACTAAACAAAGTACAGTTAGAGGAAGTTTTCTTCCCAGATAGCCCCAGTGACCTACCAAGTCACCCAAAGGAACATTTGCTGTGTCCAGGTGACTCACAGCAAAAGTGTCTGATGGACCAGGCTTCATAGAATGCAGCTTTAGTCACGTCTTCTCTGTGCTTTAATGCAATGAACCTAGCTAAGTTGACCATATGTCTTGGTTTGCCTAGGACAGAGCCAGTTACATCTGTTGTTCTGGCATTATTATTAATAATGCCCTCTTCTGCTCTCCAATAAATTTTTTCTTTTTGTACTCTCAATAAATTATATGATCACCCTATCCATAGACTACACCATCAAATCTGCTCAGCCTGTAATGCCACACATCACCAATCTGCCAAAAACCTGCCCATACAACCTGTTCTCTCCTTTCTTCTCAACATCTACCAGGTCAGCTGATGGTCCTTCCACTGTCCACAATCCATGCCGCATTATTTTTCATCTATTTATATTATCTGTAATTTACTTCAAAATGCCTTCCACTGTCCACATTCCATGCCGCATTATTTTTCATCTATTTATATTATCTGTAATTTACTTCAAAATGCATTAGGAGGGATGGCATAATGGGTGCATAGATGTTAACTTTAATCTGTAGAGACTATTGATTAATATTTGTAGTTTCTTAATCAGGAATACACACTCCACAGGGGGTTAGTTAGCATTAGAAAGACTCTAATCAGAAACCATAACTTCAGAGACACCTACCACAGGCCTTCAGCTTTATTTTTTTTAATCTATTTATTTTTTTTTTTAATTTTTTTTTTCAACGTTTATTTATTTTTGGGACAGAGAGAGACAGAGCATGAACAGGGGAGGGGCAGAGAGAGAGGGAGACACAGAATCGGAAACAGGCTCCAGGCTCTGAGCCATCAGCCCAGAGCCTGACGCGGGGCTCGAACTCACGGACTGCGAGATCGTGATCTGGCTGAAGTCGGACGCTTAACCGACTGCGCCACCCAGGCGCCCCTTTAATCTATTTATTTTGAGAGAGAGAGAGAGAGAGAGAGAGAGCACGAGCAGGGAAGAGGGAGAGAGGGAGAGAGAGAGAATCCCAAGAAGGCTCCACAAATGTCAGCACAAAGCCCTTGTGGGGCTCTAACTCACCAACCGTGAGATCATGACCCAAGCTGAAACCAAGAGTCTGACGCTTACAGTTATGGGTTATGACCAGAGGTTTTGTTAATTAGAATAATGGAAGTTAGAAACCTTTTCTTTTTCATTGACAGCTAGAAATGTGGGATTTTTTTTTTTTTGGCACTGTTTTATGGGCAGCCCTGCCCTTGCACAAAGTATAATAAACTAGTGAGAACAATTTTCTCTTCACTTTGGAATAGTGTCCCTTGGGTTAGGAATCCAAATGGGTCCTGTGTCTTTGTTTATCAGACTAGAAGATTACTGAAATCCTGCCACCAGAACATTGCTCCATCTGTTTCAACATGTATTTTCATACAAGGACAGAGGGACACTACCCATGTTGTTTACAGCACAGGTTATGTGACTGTTTTCATACCTGCCTGTTAATAAACTTGTTTGTGCATGGCAGAATTGAGTACTCCTTGGAAGCATGACTCAACTGGTAAATTATACTATGGAAGCAAGTTAGTAGGAAAACAGACCTATAGACCTTTCCTACTTCTAACTTTGGAGGCAACCAGTACCTACCAAAAATAACTTAATAATTGGCACAAGTCAGTCTGCAAAGAGTTCCATACCTTGTTACATGTTGTTTTTCCTTACTAGATTGCCCCTTCTTCCTATCTCCCATTCCAATTCATTCCCATCCTTCAAAGCCCAGCTCAGGTGCCCCTCAGAGCCAAAGGACCTTCTGATTATTCCAGTCCTTTTGGATTCCTATTCTAAACTCTTATACCACTTAGAGCTGGACACACACAATCTAGTACATGGGGCTTTTTTCTTTCATTATTATTTTTTTCTCTGATTATTTTTGCCTATACACTTCTTAAAAATTGTATTGTAAACATCCTGGGTGTGGAGATGTGTTCTTCCGTTGGATGCCTTTAATGCCTGACCCAAAGGTAAGCACATATTATATACTCAGTAAATACTTGCTGGCTTGTCAATTTATTTAAGGATCTGAACCAACAAGTCTTGAGCCTCCATGTATTTGGACTGGGGCAAGGTGGAGGCCAGCTGAAGGATGCTGAATTCTGGGATGTGGGTTTAGATTTGGTGGTGGAGGAAACAGGGAGCTATCACAGGCAGTTATTGTTACATTTCCATGTGAAATACGGGGCCAAAAGAGCAGTCCCAGAACATCTGTCCAGGGCTGGAGGCCAATGCATATCCTCCAGATGTTACTCAGGGAATCTATGAATGCACTCTTCCTGCTCTGTTGGCAAGGAGGTAACAGAGGGAAGGAGGCAAGATCCAGGGGGAAAACTGATGAAATAAAAGAGACATTATAAGGCACACCTTCAGAGAGCAGCTGATTTATAGGTTCTGAATATTACACTATAAATATCAGCATCTTAGAATCTCAGAGTGAGAAAGGGCCCTTAGAGATCATCTGGTCCAACCTCCTGCCCAATGCAGAATTATTAACTATGGCAGGCTGATGTTAATAAGGATCCCCTGCTGCTTTCTCTGGAAAGCTCCATTTTTCAAGGGTCTCTCCCTCACCTTTATATCCGGTTAGGCTACTGCCCAGAGGACATTTTCCCAGTTCAAATACCTTTTTGTTTCCTTTTGGATTTGCTTCTTTTAAATCTGTTTTCCTTACCAATAAGGCAACACAAAAGCAGGCTGTCCAGGTGGTGTATGTTGTATCTCCTTCACCACCCTCACTTTTCTAATTAATTGGTCCATTTTCAAAGCTGAAACTGGCAGGCACTTACTCCTTTAGGGTCTCTCTATCCCTGCCAAAAACAGCCATGTTAAAAAACCTATTTTATGGCTAGATTTTCCAAAGTTACAGCCTCTCTCATTCCAACCAGCTTGGCAAGAAGGAGGCCAAAACACAGATTAAGCCATTTTCTCCTCGTTATCGCCCCATTAAGCTTGCAAAGATGCTGTGGAAGCCCAGGGCTTCATCTACCTGTTCTGGCCAGGGAGCCAGGAGAGTTTAGCACCTTCCTCTGAAAGGAGCCATTTATTCAGTGAGTCAGGGACAGGCCCCTCCTTTCCTGGCTAGAAGAAGAAACCCTACAAGTGAAGTGCAGTAAATCCTTGGCTGCTTGGAAGCCTTGGAGAATTCCGGTGAGGCAAGTTTTCCAGGTAGCTTAAGATGCCTTTTTAGACTTCAAAATTCAAAATAATTCTAGCTATTTTGGAAGACATTTCTACAAAGTATTTTCTGCATTTCCATGTCTTCTTAAATAGAGTATCCTGACCATGACTTATCCTTTCTTGATTGCTGAGGGTCATCTGTATTGACACTAATTCTACTGGCTTTAATGAATCATAGGAGTTGTGCAACACTGATGGTCACATCCAGAATGCAAAATGCTTTAGATTCTTATGTCTGAATATAATAGCTTTTATGCCACCATCCTCTACTGCAATCAATGAATCTACTTTCAATAGGACATCCTCAAAAGGACATCTCATTTATACACACGACAACATGGGTGAATCTCAAAATAATTATGCTGAGTGCCAAGAAGCTAGACAAAATCAAACAAAAATAAAATAAAATAAAAAAGAAAGAGTCCACACTGCATGATTCCATTTATATAAAACTTTATAGAATGCAAAGTAATCTATAGTGACCAAAAGAAAATCAGTGGTTGCCTGGAGTAGGGGGGGATTACCAAGAGACATAAGGTAACTTATAGGGGTGATGGGTATATTCCTAGTCTTGACTGTGATGGTGGTTTCAAGAGTGTACGTATTTGTCAAAACTTTGAAATTGTGTGCTTTAAATCGGTGTCATTTATTTTATGTCAATCGTATCCCCCCAAAAGGTATTTAAATAAGTAAGGATATAAGTGAATAAACAATAAATAAATAAAAGCTATATACTTGTTCACTCAAATTCCTGTGGGAGCACACATGACTGAAGGCAGGAGGTGAATACTTTGCAGGTAGAGAGAGGCAGGGGAGGCAGGTGGAACAGGGCTCTCAGAACAGATGCCTCCTCAGCTAGCAGTGGGTGGAGAAGCACCTGGTCTGTGGTGGGTGGCACTCACCATTTACTGAGTGCTGCCACGGCATGCTCTTGGCACTTCATGGGGATTAACTCACTGACTCCTTACGATGAGCCCAAGAGGTAGAGGTGCAAATTTTATTTTACTATTTTATAGATAAAAGAAAAGGGAGATGAAGGCAAAGTGGCTTCTGTATATGAGCGGTCATCTAAAACAGACATCCAAAGGACGGTTTCCGATGTGCTAGGAGTTTACAGACCAAGATAGACCCACAGAGGGAAGTACATTTATGTGATATTGTGACCAAAATGCTGAATGACTTTATTTCTAATTCTTCAGTAGGTGTAATGGGAATTTGGTAACTGCTTCTGTGGTTTAAGGGGCGCCTGGGTAGCTCAGTCGGTTAAGCAGCCAACTTCGGCTCAGGTCATGATTTCGCCATCCATGAGTTTCAGACCCGCGTCTGGCTCTCTGCTGACAGCTCAGAGCCTGGAGCCTGTTTCAGAGTCTGTGCCTCCCTCTCTCTGACCCTCCCCTGTTTATGCTCTGTCTCTCTCTGTCTCAAAAATAAATAAACGTTAAATTTTTTTTTTTAAAAAGTTGTAAGAAGTTTTAAAAAAACACTAATATCTAGGGTGGTCCTCATGGATACAGAATATGTAGCTACTACACCTCATTTCCCAAATATTGCCTGTGCACCCTAGTTCTGCTGGCTAGTGTTTAAACATCATTAATAAAGGATTAACAAAATATTCTCATCAAACAGGCAAAACAAAATGCAATTGCTATTTGGATTCCTAATATGCAGACTTACATTTACCATAAAAGGCGATGACTGGGATTCCATTTTTACATTGGCTCTTCTATTGTATCACTGATTACATACAAATCCTGAAGCAAACAATTCAGCATTGACCAGGCCTCAAGGGACAGATGCAAAGGAGCAGAATGTGGAATAAACCAGAAATATTTCCTTTACCTTAAATTACTAGTTTTTGTAAGAAGAAACTGCAACTAACGTCAGAACCTGTTATGTACCTTCATAGTGTATCATATACCGCTAGGTATAATAAACTATATATAGCCCTCAATTTAAAGCCAGTCTCAGTCATTCTCAACAGACACTTTTATAAAGTTAAAGAACCATTTCAAATATTATTATGAATAAGTGTCAGTGCTGGGTGGGCCTGGCACTCCATAAACACTTATTAAATTAATGAATGGAGTCAAGATCCTGTTGCCCAAAAAAAAAAGCACAGCCAGTCAAGCATTACACTTTTTCTCTCTTTTAACAAGGCATCGTTAGGACTGATGGGCCACGAGTCTTTAGCCCTTTGAACCTGCCATTGTCCACAGCACAGTGTGGTGCTCCTCAGGAAACTTCAATAAAGATTCATGGCTTAAGTGATTACAATTTACTGACTCCATGATTTTTCTCAGGACCAGTGCTGGGACAGGTCCTCTGTCATTTTCTATGTATACTGTTCTAGAATATAAATTACACTGCCAATACAAAATAAATGGCATTAAACCATGCATTGAATTTTAAGGAAATACCCCAAAAATGCCTTTCACATAGTCCCTCTTTGCATTATGCCTCAATCCCAACTACTTCTTTACTATTGCAGAGACTCTATATATTCACCCTTAGAGATGTGCAGCCACTGGGTCTGTTGCATGAGGTAGCCACCACTACAAATAAGGATTATATTATTTTTTTGCCTCTCTATCTAAATATTTTCATCTCTCAGTTCCAGACCACTCTGCTTGATCCTCTGAGAGGGCAAATAATTTCTTCTGTCAATGGATATGATTCCCCAGAAGATACTGATGCATTTGGGAGTATAATTTGGCCAGGGAAGGAGATAACCTGAAACCACAAACCGCCCTAAACACTCTATTATTAACAAAGAGAAAAAGGCCGAATTGAGTTGGAGAAAAGCCTTGCTGAATGATAAATTGCCAGGCCCTGTGTAGCTCAGAAGGTTTCACCCCAGCTGCATTTTTATGAATTCTTGAGGAAAGAACTTTGAAATGGAAAGTCTAATAGTCAGGATTTGAATGGCTGCATTTGCTCCCTAAGGTGGCCTGAATCTTGAGAAACATGGCTGATAAATTCACCCTGTACATCTCCCCACTCCTGACCCTGTAGGCTTCTCTCCTCATGCAAAATTGCATCAGTCAAACTTCTGCCAGTACTTTTATTCCAGTTTAAGCTGTGGACTTAGTATATAGCCATAATTCCAGAAACTTCTCTGGAAGCAGTTGTCATTCTGGGTGAAGGCTTTGACTCAGCCTTGCAATTTTTTATACCTCTTCAGTTTTATTTTATTATTTTTTTATTCTCCTTGAGTTATGGTTACCTATTTGTTTTATTTCCTCCCTTCCACTCTCTTGGAAGCCTCCTGAGAGATGTTTCTACAGTATCCATCCAGGTCCTTGATCGTTAGTGGACACATTATATCTTTGAAACATAGAATTGACTGTCAAGGGGAAGCCTAGAAAGATGAAAACAAAGTGACTCTACCACACTGGTTGATGAGAATGTTATGACTGACTTTAACTTTAGAGAAGATGTTTTAAGAGATGAGACAGCAGATGTAGATTTCAAAGGGGCAAGGACTTATCCTCTACAGACAGCTATGTACTTCAAAAAAACAAAGATTTTGTTTGTTTTTGTGCTTTTGGTTGGGGGAAAATAGATGAAACAAGAATTCAACAATGTTGATGATATTCAAGGTGAGTGATGGTACATGGGGTATATATACTATTCTATTTTTGTATATATTTGAAAGTTTAAACAATTTTTAATTAGATAAAAAGTAGGAAAAAAAGAGAGACTGCCCTTAGAAACTGGCCAACCAAGGGACGAATAGCTTTCTTCTGCCTGTTAGAATTTTTATGCCATTTGAAAATGATTTTGTGTGTGTTTAAGTGGATATTACAAGAAACTTCACTTTGGGTCTCATTTCATGAGGCCCCAAATCTGAGAACAAAGAGAGTTAGGTGTCCATATATTCTAAAGAGAGATGCCAGAACCTCTATTCAATAGTTGCTAGGAAGGTGGCTGTTGTGGGTCAATATGTGTCCTTTAAAAAGAAATGTTGACGTTCTAACCCCAGGTACCTGTGATCTAATCCTATTTAGAAATAAATTCTTTGCAGGTGTAATCAAGTTAACATGAGAGCATGCTGGAGTAGGGGGTACTTTAAATCCATTGGCTGGTGTCCTTATACACAGAGACACTCACAGAGGGAAGAAAGCCATGCAAAGACAAAGGCAGAAATCAGAGTGATGCATCTGCCAGACAAGGAATGTCCAGAGTTGCTGGCAATCACCAGAAGCTAGGAGAGGCATGGAACAGATTCTCCCTCAGTGTGTCCAGATGGAGCCAAGTCTGCTGATACCTTGGTTTCAGACTTCTATCCTCCAGAACTGTAAGAGAATAAACTTCTGTTGTTTTAAGCCACCAGTTTGTGGTAATTTGCTACTGCAGCTCTAGGAAACTAATTCAGTGGCCAAACACTAGTTCTGCTGCCCATAGCTCATTATTCATCCTTCCTCTACCATATAAGATGGGAATTTAGAGGGAGAAGTCTGGGGAGAATAGATCTCTGCAGAGAGAGTTTCCAGGAAGTATGGCTCCCTTCCACTCAACTCTTCACATTCAACTAGGTCAAGGGGCTTCCAGAAAACTGTCCGGGAGCTTGACCTGTATCATTAGATTTTGAAGGATTCAGAGCCTGGTGCCTGATTCCCAAGTGAAGATGTCCAAAGACTGCAGCACCTGTAGTGGCTGAGGAAAGAGTGAGGACTGTGCTGGCTTCCAAATATTTCCTGTGGGTTAGAAGAAAGGCCAGTGGATTCTGCAGAAGTGACTAGGAATAAGCTCTTCTGAAAGGATCCTGCTCAAGAGCTGCCTGCCAGGATGAGGGAGCCACAGCAGAAAGATTTGACATGAGTTTCGCCACCAACAGCTTGAAATAAAGGGAGATTCAAAGTTGTTCAGACACAGGTATCAGTGTACATAGAAACCATTCAGGGTTGGACTTCAGAAAGGAGAAGACTGACAAAGAACTCATAAAAGTGTCCCATGAGAGAAAGAGCTGGTATTTGTTCACCTAATTCAAAATGAGCCCAATACAGTAGAGACAACTTGCTACTAAAAGCTGTGTTCTTTTCCTCAAATTTTCTTTCCTCATTGTAGTCAATCTTGAGGTCTGGAGTGTAGAAAAACAAATTCTATCAAGAATAAGGTCGGAATGAGAAAAGGATATAAAACAGATTATGTATACCCCTCCTTCCCGAGTTCAAATGGTGTGGAGCTTTTCACCACTTTTGACCCAACAATTCAATACCTCAAAATGAGACTGTCTGTTGATATCTAAAAATGACTTTGAAAACTAGGGGCTCTGAGATATCACTAAAGACAGAGATAGCCAGTGGCAGGAAGAAATTAATTTCTTTCTTTCTTACACCTTACTCAGCCCAGCTTGTTCAATAAACCAATAACACTTGCTAGTTTTACCATCTCTAAAATAGTATAGGCTGCCTAATGGTAAGAACTATGTAATGTATGTCTTTAGTCATTTCATCCAAATGTCTAACAGAATCTTGGACATAGAAAGACCCAGCAATAATTTTAGCTAGTTATGCATTTCTTATGTCCCTTGGGTTTTATGATATACACAATCATTCACATACTTTTTGAAAATGCATGAAGCACTTCCATGTTTGTGGATGTGTGCTATGTGTAATTTAATCTTCTCAACAATCACATAAGTTCAGGAAGACAGAGATTACTTCAGACATCTAGTTCAAGAATGAAGATTTAGCTTCTCTAGCTAGTGAGTGACAGTGAAAGACTTGAGCCATGGTCTTCTTATTTCAAAGCCAATGCTCTTTTTCTCCAATACAAGCTTCCTATAACTGGATATGTTTTGGGAACAAAGGGTCTTGGGGTCTGAGACAGAGCAGCAAATGATGACTCTGGATGACAAGGAAAAGATTTCTCTGGTAATATCACATCCATGTCTTCATATGTGTGTACTGAGCTTGAAAAGAGTGTATTTGTGCTCATCCATGAGCCCATATATTCCCATGTCCTATTTGGGGTGGCTGGACATCTTGCCTTCCTGTATAAATCCCCCTCATTCAAAGAGAGGGACCATGGCTAACATTCCATCTCGATCCCTTCTCAGACCCTGGCAGCCAGGCACCATCATCACTCATGCACAGAAATGTTTTCCCAGCCTCCCATTAGAAGACCATGTGCTCCGAAATGCAGCTTCAAGCCTAGTGATGGATTTTCCCCAAGCCACCCACACTCTTTTGCCTGTGACCAATTGCACAATTTCAAATCCATCTGGCTTGGCTTAGGGGTGTGGTTGGAATCCAAAAAAAAGTTTGTCTTGATGCATCACAAACACAAAGAGTCACAATCATAGCTGTGGGCTCCCTAGTCCCTTGCTTGACCCCACTGAGTGAGCTGGCTATGACATCAGCCCTGTTTACTTTCAAGGTCTCATCTCATATCCAAAGACTCATCAACCAACCTGGATCTGACCCAACTTCAGTCACTGGGATCCAAAGTTATTTAATTCTTTGTGCCTCAGTTTCCTTATTTTTAGAATAAGATAGTCATTTCATTTTTCAGGCTTGTTAGGAAGATTAAAGGAGATTATATATGTAAAGCACTTGTCACTGTGCCTAGCATATAGTGTAACCTCAATAAATGGTAAAGATGATAATATGATATTAAAAATAAGTTATAATTATTACTACATTGCAAACCATAACAGTTTGAAATCTGAACTGGTTATCTTCCTAGTTAAGTTATTTAAGTTTTCCTTGGCTCCATGAAAATTTAATGAGCTAAAAAGCGTGTCACATGTCCCATTCTATCAATTTTTTCCCAAAATCGACATCTATAGCTGGTTGAACAGTGTGCCAGGCACTGTGGGAGCTTCAAAGGGGAGGAAGACACACTTCTAGACTTGTAGAAACTCGGAATCTCACAGTGGAGATGAGGTGTACACATATTAAACTACTGAATGACAATATAGTCTAGTGACAGTTTAGGAAAGTTAAAAAAAAAAAAAAGTCTTTTTTTTTTCCCAATCCCACTGAAACTTGTCCCTCCTTAGAAATTACTCTAGCTATAGGGGCGTCTGGGTGGCGCAGTCGGTTAAGCGTCCGACTTCAGCCAGGTCACGATCTCGCGGTCCGGGAGTTCGAGCCCCGCGTCGGGCTCTGGGCTGATGGCTCAGAGCCTGGAGCCTGTTTCCGATTCTGTGTCTCCCTCTCTCCCTGACCCTCCCCCGTTCATGTTCTGTCTCTCTCTGTCCCAAAAATAAACAAACATTGAAAAAAAAAATTAAAAAAAAAAAAAAAGAAATTACTCTAGCTATCAATCATCAGCTTTGGCCCCAGTGCCCAAACATGTTTCTAAATGGAAACTATGTTGGGGCACAGTTTTTTCTATTAGTACAGGGAGTTGTTATCTGCAAACTGATGGTTATATGAAGATCTGTTAGGGAGAGGAAGGAGGTCACCAGCATAAACCAGCATATAAACATACACACACAGAGAATCCCCAAGTTCAACTTCTTTGAAATGAGCTTGCTCATTGTCTTACAAGAAATACATAATTGTGTGGCCGATTTCTCCATCATAATCTGCTCCATAATACGGAAGAAATGCTACCTTGCCAAAGGAAATAAGATGTTGGCAATCAACACGTCTCCTCAGACCTTGTCAAAAAGCCATAACTGTAACAAAATAAACAAATAGATAATCAAAACACTCCTTTTCCCTTTCCCCTTGTTGTCTCTGTCTCTCTGTCTCTGTCTCTGTCTCTCTCTTTTTTCCACTTTGAATGCTCCATTAGACTGTAGAAGATTTCACAGTTTTCTCCAGCTCTGGAAAAATCGTTAGGCCCTTCTGCTGGTCGGCTTTGGAAACATTTGGAACAAATTATCTCTACTTTTGGAATCTGAATAAAGGAATGTGAGCCTCACTAGAGAAATGTGAAATCTAGGGTGGGATTCGCAAAAACGGTTTAAGGTTTGCTTTTGCACACATACTTTTTTCGAGTTTGTTTGGGTTTGGAACATAGTACAAGAAAAATAACAGGACTTGCAATGTGCTTTCCATAATTCCTTTGCTTTTCATAAAACCCACTGGCCCCTCCCCCAATGCTCCATCATCCCCCTCAGAAGCTTTCCAGCTTGAGTGTCAAGCATGCCCTTCTTACATAACATGAAATCCACCAATTAAGGTAAAGCAAGAGGAAGGAGATTTTCTAAGGATTTACTGTTGACCCAATCTCATGTATGCTTTTTATTATGCTACCAACTTCATGATATCCAAACACCCCCTGGAAAGAAGCTGACATAGCCCTCCGAGGGAGTTATTTGAGACTTCATGAATCTCAGTATTGAGTTGTCTTATCTGAGCCCCAAAGCATCTATATTAGAGCATAATAACTTCAGTCCAACTCAAGACAGTTAGGTTCTGACAGGGTTGATTTCAGCCCTATTCTGCTTTTCAAGACTTTGCCCATCTTTTCTACCCAGGTACTGTGGTTGATATTTAGTGATAACAGCATCGAAGTCCTAAGAGGTTGAAAGATAACACAGTCATCTTCCTGGGCCACAAGGTGCTTCTAAGACATTTTTCCTGGAATTTCCAGGCTATGTTCCCTTCCTGCTCAGCAGACACAGCACCTTCAAGAAAAGAAGGCACTCATTTCACAGAAGAGGACAAAATTAGGAAGGTGGGGAGAGAGAATTGTAGAACCTCTGCTTTAGAAGCGAGAAATCCTTATGGAACAACATTTTTTTTTGTCCTCCACTTTGTTTTTCCAGTTGCTAAGGGAGTTATAGTGACCACACCTGCTTAATCTTCTGGACAGTCTATTTTCAATGTTCTCTTCAGTTATCCACCTTCAAACATATTTGTCAAATCATGTCCTCATTTTTAGTTCAGAAAAATGTGGACATTATAATATTTCTACAGTTTATAATGCCTTATTCAGAGGTTCCCTAAGACCTCACCAAACCTCATTATTTCTTTCCTTCATTCCTATGCCACAGCTTAGTTAGTTAAATATGCATCACACTCAACCAATAATAGTATAAAAATGCCTAGGTTAGTTCACCCACTACTGAATGGTTAAACACATGTGGTCTATACATACAACATAATATTATTAAGCCTTAAAAAGGAATGAAATTCCTGATACATGCTTCAATATGGATGAACCTTAAACATTATGGTAAGTGAAATAAGCCAGACACAAAGGACAAATATTGCATGATTTCATTTATATGAGGTACCTATGCTAGGAAAAGTCATAGAAACAGAAAGTAGAAAAAAGGCTACCAGGGAGTGAGGAAGTAGAGAAAAAGTAAGTGAGAGGTTGCTGTTTAATGAGTACAGAGTCTCCATTTGGGTTGATGAAAAAGTTCTGGAAATGGATAGTGATGATGGTTGCATAACACTGTGAATATACTTAATGCCACTGAATTGTATACATTAAAAAAACAGTCAAAATGGTAAATTTGACGTTATGTATATTCTATCACAATAAGAAAACAAAGTTTTGGGGCTGCTGGTTTGCAGACCCTTATTACTGGCAAGAAAGCCTCATATGCACATTCTTTGGAGTAAAGAAATACATTACGGCTCCTACCAAGTAGGTGGCAACACTCATAATAGAAAATTGTGGTGCATAGAACCTTACTCAAATGAAGGACATTTTGGACACAGCATCTGTTTTTAAGAGCAGGACTGGGTAACTCTTCATTGCCTTCTTCCATCAGGAACTTCCTAATGAGGTTTCCTGCACTCTGGATAGGAACTGATCAGGAAATTTGTAAAGCCTGTCTTAGGTCTGCTTATCCAACCTGCAGCATGAAAGAGGTTAGCCACGAAGAAAGGTCTGCCTTCATTTCTTAGCACTTGAGCTCAGGAAGCACCGGAACTAGAGCTCTATTTACCCCTCACACAGTAACCAGCCCACTAGTAAATGGAACCAATGAAGGGCATGGTACTGAGCAATCTGATGCCACCTTCCTGTCCAGGAGTGTGAGGGGATCAGATGAAATTACTAGAGAAGGGTATGACAGAAGGGCAAAGAAGCAGGGGAGAAAGATTTTTGCTCCTGTCTCCAACATAGCTCACTTGCTGCCCAGAGTCCTTTCTCTTCTTCATCAGTGTCTTTTCATACATTTTGGGGTACTGATGATATAAGCCCCAAATTCAGTGGAATGCTCCTGTGTTTTGGGGAAAGTATAGTGAATCTGGAGATGAAGTGCCACCAAGAGAAAGAGGGTAATCACTATTCATGAGAATCAGAGCCAAATTGTAGCACTGCAGAGTAAAACCTGTGAGGAACATGCATTCAGGTAGAAATGCTTCTAACAGAAAATTGTGGTTCTGGGAACTTTACTCACATGAGGTATATTTTGTACAGAGCATTTCTTATCATTTTGCCTTCTGAAAGCCAGAAGCAAAAAATAGTTTAAAATAAAGAACCTCATCCTGGAAGTCTGTCCTTTGACTTAGAAAAGTGGCAGGAAAGTGGGAAAGAAAGGCTACTCAACTAAGTGTCAGGGGGGCTGACACTTTTGCCTCCAGGTCAGTCATGTCTGCTTTACTCCTCAAATTCCCCATTGGACAAATGAAGGACAGGTCTAGAGTAGTGATGTAAACTGGGGTGTGCTCTGGAATGTTTTCTAAAAAGCATTTATGTGTGGGTTCTCCTCCCCACTTTGTGATTCAGACTCTGTATGTGTGTGTTGGGGGAGGACAGCAGGAAGTAGAGAGTTGGGAGGGTGGTGCACACACATAGATTTTGAAAACAGTTTCTCTGGTGATTCACCATGTATCCCTGGTTAGCATCTACTGATCAAGATTATAGCTAAGGTCACTTTCCGTTCTAATATTCTTAAGATTTTATAAAAACAAAGACTGACTACCTACTAAGGCCATTAAATGTGGTTTTTATAAGGATCATATGAGAAAATAATGCATATGGATGTCCTAGAATATGGTACTATACAAATGTAAGCACTTATTAGGGTTCCCATAATTCTGTGCATTATTCAAGTAGTTCATCAAATATTAAGCATACCCTCTTAGATTAGAATTCTGCAATGATAAGTCTAGGGAATAGGATCTACACTTGGCACTTCTGCCTGAGTTTCTTTTAGGAAGAACATTTGCCAGTGTAATAATATCCCTGCTTGTTTTCTGATAATGTGAGTACATGCAAGTCAAAAGAGGATAGCCCTAGATATATACCCATTTTCCAGCAAAGCTAAGCCATGGAAAACCCGGACCTACCTAAAATCTACCCATTTTTCTCAGTTCAGATGCTGTGTGCCCTGAAAGCTTCTTTTTTTTTCATCCTGAAAGTTTCTAGTCTTACTGAAGAGATGGGGGTTATTTGATTGTCACTACCCTATTCCCAGAAGCTGATAGCCATCCTCATGCCCTGGCCTCTAGAATGACTCTTAAAGTAGAGTTGGTTAGTATGCTACAAAGGAGAGAAGTCTTTGCCTAGAAACCTTCATTTCCATTGAGCTAATGAGAGTGCTGTCACCTAAATTTTCATTGTTTTAAGAGCAAGTGGAGGCTGACAGTTTCCTTTCAAGCTTGAATGATGAAGAGAAAACATCCCACAGCCTCATCTGGCTGGCTTGCTGCGAGGTAATGAGCCCTGTGCAGCACCCATCTCTGCTAGACTGGGATGACCTTATGTCTGGTAATGCATCAGGGAAGAGTGAAAAACGCACTGCGGGTCCCGCCAACAATTCCCCCAGGACGTGCTGAATGTGCCAAACAGTTTAGTAAATAGATCTCGAGTTACCGTGTTGAAACCTATTCCAACATATTGCAACACAGAATGTCTCAATCCAAAGGTCATGCTTCACTTTGCAAAGACCCTGTGTGAAGGGGTCCAGGCAGTGGCTGGGGGTGGGGGGGAGTGAATGGAGGTGAGGGTCAGGAGATAAAATATTCGTAGCATTAAAAATAAATTTCAAAACCTTCCCTGGCTAATTGCATTTTATTCCCAGTCAAGCAGGGGATTTCATTTGCTGTCGGTCTTTGTTTCAAGACTTGCTGGAGTTTCTTGGGATAAGATGACAGCACGATGTGGTGTGAGAAGGGGTAGATGGAGCTGGGCAGTGTCCTACAAAGGCAAGGAGAGCATACATAACTGATGGGGTAAGGCCAGGATGGAGTTCAAAGGGCTCACCTTTCCTGATCTCTTCTCTTTCCTTTCCTCCCCTCTTCCTCCCTCCCTCCCTCCCTTCCTTCCTTCCTTTTTAAATTGGCTGTTTATTTTTCCTTCCCTGACTTCTTGCTTTCTTAGCTTTTGTAGTCCTTTGGAGGACGAATAAAAGAGGACTTAGAGCTATGAATATTGCTTAAAATAGTTGCTGGACATTGCTTGGGTGCAGAGAAGAGTAAACGGATTGAAAACAAATTGGTTAAGTGTCCAACTTTGGCTCAGGTCATGATATTGTGGTTTGTGGGTTCGAGCCCTGTGTTGGGCTCTGTGCTGATAGCTCAGAGCTTGGAGCCTGCTTTGGATTCTGTGTCTCCCTCTCTCTCTGCCCCTCCCCCAGTCACACTCTCTCTTTCCCTGTCTCTCTCAAAAATAAACAAACATTTAAAAAAAAAAAATTTGGATCAAATCTGGCTTTGCAAGTACAGGTAACCAGTGGCTGCCTCCATAGAGTGGTTTGAAAAATGCCTGGAGAAGGGACATCATGCTTCCACCATTATTGGCTTAAATACTGAAGATCCTAAACAAAGTATTTACTTTGATTCGATGGATACCTGGTGACCAGCTATTATGTTCCTAGCGATGTATGGTATCAAAAAGTTAATACTTAACTCCAAAGAGCTTACTCCCTTTTGAGTGATGGACATATGCCCCACTACCCCCACATGTGCTTACATTGCTTGTTCCTGCTTTCAAATTATAATGTCTCTTTCATACTTTCTCTTTTGCTCTCCTTCCTACTGCCATTAAACTTGAAATCTCCAGAGCATGCATTTTACACAGAGTGCTAAGCATAGTTCAACAGATATCCCTGAAATCAATAGTGAAAACAGAAAGAAAAACCTGCTACTTTCCAATGTTTGTTAGTGCAAAAGCCTGAGAAACCATGATGTATTCTGGCGGTGGGAGGTGAAAAGGGGTCAGGCTATATACTGGTGTTTGGAACTTGTCTTGGCAAAAAAGTCCATGAAGATGAGAACCTTAATTTATTTGAGTGGCTGCATAGCAACAACAGTCTGAAGAAGGAAGTACCCCACTGCTGTGGGGGCATCCTCAATCCTCAGAACATACTGACTCAATGACATTAGGTTGAATCTTAATAAATTGGTGATATTTGACTGATTTTGACCTACAAAAATGACAATTTTCTAGGGTTCAATCTAATACAAAGCAGAATTTGAAAAAGCCCATAATGGAAGCAAACAAAATCAGAAGAATGAGAGAGAAATACATGGTTAGATTTAGGAATCTGTACTTCTTAAACCTCTATTTCTTTCTGGTTATAGACTGAAAATAGATCCCCAAATTCTTATGTTAAAACCTCATCCCCAATGTAATGATATTAAGAGGTGGGGTCCTTGGGAGGTAATTAAATCATGAAGGTGGAGCCCTCCTCAATGGGATTAGTACCTTTATAAAAGACACCTCAGACAGCTCCTTCCACCATGTGAGAACACAGTAAAAAGATAGCTGTCTATGAACCAGGGAGAAGGCTCTCATGAGACACTGAATCTGTCAGTGTCTTGATCTTGGACTATCCAGTCTCCAAAACCATGAGAAAATAATTTCTGTCATTTACAAGCCACCCAATCTGTTTTGTTACAACAGCCCAAATGGACAAGCACACCTCTCTTCTTCCCTTTGGCCTTCTCAAACGTATTACATATTTATGGGAAAATGCTTTAAGGGGGGATATGGCAGCTGGCTGACAGCAAGACTCCAAAGGGTGATGGTTAACACAAGGGGTGGCTTCTTGGAAGAGGCCTAACATAAAAAACAGGGAGAAATCATCAGGAAGTTGAGTGGACATCGGAAAATAGCAAAATTTGTTGTTCTGAAATTCTGTTAACAGTTCACTAAGGTTATTGTTCCAACAGTCACAAAATGTTTGCATTAGCTAGAATGCATTAAGGAATATATACAGTATTTATGCAGCAAAATCACAGCTTGGTTTCCATCACAATTTGTTTACCCTGTAAAAATAGTCTTACGAGGTCCACAAGTTCTGAATTACACACCTCAAGACCACTCTACATTAAGATGCAGCCAGGTGGTGTTTTTATTTGTTTGTTCTGCATTTATGTTAAGCAGGATCAAAAGAAAATTGACTCAACTTGGCATTCATCCCTTTTGTCTAATTTTGTGTTTCAAAAGAATTATTAGAAAAAAGTCTGTGATCTCCAATTTATCAGTTAAGCATTGGGGATAACTGGTTATGTTGGATGATTTTTAAGGTTCCTTCCAACTCTAGGATCTTCAGATTCTCTGATGTAGTAGAAAAAGCACTAAGCTGGGAGTCAGGGTTCCAAGCTAACCATGCAAACAAATAGCTGTGTGAGCTTGAAAAGGAGACAAGACTTTTTTGTTCATCCACAATGGGAGAGGATTAGACCAGATATTGCATCGTTCAACCCAATATTCCCAGGAAGGCTGAAAATGAAAGAGGAGACTTTCCTAATTGCAAATGGGAAAAGAGGAGGAGGTAGATCAGAAAATGACATTTTCTGACCTGAAGTGTTATGAATCTACCTGAAAGGTCAAACAAATGCATAACATTTATCAGATTGATGGTATTCATTTGGATGGGAAATTCCATGTCATAAAATGTTACCAAAGTTCCAGTCTACCTTTCCATGTGTATTGATATTTTTAGCTAATTGTCAATAGGTCTGCCCTTGGAAATGTTTAAGCCCTCAATTAGTGTTTGCTATTATTCCTCATTTGGAAATAAGAGCTGACATTCTAAGTTGACAATCTTTCCAAATGGCCAGAAGCTCTAATGGTCAGGTTCTAACCAACCAACCTAACATATATCTAGCACTAAATTATGTAATTTGTCCTATCTACAAATGCAAAGTGTGACTATCCCAACAAGGAGGACATTTTTGCAGCTGGATAAAATTAATAAGATAAAAAATTTCCCATTTAGTCCTACCTTGAGCTGCTCCAGAATAAGTCCTGGAGAAAAGACTGTTGTATATTTTAGAATTAACATCATATTAACTTTATTTTAAATATGTGTTCCTCCATCAAAAACATCACCAATAGATGTGAATGACACTCCTTACCCCATCTTGTTTCTCTACCACTATGTCCCCACCTCATCCTCAACCATAAAACAAACCAAAACAAAGCAAAAAGTCAGACTTGCTAAGTTTTCAATGACTCCATTCACAGGGCATTATAGAATCAACCAGAGAGAACATGCTGGAACCTCCCCACCTTCCTGTTGCCTAGTGCCCTTCAGGAGTCTCTCCAAATGTCCCTCTTCTCTTTGCAGCAGCTCTAAAAATAGAGGATGGCTGCTCAGTACAGGTGCTGTTTGTGAAAATGTTCTTCTTGCATTTAGCCTGACTGGCTTAGTGATTAAGGCTCTGCAGACACTCAGCATCCCCTGGACTCTGCTGTGTCAGCTCTTCTTTATAATGGTGAGGGAGCTGGAGGGTAATTCTGGGACTGCTGTTTATAGGGACTCTCTTTCTCCTTCAGAACACAGAGCAGGCTTTCTTCCTTTCTCATCCCACCATCAAGAGCTTCATGCTCCACAACAGCCTGGAGGGAATCTCAAGATGAGTCTGCAACTACAGTGCACCCCAGAATGAACTAGCTTTTTCAAACGCATCTACTTTCTACAAAGAACTGGCACACATGGTGGGGGATAAAAAATCAGGAGACTAAAAGTATAGCTGGCACCTTTTGGACCTTGCAATAATTATATCCATAAGATCATAAGATGATATCTCACGATGGAAGTTTATTGATCATCGGGTCCTGGGGTTGTTGAACCTTAGCATGCTTCACAATCTTACCTGGTAAGTTTGTTTCAAGTGCTGTTTTTCATGCCCACTCCTTAATACTCTGATTCAGCAGGTCTTGGGGAAGCCTAGGGATCTGCCTTTCTAGACATGCATCCAGATGATGTGGATATACTTGGTCCTCAGACTAAACAGTGAGAACCACTTCTCTGAATAATTCTCTTATGTAAAGATGAGGAAAGTAAGACTCAGAACATGGAAGCAATACTTTAACTAGGGCTTCAGCTAGAACTCTGGTTTGCTGTCTTCTTGTCTAGAATTCTTTCCATATGAAATCATATGGTTTCCACATGTTCAAGCCCATGAACACTGGTGATGCAATATTCATACAGATGCTGTTGAGGTCAAAGTTTAAAAGGCACTTTCGAATGAGAAGCAAGCTTTCTCTTCTGGCAGTGCATGGGGAGTATAGCCATATGTCCTGACCACTGAATTTTGGTGGTTCCTTGGACCAGCCATTACACCTTTCCAAGCCTTATATTTCAAAACTAGTATAACAAACCAACCACCCTTTCTTACCTTATGATAGCAATTGATGTGGCATGGCTGAAAGTACTTGAGCTGTGTCCTTAACTGGGACTCAGCTGAAAGTCTGGATCCCTCCCATGATCTCTGCCAGGCTCAAAGGGTCCAATGCCAGGATCACTGGACCACAAGTCAGGGTAAGCCTGATGCACTTCCAGAGATCAATAGCCCTGGTTTGTGACTGACAGGGAAGTAGGAAGACACTTTTTCCAAAAAACACAGACCATCATGACTATGGGAGATTTCTCCACCAGGGAGTCCTTGTCTTTGGAGAATAAGCTCCTCTGGGTTTTCTTTCTTACCACCCCATATGAATAGGTTTGTGTTCTGTGACTTGTGGGTACCTGGGAATTCTTGGCCTTACCATGAGGAAGGGATCCTGTATACAAGGGCCAAAGGGTACAAATCTTTAAATTTAAACCTCTTAGAAACTGAAAACTATAACACATATTAGAAATCCTCTAGATCAAACTATCCTACTTACCCCACAGAGCAATGAAATAAGAGATAAGCAAATATATAAGTTTCATATAAAGGGCTGAACTTGTGGAAACAATTTTTAATATTTTTGTAACAATTAGTGAACAGACTAGAAAGGTAGTCTAGAAAACCTCAACTAGAAAAAAAGGGGTGAGGCATAGAAGTAGCACTTGCAACTAGGAAACTAGGCCAGTTGGGTGAATTTGCCTGAGGTCTCATAGCATTTTAATAGCAGACTCTAGTTTCTAACTCTTCGGAATAAAGCTTTTTCTAAGACATCAGATTTCCCAGTTTTGAAGAATATCAAACCTACCATAGGACAAAGTATTTTTCTCTTCTCTCCTTGTACGTAAAAGGAAAGAGCACATTAATTGCTAATGTTGTTTGTACTAGAACAAAGGTGAGAACCCAGAACTTCTGGAAAAATTACGTATTTGATTGAAGTTATTTAACTACAACTACTACCTCAGCACAGTGATTGAGTTAAGCACAGTTTGATGATGTTGGGACTCTGGGCAATTGCAGATCAAGTGTGCCTTGCAGGGGACCTGGACTAAGAGAATAAGGTGTTTATTGGGATAAGGTGTCTGACTCAGACGAAGTCTACAATTGGTTTTCAAAATCCCAGATGGACTCATTCATTTACTCAATATATATTAATTGAGCAGCTCCTAGGTGTCAGACATATGCCAGGCATTAGTGATTGGCTGATGGACAGGATGGTCATGGGCCCAGTTCTCCTGATACTGTACCTTATAAATGGTGCACACAAATAAACAGTCTTCATCATACTATGTGTGTGAGCAGGGTAATGTGAGGGTACAGAGAATGTATATCGAACCAAGCCTGGGAGGTGGAGAAGAGGTCAGAGAGGTTTTCCCACAAGAACTGTTATGTGCCAACACTGTGCTAGGTACTAGAAAGGTAACAGACACTGTCTTCAGGTGGTTTCCTGTCTAGAAGGGAAGACAGATCTGCATAACTGGGTGATAAACTCTGTCACAGGAGTTGGGGAGAACTCCTGTGCCAGGGAAAAACCAAAGAGGGGGCTGTAGGTCAACGATCATCAAGAAGAACATCTTTGAGCTGAACCTCAAAGCATGGTAAGGAATTTTCCAGGTGCAAGGATATGATTGGAGTAATAAAGAGGTCACAAAGAGGAGGCGAAGCACATGGAAAGACTATAGGTAAGGGTCAGAACTGGGTAGAATAAGAGGAGTGAGAGGTCTTCTCCTATATGGAAGCCAGCTTGGGGCTTCCTTGGCACAAGTGAGGAGTGTGTGCGGTGATAATAATGCAGTATCCACGTACTGTAACTTGGATTCAGGTTCTCCAATTCCCCTGACATCATCTTCATCGCAATGTACTCAAGTGTGGCTCAACATCTGGCTGTGCATTTGGCCTTTCCTGAGACTCCAGAAGACCTTGCAAGCAAGCATGCTGACTGGTATTAAGTGATACCTATAGGGGCGCCTGGGTGGCTCAGTCGGTTAAGCGTCCGACTTCAGCTCAGGTCACGATCTCACGGTCCGTGAGTTCGAGCCCCGTGTTGGGCTCTGGGCTGATGGCTCAGAACCTGGAGCCTGCTTCCGATTCTGTGTCTCCCTCTCTCTCTGCCCCTCCCCTGTTCATGCTCTGTCTCTCTCTGTCTCAAAAATAAAATAAACGTTAAAAAAAAAAATTAAAAAAAAAAAAAGTGATACCTATAGCCTGTGGAGGATCTGCCCAGGAACCAGGAGTACAAGGTATGGGGTCACAATGTAAATCACGGACTGTAGGTGAACAGAGTCAAATCTGGGCCATTTACAGCTTGTGGTACTCTCCCTTCCATCCTAGGTACCCAGATACTCAGAGAAGCCCTCTCAGAGGTTCTCCAGGGCTGGTGTTTTCTCAGAACAGTCTCATTTCCCCAATATACCTTAAGGTAAAGCAGCTGGAAGAATGGAAAAGGTGTAGTGGTTGTCACTACAGATCCTCAGGATGATATGAGAAGACATGCATGAAAGACTCAGTGTTCTCCTAGGCTTGTAATGGGCTCCCTAAATTGTTGTATGTCTCCATCTATCTCCTTGGGCCCTAAAGGGTAGTAATCAATTATTCTCTAACCAAATAAGGTATTTGTGACTAAAATTGGTTTAATCGTTTTCCATCTTAAGGGATTTCTGAAGCCACCATGATTTAACTCCAAGGAATAACTCTGTAACCAGATGGTTGATCAGTAACCAGCAAGGAAACCCAATTTTGTACCAAGAGGCTTATTTTAGATATCTTAGTGTCTACACTAAAAGCTGGCTTCTCCCCTGTCCTCGGAGCAGTGAATCTCAAGGTTTGGTCTCGGGGTAGGACTTGTATCTGAATCACTTAAAGTCTGCCATGCTATTTCCCACCACTTTGAAACTGCCCCTTGTTACAGGGCATCATGGGTGGTTAGCACCAGAGCTTGTCATAGTTCTAAGGTGGGGCACGACCACTATGGGAGGCTGTGCAGGTGGCCAATGAGGTCACTTGAGGAAGGGAAAAGAATCCCAGCTTAGTTCCATACTTTAAACTTAGAGCAGTAAGAGGAGCATGGATCAAAGGTCAAAAATGTATTCCATGCACCAATATGTCTTTGCCCTGCACATATGGAGACACTGTCCAGGATCTAAAGGCCTTTCTTAAAAATTATACCTCTCATCTATGGAGAATTTTCCCATGGTCCAACTCACTTGGGTAGCAAAATCGTCATCAGCTCTGAGCCTGTGCCCATTCCTTCCAGCTGAAGCCTGTCACTCAGGAGAGCAGTGGGCTGGGACAAATGGCCCGGTGTTTGCAAAGGCAGCCCAAACCTGAACCTTCCCTCTCAGGGACAGAGAGGGGGCAAACTGCTTTCCCTAAATATTTCTGGCCGGTTCTCTCCAGTACCAGGCAGGATCCCAAGCCTGCCCACGATGTGTCTATCCCTCCAGTCTTTGTTGCCACCTCCTCTGTGCTCAGAGCCAGCTGCCTCCCACTCCTGGAAGCCTGCCAGCATCACCCTCCAAAGAGGCGCGCCTCAATCAAGTTATTTATTCACCTAATCAAAAAGGAAATAATGTATACAATTTACAGTCTTCCCAGGTCCTAGCTCCCACGAAGACTGGGGAGGGGGAGCTACAAAAGAAAGCAGAGCTCTCCAGGTGGGGCTCTGACAGCCCCCAGTAACCCCCTGTTTGGGGAGATGAGCCATGAGCCCCACTGTCCAAGTGGTCCAGAAGCCCCTGCCATGATCAAAAGGAGAAAATGGACAAAAAAAGAGGCCAAGCTCTGACTGAAGCTGTGGATAATGTCATAAAAACAGACCAGTGATACAGACAGAAGGGGAGGCATCTGCTAAGCTCAGGGCATTCAGAATGTGGGGCCCGGGGGATCAAGAACCCCAAAAAGCATGGCACAAGCTGAAAGCACACACTGGCTGCCTTCGTTAGGTGTGTTCCTTTAAAGCTCCATGTTTCTTTCTGCCTCGAGCTGTGACCAGAAATCACCCCTTTACCAGATCCCAATCTCCTTACATTCTGCCAGCTCTTGTTCATCTTCCAAATTTCAGCTAAAATAACACTTTTGAAGGTAGGCTTTCTCTGGTCTTCCCATCTAAAAACAGTCCCCTGGCTATTATCTCTCATAGCTTACTAATCTTTCTCTCCCTAACATTTCATATGGTACAAATTATATAGCCATTTGCAAACTTATTTGTTTAAGGACTAACTCCCTCAGTGGATTATAAGCTTCAATGGAGCAGAGACAGTTCTCTTAAGATCTTGAGGAGCTTAGTACCATGCCTGATGGCACATACTAGATGCTCAATAAACATCATTTGTTATGATGTAATGTGTTCTGTATTTTAACCATTTATTCGTTTGTTTATTTATTTTAATATTTATTTATTTTTGAGAGAGAGAGACAGAGCATGAGTGGGGGAGGGGGAGAGAGAGAGAGGGAGACAGAATCCAAAACAGGATCCAGCCTGTCAACACAGAGCCTGATGTGGGGCTTGAACTCATGAACCGTGAAATCATGACCTGAGCCAAAGTCGGTTGCTTAACTGACTGAGCCTCCCAGGTGCCCCTTAACTACCTATTTAAATACTTTATCTGTATATCCAGATTATAAGTTCCTTGAACAAAAGGGGATGTGGATCTCATAATACTTTATACCCCCAATGAACCTAGCAAGTTCAGTTTTAATCTATATGGTCTTTTTTTTTTTTTTTAATTTTTTTTTTCAACGTTTATTTATTTTTGGGACAGAGAGAGACAGAGCATGAACGGGGGAGGGTCAGAGAGAGAGAGGGAGACACAGAATCGGAAACAGGCTCCAGGCTCTGAGCCATCATAAGCCATCAGCCCAGAGCCTGACGTGGGGCTCGAACTCACGGACCGTGAGATCGTGACCTGGCTGAAGTCGGACACTTAACCGACTGCGCCACCCAGGCGCCCCAATCTATATGGTCTTAATACAAAAAAAAAAAAAAAAAAAAAAAAAAAGTTCTGCACGTGGTCAGGGCTGGATGAGGCACTAGAATGCAGTGGTTCAGAGCTCAGACTTTGGAATTGGCTGAACCCAGGTTCAGATTCCTCAGCTTCTTTGAGTCTCTGTCCTCCCATCAGTTAACATAATGCTTCACTTCATAGGTTTGTTGTGAACATAAATGAAGAAACCATGACTAACACAGGGCCTAGAGTCAGCATTCTTCAAATGGGAGCTCTCACTAGCTAGCTTTTGGGAAAACATATGGATCGGTGTTGGCTATTTGGAGCTACCTTCATGGAGCAGAGGCCTCAACTTGGTTCTAGAAGGATGGAGAAGGTTGGTGAGTTGAAGGTGAAGGAAAAGCTCTGCCCATGGAAGCACAGTACAGCAATGAGTCATCCAGGTCATGCATAGAGGTTGGTGACGTCACAGGGCAGAACACATTATTCCGGAATACTGCTGTATTCTTCTTGGCTCCTCAACTCAAAATTCTCACACTTGGAAAATTTCAAAGGTCCAGGGAGCTCCAAGCATCATGAAGGGTTTAGAATGCAGGCCCTCTCCACTCTAGAAATCCCTAAGGAAAAGACGTCGTCGCACGGGGTCCTCAGAGGCACTCAAGCAGTCACTTTCTTTGCAACACCACCACCAATCCAGTTCCACATGTTAGAAGATTTTAAATACCAGACTGGCTGATTCATTCAGTGAAATGACCAGCTGTGCGGCTTGGGCAAGACACTGCACCTTCCCTGTTGGATTATCTGATATCTGCATCCTTCTTCCTCTAACCTTCCCTTCCCTCTGCCTGTCCTCTGTGGCACTGCAGCAGCAGGAAGCCTCCTGATGGCTGTCATTTACTCGGCCCATATAGGTTCCCCTGCTTCTAGAAGCTTTCCCTGATTTCTCCTCCCTGCAGCAAACAAGATCCTGTTCCTCTTATTGCCAGGCAGCTAGTGATGCACTTCCTGGGGTCCCCTCTTGCATGATTCTCCTCTTGCATCCTAAATCCAGGCCAGCATTTATAGGCTCTCACCTTTTCTCAAATTCTAGCCTATCTAGTCCATACAACTTGGTAACAGCTTCCAAAAGCTAATATGAAATTTCCTTCTGGGGATTCTCACTGTATCTTCTCCTGGAGTTTGTGATGCACCAGAAGGTAGGGACAGCATCTTACTTATCTCTGTGCCCAAGTTCTACTCCCTCCTGCCGAAACTCCAGCCTGGTGTCTTGTACGCAGTAGGTGCTCCATAACTATGGCTGCTTTACTGAGAGTATTCATTTCTCCTAGATTCCCAGTTCATAATTGTAGCATTGTGGAAACATGCTGCTTCTTTTATCTTCAGGTCACGCAGCCCCACCTTGTACTATCACAAAATGTGCTTTTTCTCTGCCATTGCCAATTGTCAGTGGAGCAAGGCTGTCAGGCCAAATAGCCCGTATTTCATGGAGGAATTGATGTGTGTAGGGGAGACAGGAGAGGATCTTAAACCCAGAGACCTGAGGCCACATTCCAGCTGTGTGACCTTGGGTAAATCCCTCAACCCTTCATTGTCCTACTGTCCTCACCTATTGTTTAGGAATGGTTAGCACAGTGCTTTACCAACAGCAGGATGCTGCTTCAATGTCAAGTTGCATTATATAATTAATATCCCTACTTACAGGGATTGTGGCCTCCTGGAGGATAGGCACAATCTTTGTATCTTCAGTATTCGGTATAGTAGCCAGCCCAAGGCAAGGCCTTAATGACTATTTATGGAGGCCCCACTGAGAGCATATACAGCAGTGTCTCTTAGACCAGAGTCAGGTGGCTCTACCCTATGCTTTAATAAATTAAAATAAGACTGGTGATCTTGCTTTTCCTTGGAAAGAAATAGCAGTCATCCCTAGGACCAAAGAAAGCCTGAAGGGTAGAGATTTGTTTTGCTCCACTTTGTTTTTTTGTCCTCTATAGCCTTGAAAGATATAGCTACAACTTGCCTCTCCCATTGGACTCTTGGTAGTTTAGCACACATTCAAGATATACTCTGTATTGGACCTGAGCTGGTCACTGGTAAGACAGTGACAAACAAGGCAAGTTTTCTGCCATCACAAGGATTTGCATCAATGACTTTGGTTCTTCTGCTCTTCTCCTTATTAAGAGGGAGCCTCAGATATTTCCAAATACTGGAATTCCCTTATTAGATTTTTAATAATAAAAGCAGGACAGATGGTAAGTGAAGGCAAGGGAATAACAACTCTCCTTTCTGAGAGGACAGGAATATCTGGGTTCACATACATGCACATACAAATAATCTTAATATAAAATCACAGCAGAAATTTAGAATATTCCAAATAATGACACTAATAATAGCTAATGTTTACTGAACACTTACCTTCTGCCAGGCATTGTTCTAAGCACTTTACATGTATTAACTAGTTTGGTACTCATAATCTTGTTAGGAAGAGTGTGCTATTGTTATCTGCATTTTGCAAATGAGGAAACTGAGACACTGAAAGGCATAAGTAGTTCATGCAATATTATCTAGCTAGAGCAAGGATATGAACTTAGGCAGTCTGGCTCTGGGTTCCTGCTCACAAGGTAGCAATCAAGAAGGTAACTGGGTTTACTTTATAGACTTGTTGAGAAATGGTGTAGCAGAGAGTAGTAGAAGGGTGGTGATGTCCTGGAGTTCTAGGCCCTAGTCAAGCTACCGACTGCTCCTCTGACCCTAAGCCAGTCACTTTTCTTGGGCTTCCATGCCTTCGGCCACAGAGAAAGGAGGTAGTCGCTTAGTGCCAAGTTCCACCTCTGCATCCTCAAAAAGCTGCCTTTGTTGCCCTCAACAGAGAAGAATCCACTTAGCTCATCAAATTAATCCATTTAGTGTGGATTAGGTAGTTCTCTCTTTCCCTGGAAGAAAACAGCTCCGCAGGAGGCCAGGGGTATCTCCAAGCCAGAGAGCGTAAAGCCAGTTGCCTGGCACTAGCAGGTACCCATTTGTCTTGGAAGAAAGGTCTGGGCACCAGTCCTGGGCATCGTGGGGAGAGTACCATGCATGTCCTTGGTCAGCATCACTGCCCAAGTGAACCGGCTTTCCTGTGACTTTGGTCTTGGAGCAAAAACCCCACACCTGCAGTCAGCAAATATCGTACCCCTCTATGGTCTGCAAATTCCAGGATGAGAAGCTGGGGTGGGGGTGGGGTGAGGCCTGAGAAGGAGCCCAAGCTTTCTCTTTGGCTAAGTAGACTGGAAAACGTGAAATTAACACACATTGTTTATTTCACGCTCTCAGCCTTGCCTGCACAATAGCACAAATTAAATTCTGCACTAACCAGACGAGCAATTAGCCCACAGCGAAGATCGGGCTTTCAGCTGATTGCTGAGGCATTCCATTCACACTATTTATGAAGGGAACAAACTTACTGAAAATATTTTTGTAGCAATAATTTTTTCTGATACACATTTTCCCCCAATTTGCTGCATTACCCCACACTTCCTGGTATTTGAGATGATTTGGCTAGGTTTTCTGAAGAGCAGTATGTAGTTCATCAAAGAGAAATTCATCTTGGGTCAATACCCAGTAATTAGCATCATTTTCATTGAAAATGAAGCTGCTGTCATTTTGGGAAAAGCAGAGGTTTTTCCCCTCCCCCCCAGTCTGAAGGTAGCCTGCAGTAGGATCAGAGATCTTGCTGCATCAAAGACCAAGCATTCTAAATCGTAGTTTATTGTCTCTCATACTTCCTGATTTCCATCTCCTACCAGTAAAAATAAGACCTAACATTTACTGCAGACATATTGTGAGCAAACCACTGCTCTAAGCATTGTTTATATAGTAATCACCCAATGAGAGGTGCTGTCATTGTTTTCACTTCATAAATGAACCCAGTGGAGCATGGAAAGGTTACATAGCTTGCCTATCCACAGCCACACAGCTTGTAAGTGATGGAGTAGGGATTGGAACCAGAGCCCATGTGTTAACCACTGTGGTGGACTCAGCAGCATGAGGATTTTGTTACTCTTTATTCAAGTTCCCAGCTTGAAGGCATCCATATCTCTTTTTAGATAGAGTTAACTGGTCTTCAGCATCAACGGTTTATTCAGTTTCTGTTTCCTCTTGGCCCAGCTCCTCCTTTCCCATGACCTGGCCTCTGAACAGTCTGCCACCCTCTCTCGACCTCAATTCTCTGGACCTTCCTAGTCCCTGCCAAGCACAAGTCCCAGATCAGTTCTGCTAAAATACTGCTTGTGATACTCCTTTGCTCACATGGTGAACTTTGGGAATGTTGTTGGGCTTATCAGAAACCTGGCTTAACAGCAGTGACTGTCAGTCAGATGTGCATGTGCACCTGAATTACCCAGGAAGCTGTTCAATATTTCAGATGCGTGGAATTTGAATGTCCAGTGATGCAGCAAGACATTTGGGATTTTTGAAAAGCAATAGGCTTTAACTACCTTTACTTAAAAATTCTCAGATCCTATAATGGGACTTAAGATAGTGGTTATAAGTCCAGACCCAGCAGCTATCCTGCATAGGTCCAAAGCCTAGCTTTACCACATAGCAGCTGGAAGATTTGGGACAAGTCTCCTAATCTCTCTGTGCCCAGTTCCCTCATCTATAAAACAGATAAAAATACACCCACTTCATATGCAATTGTGAGAATTAAATGATATAAGGTATATACAGTGCCATATAAGTATGCCGGTAGTCTTACTGGATGATGATTCAGTTCCTTTGCTTGGCATTCAAGACTCCCCATCAGTGGTTCTGGCTTTTCACTTTAGCTTTTGGTACTACCATTCCCTACTACTGACTCCTTACCATATGTCTACTTCTGCTCTAACATATATGTATACAAAGTCTTTTAACTTTCCTTATTCCAGCTTTCTTATGATAAACAAAATCCTTATACTTGCTATCTCATATCTCAGTACCTCTCAAGTGTCTGAAGCTGGCAGGTGCAGAGTAAAAATTTGTATACACTTGCACCTCTGGGCTTGTGAACTTTACCTTCTGGATCTAGTCAGTAGCCATTGCCCTGGGCTTCCCTAGGTCAATGTGTGGCTCCAAGGGAAACATCACCACCTTCTCTGTGCTATGTGCCTATAAGCTCTTCCAATGGAACTGCTCTAGTAGACTCACTGGCATTTGCCTGCTGGATGCCTGGGCTTTCAATATTGCCTGAACTTCCCTGGCTAGCAGGTCTTCATATCCTTGTCCAGGCTGTCTGTATCTTCCTGTCACCACCAAGTCAGCAGGGCACATCTCTTGGAGCACATCTTCAAAGCTGGGTTGACTTTCTGTTTCTATTACTCTAACCCCAACGCCACTCTTTAGCCTCCATCTGGGCCACTGCTTGTGGTCTTCACTTGCTCTACCATTTAATGGCAGGTTCCTTGAGAGGATGGAGTGTGTCCACTTCCACAGAACCTTATGATCACATGTCTTGCTGTTATATAGACTGACACAGTGCACACTTCAATTACATCACCAAAAGCAGCATACGTCCAAATTACAAACCCACTTTACCTGTACATTGCCTCCATCAGCATTAACAAATGCAAAAGGATTTCCTATGGATGTCGCATGGCACCTAGGATAGCTATTTTTTACAAACCAATGCCTAGGCAATATTGACGAATGGCTGAGAGCAGCAGAGCAAATTCTATTCCTGGAGAAGCCTGCCTTCCAGTTCAGACTGTGTGGCTTGGTCGAGGCACTTAATGTGAATAAAGTTTAGTTTTCTGCACTCTACTATAAATTAGAAGCAACAATATCTATTTCTGGCAAAACAGTGATGGTCTTGCCTATCAGACTGGCAAAGTATGATATTACTAAGTGTGGATGAAGAGGTAGCACCATGGAGTCCTTCGACCACTGCTAGTAGTGAGCATAAAATGCCAATTTGGAGAGCAATGTGTTCATACCTGGTAAAGCTGCACATACTCCAGATGCACAAATTCTGTCACCTAGTATTTCAATTTCTAGAGAAACTTGGGCTCCAGGAGCCAAGTAGCATGTTTGTTGAAGCATTGTTGCAACAGCAAGATGGGAAAGAACCTACAATGTTCAGCAATAGTAGAATGAGTAAATATATAACATATTAATTAAAGGGAATATTACAGGACATAGAAAAACATGAACTATAGTCACATGTATCAATATGAATGAGTCTCAAAACCAAAATGTTAAATGAAATAAAAAATCAGGATACCTACATTATGAACAGCATATATATGAAGTTTCAGAAAACATGAAATTATACTATGTGTTGTATAGGGATAGACACAAAAAGGAATGATATATATGACATTTAGAATAGTGGTTACTTATGGATTAAAAGAAGGGAGATAAGGTGGGGGTCATTTTAGAAGGGTACATAAGTTATGTATCTGTAATGTTTTATTTCCTAAGTTGGGTAATAGCTATAAGGGGGTTCGTTAAGTTATTAATTATACACTTTTGGTATGCCTTAGGTATTTCATTTTAAAATGAACAAAAAAAGGGGTGCCTGGGTGGCTCAGTTGATTAAGTGTCTGACTTCAGCTCAGGTCATGATTTCACGGTTCATGAGTTTGAGCCCTGTGTTAGGCTCTATACTGTCAGTTTAGAGCCTGGAGCCTGCTTCGGATTCTGTGTCTCCCTCTCTCTCTGCCCCTCCCCAACTTGTGCTCTGTCTCCGCCTCTCTCAAAATGAAATAAACATTTAAAAAAAGAGAAAATGGGGGCACGTGGGTGGCTCATTCAGTTGGGTATCCGATTTCAGCTCAGGTCATGATCTCCCGGTCTGTGAGTTTGAGCCCCTTGTGGGGCTCTGTGCTGACAGCTCAGAGCCTGGAGCTTGCTTCAGATTCTGTGTCTCCCTCTCATGCTCTGCTCCTCCCCCGTTCATGCTGTCTGTCTCTCTCTCAAGAATAAATAAAAACATTAAAAAAAATTTTTTTTAAAAGAGAAAATGTTATGTAAAATGAGCAAAAAAAAAAAAAAAAAAAAAAAAAGAAATGAAGAAAAAATAAAAAGCTCTGAGCATCATAAGCAAGTATTGGGCTGCAGAGAAAAGTATTAGGTTTCAGTGACTCTTCACTGGACAGTAGAGGAGTCAGGGATTTATGGTGAACACAACAGTTTGTCCACCTTGCAATCAGTCTCCTCATCAGTACAGCAGGGAACCCCAATGTCCTTGCTATTCACAGAGTGTTTGTGAAGATTACATGATATAATAACTCTTCCAGTGCTTTCTGAGAGTGATGGTCACCCATGGTAAGAGGATTCCTGAAGTCTAATAGGAAGAGAAAGATTAGGAAAGTGAGCACGATCAATACCAAATCACCTAAAAGGTATTTGAAGGAATAGAGAAAACTCACTAGAATAAGGAAGCTTCCAGAATGACATGATCACAGTTTTGAAACTTTTGGACATCTACTCATGGCCGACATCTTACTCTGTGTAGGTCAAGAGGGTAGAACCTAGACATGTGAGCAAATTCTTCAGGGAGGAGAACTACACTGGCATATAGAGGGAGGGAGAATTTCCTAATAAATTTCTCAACTGGATCAGGAATTTCTCACTGGATAGGAATCTCCAAAACTTAGGTTGAATTCTACCTATCAGAAAAAAACAAAACAAAACAAAACAAAACACTTGGAGAACATAGAAGGGAGAAATAGATGACCTGTGGATCCCTTACAAGTCTGAGTCCCTTGTTCAGTGGTCCCAAAATGCTCTGAAATACCTCCTTGTGTGATCATGGTTATGGAAACCCTAAAATAACTGAGCCACTCAAATGACGTCAGGAACTGATAGGAAACAACAGATGGCCTCAGTGGCATTTAAAAGTGTTATGTTTTTGCTATGTTCAGAACAGGGGGAAAGAAAATTCTGAGTATAAATCATAAATATTAGCTTTACTTAACCAATTATTTTTATAATGAAGTTATTATTTGGCCATCTGGATAAAATCATACTGCAAAAAGGATGGCAAGGCAACCTGGGAGGAAGGGAGTGAGGCAGAACTAACAGCTCCAAGGACAATCAGCTCCCAGATTCCAGTATACAAGTATCCTCCTTCTTGGCAAACTGTGAATGAGGGAAGGAAAGCATATTACAGGAGAGGCAACCTCACAGGAGACAAAATGCATGGCAGCTACAAAGTATGTATAAGAGGATGGTTCAGGCAAGCTCTTCTAAATACTTTCCTTTTTCCACTTACTGATTCTCCAAATTTTACTATTCTAGAGACAATATAAGAGTGGCAGCTCTAGGGTCAAACTTCTTGGGTTGAAATCCCATCACTTAATAGGTGATACCCTTGGGAAAGTTACTAAGATTCTTTTAATCTTAATTTTTTTTATCTGCAAAATGGGGATTTTAGGTAGAAAAGTACACACACATGTGCACACCTACACACAGAGTTTACCAGGTGTAAGAACCCATTAAGTGTTGGCTTTCATAATTATCAGAGCCCGATTCTTCCAGCCTTCTCCAGTGTTATAAGTTTTCAACAACTGTCCTTATCTCAACATGAATGGCCAAATTATGTCCTTATCCTGACAATGGGATTTTATAGGAAGAAGAAGAGCATAAAGGGACAGACATGGCTATTGAAGGAATAAGAGCCAAAGTGGAAGACTGGAGGGAGTTCTGCTTCCTTTGGTGGCTTGAATATAGCTGAGGGCCAGCCCTTCTAAGAGAAACATGTTCTCCATACCATAGCCATGTTGCTTACCTCTGAATTCTATGGGCTTCCCTGGTGGTCAGCACTTCCTGGATGGATTTTCTGGATGAAGATTCTGAAGCTCTCAAGAGAATGAAGTTTCCAGGTCACCTGGGTGGCTCAGTTGGTTAAGCATCCAACTCTTGATTTTGGCTCAGGTCATGATCTCATGGTCTGTGGGTTTGAGCCCCACATCCAGTTCTGCACTGATCATGTGGAGCCTGCCTGGGATTGTCTCTCTGCCTCTCTCTCTGCAATCCCTCCCCAGCTCATGTGTGCCTTCTCTCTCTCTCTCAAAATAAATAAACTTAATTTAAAGAGAGAGAGAGAGAGAGAGAGAGAGAGAAGGTGTCAAAGAAGCAGAGGGAGAAATTGTTTCTGTTGCAACCAATGCCAAAATGAAGCTTCTGTATCCCAAAGTGCAGACCATGAACCTCAGGCACTCCTGAATTGGCCTGGCTACTTTTGCTCTTCCAATTAGCCTTCTGATGCTGAAGGAGAGGGACTGCTTTAAGAAGCAAGAGGGAAATGAGAATAGATGGTTCTTATGGTCTCTAGAAAGAATACCTGAGCAAGTTACTGTAGTAGAAGCAATGATTCATTCTTAGACCAAGATCTTAGCTACCATCCAGGCCAAATCTTCATTTTCCAACTGAAGAAACTGGTTCTCAAGAGAGTGCAGTGGCTTTTCCAAGAGTCCCTAGGTGACCTAGTGGCAAAGCTGGTCTCCTGACCTAGGTTCTGCACTCTTTTCACTCAAGCAATGGCTGGAAAACTGGCCACTGACCAAATTTCAAGCTAAGCATGGTTTCTACATGTTTACATGGTTAAAAAAAATCAAGAAGAATGTTTTGTGACATGTGAAAATTACATGAAATTCATATTTCATTGTTCATAAGCAAAGTTTTATTGGAACACAGTCACATCCATCCACCTATGTATTAACTATGGCTGTTTTGCTATAAAAGCACAATCAAGCAGGTGGGACAGAGACCATATGACCCACAATGTCTTTACAGAAAAAATGGCCCCTTATAGAAAAAGTTTGCACTAATGTATGTTACTCCTATGCATTGAAAAATAAATTAGAGATGAAAAGAAGAAATAAAATACCTTTAAAGAACATAGTTTTAAAAGTTCCTTCATGTACTTTGGACTTGCTTGTTCAGAAAATCTACTTGGTGCCTCTTGCATACCCAGTGGCAGAATATTCTCCACTCACTTCGGTGGGGAAGTTAATAATGAGAGTGTTAATTTGTGTTCCTGACCAATACCTCCTAATGGGCTCTACTCTCCTGGGTGAGGAAGGACTAAAAGGAAGATATGGTTTCCCTATCGGCCAGTGAGAACCAAGGACCCTGAATACCCCAGTCCCTTCCTTGCTGAGAGGATCCTGATCAAATGTTATTGGATATTAAATATGCATTACTGCAAGCATTAATTGAGGATTTAATATGCTCCCTAATTAAAATTTGGTGGAGAGAAGTTCATCATATTTAGAAACACAGTATTAAAAATCCTCAGAAACTTAATAAAATTATAAATCGGAATATCTTCTCTGAAATTAATGAGCCAAAATATTATAGCCAAGCAGGAGTCAGCCGTGTCTGGAATTCTGAAGGTCATTTGGAGTCATAAAAATGCAGTTTTCAGTTTTATGGTTTCCGAACAATAATAAGGCTGAGAAGAAATCTGGCAGAAAAAAAAAATCATCTCTGCTACACACAGCAATTAATATAATAAGAAGCCCTAAGCTGGTGACTAAGGCAGAGAAGCTGGTCTAATTTAGAGTTCTAAATTTCAAGCAGTGGGTGGAAGTGTGATAAGTGGTAGGGTCAGATGTGTCTGCAGTGATACATGGTGGCTTGGAGGGAGAGGGTTGTAACAGAGGGTGCGGGAAGAACAGGAAAGGAGAGAGCATCAGAAAATCAGGGGGAGCATGTCCTAATAATAAAACCCATCCAGAAAGGATCAAGAGCCCCAGGAAGCAGTGAGTTCATGCTCACTGGAAGAATTCAAAGCAGAGACCTAGCTAGGGTGGAGATTCCCACTATGGGTGGAGGTCAAACTAGATGACATCCAAGTGTACTTCAAGATTAAGATTTTGAAATCCTTTGACCTTGGAAAGATACATTCTGCTAGGAAGTGCCAATAACATTAAACAGTTTGTTGGCTTGATTTACTCTTGGGTGCACCAAAAGACAGTCGAGGACCTCAGACTCCTTCCTTAACACATGTGTTCACTTAGTGCTGTATCCTGTATCTCCAACAACAGCACTTTTTCCTACTGTTCACCCAGCCCTGCTGCTGGTCCCGCAATGCTTTGGCCTCCCCTACCACATCACCATTAGCTTTCTGTATCTGGAACAAGTTCCATCTCTCCCCAGGACTACTGTTAACGCAAGCCCATCAGCCCTGTTCCCAACCTCTGTCACAGGTCAGGTTGCAAGCACTCACCATGCATTTGGCCATGAGCACTATTTGTGGAATGATTCCCAGAGGTGGTTTCTGCCTCTCAGACAGTCTCTTATTGACTCCATGAGAGCAAGGAAAACACATAAGTATTCTCTAACCAGGCTCCATTTGATCTGTGTTAGACATAATTGATGTGCTAATGAAGAGTTATCCTATGTTCCTAAATGAAATAGGGAGCAGGAGCCTTTACCCAGAGGTGGTTCTTTAACTCTGTGGGCCTCTGAGTCCTCCTCTCTAGCAGATGAATACAAACTGGAAGCATATGCTGAATCCTGTCTGCCTCTCAGGGGATCCAAAGGTAGCACTATGCAGTAAGCTTACTTTCTCCTCTTTAGCACTATGAATCTTGTCTCCTCTCTAGCTCCCGATACCAGCTATAGATCTTCCATTCATTCCTTAGAGAATGATCACTGTTTCACCAAAGAATGATCACCCTCCCACCACACAGACCACCTACTACCCAGGGTTTGCATTTAATAAAAGTTCCAAAGCCTTAAGTTAATTGCTACAGAAGTGGCAAAGTGTATGGAAGGGCCCAAATGACAACATTTGTACTTTTGTTATATGTTCGTGAAGAAAATATTTATGTACGTGTGTGACTGAAATCCTCTTGCAATGACTTGTTAGTCTTCCTAGGGGTCAGTGGCCCATAGGTTGGAAAACTATTCTACATCATTAAATTTCATTTATAGAAAAAGAAAATCCTGAGTAATATGATCTCTGGGTCATCTTTTCAATGAGTCAGGATGTCAAGTAATTAGAAAAACACTTCAGTTATTAATTAATTATCACATTTTCTGAAAGTTTCTGCAGTTTGCAGACAGTGCTTATAGTAGATATATGTAGATAGTGTAGAGAGTACAGTTTGTGATAGATACTTTCATGAGCAAGGAGAATACAACAAGTATGAGACATAGGTCCCATCCTTAGAGGGCTTGGAGTCTGGTTGAGGTCCCACCAGACACACGTAAACATAAACCAAAGGCATCTATGGAGAGGACCAAGAGACCAGCACAGGAAGTAATAATGGAGACCAGGTGAAGCCATGCTTGTTGAGCTGAAACAGCAAAGAGTGACTCCTTGGAGACTCTCTGGAAAGAATCGTATTCTAACATTATTGACATATCGTATACATACTGAAAAAATGGGAAGTGGGGAGCCTGCCAAGTCTTGAAGAGTTGGGTTTCTTGAACATTCAGTTTTCTCAAACTGTTCAAAGAATGCACATTTTAAATCATAATTGTAATAAATTAGAAGTTCAACTGGTGTGTCATTATTAGCATCTTTTCATAGAGAGGTCCAATTACTCTGCTGCTACAGGTATGTGGAAGGCTTTCAAGCACAATGCATATTTAACATGTCGGGGTCACATTGTAAGTGCTTGGGGATGGATGCATCATTGACTGATGGGGACAGCTGGACCTCACTCCAACACTAGTGTTATAGACTATGATCTTGGTATAAAGCTTGACTCTTGATCTTTTGGCCAAATGTAAGAAAAAAGAAACATTAATAACATACAGAGAACAGACCCACTTTTAAAGTTGCACGGTGTATATCAACTATTTGACTAGCCTATAAATTGATTTGCCAAGGTGGTTCTGCAGTGAACATTACTGTGACATTTCAGACCCACCAAAAAAAGAACACAAAAAATCATGGAAGAGGGCAGAGGTGTCTCCTCATCTGGCACATCATAAGTCAAGTCTGTATACATTTCACATAGATAAGAGCAGCCACTACAGGTGGCTGTGCCCAGAAATGTCCACCATAGAAGCCTTGTCTCTACCAAGCTCTCCATCCCTGGACACTTCCATGAAAGTTCCTTGATGCACAGTGATCTTGGACCCTGGCTTTGACATGTGACAAAAAGATTGCCTTTTATCCATAGTTACCCAATACTGACTTCCACAGGAAGGATCTTTCTGAGGAATTGTTTTGGTAGTTTGTTTGACTGGTTAATGACTTTGAACAATGATCACTCACTGCTCTATATTTTTGCTAACAGTTTCCATGCACATGTCCCATCTTCTCACTTATATTACATGTATTTTATGAGTAAAGACTGAATCTGAAATGTAAGAGATACAAGCAGTGGCTTGTACTAGGATGAGCATATGAACTTACAAGAATAGTATTTTTCTTTCTGTAATAGAAGCTGAGTTTCTGTTGGGTATAGAAAGAAGACCCTGATCCAGGACTTGATAAAACCAAAGAATGGATAACTAAAGAAGAAATAAAGAAGGGGTGCCTGGGTAGCTCAGTTGGTTGGGTGTCCGACTTCAGCTCTGGTCATGATCTCACAGTTCATGGGTTTGAGCCCCGCGTCGGGCTCTGTGTTGACATCTTGGAGCCTGGAGCCTGCTTTAGATTCTGTGTCTCCCTCTCTCTGCCCCACCTCTGCTCATGCTCTGTTTCTCTCTCTCAAAAATAAATAAACATTAAAAAAATTAAGAAAGAAAGAAAGAGGGGCGCCTGGGTGGAGCAGTCGGTTAGGCGTCCGACTTCAGCCAGGTCACGATCTCGCGGTCCGTGAGTTCGAGCCCCGCATCAGGCTCTGGGCTGATGGCTCAGGGCCTGGAGCCTGTTTCCGATTCTGTGTCTCCCTCTCTCTCTGCCCCTCCCCCGTTCATGCTCTGTCTCTCTCTGTCCCAAAAATGAATAAACGTTGAAAAAAAAAAATTAAAAAAAAGAAAGAAAGAAAGAAAGAAAGAAAGAAAGAAAGAAAGAAAGAAAGTCCCCATCTCTGGAAAGTATAAGCAGCCAGACATACTGGAAAGATTAGGTAGAGTGATGGGAAAAGAGCCAGGGGGCCCAGACAAACAGACAAGGGGCCTTACTCCATAACTTCCTGAGAGAATTTTGACAAAGTCACTGTCCCTCTCTGGGCTTCAATGTCCTCATCTAGTGAATAAAGTCATTGGAAAAGCTACTCTGCAAGGTTCCTGCTAGTGCAGATATCTGCTAATTCAATGGCTTCCAGCTATCTACAAGTGAGTATAGACCAACCATCTACTTATTCCAAACCTCAGCAGCCAGAGACACCATCATGTGAAAATAGACCTGTTAGAGATCAACCAAAGTATCTTGAGTTGATAAAACCCACAACAGCCTCATTCAGGACTAGATTATGTGACATTTTTCAGAGAGGTACTAAGCACAGACTTGGTCTCTTCCTCTGCAGGGTCTCCTGTGTAGATGAAAAGAGAGGAGACATAAACATAGATGATAAGCATTACAGGGCAGAGAGGGGAACACGAAATAGAGTGGCCATTGTAAGACCTGGAAGAACCCAACAGAGGTAATGAGACCTGAGGGCTGGCACTGAGAAACAGGCTTCAGAGACAAGTGTTCTTTGGGTGGAATATTCAGGGGAGGGCCTGACCTGGAAAACAGGAGCATGGAGCTTTGTGGGGGTGGACGAGCAATATTTTAAACAAAAGTAAATATTCACGGTGGTGAGAATGTTTGTGGCGCATTCAGGGATTAGTAAGTAGACCAGAAGGCTGTAGAAAAGGTTTCCGAAGAGGAGCAACAGGAGACTATACAGGGTACAAAAATCATCCCAACCGATGATTTGGCATTATGGAGAGGAAACAACCTGCTCGATAGATTGCATTTTCCTTTCTCAAAGCTGTTGCTTTGGCTTATAACTTCACCACACAAACAAACCAGTTTGATTGAATGGAGCAAAAACAAAATTTCTGAAATCAGTCACAAATTCTCTGAGCCAAGAGCAGGCACAAATGTGAGTGTCTGTGATGCCAATATCCACTTCTTAGTTTTTCTCAGCAACTCCCTCTTTCTTGGTAAATAGGTAGGCAGGTCAGGCCTCTTTTAAAGGGTAAAGGAGAAGAGGCTTCTGGATGGACCTGCCACGGGTCCATGAATGGTACAGCCTCTGGCCAGCTCAGGTGGGACTCCAGGTCCTCCTTCTGCTGTGTCTGGGGGACCCTAAGTTGTCTTTATTCACTGGCTTCTAATCCACCCAGTATAGCAGCTCAGTGAGGTCAAAATAGCAGAGTTGAGAACCACAGGGCCAGTATTAGGTTCTAGTCCTGACTCAACTACTAGCTGTGGTATGTGACCGTGAATAAGTCCCCACTAAGCCTCAGTTTCCTGGTCTCTAAAATGGGGTAATATTACTCTGCCCTCCTTACACAATTGTAAAAATGTTTTATAAATCATAAACTTTTTTAGGAAGAGTGGTAATCCTTGAGCCAGCCAGCAGGCAGATGATTTGCTTATGTAGGAAGTCACATCATCCACGTTTCATTGACCCCAACTCCTACCCAACCTTCAAGGCCCAGATAACAATCCTCCCACATCAGCATCATCTCCTTTTCCTATTGGCCATGTGATATTTCCTCTGTTATAGCAGAGATATTCGACACATATCGGCCTCCTTTATGAGGCTGCTCCTGGGGCAACAAATACAGGCTGTGAGTCAGACAGGGTTCAAACCAAGATCTACCTCACACTAGCTGTGTGATCTTGGGGAAGGAATGTACTCATCAATGCCTCCATTTCTTCATCTATAAAATGGGCATAATAATAGTACTTACCTCAGAGGTGCTCTGAGGATTCATCATATTTAAGTATGTAGAATGCTTAAGACAGTGCCTGGTCCATAGTGGGAAAGTAATCAGGATTCACTATTAACTATTTTTACTTATGAAAAGGAAGTTTTGTTTTAATTTTCACCTGTCCTATACCATCTAGTCCAGTGACTGGCATGTAAGAGGTAACTGCTATGGACTGAATGTTTGTGCCGCTTGCCTCTGCTCCCCGCCCCCCCCTCCCCCGCCCCCCCTTCCTATACTGAAATCCTGATGCCCAATTTGATGATATTAGGAGGCAGGGCCTTTGGGAGGTGCTCAGGTCATGAAGGTGGCGCCCTCAGGAATGGGACTGGTGCCTCTATAAAAGAGGTTCCAGAGAGATCCCTAGCTTCTTCTACCATGTGAAGACACAGTGAGAAGGCACTGGCTAAAATATGCCACATTGGCATACTGATCATTTTGAACTTCATAGCACTTGAAAAACAGCATGTAGGAGTACTGACAATAGTGACTCCATCTTTGATGACATCCCTGAAGGCTACACGTTCCAGGCCCCTTGGAGGTTAATGTATGCCATGGCCAGGCTGCACGGAGGCTTGTTCTGGTTTTCCTAAATTTGTTTAGATAACGAGTAGAGACAATATAGTTCCCCAACCCCTCCTGACGGCTCCACAAGTTCTGATAAGTGTGGACCTCACCACGGTGCCCTCCCGCACATCCCCTTGCTCTATAAAAATCTGTAGACTGAGGTCCAGACTTTGCAGAGAATAGCTGCACAGCTGTCCACCTTGTGGTCCACCAGATCTTCTCTGGAACTCATGCTGAATAAATTTCTGTGTAAACCACATGGAGTTGCCTGCCTTGTTTCTGTGTCTCAAAGTGCTTTCCTAGTTTAGAGGATCCTTTCTAGTCCCTCCTCCACCTTCCAACCAGAAAATGCAGGGAGAGGCTTTCTCTGAACTCCCTTTATCTGCCTAAAGACAGATCTTCCAAAAGGAATGTAAGTGTCAATCCCCTCCCCAAAAGTGTCATCAACCAGAAAGGACTAAGTCTTATCACAGGAGAGGAGACTGGAAGTCAACACCACACCCAGACAGGCTTTGTCACAAACTATCATACCTCCAGTCTATTCTTTTAAGGGCCCATTTATCTTCCCTAAGAATCATTTCTTTTTCCTTAAGAGGCCTACATCTCCCCAACCCTTTCTCTATTAAGATGGTATTTAAGCCTGAATTCTCAGCCACCTCTAAAGTTATTCATTTTTTTTCTGATATCTCCTTTGTGCATACAAAGTACACGTTAATAAATTTCTGTTTGTTTCTCTCTTGTTAGTCTATTATTACAGAGGTCTCAGCCAAGAACTCAGAAGGGTCAAATTATGTTTCTTCCCCTTTACTATGAACCAGGAAGAGTACCCTCACCCAACCATGCTGGTGCCTTGATTTTGGACTTCCCAGTCTCTAGAACCACAAACAATAAATTTCTATTGTTTACAAGCTACCCAGTATCTGGTATTTTTATAGCAGCCTGAATGGACTAAGACAGTGATAAATAAACTTTTTTTTTTTTGATTATGTGAATGAATTATTACAACACAGCATTATCATTAGTTTCAAATTAAATGGGAAGGAAATGATGCAGCTTCTTAGACTTCAATGTGGGAGGGTTCAGTAAAATTACATATTAGTGACAAGGACTCTGGAGACAGACACAGCAGGCTTAACTACTTAACTATCTGTGCAAACCTAAGCAATTTACTTAACTTCTCTGAGCCCCAGGGCCTTCAACTGTAAAATGAAGATGTGACAGCCCCTACCTCACTACTTCTGTTGAAAAATGGAAGAAGGAAATCCTACAACACAGGAGACTGCAAGTCCTCAGAAAGGGCTGCTAGATGCTGACACACAGACAAGAGAGAGCAACAGTGCCACATAGGTGGTCTTACTCTTTCCCTTCTTGAAGCCATAGCCTCTCTTCTGAACCATGCCTGGACCAAGCCGGGACCTGCCCTTGGGTCCTGACCTCCAAGGGACAATAATTAAGATGGAGTAGCCACTCCTCTTCCTGTGGAAAATGCACAAGGCAAAACCACAAACCTAATTACTGGCCAAATAACTAACAAGAATAAAAAGCCAGGAAGCCACTCCCCTGCACATCTTTCTGCCAGCCTCAAGCATTAGCACCATTTGAGACAGCCTAGGAGGACAGGACAAAGACACAAGTACTGGGAACTGACTCTCTTAGGCCAGGACTTGATTCAGGAAAGGAGCAGCAGAGGGGACCTGCTGCATTATTTTCCTCAGCTGCATTATAAAGTAGGGTGTGTGTGTGTGTGTGTGTGTGTGTGTGTGTGTCCCTTCCTTTTCCTGGGATCTAATCTACATCATCATCACAATAGCAAAGGCCCAGAGAAGACAATAGTTAAAGTGGCATGCCAAGAGTCTCTCCCTAATTCCCTGTCTTTACATAGAACAGATCTTTGCACAGAATGCTGGAAACCCTCTAAAGAGAAAGAGCTTTGCATTTACTGGTGGCAGCTCGATGTCATGGGCAACACCAGCAGCACTCCTGTGAACCCCACTCTTTATGCATTAGGAGCTGAGCTATCTCCCATGAACACGGTCTATTCAGAACCCAAGCTGAATGCCTTATCTCTTTTACCGAATTTCTAATGTGTCAAAGAATCTAATTTGCAAAACAAAACTACCTTTTAGCCAGAGGGCTTGTGATGGGCTTTATCAGTTACTCTGCATTTTTTCACAGCTAAACAATGGCTCTTCAACCAATGGGTCAAGCAGCTCAGCTCCAGACTGTGTCTTTAAAAACACAAAAACTTGGTGAATTGTTCCTTAGTAGAGAATGAGAAAGATGTCACTGTCATACTAAAGAGCAAGAAAACCTGGCCTTTGGGGGTATATGCTCTCTCAGTCTTCCCAGTGAATTAGGTCAGAAAATCCCCCTCTTTTCTCTCCCAGAGAACCACACAGGAGGCTGACTTTGGGAGAGATTTAAATTGGATATTTTTATTTAAATTTCAGTTTTCATAATTAAAATGATGTTAATATACAATCAAACATTAATCACGTTCTGACGCATGCTAACCTCCACTGAAAGCCTGCAGACAGATGGTCTTTGATCAGGTTTGCTATCTAAACAAGAGGAAGAAAAATGAAGCTACAGGGGGCAAAGGCTGGGGAATAAAAGGTGGCGAAAGGGGCCTCAGGAAGAGGAAATCCTATTTTGAAATGATTTGATCAGTAGAGAGTAAACAGGTCTTAACACCTTACTTGCTCTAGATATTGCCTGTGGATAGGTGTAGCCTGAGCTCCCGGTAGATTTTTGCATGCTGCACTGTCATATTTGCATCAAGGGGAAGACAAAACAAACAAGCCACTTTAAATAAATGGGTATTTCATTAGCCTTTTCTCTAAGTAACAGCAACAAGCATTGCCCTGGATGGCCTGCTTTCTCACTGCTGCTCTACCAATTACAGGGATGTCTCTTCCGACAAATGGTTCTAGAACACATTTTCCTAAATCTTAAATTATCTCTTTTGCTACTTTACAGAAAATGATGTGAGGAATAAAAGAAATGATGCGTATGTCCAGTTAAAAGTAATAAATATTCAGAAGATACTATATTATGATTATAGGTTTTTCATGGCTCCAACTGTGGCCTGATTAAGTAAATTCATCTTTGAAGGATTTTTCCACTTACTTTTTAAAATGGAGACACAGGCGTAGAGTATAAAATGCCTCTTTGTCTTTAAAGTGAACTTATTTTGACCTTTTGAATGAGTGGCTTGTCACATTTTATCTGTGTTCTAAATGGGATTGTAAACTCTCTCCTTCAGGGTGATGCCCATGCCGGACAGTCAGGTTGTTTGGTCAATCCCATGGGGCAAGTGCCTGCTGTGTGCAGAAATAATAACCTGGACCCTGAAGACGACTAGTGAAGATAGAGCTATTCGTCTGGCAGGGATTGGTGTCTCTGGTCACTCAGGGACTGACATTAACACTTGTTAATGCACTTTCATGTACATTATCCCATTGGACCCTCCAAATGATCCTGTTGGGTCAACAGAATGGCTATTTTTACTCCTATTTTGTAGATTAAGCAACTGACACTCAGGAAGTTCAGGTGATCTGTCCCAAATCCATAGCTACCAGGTAACAGAACAGGAATTAGAACTAAGCCTGTCTCTTCCAAGGCAGGTAACTTCCACATGGAGCATCCTGGCTTGATGTGCGACCCTGCTCACGATCACTGACAAAATGCTCTCATCCACATTCGTCCTCAGAGGATGTGAGATTCAAAATGCCATCCTGGATAAGAATTCTGTCAAAGAATGCTAATCAAATCTGGCCTGATTTGATGTCAGCTCTTCCGTTCATCCCAATTGTGAAGCTAAGCTATAATTAATACATAAAAGATGGTGATTACACTGAATTAGACAACATATTGGGACAAACCACACTTTCAGACTGTCTTTCAGTAGTTGCTGCACCTTCAAGAAATAAATCTAACAAGGCAGTTATTATCAGGTTAATAGACTATCTGAGTGTCACTCATGATCTCCTGCATTGATTGTTATGCCCAATATCCTTCTTCTTCTTTCATTCTCCAGTGAAACAGATTCCTATTCATCTTCCCACATTCTTTCCTTCTTCCAGCACTGTATTTTTATTGTTTTCTTCCATAGGGGAACATGTAACTTTAAATCAAAATAAGAGGCAGAATAATAGAGGGTCTCACATCTGCCTTCCTTACTCAGTATCAAAATATCTTACAAGGCCTCAAAAGAAGCTATCAAAGAGGCATAAAGGAAACAATAAACATGAAAAGAACAATAGGATATTTGAAAAGGAGAAAAATATCTCCGCCAACAGAGACAGACACTTTTATGATGGTTACCCTGGGACAAATACATTCAGAAAAGAAGTTGTCTTACATTTCTCCATAAACTGAGGAAGTAGAGACCACCACTCTTCACAAACAATGCCCCCTTACCATTGCTGAAAACAGAGCTTGGGGAACATCAACTCCTACTGATGGGCATAGAGAGTGGGTTTGGGGTACCCAGAGCAGGAATATAGTTATTCTTAACTGATGGACCCAACAGCAAAATTCTAGGGGGAAGGTTGACTCCCTGATCATTTGGTGAAAGGACCAAGACACTGGTTTAGCTAACCTTTGTTTGTTTGTTTGTTTGTTTGTTTTTTGGTTTAGCTAATTTTGAGATACCAAATGAACCCCTGGGTGACAGATGTTGTAGCCAGGTTAGCTTCACATCTGGCTTCTCTACTTTATGCCACAGAAACAGTTCCATCAGTTGGGTGTCTAATTATATCCCAACCTAACCTGCTCCCTGCATAAAAAGCTAATGTCTCTGTACAGGAACAGTCATAGGATCTTTGGGAGCCTAGGACTGTTTTGTCTTACAATTGTACCTACCCCATTCCATCCCAAGATGGAACACATAGTAAATTCTAAGGTCCTTTATTCCATGGTGCTGTCCTCTGGAGACAAGATTCTTATTCTATTGACCTTTATTTCCTCAGAGCCCCTTTATTTCCTCATGCACATCATGGATAGTTAATAAATATTTGCTGAATTAGATGTCTGGTGCTCACTTAAGACTTATTTCATTCAAAAATTAATTCCAAACCTAAGAAATGATATAAAGAATAGTAAGAAATGATGAGCAAAAAAAAAAAAAAAAAAAAAAAAAATAGGGAACATTCTTTGAGCATTTACCCTGTGGCATATCCCCTGTAGTTTCTTCCCTCTGTGATCTGCTTTTTGCTTACAACAGTCCCTTGAGGTTAATATTAGTTGTTATTCCCATTCTGCGGATGGGCAAAGTTGGAGCTCAATTCAGTAGCCCATGGTTAAGTTATACAGCAAGTAAGTATTTCTATGATAAAAGACACCAGAGAGGGAAAGTGAGATAAATCTGGCATTTCGCCCACTTCTGCGGTCCTTCAGATAGCTCCCATAGCCAACGCGATTGATAGTGCAGAAATCAGTTATCAAGGCGAAAAGGCAGGCTGTGGATAGATAACGCCTGTAAAAATGGACAGAACATGACATGCCTCACTGGGAGGACTGATGGAAAGGATTGGTATTGCTTCCGAGAAATGTGCTGATTCTTATCCAGCAGTGACTGTGCCCTGACCTTTTCTAAGGAAACATGTTTGTAATGGGTTCTTTCCTCTTCTCCTTTTCAGTTGCAGGAAGCTACAGTCTGTGAAGAGGATGGACAGCTTCTTGATGATGACCCTAGACAGCCCTATGACAACCCATAATAATGCCTATAGTGGTCACAATCACCACCACTGCTGCAAGTGGCGTATCAAGGGACTTGGAGAGCTATGAGCAGCTGCATTTTCCATGGGTGTTCCCCTACTCTCAAAAAAAAAAAAAAAGACTTTAAAAAATGTATATTAAGGAACATTTAAAGAGGATGCAAAGTGAATGGGTAATATGGAACCAAGCTGAAAAATGGCTCATCACTGGTATAAATCACAATCTCCCATTGGTCCAAAATGGAATGGGAGGGGCTTGCACTTCTGTGCCAAGATTAGCCTTGGGACAAGCTCCATCACCACTTACCACATCACTGCAAGAATGGGATTTCTTATTCATTGCTTTGCTTGAACTATGAGTTCTAGCACACTACCAGTCCACTGGAGGTAATTAATGTATATTTGACCAGTGAGTAATGGAATGAAAGGAAAAGTTTTATGATTCATTAAGGATTCACTTTAACTGAAGACTGTCATATGCTTTCAAAAACTAGAAAAACAAATATGTATATTTCAAACATTTTGAAAAAGCCTTAACATGAACTAGGTTCCCTGAACTGCACTTCACAGATGCTGAGAAATATGTGGCCAAAACGGAGTGGGGAACAGAGAGAGGTCTATGATTAACTGAGCTTGGGAATTCAGGAGTAAGCAAAGTTAAGTATCATCTTTAAAGCAGGATTCCAAGCTTGTAAGATGCCAATATGCACTGTGTGTCTTCATAAAAGTGTTATATAATGTAGTCAAATATATTTGACCACAGAAATAATTTTCAAGTTACTCCTGTTCACATTTGTAAAATTCCTCTGCAGGAACAATTTAGCTTTGTAGACACTTAAGGATTTTATAGGACCAAGGAAGGCATGCCAGGTTGCATAGCACTTACCATTCATGCGTTCCTTCTAGTAACTTCTATAATACCTATGCGATATAGTTCTAAAAGATAATTGAGGGGGAAGCAAAATAAATAACAGTTCGTCCCTGTCACAATTTAATAGGAACAGCAACAGATATGCTAATATTAATAGTACTAATATTAATTTATAGCTTGCATAGTCAAAGGATATATAAAGTGCAGGGAAATTTGATTAGAAAGTAACTTTATTTAGAAGTCAAGGAAAAAAAGTAAATTAGAGCAGACCCTATGGCATAGCCTAGAAGTTACTTCCGTGAGTAAATATCTAATACCTGTTTGATGACTCACTATACACAAGGGAAAAACAGGCATAAAAATGTGTGGCTATTTGAGATTTTCGACAGATATTTAAACTTCTGGAAAATGTGAAGATTCTCATCCTATGTGGATGGCATTCTTTGAAAATCATCACTCATCTGAAAATGGTAAATGCAATGACCCTTTTCAGATGACATCTGTTTTCCCTCCAAATATGAGGCCTAGAGTGAACTCATTCCTACTTGCTTTAAATTCCTTCATCCCAGCAAACTCCCCTGGCCTCAGTGTCTCACATGGGCTGTCTCCTGTGTAAAATATGCTTCCTCTTACTCTCCCCACATTCCTCAGATCTCTCCAATATCAACTTAAAATGGCACTTCTCCTGATGACTTTGCTTGATCCCTTCAATCTAAATTAGGCACCTCCCTCTGGTCCCTCTCATCATTTCTGGTTCTTACAACTGCATATATATATATATATGTATATATATATATTTGAAAATATGTCTTCCCCATTAGGCTAAGCTTCATGAAGACAGGGGCTGTGTCTATTATGTTTACCACTTAATCTCCACCATCTAGAATACTTCTTGGTATAAAGACACCCAATAAATATTTGACAAGTGAATACATGAATGAAATGAATGGCGGGTGAAAAAAACCCAGAATACCAAACGAAAAACTGAGATGTAGCTATAAACTCATATGCCTACATTCATACATCTGAGTGCTTTGCATGTCAAAAAAGTTCCCCATGGGAAGTTGCCTGTTTACACTAATAAAGTAATCGCTGCTTAAAATATGTTAAGAATCCTCCTTTTGGAAGAGTGCTCAGAGCCTGATTCAGGGTGACCTGATTTTGTGAAATGGCCAGAAATCCTTCAGAACTGACCCCAAAGAACCTGGAAGAAGTTTAATCATCTTTTGGGGGGCCAAGAAATAGGGCTTGTAATTTGACTTGGAAGACAATTTCCAAACTAGAAATCCACTAATAACATACGTTGCATCATCACTGTGATCATGAAGGAGCTACTGGAGATGCACATGAAAGGGGATAACACTTACTTGGATAGTGATTAAAAAATGAATCTTGTGACTTTAAAGTTTTATTTCCTAATTTATAAGGTTAATGAAACATCAGAACAAAAATAACGGATGCATCTGGAGATAAACTGGCCCAATATACTCAATAGTTTCTAACTGCACATGCAACATGTAGACTAATCCAGCCTGTCCCACAACCAACAGGGCTTCTCAAAGTCATTGTTCTGAGGGAGTTATCAATTTCCCATAAGACTTATTTGGGGGACCCTATTTCAGGAGGAAAGAATAATAATTGAGTGTTATAATGGAGATTCATCTGGTCTGGGTACAACTGCCCCCACAACCCACTCCTTCCCTGCACCATAATGAGATCATGTGTGAAAGCCTAAATTATGTAAATGAAAAGGCTCCACTAATACCGCTGAAATATTCCTGGAGTGTTACACTTGACAACCTCAAAGTACATTTCACACTGCTAATGACTTCATCACTAACACAACTGCCATGAGTCAAGCAGTTTCCATGGCAACGCCCTAGTACAGCTGTTTACCCATATAAAGTATTGCACCTACTTAGTTACATATACAGACAGATCACTAGATTCCTAGGTACTGAAATTGAAATAATTCAATTTTCAATGTCTCTCTTTATGAAGTGATTCTGCCAGCTATAGGGATTAGCATATCAATGTGACTTTGACAGGGGTTGCCGCAAAAGACATATTTTGCAGGCACTTCATGTCAATTAGAGCCCTAACTGTTTCATGGAATAATCATTCCTGCCAGATTAAGGTCGGGCTGCAAGGTAATTTAATTGGTGCCATTATATGTAGAAAAAAAATGCTCTAATAGAGTGCATACACTGTCTCTGCCAGGAAAGGGGAGGGCTGCACAAAGCAAATGACTGAAAAGAATTGCCTTCTTAGCCATTTAGAAGGGATTTAAAAACACCACACACACCAAGATGGGAGCCTCTGCGATGTTATTTCCTGGATTAGCTGGGAGGAAAACTTTGAAGGAGAGGGAGGATGAGGGCCAGTTCGTGGTTTTCTCCAAAGGCTTTTTTTTTTCCCCCAGTACAGGAACCTGGAATAGCATGACAGTTCAATTGATTCATCACCATAACACCTATGTAAGCTTTATGAAATGCTATGGTCGCATTCGCTGAGGGGGGCATTTGTCTCCAGGCTGGGGAAGGGAAGTCACAAAGCAGACTGGAAGCTACTCAGTATGCCAAGGAGTGTGCTGCAACACCACTTTCTCCCTCTCCTGGAGGAGTAAAACATGCCTCACACCTTTACTGTTCTTTGTTGCCAGAGTTCTCTAATATAACCCCCCATTGCCTCAGAGAGGCTTGTTATCATCTCTAGCTTCCCACAGTTGGGAGTTTGGAGAAAATGGCAGAAGCAAGGGGTAGCACCACCCAGGTGTCCCAATCTTGATGGAAAAAAAAAAAGCAGGGGAAATATTCTTAGAGGGAAAGATAATGGCTCAGTAGACATTTTCTGTTTTGGAGAACACTTAGCTCACTCATCATTCCCCATTATTGTCATGCAACTATTTATGGGGGAATGAGAAATAATAGTCTCATCTTTGTTTTGTTCTCACCATTAATCCCCACTAGAAGGAGTCTCCCCATGTGAAGTCCTCTGATTAAAGACTTACACATCCTATATCGTGCAAAGAACTAAGGTGGCATTTAATTACATCTGACTCTGTATCATCAGTGATTATTTTGTGTTTCCATGTCTTATAACTCCACTCCCAGCATTTGCTGCTTGAGGGTGGGGCTCATGTTTTTTATATCTTTATAGTGCCTGGATGCCAACATGTGTCCCACATGACATGTTTTGTATTCAGTACTTCTTTAACATCCACTGATGATGCTGGGGAATCATTTCTAAAATATCAAAGAAGTCAGTGAACCTTGGAGGATATAGCATACGCAAGGAAAATACTGATTGTCAGAGGTGGTCTCTAACATACCTAATTTTACCAATTAGGGAAGCTCTACTGATTAGTCTAGGGCAGCACTGACCCATAGAAATATAATGTAAGTCATGTGTGAAATTTTAAATTTTCTAGTAGCCACATTAAAAAGTAAAATTACAGATGAAATCAATTATTTTGTTTAATCTGATTTATCCAAATTGTATCATTTCAATATGTAATCAACACAAAAATTACCAATGAGATATTTTTGTGTGTGTGCACGAAGTCTTTGAAACCCAGTGTGTTTTTTACCCTTAGAGCAGATCTCAAATCGGACTGGCCACATTCCAAGTACTCAGTAGCTGTGCAGGGCTGGTGGCTGCTCTGTTGGACAGAACAGTTCTAGGTTCCCACTGTCAGTCATAGTAGAGCAACAGAACCCACGTCTCTTGACCCTCAAGCCAACATTCTTTCCACCTCAGAGCTGATTCCCCTTCTGCCTGCCCCCTGCAGTACATCCTGGCTTCAGCTGTGAACCAAACTCCAGCAAACATGTCTGAGAAGCTCATAGCCACACAAAGCTGAGAAGTCTCAGGAGAAAGTGAGTGAGTTTGCCTTGCTTTTAACAATGCAGGTTTAAAACAGTGCAATGGAAGCTTGAAGGTTTGTGGGTGGAGGGAAGAGCAGCCACAGATGGGATCTTGGCAGTTGGAGGCCTTGTCAATGTTATTATCAAGAATCCATTGTATCTGTCCATTTGTCAGCAAGGAAGCCCTCACCATGTGCCATATTTCTCTCTTTCAGTGTACAAACTCATTTATCAAGGCACAGAGTTATTCTCTCAGGTTCTTCAGGTCTTGCCTCAACTTGACAGTGATCCTTTAAATGATGTTAAAAGAAAACAAAATCCTTACCTTGCATAACACCTTGGTACCTCTTAATGGAGAGGGGCTCTTTGTGAGTTAACATACCCAGTTGGAGATTAGTAACCACCTCCCCTCTGCTCAGCCTTGGGGATACTTTTAGGGGGAATAGGTGTACCTGGACCACACATGGGATACAGATGATGCCAGAAGAGCTTTTCATTTGAGGATAAAGACTATATTCCAGAAACTTAGCCAATTTGCACATACAGCAGGACTTCTAGGTGTCCTGGTCAGGGGACAGGGTAGAAGTTAAGGAACATTGGTCTGTGGTTCAGTAGAGTTTATATAACAGCGTTGTGGGGTTTTAAAAAAATAGGACTGTTGGGGAGCCAGGGTGGCTCAGTCAAATAAGCGTCCAGCTCTTTAAATAAGTGTCCAACCTTCAGCTCAGGTCATGATCTCAGGGTCATGATCTCAGGGCTCTGCATTGGACTCTGTGCAGACAGTGTGGAGCCTGCTTGGGATTCTCCCTTTCTCCCTCTCTCTGCCTCTCCCTGGCTTATGCTCACTTTCTCTCTCTCCCTCAAAATAAATAATAAATAAAAAAATAGGTCTGTCCCCCTCTTATATTGATGGGTAGAATTTTGTGTTAGTGGAATCCCAGGGTATTTAATTAGGGAATTTTTATTAAATCTTGGCTCATAGGACCACTGTGGAGGTGACTGGAATTGGAGGGGGATAGTGTCAGTTCTCTTTTGCTTAAGCATCCTTGCTGCCTCCTCCCTTGGGCTGGTGGTGCATATCCACCAATTAAAAAATATTTTAAAATAAAAAAGATTTTAAAATGTGATAAGAAATTAAACAACAGAAAGTAGTGTGAGAGATATGGACGCAATGATGAAAGCAAAGGATGAGCAGTGTACCGGGTCCCTGCCAATACTACCCCATGGAAGGAAGGCAAGTGTCTTTGTTGAAGTGGCTGAGAATGATCAACAGGTGTCTGGGCACCTACTTGCTCAGAGCTAGGGTATACCTTGATGGCCCCAGGCCCTGCACAGACCAGTGAGATCCTGGGTTAGTGAGCCCCAGAATGCTTTCACTCATGTTTAGCATGAGTTGGTGGAATGCACTGTTACTGCATGTAGGTGGTTTCACCCTCACAGGAACCACAAGTAGGATTAGAGATGTCCCTAGTCCTCAGAGTCCACATATCCCCTTGGGAGTAAGAGGTGTGTGTGTGAGGGGGTGGGGGCTGGGAATAAGATCAAAAGCGTAGCAGAGGGAAAGTTCATGCTCTCTGCACTCGCAGAATGGTACTATGTCAGCTATGTAAGAACGATCTCAATTGCCACTCAGAATCCTTACAAGGAAGGAACTATTATTCTCCCTGTTTCTGCAGTTCCCTAACAGACATGGTTTTATTCTCCTCAAATATATGGTCTGTTTTGGGGTTCAGTATATACTATGTGTCTGGCAACGTATGCCACATAGAGAAGCGAGAAGTGGTGAGTAAGGATATCACGCCTGCCCACCTCTCTCCCAAGCTGCCTGTGAATAAAACGAGGTGTCTAGAGAGGTGGGGCACTGGCCCAGGGACCCTTTTCAGGCAGGGCAAGTGAACTGTACCTTCCAGTGTTTGCTATTATTATCACCACCCACCCTCCTGCCCCATGGAGGGTGGAGCAGGGGATCCTGGCTTGCCATCTATGTGTTCAGGAGTCTGGGGCAAGGCAGCTCACCATGTATAATCAATTCCAACACACAGGGTTAGACCACTAGGAGCATCACAGAGTTTGGTTTAGATTTTTGGCTATGGACTCTACTCCTAAGTCCACCTTAGACCCAAGAAAAGATGTCTGAGGAGAAGGGTCAGAAGCAGCAGGTGCCACCATTTGCCCCTTTGTGTCTGCAAGGTTCATTCACTGTCTTCCTCTCATTTTTTTTTACCTCCCAGAAACCCTGTGAACTGAATATTTCTATAAGTAAGAGTGTCCCTGTTTAGAGAGGCAAAATGGAAGCTCACAGAACAAAAGTAACTTGCTCAAGGCTGTTGGGCAAGTGACAAAAGGAAGTAAGACTGAAGAACAGTTGTCCTGCTCCCAGCAGGATTCAACAGCAAGAAGCGTAGCATACTGGGGCTATCCAGTCCCCAGGCTTATGGTTGGCCAGGGCGGCCATGCCAGCAGGGGTCCTGGGGGATTTTATCCCCTGTCACTGGTGTCAGGCCAAAGGGAGAGGACCTTGTGGTGTCTGGGAGAAGTTTAAAGTAGGAGGCACTGCCCAAATGGCCTATGAGAGCAAGGAGCGCCCTTGGGAAGAAGGGAGCCCAGACAAACAGCCAAAGAGTCTGAGAGGAAAGGTGTAAGTCTGGGACAGCTGGTGAGGTGGGGTGCAGAAGGACAGAAGGGACAGAGTGAGGGGTAATCATTGATTCTCATGGCCACCATGTGGCCTCCATTTCCTTCCTGAAATTTCACAGCATGAGAATTTGAGAAGGTAAGGCTGCAAGCTGTCTGGGAAAGAACACTTTTGTGTCCTGTACCCATGAACTCCCTCATGGGCTAACAATGAACTCCCTTACCACAGACCGTGAGCTGTTGCTCTCCAGGTGTCTGTGTGGGAAATCACCTGCAGGGCCTTGACCTGCATGCAACGTTCACAGGATGGTACCCTAATTCCAACCTGCCCTTTTGTTCCTCTGAGGTGACATGGGTGGCAATCAGTATGCTGTTCATGCAAGTTGCAGTAATTCCTCCCCAAAATATTTACCAGCTTTTACCTCTTTCTAATTAATGCCGACAGGTAATCCCTCCTCCCACAAGGAAACAATTCCCTCTTCTGAGCAGGTGTGCGGTTATCCTTCATCCACGACAGCTTAGACACAGGCAAACAGGAGTAACACGCACCACCTTCCAGAAGCTATAAAGGGAAAGGTCTTTCTGCTTTCTTTTAAATCTCTGTGGGGTTAGTTTGTTTGTTTTAAATGAGACAGCGTGTAAATGGCTCTCCTTAGGAGAAGGGAGTTCTAATGAACAAGCCTGGCCCATTTTCCACTGGGTAATGAGTGCACCCAGGTAGCTGCCGGGAACAGTGATGTATTCTGTTGTCACCCTGATTTTACACCGGGGCTGGGTGGCCTGTTTAATACATGAACATAAATCTATCAGCTGTTTTTACACGTTCCCATTTGGAAAGCCAAAGTCTTAGAATAACACATGCTCTGTGTTTGCGAGATTGGCACAGCCCTTCCATCACTTCCATAACATCTATGAGCATTTGCAGGTACTGTGTATTATGGACCCTAACATTTGCGGACATGCATGCTTGTGTGTGTGCAAGTGCATGCACGCGTGCACACACACACAGAGTCATGCATACATTAGAACAGTGAATGCCAGGGAAAAGAAAGAGGGATTTTGAACACTAGAAACCCTCTCAGTCCCTCAGCTTCTGAGAGGGAGAAGATATGGTATGGGATGAACAAAAGCAACACTCAGCCAAAACTTAGAGCGCCCTCCCTTAGGCTTCTACAAAATGGGGGCAAATATAGTCCCTTCGTTTTTTTCCACCACCAAAATTTTGAATTCTAAGATTTGGAACTTGGCACAAGTGAGAAATCACAAGTCAGGTTTTAATAAAGGAGAAAGGAGAGGCCGCAATGCCATGGGGGTTTTGGACATGTGCGGATGAAGGGCATAATAAATGGCACTGGATGAAGAGGCGGAAGGTGGCAAGAGACAATGTTCAAAATGTTGACTATTTCTGAATCCAAACGGCTCTGAGCATCCAATCAAGACCATGTGATCATATGGACAAAGATGGAAACATGGGCCATGATAAAGAGGAGAGAAACTCAATTGTATGCTAATAGCAATAAAGCAAAATGAGAAATGCCCAGGTGAGAACATGAGTGTTTCCAAGGAAGTCTGGAAGACCAATCTTGGAAAGGGTCCTGATGAAACACAGTGCACATGGAAATTCAAACTCAGCTCAGCTGTCAGCGTCTGGGAGAGTCGCTAAGCCACAGTGTGCCAATTTCTAGAGCTCCTGTGCCCTCTAGGTCTGGTTCTAAACCCTGACCACATGTTAGAAATACCTGGGGAGTTTTTTAGAAATACCAATTACCAGGCTCCAAACCAGACCAAAGATGAGAAGCTGTAGCCGAGGCACGGGCATTTTTCAAGCTCACCAGGTGATTCTAACGGGGACGCAAAGTTAAGAATTTCTACTCTGGGGCGCCTGGGTGGCTTAGTCGGTTAAGTGTCCGACTTCAGCTCAGGTCATGATCTCACAGTCCGTGAGTTTGAGCCCCGCGTCGGGCTCTGTGCTGACAGCTCAGAGCCTGGAGCCTGCTTCGGATTCTGTGTCTCCCTCTCTCTCTAACCCTCCCCCATTCATGCTCTGTCTCTCTCTGTCTCAAAAATAAATAAACATTAAAAAAAAAAAGAATTGCTACTCTGAAGAAATGTGGGGCAGCTCTGGATTCCCTCAATTGAGGTCTGACATGCACCCCAAAGTACAGACCTGCACAGACCCAGGCCCTGAGAAATGTCATGCATAAAACTCTGGTTGTGGTTCTCTGTAAATCCCTCTGCCCCAATAACAACACAGTGGCTGAGGGAATAATCGCTGGACTGCACGGAAGAAGCATCTAGCTCTAGTCTCAATTCTTCCACTAACGAGCTATATTACCCTCAGCTTACCACTTTAGACCAGTGCCTGGACTGTAATTTATTTTTAGTGAGTGAATAAAAAGACACTGAGTTTCTTATAAAAGGAAAAGATTAGATGAGAGGTCCCCAAGACCCCTTCAAATTCTAAAATTTGGAAACGAATATAGATCCTCTTATAATCTGCTTCTACTCTGCCAATAGAATGTATCACTCACATTTAAAAGAAACCTTTCAAGTTACCATTGTCATGTAAGATGTTAATATTAGGGGACTCTGAGTAAGGAGTATATGAGAAATCTCTGTAATATCTTCACAACTTTTCTGTAAACCTTGGATGCCCACATTATTCCAGAATCAAAAGTGTATTAAAATAAAATCAAACCAAACCAAACTCTTCCATCCCATCGGATGGTTTCTTCCCTGTCTTCTGAACAGAACTTGCACATCCCGACATTTGAGCCTTTTCCGGGGCTAGCCCCCTCACCTGAATTTTCCTTTTTCTTTCTCTCTCCCCTTCCTTACATCCCCACTTAAGTTCCTCTCTTCCAGCCTAAAAGGGGCACTTGATCACTTTTGAGAGTCTTCCAGTCCTCAAACCCTCATTTTGTGTTCCGTCATCTTCTCCAGCTCTGGGGCCAACCTCTCCCTTCATTTAGGTTTTGGATCAGTCAGTGTCCAGCCAGGAAAAGAAAATGGAATTTGTGACACAGGGGGTACAAAAGATGAAAATCCAGTGTAGAAGCAGGAGGCCACCCCCTCTGGGCTGAAAGAATGAAGGGAGAAGGTTCTGTTACCAAAGTCCAGGGTCCAGGTAATCCTCTACCTGGGGCAGGGAACCAGGGGATTGGAGCCCTAGAGTGGTTTGTCTAGTAGGGACCTGAAGCATGCTGATGACACAGCACCTGTCAAAACACTGCCAAAGTAGAAGCAGAGAGGAAAGAAATCCTCTCTCCATCTCCCTAGTAGTGCCTTCCACTGGCTGTATCCAGTAGCTTCCACTGGAACTTGGGAAACAATCTGGCAAGCAGCAGCCCCCCTGTGGTACAAAGCAAAGTAGGAGCAGGGTAAGGAATGGGTTTGAGGGCAAAAGGTCAAGAACTTATACTGTACCTGTAGCTTGTATAACACAATCTGATGGTGGATTGTATCCTGTTCTGTCTGATATTCTAAGACAGAGTACCCAATAGAAATGGAATGCAAGCCATGAAATGTAGACTGCACAGACTATTTTAAATTTTCTACTAGTCATATTTTAAAAATGAAAAAAAAATGTGTGTAGTTAATTTTAATAATATATTTTATCTCACCCAAAATACCCAAATATTATAATTTTAACATGGAATCAATACTACCAGGCTTAATGAGATAATTTAATTTCTTTTTCCATATGAAATCCAGTGTGCAGCTTATACTTACAGCACTTCTCAACTGGGATATTTCAAGTGCTCAATAGTCACATGTGCCTAGTGGCTGACTACTGAAGTCTTGAGTGATTTCATAAGAGAATGTAGGATATGAATCCACTGTGGAGAATGTCTCCATATCTAAAAGAAAACGTCACGTGAGTGAAAGTTCCAAAAAAATTCATAACCGGAAATTGAAAAAAAGTAAGAAGAAAACACAACAGGAACCTGTTGAACATAGATCTTAGAAGTCTGAATAAGGCAGTGCTATATATGCTAAATTTAATAACATTTAAAACTTTTTCACACATAATATTAAGTAGCTTTGGAATCATGGGCTGTTATTGATTTGCGGGTTTCTCTTGGATGATGTTGGATGATGATAAATTAGTTTTTAATATCTCCCATGTTTATTAATAAGAACAAGACTACAGTGTTCACAAATGTCCCTCCTGTCATCTTCTCAAAGTTGGAGGGAAATTTTTTCTTACAGGAGGTAATGGCTCAGTGTCTGGGGAATTTTGGGATTGTAAAAGTCTCAACAGGTCATGAGCATCACAAATCAGATGCACACAATGTAGGGGCAGTGATTAGTTCTAATGGGGGAGGGAAGAAAATGAGATAGGAGTTTCAAGGTGTGACCATGGCCTATTGTTTCTACTCAGTGATGGTGTGCAAGTGTTGATTATGTTGCTAGTTTTCATAGTCCATGTATATTTTATAAATGCTTTTATTCTTTTGATATTTAATAAAATCACAAATGGCACTCATGCAAATGCATACAAAGTAAATGAGGAAGGCAAAGGTAAGGAAGGAAAAAAGGAAGGAAGAGGGTGAGGAAAAGGAGAAAGGAGAGAATAAGGGGAAACAAAGAACACAGAATATCCAACTGGTATAAACTGACTTCAGGCAGAGAGATGCTTTGTTGTATTTTGAAATCCCATCTTTGCAGTCTGCCCCACTGTCCAGCTTCATACATCTAGGGCAGATGTCTCCTAGACATGGAGATACTCCAAAGTAGATGAGGCTGGGCCTTGGCATTTCCCTCTGGCAAAAGGCCATTATCTTTTGACAAATCCTGTGTCTTTTATGAGATGATTCTTTGAGGTCAGACCCTTTGATTGGCTTTTATAAGAAAAATAGAAAGGCACATGATTTGCAAAAATTGGGATGGTGTTGGTGTGGTGGAATGATACAACTTGGGCTTCAATGCCAGCTGAACACACAATAGATTAGGGACCTTTCCCTGGCTTTTGGAATAAGTCCAGACTTGAAAATGACAAACTATAGAGTTAAGTTGGGATCCATGTAACTTGAGTGCCTCATGACTCCGAACAGAAGTACCCCAGATGCTGGGTCTACTCTCACTCACAGCAGACTCCTCACATGCCATTCTAAGCCAGGCCTTACTAAAAAGGGCAGGGTGGACTTCTCTTCTGGAGTTGGCACCAGGTCTCAAACCCCCTCTTTCAAATCAGGCCAGGGGTTCAATGGCTCAGCATCTCATTCTATTTGCATTAGCCTGGTAGTAGTACAAACTCTTTGACCCAAAGGCCTTCACTGCCACAGGGGAGTAAGCTGGGCCAGCATGCAACTGGCCAGGACTTGGCATTCTAGGCATGGATTCAAAGAGTAAGTAAGACTTAACTCCAGTAGAAAAGCAGCTACATGAGCAGGAAGCAGGCAGAAAGCAGGACCTAGGTCAGGAATGCCCTGAGAGGTAGGCAGGCATCTGAACTAGAGCAGTTCACGAGTTGAGCCACTTGCCAGAGCTCTGGTGAACAAGGTTGACTTCTGATTCTAGAGCTGAGACTGTTTGACTGCCTATTCTCTATTTTATACTCTTGGCTGCTGAGTATCATTGGACCTGGAAGTGTTTAATATTAACAGAAAGGTATAGGATCTGCCTCAGGAGTCCTGCATCATGATGAGGCAGGATTACTTCACTTTTCCTGCTGTGGAGTGATCTTATTTCTACTAATAAGCAGGGAAAGTGATGGGCTTGCTTTATTTACCAAGAAATACTTCTAAATTCCCCTCTAGCATCTAAGAGAGGTGAGAGAGAATGATGACAAGCATTCTCAACATATTTCAACTGACAGGATCACATAATTAAATTTTGATTGGAAAGGGCCTGGAGAAACAAACAAAAAAATCTAAGCTATCCCATATTTCTTTTTTCTTCCCAATGATTCAAGTGGTCTTTGAAAGCAGGAATGATCTCAGACATTCTGCTGTTCGTTTAACATACAGATGGACAATTAACCCAGCCTGATGCTTATGGCAGTGATGGAGTGGGCAAGACATTATTCATGTGTCTGCACGTGCATGTGTACGAATATACATTTATGTGTGTGCAAGGGTGTATATATATGAGTCTAGGAGCACACAAATAAGGTGGCTGAGTTGGGGATGTAGTGAGTAAACTCCAAGAATAGCAGGGGCACTGTTAACCCCCATAAAAATGATTTGGAATTTAAATAGCAAGTGTTCAGAAGTGATAGGCAAAATAGACCTGGAAGACTGTTTGTGGTACAGATGGGATCTGACGCTCTCTGAGCAGGGAGAAGCACTGTCAGTGTTTTGACAGACACAGACTGATGTTCAGGACAGAGCCAAGGAGGTGATGGGGGGAGGGACTTGGTGGGGGTGGGGGGCTGGAGACCCCCGTGACAGATTGACAAACATGCACAGGAATTCTCAAAGCAGAGGGCAGAGAGAGAGGAGATATGAAGATAAAGACAGAGGAAGACTGAGATGCTGGTGGTGGGGAGAGGTGAGAAGGGTGGAACTGCATTTACCACATCTGCCTCTTTGGGGACTATTAAGGAGGTAAAGGCAGGGGCCAAAAGCCAGACTGCATGGGGAATAAGCATCACTGTCCAGCACTTTATTTCTCCTTGCAGTCTCTGGAGCTGGCAGGACTGCTTAGTGCTCCAGAGAGGGAAACCCCAATGACAAACGCCTCCCATGAGGGCTAAGGGTCACAGACAACCATCCAGACTGTGCTCCTCTTCCAGGACCTGTAGAAATGTTATGCTGAAGGAAAACTAGAGCCTGAAGGAGCATAAAATCACTATAAACTGTGGCCTGTGAGACAGCAGACCCCTATATAGACTTAAACACTTGGTGGTGGAGATTATACTCTCCAAATGTGGATCCTCAACCCACTTGGACCAAATCATTCCCTTACCCTTCCCAGACTTTCCACAGCCCCTCAGAATTCTTGTATGCTCCTGAACCTGGGCTATCCTGCCCTCCTCTCTGATCCATCCCACCTGTCTACATTGAGGCCCCTTCTCTCACATGCCCAGCCTCTTCAGGCCGATGCAGTGTCCTTGCGCTGATTTTCACTAGTGTGCATTCTGGGCCCTTAGAATCCAGCAGGCAGTGTGGTGATGTGGTCACAACACTTAAAATCAGGAAGACCCCACTCAAATCTTTCCTCTGCCCCTCATTAGCCCTGTGCTCCTGGGAAAGTTAGTCACTCTCTTGGAGCCTCAGTTTCCTGGTTTGTGGAGTAAAAATATGCAGCAGGAACGCAAGCTCATTACAATTAAATCAGTGGTTATCAACCAGGGGAAACTTTAGCAATTATGCAGTTTTGGTTGTCACAAGTGCAGGAGGGGAGGTTAATTCTGGCGTCTTGTCATTAGAGGCCAGGGAATGCTACTAAATATCCTAAATGCATAGGATAGCCCTCCACAACAAAGAATTTTCCAGCCCCAAGTGTCAATAGGGACGAGGTTCCTTATAAAATTTCTTTCAATGTCTCATGGGTTCTCTATCAATGATAGCTTCTATCATGGATTGCATGGATATATAATATATATATATACATGTTATTGGAAGATTGTAAGCTTCTTGAGGGCAGGCAGAGGCTGTATCTAAAAACTTTTTGTTTCTTATTCAGAGCCCTGCACAGCAAAAAGGCTCACAATTTCTTATAAACATGGAAGAGACTTTGACTCCTGGCAAAAAAGTAAATCTGTTTTGTACAGCTGGGTTCATCTGTTCATGGCTTAAGATGGAAGTAAAGCCATATACTATGCTTCTCCCCTCCCCCGAAGCTGCAGTATTAGAAGATAATGTTAAAACTATATCCAGATCATTCTAAAAACAGTTCAAAAGAGAAAAATACAGTCAAGTCACTGCGTTCCAACAGGTTGACAACAAAAGAAAGACTGTTTGACTAAATTCATCCTTTTTATACTGCAAGCCATCAAAATGACATATGAGCAGGGCCTGGCCAGTGTGAGAAAAAGTCACCTTTGCACATAAATTCATCAGAAATGTTTCAAGAGGCCTGTTTTTTCTGGAAAATATTGTAGGTAAATTTCAAAGTCTTTCTACTGCTTCTTTGTAATTATTCTAAAACATATCTCAGACAATCTGCTATTGCCACCATGTTATGTTTTCTTTTATCACTGGCTGCCCAGCACAGGAACTGGCCCACTGGATCCTCAGTGGATATTTGCTGAGGAAGACGTAAACCTTCCCCATGGCCTATAGAACAGATCAGAGCCGGGCTATGCGGCCAGAATGTCTGCTGAATATCTCAGCTCCACAATTCACATGCATGTGCGTCATGTTGCTTATCATCTCTATATTTCTGCTTCCCATCTATGAAATGGGTATGTATGTTGCCTATCTTTGGGGGCTGTTGTGAGATAATACTTACCAAGTATTTCTTTTTTTTTTTTTTTTAATCTTTAACGTTTATTTATTTTTGAGATAGAGAGAGACAGAGCATGAACAGGGGAGGGGCAGAGAGAGAGGGAGACACAGAATCGGAAACAGGCTCCAGGCTCTGAGCTATCAGCACAGAGCCTGACGCGGGGCTCGAACTCACGGACCATGAGATCATGACCTGAGCCGAAGTTGGATGCTTAACCCACCAAGCCACCCAGGCGCCCCTACTTACCAAGTATTTCTATATCACACATCATATATAGTGAATGTGCACTAGTAAGTATCAGTCAGCAACTATGCTGTTTACAAAGCAAAATAAACAATGATCACCCTCCAGCTTTCAGAAAGAGAAGAATATTTGTAAAAAAAAAAAATTTTATATAACATTTTATAACACTTCATGAGCTTTTTCCTTTTTGACCATCAGAGTGACCCTGTGAGTTAGGTAAGCCAATATTACCTATTTCCTGCCCAAGCCAGGTATCCAGCCAAAGTCAGAATTCCTGCCTCCAATGCTCTACCACAATGGGTGTTAACAGGGGAATTTTGCCTACCCCCAGGAGACATTTGACAATGTTTGGAGACAATTGGGCAATGCTGTTGGCATCTAGTGAGCAGAGGCCAGGGGTGCTGCTAACATCATACTATGCAGAGGACAGACCCTACAACAAAATAATTATCTGACCCCAAACGTCACCAGTGCCAAGGTTGAGAAACCCTGACTTAACAGGAAATCTCATGTTCTTCTCACCAAACACACAGATGAGACACTTAATTAGTATCAGAAAAACCCACATTTTATGAGGAAACCACTGATTCATCTCATGGGCTATGTATTTCAACGGGAAGCTCCTAAAGAAGGCCCTGTGTAAATTTCCACATATTCACTAAACCACAAAGTCACAGTGATTATCACAGAATTTAGCGGTGTTTGGGGGAGCACCCTAACCATGGGAATTTGGCTTCATAGACAAAGTCCTCCTGTGTGTGGATCATCACAAGGAGCTAGTTCTGGGATGGAGGGAGAGGCGGTATAAGACCAGGTTGTAATTATTGGGAGAAATCCATACTATCAGGCTATTCATGTAAATGCTAAATATGTTCAGAAGGTGGGAAAATGGAAGTCCCTTTTAAAAACAGGCTAAGATGAGGCACTTGGGTGGCTTAGTTGTTTGAGCGTCCGACTTCAGCCCAGGTCATGATCTCGTGGTCCGTGAGTTAGAGCCCTGCGTTGGGCTCTGTGCTGACAGCTCAGAGCCCAGAGCCTGTTTCAGATTCTGTGTCTCCCTCTCTCTCTGCCCCTCCCCTGTTCATGCTCTGTCTCTCTCTGTATCAAAAATAAATAAACATTTAAAAAAATAAAAATAAAAAAAATAAAAAAATAAAAACAGGCTAAGAAAGGATGGGGACTTTTTGGACCCTGTGCACATATTTGTGTGCCTCTAATATATCAAACAGATCCTGTGCTAAGTGTGTTATCTCATTTATCCTCACAACAACCTTATTAGGTAGAAACTGAGGCTTAGAAAAACTAAGGGTATATTTCACAGATCTTAAATCAAATACATTTTTCACATTTTAACATTCTGGAATGGAATGCACCTTAAAACACTGATGCCATCTTAGAATCAGTGTTGGCTTTTTTCCCCCCTTTTCTTTTTTTTTCACATTTTAATACATCTGAAGTGAGGATTCATCTTACAATCTTTGGCTTCTCAGATTCATAAAATATGGTCATTTATCCAAGATCACACTACTAATAACATGGCAGAACTGGCAACTGTAAGATGCTAGATGCTATTCATTTCTAATCCAGCAAGGAAATTCAAGTGGTGCATTACAGGTTTCCCATAAAATCAGCTAAAGTGTTTTTTCCTGAGATGAGTGGATGACTGCAGTGAGATAAGGAAAATGGTACATTTGTGTTACTCTATGTTTTGGGGGATGTTTTAAAGTAATGGGATGGAATGAAAAGGGTAAAGGCCAAGGATGATTGTTAACATCAACATTATTGGATCTAAGTCTATCAGAGAAGACAAGCAATTAAATATATGTAATATAGATTTACATATATAATAAAATACATATGTAATAAAATAATATAATAAAATGTTATATTGCTGATAGAAATAGCCAGGGCTAGAGTGGGAGGTCAGGTCTAGCTATCAACCATTATGCTGTTGGTTGTCTTGGATACTGGTACAGGAATTCAGCCTTGCACGGGAGTTTGGAGACCAATAAAATATAGTTTAACTTAGGAGGGCTTGATGATAATTCAGTTATTCATATGGCACCAATCTATGCCTAGGAACAGAATTTATTTTGAACTTGTTCCAAATGGTATTCTAACTCAATGGTAACATAAATAGGTAATGTCTAATACCTACACTTGTTGAATGCAACAATGTTTAAAGGAAAAAAATCATGGCCAGGATTATGGGCTTTCTCTATCCGATACCATTTGTGTTCCTGAAGTTGTCATGCTCACTAATGTCATACTGCTGTTACTTGGCATGTTTATCCTACCTCACTACTCCCCTTGTCTTTGCCTAGAAAAATTCACTCATGTTTCATTTTTCAAAGCTGATCTCCTAAGAGCCTGTCTTGATTTCCTTAGACATAAGAGCCTCTCCTATGTTCCCTCTGCACTTTGTGTATATTTCTGTTTCAAGGACCATGAAGCTCCACTGAATATTTTGCAGTCCATTTCTGTCTGGTCCTTGTGAATCATTTTATCCTTTTGGACTCATCAGCATAGCCCCTGATTTACACATGATAGTGAACTGGCTAAAAGTATGAATAAGTGAGGTATGCATGCCATGAAATGTCTCCTCACCATGGCCTAGAGGGCTCTAATGATCTACCCCAGCTGTCTCTCAGACCCCATTTCCCAACACACTTCCATCCTAACCCACACATCTCCTTACTGTCCCCAAACACCAGACCTCTGGGCCTGCACGTTTGCTTTTACAACTGTCCGGAGCACTCTCCTCTGAGATGCATGCCATAGCTCATTCCCTTTCTTGATTTGAGTCTCTGCTTAAATGTCATCTGCACAAAGTGTTTTCGCTATATTGTCAAAAGTAGTACCTTTCTTCTTCATTCTCTTATTTGACTTCTTAGCACTTATCAACAACCTACATATTTGTATATATTCATTTTTTTTAATATGCCAATCTTCCCTACTGGAATATAAAGTAATGAAGATGAGGATTTTTATCTGCAGATAATAATCACTCAGCAATAAATGAATCATTCAATTACTATCTTTAATGAGACTACTTCCACCTGGTGGTAAAACACAGAACTGCAGGCATAGTGCCTCTAGAGAAAATCACTTTTTTGGAGCACCTAATACAGCTATACACCATTTTAAGTTCTTTGCATCTATTATCTCATTTATCACTCATAATAGCCCTAGCACACAGGTACCATCACATCCAATTTAGAAGAGGAAATAATTGTGGTTCTTCTAAATCTCATTTACTTTCTTTTATACCCTGCTATCTTTACACTATCTCATTGTTGCAAATCTACCTATCCCATTACCTTTATTCAACAGTTTACTCAGTACTTGAGTTTATTCTATATGTTTCCATTCTTAGGGATGCATACAGCTTTTCTCATATAGGAGTTTAGCAAAGTATTCGTTTCTTCTTCCTGTTATGTACATATACTCTTTCATTGTTACTTTCATCCAAAAATAAAGTCACTCAAAATGTGGAAAAGGTACCACAGATTCTGTGAAACATGAAAAACAGTACTTTACTTGTTCCTACCCACTACCACCCCTTTCCAGGGGTAATGCTTAAGCATTACAGAGAAACATAATCTTAGCATGAGTAACGGAAAGACTGCAAGGTGGGAAGGAGCTTTAAAAAGAGAATTCAGTTCATGCACCTCTATAGTTCTCCCTGGAAGAGACCTTCAAACTCATTCATCAGGCAGAGAATCAAGACTGGAAAAACTGTTCTTGGCAGAGCTGTGCTTGAGGAATTCACACCAAGAATAACATTCTCAAGGGAGCCTAGGGTGTGTTCAATGAAGAGTAAATGATGTTCAAGAGGACAAGAGAGTTATCAGGGAGGTCACAGAGAATTATGAGTCACACTCCCTTGGGCAAGGCCTGAAATACTATTACAGAAGTCATTATAAAGGATCTGAGGACACTGCCCTTACTCTGTTGGGCTTTGGTGGTTCCCACCTTCAACATCTGTTGACTGGCAATATCTTGCTCTGAAAAAAATATGAATTTGCTGGAGCATGGATTTCCTACTCTATGGATGACTTACAGAACAAAGCCATGTTAATAAAATGTTCATAACTGTGGAAAAATCAGACATTTGAAAAACCTGGATCTTATAAAAACTTGGACTACATCTATGAGCAAAGGTAATAAAAGATCTATGGCTGGGTCTTAGCCTTGGAAAACAATGGCTAAGGCATCATTTAATCCCAAAGACTTCCAATAATATAAGAGAAAAAAAGGGACTACAAGTTTAGTAAATTGTTCAAGTCTTAATATTTAAGCTAGTAGCAGACTAAAGTTTTCTCATTAAGACAGATGTTTAATTTCACTAATGAGAACAACACACACCTTGCCTGAATTGACTCAGGAAGATCAACATGGGTGAAACTATACAGACAAATTACAGCTGATCAATTCACTTTGGCCTCTGCTCCAAGCACTATATATAAGGTCTCAAAGTTTTGGGTACCACTTTTGGTCAGTTAGGTTGTACTATCACCAATACAAGGGACTCCTGGCAAGCCCATTGTCACATAAATGGAATACAAAAATATAAGGAAGTAGAGGTGAACTGTATTACATTTTCTTGAATTAAGTATTTCTTGTATTAGGTAATCCTCATTAGTCCTGCCTTGAAATTATAATTCAAACTAAATAAAATTCATTAAACATTAAATATGACATAAATTTTCAGCATAATGGAACCTTAGTGTTCAGTGGACTTAAATCCTCTTCACCCTTCCATGTCATTTCACAGATGATTACCCTGAGCCCAGAGAAGAAAAGGGACTTGCAGAAGTCACAGTTAAGTTTTAATTTCCAAAAAAAGAAGAGGATTTTATTTCACTCAAAGAACAATCTGTGCTAACATACTGAATCTGGCTTGCTCTCCTATTTGTCCTACATCTTACCTCCCAGCTCCTTGTTAATGCTTTCTTTATAGACTTTCAGACTTTTCTTTGGAGACCTTGCTACTCTGCCCATCTTTTTGTGCTTCCTCTTTTCTTCTTTGCCACCCCCTACCACAAACACACAACAAACACACATTATCAGAGAAAAACTGACTCTAGACTATAGTGGTGTTTGATGGTTTTATTGTACACCATCCATTCCCTCTTGATTTGGAAAGAGAAACTCTTCTTCCTGAAAAATATTCTCCCCAACCACTTCAGTGTCAATGATTTGAGTGGTATCTTGATTTTACCTCCAGGTTCAGAGAGAGGAGTGTGACTCAAACCTGACCAATCATAGCATCCAATTGCCCTGGCCGCAGAGATTGTTTCAATTAGAGCCATGTGACCCAATTAGAGCCAAAAAGGCAATATCATAATAGAAGCATTCTGTCAGGAGTACCATAATAGAGGCATTCTCTCTTGCTAAACTTACAGTTATGGGGATGTAAGCCTGGAACTGCTGGATGATCATTTTACTTCTGCAATGTATAGAGTCACCGAAAATGAAATCAATACATAGCAAAGCAGAGTTGAAGGATGGAGAAAAACCCATTCTGATGATATTGTTAGAACTCCTTGATTCATCTGAGCTTGAAACCTTAGACATTTCAGTTATATGAACCAAAAAATCACCCTTTTATTTAAGCCAGTTGGTTCCATTATTCTGACACCTGCAATAGCAAGATTCCTGACAGACTTTTCCGTGTAGAGTTTATCTAATATCTAGGTTCACCCAGAAGGGATTTGGTTGCTGGTTTAGGTATCTTTTTATCATTGCATGTTTTGCTGGTACTTTTAAAGTCACTTTTCAGTTGCTTCATGCTTTTTCATAAAGTCATGACTTATAATTAAACCATCAGCCTATATTTACATTCAAGCTGTGAATTCCCTGAGTTTTCTAGGATCTAGGATGGCATGGTCTTTAGACTCTAGAATCACCTCTCAAGGGAGAAAAAAACATTGCTAGAGAGAGCTAAAACTAAACTGGCCCAACCACTAAGATGTCTACACAACAGAGGGCATTTCCTTTGGGGAAGTGCTGGCTTGATTCTTACAAGAACTACTATTTCCCTTTGCTCTTATGACTTGGTTAAGTTTTGCAAATGCAGCTTGAATTTCAAACAGAGGCATTACTAGCCTTCTTTACCTGGAAGTGGGGCCCCCACTGTACAAAGGGGATATGGACACTGGTGCCATGAGCTGTACTACTCATTTACCATGCCTGCTCTCTATTTTCAGCCCTATGTGGATGGCTTTAAAGAACACCCTCATTGATGTTTAAAGCAGCTAAAAGTTTACTGTGCTCCCCTATATGGCAAATCTGTGTTAAAGCAAAGTTTTATTTCAAGGTAAAGACCTATAGGTATCAGCCAAAAACAAATGAGAAGAAAGTTCTCAGCACACTGAAATCCTTCCCATCCATTCTGCTTTTGGGTAAGGAGTGCCCTATTAATGAAAATGAAAGGGCAGACCCTTGGGAATCAAATTCAGGTCATTTTCAAAGTTTTATCTTGATTTGGCACTATAAAACTTGGCCTATTCAGGTCTCCTTCTGGAAGCATGACTCAACCTCAGGGCCTTACCTCCTTCTGTCAGTGATTATTACTGGTAACCTCAACCTCCTCCCATCCATTTAGTACACACACACACACACACACACACACACACACACACACCAAAAAGAGGCTCTAATTTGCTGAACTCTGGACCTTTCCAATTACTCTCATGATCTGGTATGACTATCCAGCCTCACCTGTCATGTGGAGCTCCACCTTTGGCCAGCCTGACCCACAGCAGTTACCAGCTCCCACCCATGCCCACCCAACCAGAAGAAATATCAGGAGTCTGGACCTGTGACCACCTGCTTGCTGCTCCAAGGCTGGACCACACTGCTCACAACTGTATATATGTGCTTCCAAATTGGTCACATGCCATGTATTTTGACTTTGCATAATGCATGTTGCTCTCCCAAAGAGACAACAGGACAAAGAAGGGAAAAATAAATAGCAGCATTGCTTTTCACTTTAGCTAAGACAAAATCCTTTATGGGGCACGTGGGTGGCTCAGTTGGTTAAGTGTCTGACTTTGGCTCATGTCATGATCTCGAGGTTCGTGGGTTCAAACCCCCTGCATCGGTCTCTGTGCTGATAGCTCAGAGCCTGGAGACTGTTTTGGATTCTGTGTCTCCCTCTCTCTGCCCCTCCCCTGCTCATGCTCTGTCTCTATCTCAAAAATAAATAAACATTAAAAAAATGTTTTTTAAAAAGACAAAAATCCTTTGTCATTTTGAATCCAATTGTTTAGGAAACAATGGAGTCACAGCAGTTGTACATATGATATCCTACCATTTGTTTAGCATGGGTCATAAACTGCTTTTGGTTTCTTATATATTACATATTATTATTATATATTAGTGCTCAACATTTCTGTTTAACATTAAATGGAAATTAACTACTTGTGGATTTTTTCCCCATTTCTCTCATATTTTGAGGAAAAGACATATTTACATTACCCAGCTCCTAGCAGAGGGCTTAGGCAGATATTTGTATTAAATAAACCCATAGTTTATCAATACATATTTATTGAGCACTCGGTATTTGCTTCAACATTGTTCTGGTTACTGTGGGATTTACAGAAGAAAACTTTATGGTACCCTCTCTTCCCTGGAGATTATGGAGTTTATGGGTGGGGGGCAGGGCAGAGTAAGATTAATGAGCATGAAACAAATAGAGACAAATGCAAAACATTTTATGGTCAAGTAGTGTATCATGAGCAATGGGCTCTGTTTGCTATAGGGTTTTAAAAAACAAACAAAAGTTCCTGAGAAAGTAAACTTTTTACAATCATGAGCTGAAAGGGAAGAACAACAAACAGGCCTATCCTTCAGTCCATGCCAAACTGCTCCCTACAGTTTATCTCCTCAGAGTTGTTCCAAGCAGTCTTGAATGCTGCTCAGCATCCAGCTTCCATCAAAGTCACTGGGAAATACCAGAAACTGAAGTGTTCTCCATCCCAGAGAGTTTTTTCCAGCACTCAAACACTTATCACCCCATCTCTTACTGCCTTTCACAATTCCTTGTCATCGTTTCTTAAGTCACTAAAGGTCTCCTGGTACCTTTGTCTTCCATCTCCTTGATGTGGTTGGCCCAGTGTTCCACACATCTCATCTCCCTTGTCCCTCACTTTTGGTTTCTTTCCTTTATATTTCCCCTCACAATGATGATCGTATTCCTCCCCAGGAATGTCCTCCATATTAAATAAACTGTTAGGGTGTGACTCACAGGATTCAGAGTACTTTGTTTATTTTCACTTATGTTTTAAATGTTTATTTACAAATTTTTTTTTCAACATTTATTTTTGAGAGACAGAGTGCAAGTGGGGGAGGGGCGAGAGAGATGGAGACACAGAATCTGAGGCACGCTCCAGGGTCTGAGCTGTCAGCAGAGCCCGATGTGGGGCTCAAACCCACGAACTGTGAGATCATGACCTGAGTCGAAGTCAGACACTTAACTGACTGAGCCGCCCAGGCGCCCCAGGAGTACTTTAGGGGCAACAGCTTTGCTGTTCTTTAACATCAAAACACTCCTAGTTCATGGTTGTATCTCAGTGTTTAGTAGTGTCATGGTGGGTGCTGGGTGCATGGATTAGCTCACCCTCCTAAAAGTACTTAGTTCTCCCAAGAATGGCTACCATGGGTCTAAAAGGGATGATAGGAATAGCACGTGACATCTTCATGCTTTTGAAGCCAGGAAGAATACAGTGAGGATAACAAGAGAAGGGTGGTAGTTCACACAATGTTGTATAGTTATCAAATGACATAGTAAAGTATGGAGCCTGAGAGGTCAGAGGAAACAGTCAGGTTCTCAGCTCTGTCTATTGCTAGCTAGACGAGGAGGATTGAATCAGCAGACATCTTATAACATACCCACCTATCTCAGGTTTGACAAAGTGACCCAATGGGGCAAGCCTGTGTCTGTACATATTGTGAGGATTTTTAAGACAGGATTGAGTAGTTGGAATTGCTGGCAGAACACTAAATACTAACACTTTCTAAACAAGTTGTCAATGAGGGCAAGACAATCACCAGTACAATTGGAGGATCTCCAGTACCCATAAAGACACCCATATAAATATACACACTTGTTTGCCTGGTTACCCTTCAAATCTGTGTCATGTTTAAAGAGATTTTGTCACTGTCCAGACTCCGCTCTCACTAACTCACAAGGCAGTATTCTCACATGTTACAGAAAATACAGGATGCTTGTCTGATATTTGTTTGATCACATGCCACATTCCTTACCCTGACCTGTAGCAAGAATTACTCAAGTCCCTCAGCTTAGCATCCAGTCTGACAGCCACAGCTATAAAATTATAGATCTTTGGTTCCAACAAAATTAGTGTACACATAGCTTGTATGTGTAATTTGGCAGTGTGTCTGTGAAGGGTGTTTGGTACCCAGGGAATAACCACACACCAACTGAAAACCTCTACTTACAGTGAGCTTTTCATAACATTATGGCCATAAGAGGATGTGAGAAATGTATGAAAAACCTGATCTTAAAACTATTCCTTTGCTTAAGTATGTTTGACATATTATATATATATATATATATATATATATATATATATATACATATATATATATGAACATACATGCATATAAGTTATATATTATATATAATATGTAAATAAGGAGTTTTGGTTGTTGAACTCTCCATGAAAATAAAGCCTTGATTAATAGCTATGAAGAGGCCCCACACTCAGTGAATTTTAGATAACTCAGTCTGAACAGAAGTTTAAAGAATGTAAATGAAAGGAGTAAGGATATGTAAATAAAGCCAATGACTAAAAGGAGCCACTTATCATGGCACAGGGAAGTGACCTCAACAAGTGACCTCAGTGCCTTCTCAGCCTCTAGTGTGGTATTCTTGGGAAATGAACCCGTCAAAATTTATATTCAAATTCCTCAAATTCAATGCCATTACATCCTCCATCCTCTCTTAGCTTATTGGCCAGGACTAGTCACATGGCCTCATGAAAGCAGAAGGTGGTTAGGAGCCTAGCAGTGATGACTTCTACTCCTCCTGTAAGTTTGTGGTCAAAGTCACCTCAAGGAGACCCACACTTACTTCTTCACTTTATATAACAATCTCCTACCCTGGTCCCTGGTGTACCTGATTTTCCCCTCTCCCTCTTTTTTTTTTTTTTTTTTTTTAAGTGATTTTATATATCTCCTTTTTACCTATTATATACTTTAACCACTGTACTTGATGTCTGTCTCTGTCTGGTAGAATGTACACTTCACAATAGTGAGAACTTTTTGTCTCTTTTGATAAGTGTTGTATCCCTAGTGCCTAAAACCATGGCAGCACAAATTAGGTATTCAATAGTATTAGTTGACCTGACATGAATTTTAAGAACATTGAAAACCATGCAACTCACTGATATATGCTTATGAATTGCCCTTATCTATACTACTTCCCCAAATAATGGGGTTACCCTCCTCAGACCAATCCCTGAAGTACTTTTTCCTAAATTATTTATTTAAAAATGTTGAAGTTACAATTGTGTCTCTCTTAATATGACAGGATTTCTCTCATTCATAGGTAGGTTTTCTATCTCTGACAGTGTTCTGTCAAGCCAAGTGCTTTTGACAAGGGTCCAGATGAAATGAAAGAGGACTTAGACACAGAGCAAATGGATATCTGGGTGCTAAAGGGTGTGTTTTAGAACCACACAGATTCAGCTTTCAAAAGGATCTTAGAGGACTTCCTGTCCAACTTTCTAGCCTCTTGGAGAAGTTCTCAGCAATGAGGATTCATAACTGTGTAAGATGGCCTATTCAATTGTCGGGCCATTCTAAGAATTAGAAAATTCTTTCTTACATTTAATGAAAATTTGCATCACCATATATTTGATTAATTTGTCTTGGTTTGGCTTAATGGAGCTGGTCAGGAAAGGTCTAATTCTTATTCCACATGAAATGCTTTCACAAACTTGAAGAGAATCATCCTGGTCTCACTCCAATTTCCAATATAGTCTCGATAATTCCAGCATTTAGTTGCTCATAGCCCATGTGTTATATGCCCCCCAATAAATCTTTTTCAATGGATAGATAAACTACTGCTGGCTGAATGAATATACGGATGCATATAAGAAGAGGGTTCACTCACTGATTAATGAATGCCTTGACTGTAGACCCCTCACCACCTCTGGCATCATTTTCTACATGCTCTTTTCTTCGCTGGTGTAGTCTTAAAGTAAATTTTCTACAACATAACCATCCAGGAGAGATATGAACTATACAGAAAACAAGACAACTAAGAGTTAAATGTGACTTTCTGTTTTTCAAAACCCAAAAACCATACTGTAAGGCAAAAGACAAAAAGAACTACACACAAATACTATGTTATAGTTAGTAAATTTGCTTCTCAAAAGGGGATGGGTTCATAATTCTGAAACTATTTCATGTGTATTCTGGTTTAGAACCAATAAGTAAATATATTGTAGATAATGAGAGTCAGGTTAGAAAAATCTAAAAATCTGTCAGAAAATCTGTTCTTTTTCACTACTGGAAAATAAAATTACACATAAGAAAAGAGAAAAGGGTACAATAAACCTTGTGGTGTTGGATTAAAATGAAAAATATGAGTATGAACTCGAGGCCTTTTAATATATGTACATAAGTATCTAAATAAATATAGATGCATGTGAGTGCATAAGTTAATATTCATTCACTTATTTGCAAGCTCCGTCTGCTATGAGGAATTAGGAGCAATGACACTACAATAGCAATGAGCACACCTGGTGCTCAGATCATGATTTCTAACTGCCATCCTCCAACAGATAGAGCCAGGGCTCCTTGAAGATACCTTTTTGATTCCAAAGCTACTCAGAGAAAACACAAGATGATCCTGGGGCATATTGTGGTGCCAAAAAGTTATGAAGTGCTTTAAAAAGAATGCAGATATGTCAAAATGGCATAGGGACCAACATAAAAGAGCTCTTAATGACCAAATCTAGAACAATAGGATAAAACAAATATGTATAAGTCCATACTTATATACATCAACATCTGAATAAATAAATGTGGGAAAAGTAATAGCTTTTCCTTCTAGAATAATTTTACTTAAAAATGTAGAAAAAATAGGGAAATGGAAAATCATCATTAAGACACTACATTAGAATTGTTACTGGCAAGATCCCCAACATAAAATTAGTGGGGGAAAGTTTGAAGAGAGACAGCATATTTATATAACCTCATCTCCCTAAGATATATTAATTTCAGAGGGAAAAATAGAACTTCACACAGTTGAACAACTTATCAAACACTAACTTAACTAAGTGATAAAGGTTAATATCACCAGCAAATAGATGTCATCATTTGACACCTGACTGATACACTGAGTACACATCACTTCCTAGGTAGAGTTCTCACCAAAATACATAACCACAATCTAGTAATGAGAAAACATAAGACAACCCCAGATAGAAGGATGGTCTACAAAATTAATGACAGCTACTCTTCAAAAGTTTGAAGGCCATGAAAGATAAAGAAAGGCTGAGGCACTGTCACGATTAGAGGAGACTCAGGAGGGATGAGGGCTAAACGTATGACATGATACTGGATCATCATGTATGATACTGGATCAGATCCTGGAACAAAAAAAAGCACAGTAGTGGAAAAACGAGTGAAATCCAAATACAGTCTACAGTTAGTTAACAGTACTGTAGTAACTTAGTTTTTATATTTGTGCTATGGTTATGCAAGATATTAATATTTGGGGAAGTTGGATTGGGCGCCTGGGTAGCTCAGTTAGTTGAGTGTCTGACCCTTGGTTTGGGCTCAGGTCATGATCCCAGGGTCATGGGATTGAGCCCCATATTGGGCCCTGTGCTGGGTGTGGAGCCTACTTGAGATTCTGTCTCTCTCCCTCTGCCCCTCTTCCCCGCTCATGCACGCTCTCTCTCTGTTTCAAATTATATATATATATGCACACACACAAATACATACGTATATATTTGGGGAAACTGGTAAAGCATTTATAGGCATTCTTTGTACTAGTTTTGCAACTTTTCTGTTAAGTCTAAAATTATTTCAAAATAGAAATTTTAAAATAAACATACATGTTTTAAGGGTTGATCACTCATTCTGGCTCATGCTGACACTGCCTTTGTTTCATCCTCTCCTTGATGTTCATCACATAGCAATGTGCTCAATTAATGTTGTGAAAGAAAATAAAATGTCAGCAAGGTGGTACATACTCAGGACTGGGTAGGGTGCAGAGATGGAAAAGTGGGACGGCTCCCCCCAGAGTCAGAAGCTCTGACTTGCAGCAAGGACCTTAATTCTAGTTCTGGCTCATCAGATTGTTGTTTTTGATGATGTGACCTTGAGAAAGTTATTCAATCATTTCTGTCCAGAAATGATTAACAGTGACCTTGCCTCCCTCACTCTCAGGGTCACTGTTGGGCTCAAAGGCCACAGTGAGAGTCTGGACCAATGCAATGACAGAGGCATGACCTCACTTAGAGTTCCCCTGCATTTATCGCATGTCTAACTCATTTACTTTTCATTGTACACAGTGGTATTTTACAAGGGGTGGCATGTGTAGTGGTTAAGTCTCCAGACTCTGGGTTTATACTGCCTGGTTCCCATTCTAATGTCACTGCATACTCCTGTGTTGTAATTTCCTTGGCTGTAACATAAGGGTAGTGACAAAACCTACCTCGTAGGGTTGTTGTAAGGATTAAAGGACATAATATTTGTAAAGCTTTTAATCTTGCAACATGGTAAACAGTATAGTGTTTGTTTTTAACATTACATTAATATTGTTTTCCCCAGTACTTCATGACACTATTCAGAATATTATTTACCTCCTCTGGGTATAGCAACTTGTGCCCTCCTAACTAAACAGTAGGTTTTTTGAGGGCAGGGATTCATGTGGCATGAATGTGGCTCAGACTTCCCCAGCATGATGCCTTGTGCACAGGAGTTGCTCAATAAATATCCAATGATTGATTGATTCATAAAGCCCTAAAGCCAATGTTCTCTTACTTCACAATTTTGCTTCGGGCCAACTTGTCATCTGTGTATATTTAAACAAACTTAGAAAATAGAAAATTCTCTAGTGCTAGAACTGGTCTTTCCTGAACTCTGTCAGAGTTTGCTGTGGGAGTCGTTAGCTTTTTGACATCTCTTCCTCCCATCCCTCTCCACCAAAAATCGCCTGTCAGCACCATGTCTGAGAAGACAAACTTAGAAATAGCACGCCCGACACTCAATCTTTGACTGTACTCTGCCCTTCTCCTTCCTCTTGTTTGGAAGAAAAAAAAAACCCTGCCATCCACTTTCCCAGATTATCTCTTTATGTTCTTTTGTCCCTGTTTCCAAGAATACATATTCAGAGTCAACTTGAGCTTCAATGGTTGGCAATTACTAAAGAAATAAAATATCACCCTCCTTGTTAAGCATTTTGGCCACATTCTTTTTAGTGCTTCCATTTTCAATATCTAAAGTGCAGTGCTCCTTCGGTGCCCTTGAAGATGTACTTGTTTCCTTACTGAATGCATTATTCCATAGAAGAAAAAAAATATCATCTTTCAATTTATGAATCACTCTTATCTTTACTCTTCACCTTTCCTTCTCTTTGTGTTTCTTCCACTTACATACTTCTAAATTATTTCTGGCCAAACATGAGGCAGCCAAGTTGGGATCCTGGGTCTGTTGCTATCATTATGATCATTCCTATGGTGCCATTTGTATGAAATAAAGTCCCATAGATTTGGGCGTACTGCAGACTCCTTTTATTTTTGCAAACAGCAATGATTTTGCTCAAGAATTATCCAAATGCTGCCCCCCCACCCTGGCTGCCATCTCTCTCCAATATATTATTTCCTCCCATTTTGCCTCTATGGCTCAGTAGTGGAAATGTTTCATGAGTCCCAGAAGTTTTATTATTCTCCTGACCCTAAATAAGTGTCCCAGAATGAAAGGGGTACTTCCCCACCCTGTGGGAAAGGGAGAGGAGATGATAAAACATTAGCACTGAAGTCCTCTAAATCTCTTCTCCTTTCTTCCCTTGCCTAACTCTGGTGGGCCAAAACCACAGGCTTCTATTCTAAGAAGAGAAAGTGTGGGAGATAGAAAGCAGTGTAGCCTGAGATGAACTGACCTGTGAGTGTGCTAGTGTGCACATGCTTGGGCATACTCCAAAGAGAATGGCTACTCCAAAATAAGACACTCCACTTATTTGTGGTGATATGGCAGCTGAGAGAGGCACAAGGTCTGGGTTTGAACAACCTGCATTGTGTCTCAGTTCTGCCACCTTCAAACTTTCCTCCATGACCTTGGTCAAATTACATATGTGATCATCTTTGGGAAGGGGAGAGACAGTTCATATCTTCCTCACTGGGCTGTCATGGGAATCAAGGCATTCTGCACTTGTTGAAGTATTCACAAATAGCAAAATACCATGTGGATGCTTTTATTCAAAAATAGATTTTGCAGCAATGAATAAGAGTATGGTTATTAATATGGCCATTCAAATCAACTGATCAGTATGATTTGCACTTACTATGTGGGAAAAAAGCATTAGACAAGGTTCTTGGCCATAGAAGCTTAAAGTCCAGTTGAGAAGACAAAACTTACACAGCTTATCAAGAGTTACACAGCTGAATCCATGAGAAAGCAGAGAAAATCTGGAGTTAAATTCTGTGCTGTGGAATACTCTGCAATGGTGTTAGGATTTTGGAGGTTTAAATACCTCGTTAGGAAATAACATTGAACATACACTCCTCCTTCTAAGTCCGGGTAATTCTCTAACTAGAAAGCAACAAGGAGTGATATGTGAGATGCAGGAACCTCCTAGGCATCCAAGTTCCTACCTTGGAGGGTCTCATACTCTAGGCCACTGTGTTCTACCATTGTCAACCTCTTGTCACAGAAAAGAGTAGTGGGAGCATAATGTAAGAAGAAGAGGGGCACCTGGGTGGCTCAGTCGGTTAAACTTCTGACTTTGGCTCAGGTCGTGATCTCACGGTTCATGGGTTCGAGCCCCACATCAGTCTCTATGCTGACAGCTCAGAGCCTGGAGCCTGCTTTGGATTCTGTGTCTCCCTCTCTGCCCCTCTCCCCTCCCCCGCTCCTGCGCGCGCGCTCTCTCTCTCTCTCTGTCTCTCTCAAAAATAAAGAAACCTAAAAAAATTTTTTTTTAAAAAAGAATGAAGAGTGCAAGTAGGGTTAATCAGACTTGTTCAAATCATACCTCCCAAATGTAATGGCTGGGAACCTTAGATAAGTTACTTATGCTCTTCAGGTCTTGGGTACCATAACTGTACCTGTCATAGAATGATGGGGATGATGGATGAATACATGTTAATACTAAGAACAGTGCTTGGCACATAGTATGTGCTCAGTAAAAGCTAGTTGTAGTTGTAGCAACTGTCACTGCTATTATTACTATTATTGTTAACAGTAGTATTTCCCAAAGTGTGTTCAGAAGACACTAGTACTGCAAGTATTTCCTCATACAGGGGAGGGGGTTCTGTGGCTGAAATATATGGTAATTTCTGAATTTTACATATAAAAATGTGCATGAGCATTGCAAAATATGAGAAACCCTTAAAAATAAAGATATTTAACACAGACCAACTAGATTGTTTATCATACCCATGTGGCCCTTGGTTCCTATATAAGACAGTGACTTTAGACTTCCTCTATAAAGCACACATCAAGGAACTTACTCTAAGAGAGTAAAAAAAGGTGAGATATCTCCAATTTATAAGTACTCTGAATTTAATCAAGGACTATACAGCAACAATAAAATCAATTGGAAATATTAACTGTATTGTGAGTGCTTTGTTAAAAAATTTCAAATGATTTGCATATTTTAATGTAATTATTAGTTCTTTATTGATTGATTAAAAACAAGTAAAATACTGACTTTTCTCTCTGGCCATCAGCTCACCTGCAATTTTAGAGAGTTTAAAATTGTGTCATTCTCCATCTCACTAATGAAAAAAGGGCCACAAAGGAATGTGATGAGGAATACATGTATCTCATCCACCGGCAAACACAAAAATTAGGGAGCTTAACTCAACCTGCAACATAGGAGAAACTGTTAAAGGAAGACATTTAAAAAGATTTTATCTGATTTATCTAAAACTCTTCAGCTTCCATTTTCCCTGGAACAATTAACTTCCTAAGTTGAAATGCAATTTTATGAGACAATTTTAGGGTCAATGTGTCTGTATGCAGTGATCACCTTATTGTCTACCTTCTACCTCTTTGAAAGTGTGCTATCACTGCCAGTCTTTGCAGAGACCCACCTTGACCACATGCCAACTTTTCAGAAGATGTGCCTTTGGGAAAACATTGGGGGAAGTGTGAGGAAAGAAGGCAAGAGTAACAGGATATAATAAAATTTAATTTCTTAAAAAATTTTTTTAATGTTTATTTTCTTTTTGAGAGAGAGACAGAAACAGAGAGAGACAATGCAAGCAAGGGAGGGGCAGAGAGAGAGGAGACATAGAATCTGAAGTAGGCTCCAGGATCTGAGCTGTCAGCACAGAGCCCGATGCGGGGCTTGAACCCACAAACTGCAAGATCATGACCTGAGCCAAAATCAGATGCTTAACTGACTGAGCCACCCAGGCACCCTTAAAATTTAATTTCTGATATTTTCTCTAGGTTTGTATACATGATATTTGGGAGGCCTTCCATTCAGGGCCTTTCTAGTGCTGACATTCCAAATCCCTATTTCATGCTATACCTGTGTTTTAACTCTTTCCTCTTACTTTACTTAGATAGTCAAGAAAAGTAACTTTGAAAAATAAAGGCTACTAACCGTTAGGTTCTTATTTTAGTCATCAGCTGGTGATAGAAAGCTTCCTGCTGAATTTGAACTTTCCGATATATGTTTTAATGATAGTTCCACAACTGGTAACTTGGCCTTTCTTAAAATAAAATTATTGCACCAGAAGAGCAATAAGAAGCACAATCAGTTAAGATGCCTTCACTCAATGGAGTTCATCAGTTTCTTGCAGGACAGGCTAAGAGGAAGTGAGAAAATGAACTTGTAAGATAAACAGAAAAGGAGAGGCAGGACGCTGAAAGCCATTTTTGACCCTAGCAGGATATACTTCTGGGAGCTCTCTAGGCAGTTGGAAGATCATGAAGAGATGCCAAGTTCAAATGGAACTCAAAGAGTTCAAAGGGTGGTTGAAATGAAAGTGATGTATTCTGGTTTTCTTTTGCATGTGGCTTTGGGCTGGCCTTATCTCTGAAACCTCATTCCTATTCAGCAGCCATTGCTTCTCCAACTATTCCTGTTGCTTTACGTTGACTCCCAGTGAATGATCAACAATCCAAATACTTTGATAAGAACTTGTTCCTCTTGTCCTCCACTATCTGAAATTTAGGGAATTTTAGATAGATGGTACCACCAGTCTCTTCACCAGGGAAAATCAAGGGTCCTGGGGGACGGTGGTGGGCACATGTTCAGGCTCCTCCAGCAGTGACTGCAACTCAGGATACAACCATCTCCCAGCTCCTCGATGCATAAGGCCAAACCAGGTGTCAGGAGTCAAAAATAGAACGAATACTCAAGTCTAAGGCTGGAGTCAATTCAAAGGGCTTAGTCTTGTAAGATCTATCAAAGGCAGGCATCTGGGCCTTCCTACTCTCCCTGTGTCTGCAGGCATCTGAGATGTGAAGGGCAGAGGAGCTGCCCATGAGACTGTGCCAGGGACACCACTGACTGGGGTTTGGGGCTGGTGGCATATGGGTTTTCTTTTTAAATATATACATTTTTTCATCTTGGTTAAAACCACAAGTATTTGAAATACTCCCAAAGGAATGAAATCTCAGACCTGTGGAATGTCAGTCGTGGAAATTAAATGGCCACCACGTGACCTAGCAAATGCCACTGTGGAAAATAAACATATGATGCTGAGCAGACCCGCTGTTTACTCTAACATTTTGAGATGACAGGCAATCACTTTCCAAAACCACGGCCAGAGGTAGAGCTCTCAGAAGGCTTAAATCAAGAGTCTTTTAAAGCAAATTGACTATTCGGCTGTGATTCTTCAGCAAATTAAGGATCTGCTCTTGAATGCTGGACAATGAAAGCCTGGACAAAGCTACTAAACACGCACAAGCACACTCTTCCTTTTTGGCCACAAAAAAACCATGCTGTTAAATACAGTCTTGCTCAATCCTGCTTGCAGCTGTGCAAAACCAAGATCTCTTTATTTTAAAGGAGCAAGGCCTGTAGCTTAACTCTGTTGTGATGCTAGAGGGAATGTGAGGCAGGGCTGGGAAGAGGAAACATCAGGGTGATTGAGGGTGCCAGAGGAGAGGGGGAAAGGATTGGGTAGCGGAAAGGGAGAGCCATAAAGGATGCAGAGGGAAAGAAAAAGGTGGCACAGTGTGAGGCACGTGATAAAGATGGAAAGAGGAGAGAGGGAATGGGAAAAAGAGAGGAGGAAAAGAAGTGAAAAATGGGAGTATGGGGAGAGAACCAGCAAAATGGCTAAAAGAGGGCAATGGAGGGAAGCAGGGTGTCCCTTTTTCAGGCACTTGCACGGAAGCCCCCTTGTCCCTTCAGATAGCATTACTAATGCGGCCGACTTGGCCAGCATGGCACCACACAGCTGGAATCAATCGGAGTGAATGTGGGCGGCTGCCCAGGCCGGCTCTGGGGAAGCAGTGGGAAGCCCTGCCCTCTGGTTTGGCAAGGTCTGGCTCAAGCCTGCCAGAATCATCAGCCTCTTTGGGACAGCAAGAACTTGGCCTACCCCAGCCTTCAGCAGCCCTGAAATCCAGGCCGATGTGGACCGCTCAGGCTCCGCCCACATTTTCACCTGAATTGCTGGAATGTTCAAATGGAATAATTTCTCTCCTCAAAGGCAGAGATAAAGCATTATAGATTCTTCCCAGAGAAAAAGCAAAATCCAGTCAACTGCCTTTAGGCCTTCAAAGCATTGGAATTGAAGTCCAGTGTTTCCTAGTATATGGAAACAAAATCTTGGCCAAATTGCACAGTTGGATGGTGAGTATTTATACCTCTCTCTCTCCTCCTCCCTTCAAGGCCCCTTTCCAAATTTTAAGCATCTCAGCTCATTTGATTCAAGTCTGTGTGTGGTCTACAATGTGCTTGGTCACTGTCCTGTGCAGGAAATGCTGAGTGACTGACATTCCCAGGGCTTGTCTTCAGGTTGCTTGCAAGCTCTTCCACATTCCTGTGTCTCTCCAAGCCAAAGTCTTAGGATGTTGACAAAAGCAAGGACATGACAATGTTCCCAGCTAACAGCACCAGGGTTCTAAATGAGACAACCTGGGTTAAAGTGTCAGCAAACACACTGCCTGGCTGTGTGACCTTGGGCCAAGGACTCCCCACCTGTGACATGAAGCTGTGGGACTGGGTGACCTGTAGGGTTCCTTCTTGTGTTTCATATCTGTGATTCTCCTACAAAACTTCCTCACTTCCCCCTACTGGCGATTTCCACCAATTTCCAACACAGAATCAAATAGGATGTGAACTGCTCATATTTCTTTTTAGGCATGGAATAGAATTTCCTCACCCATTCAGGCACATGAGAACTTTAATAAACAACAACAACAACAACAACAACAACAACAACAAAACTATTCACTATGAAAATTTAATTTGGGAAATAGAAATTAAACCAAATATTTCTTAAATCACTTTAATGAGTTTACAAAATTGAAGTAAATCTATTTATTCTCTAAAGATAAGATCTGGAGCTAGAGGTTCAGTTGCATCTTTCAAATGGCTTGGGGTGGGGGTGAGGGAGAGGGAAAGTATATTCATATCTGAAAATGATTAAATGAAAATTTAATTCTTAATTATCCTCCTAACAGCTGCTGATGGAAAATGATGTGTGCACACCAAATTTTAAAGTGCCTGGGTTCTGTGCTTTCAAATTATGATTTTTTTTTATGCAGTCATTTGACTTTTAAAGTTATAATGAATGTCTGTGTTCAAAGCATCCAACATATTTCAAAGAGCAAATACTTTAAGTATTGTATAAAAGTACAGTGCTCATTTTCCCAAATCTATGGATCTCTTTGAACTTGCTTTGATATGTTTCTTGGTCTGTTTTCTGTCTTCTCTCCATTGTGTTTCTTATCATTATACTTGCTCTTTCCTACCTCTCAATACTGGGCCATTGGGATGCTTGCTTATCAGACTGTGTTAGAACAAAGGTTCTCACAGTGTGGCCTTCCAGCCATCAGCAGGAGCATCAACTGGGAACTCATTATCATCACAAATTATTGGGCCCCACTCTGACCTGTGGAGTCAGAAATTGGGTAGGTTCCCCCAAGTCCCACAGGAGATTCTGATGTTCAATATGAGAATTTGGGTTAAAGGAAGGCATTAGAAACTGAAGCAGAAGGTTATAGGGTGGCAGAACTGAACCTTTTTAATTCTGTCAGTCACGGATTTGCTCCTTGACCACCCCAACTCTCATCTTTTTTGAATGCCTCTCCTTATTTTAGCCTATCGGTAGAAATGGAGGAAACATGTAGCCAATTATACTTCCTAATTCCTTTTGATCTCTTTCCATTGAGTTCTCTTGTCTGTAAAAAGAATTCAGTGTCAAATTGCTTTGAGTATGTTGGCACCTAGGTAAAACATAAAGTGACAATAACTAGCTTTGATTTTAATGTTTCTCAAATTGGGTTTATAGAAAGCCTGAACATTGTCAAGTTTGAACTACACTGATGTAGAACATCAGGAGTCACAAATACCACTCTATAGACTGTTCTGATCTGTGACTGAGTTCTTGTCAGAATGAAGCAAGGTGTTCAGGTGAAGATGTTCAAGTTATTTTGCATTTGTTTGCTTGTTTTTTTAATAAGGCCAGATATTCAATTTAAATGAATATAACTTTTTTGGGTGTAAGATTTTGTCCTTCAATTTTTTTTGCTGTTAATACGTTCTTTACTTTTTTTTAAACCTCTATATTTGGCAAAGCAAAATCAGAAACCCTAAAAGACACCCCTGTTAAAAAATTATTGGTAGTAAGATGCAAAAAGTCTAGGAAACAAAGCCATAAGTCATTTCTAAGATCCCTGTATGCTTTCAAATTTCTGTGGTCCCAAATTTCTCCTCATCTCTCTACTATCCCAATCTTAGGTGATTTCAAATCTTCAGATTTCTCTTATAACACAATCAATTCTCATTTTTTTTTCACGAATAAAATAAAAATCTATGATTCTGATATAGAGTTAAAAAGATAGAATCTGTCCATGGCTAAAATTAGCAACTCAGTCAACAACAGATGTTGGCAAGGATGGGGAGAAAGAGGATATCTTCTGCACTGCTGTTGGGAATGCAAACTGGTGCAGTCACTCTGGAAAACAGTATGGAGGTTCCTCAAAAAATTACAGGTAGAACTACCCTACGACCCAGCAACTGCACTATTAGGTATTTATCCAAAGGATACAGGTGTGCTGTTTCAAAGGGGCACATGCACCCCAGTGTTTATAGCAGCACTATCAACAATAGTCAAGTTGGGGCGCCTGGGTGGCGCAGTCGGTTAAGCGTCCGACTTCAGCCAGGTCACGATCTCGCGGTCTGTGAGTTCGAGCCCCGCGTCGGGCTCTGGGCTGATGGCTCAGAGCCTGGAGCCTGTTTCCGATTCTGTGTCTCCCTCTCTCTCTGCCCCTCCCCCGTTCATGCTCTGTCTCTCTCTGTCCCAAAAATAAATAAACGTTGAAAAAAAAAAAATTAAAAAAAAAAAAAACAATAGTCAAGTATGGAAAGAGCTCAAAAGTCCATCAAGAGGTAAATGGATAAAGAAGATGTTGTGTACACATACAATACGGTATTAATGAAAAAGAATGAAGCCTTGCCATTTGCAACAACGTGGATGGGAATAGAGTATATTATGCTAAGCAAAATTAGAGAAAGACAAATATCATAGGATTTCACTCATATGTGGAATTTAAGATACAAAACAGATGAACATAATGGAAGGGAAGATAAAAAGAGGGAGGGGGACAAAACATAAGAGACTCTTAAATATAGAGAACAAACTGAGGGTTGCTGGAGGGGTTGTGGGTGGGGGGATGGGCTAAATGGGCAAGGGGAATTAAGGAAGACACTTGCTGGGATAAGCTCTGGGTGTTATATGTAGGGGATGAATCACTGGATTCTACTCCTGAAATCATTATTGCACTATATGCTAAATAACTTAGATGTAAGTTAAAAAAAAGAAAAAAGAAAAAAAGAAAGATAGAGTCTGTTCAATCCAGAGTTTGGTGTGAGGCTCAAGGCACCCCTGGTATAATTCCCATTACTGATAGCAATGGGGACCAAGGTCTTTCTATTGTGGAAATAGCTTTTATCAATAACAGGGCCTTCTGAAGAAGGCTGATGCATCAAACAAAGCAAAGAACTCAAGAGATACATGTTTCCTCCATCAAAATTTTAATGTTTTATTCTGTTAATAATGCTACTCTGTTTCTTTAAGCTCCAGACCAGGAGAGATGCTGCCATTACAGGTAGGTAGAGGTTGCATTTGCACAGATCCTCTATTACCTACCTATTAGAGGTTGTGTTTTCCCAAATTCATATTTTAAAACCCTAATCCCCCAGTATCTTAGAATGTGACTGTATTTGGAGACAATTTTGTTGTGGTAGGCTTTGTTATGGTAGCCTTAGGAAACTAATATACTACCTATCCTGTGAATCATAATGCATTTTCTTTTTTTTTTTTTTTAATTTTTTTAATGTTTATTTATTTTTTGAGAGACAGAGACAGAGCATGAGCGGAGGAGGGGACAAAGAGAGAGAGAGAAAGTCACAGATTCTGAAGCAGGCTCCAGCCTCCGAGCTGTCAGCATAGAGCCTGACACAGGCCTCGAACTCATGAACCATGAGATCATGACCTGAACTGAGGTCGTAAGCTTAACCGACTGAGCCACCCAGGCACCCCCCAGAGTGCATTTTCAAGGGAAGAATTTTCTTCTGACAGGGAAGATAGTTTGAGTTCTTTGACTACAGTGCAAAAATCGCAAAGCAAGATTCTTCTTTGTCTATAAATGAATTATGAAGTTTTCTCAGCCTTACTTCACAGTGTATGATCTTATAATCTTTTATATTCTGAATCACAAACACTCTTTCCTAGAATGATGGAGTTGAAGAGATTTCAGAGATCATCTGCTCTACCTACCCTTCCCACCCTCTGTTTATAGAAAAAAAAAAACATGAAGTACTAAAAGGTTAAGCAATTGAGTTGGGTCATTAGTTAGTTAGTGGCAGAGACAAACCTTGGTCCAAAGTCTTGATCCCAATCCTAATTACCTTCACCAGATAAGTCTGCTTTTGATTCTTTTTCTGCACACATTTGCTGAATTACTATATGCAAGGTACTGTGATACAGGCTTTAGGTTAAGGACAGTGTCTCTCAACCAGAAGTATACAACAGAAGCACATGGTGAGATTTTTCAAAATTTGGATGCCAGGCACCAACTTCAGACCTACTAAGTCCAAATGTGCTGGAGTGTTTAACAAGTGGAGTGTCAAAATAATATGGTACATGTATGGCTACCTTTTCAAGAAAGTGCAGAACCATGAATATACTATTTGCCACTCCTTCCGAGCAGCATATGAAGGTTCCAGGTCCTCCATATCCTCACCAACATTTGAGATGGTCAGTCTTTGTAATGTCAGCTCTTTGTACTATTATAGCATAATGTTTTTAATGTCTTCATTTTATTTCATAATATAATCAACTCCTTTTCTATTGATGGACATTTATGTGATTCCAATCATTTGTTGTGACAACAATATTGCCCAGTACAGTGCATCCATTTTATATACTGACCCACTACACAGCCAATTCCAGGAACCATCATTCCCAATGTAGTTTATGTAAAAATACCCTAGACCTGTCCATTTTAACTGCCCAAGTTTTTAATAAGTAGGAAAAAAAGTCCTAAAAGGCATAGTCACACTGTGCCAAAGAGCAGGCACATTTAATTGTCTGCACCTGTGTATGAGTTTTTATCAGAAAGATGACAGCAGGAGCCAAGGGAGTGGGTAAGATCAACCAGAGAAAACCTGAAAATTTGAAGGGTGAGAAGAGAGGATGTAGAAAGACAGAACATGAAACACCAACATTTAACATACAGAGAGAGAAAAAGGGAAAAGGTGAATGACATTAGAGGCAAGACAAGTATATGTTCAGAGTGATTAAGTGACTTACCCAGTGCTGCCCAGCTGGAGGCCAGCAAAGCACAGACAATACCTGACAAGGTACTATCAGTGCAATTTACCTTCTGGTCAAGTACATTTTGCAACTTGAATTCCCTCTTTCCACCACTTTGTTCCTCTCTTCCTCCTTTTCCCCTCCCCCCATATTTTTATGCATATTAATTTGTTCACCTTTCCCCATAACTACTCCCTTCCCACCTGATTTATCTTTCTGAAAGAAAACCAAGAAAGCTTAATTTCTCCAGATCCAGCTCTAAGAGGCACAAGCCATGCAACCTTGTGAGTCAGCTGCCTTTCTGGTAGGTTATTGGTGATGAGATGTGTTTTGAGGACCAGGTGGCAATACAGGTGTCTTAGATACAGAAATGCTCATAGCCAGGGTGGGAGAAGATGCAGAGAGGGTGCCTCAACATCACTGAAACCCCAAACAATTGGCTCCACAGTGCCCTGAATTGACCAAACTTGACAATGTTTTGCGGAAGATGGTGAGGAGAGTGACAATGACATCCATTTTGAAAAAGAAGCCTTGTTTTTGCAGGGTCATTCACTCATAATGATATCCTATGAATGCCTAGTGCTCTACAAATATTTGTACCTTACAGAATTATTCATATAAATTTTCCATAATGTAAGCAAAGCACCTAAAGCGAGTTTGGCATGGAGCCAGTGATCTCTTTAAGGTAGCCAGTATGATCACTGTTTAATACCAGGATATGATCTGATTTTAGTAATGACTGGCTTCAGATTAGCACCCTCGTGGGAGAACAATGCCCACCTGCATATAAAAGATCACGTATCTCTGGAGGGATATGGAAAGAACAGGAAGTTTTCCTTAATTACTCTGACTTCATTGTATGAAAGCACATACAGCCTCTGTCTGCATGAACATTTGGTTTGACAACATCAGACAAGAAAAGCTTATTCTTTAACACCATCTCATCCATGACCTGACCTGAAGGATCCAGAATTGGAGAGCTCTGTTATGCACCTGTCTGTGTTTCATAGAAGAGAGGTGATTGCGGCACCAAGACTCAGAAGCTAGCTCACAGGTGCATAAATGGGGAGGGTACGTATATGTGGGAAGAGAGAGCCAGACAGAGGGATAGAGGCACAGGGAAAGAGAACTGTGAGAACATCAGCTACAGGAGAGATGACCATTTGTTTCTCTTAATCTCCTAAGGCTTCCCCTACGAAACCTCTCTCTGTAGCCTTCCACTAACCCTTTCAGAAGAGCTGTGAATATTATTTCTCATGGGGCCTACACATTTTCCCAGCTAGCTTGCCTCAGGCATCTCATCTTCAAAGTTTCCAGTAATGTTCACAACTGGCTTTCAGTTCAGGGAAACAGACCTATAAAGATAACACTTTTTTCTCCCAACGATGTCTCAGACCCAAAAAAGCAACTATCTAGAAGATTCAGTTGTAGGACAAGTTTCTGTGATAAGTTCAGGAGCAGTCAGCCCTTTTGATCTTCTGGACCACTTCGCAATCTCAGACCAGCACTGTGCAGTCGGTCTCCAATGGACAGCCTTGATTTAACCCTATTTACCACTGATTACCTTTGGAGATCAGGGAGATGGAAAGTACATTTAGAAAACAGGGAGAAGGGGCAATGAGTACAGCAAGAGGATGAAGAAGGAAAACTAAAGGTGAGAGATGAAAAGAATAATGGAACAATTGGGGCAAAGGAAGGAAAGAAAAAAGAAAAGGAAGAGTAGAAAAGAAAGAAAAAGAATAAAGAGGGGAAATATGTTATATGTGATAATAAAACACTTTAAAGTGGTCATGGAATAAAAGCAAGATTAAAAATCAAATGAGGACTTATTAAAATATACCCTCAAATGTGTGCATGCATGTGTGAGTGTCTGTCAATGGAATCCTTGATCTAAAACCCAAAGATCAAACTACAGCTATTGCCCTGAGCGGAAAAAACATTAATATAGATGCTCATTAGGACCTATTTAAATGCCTCTTGATTTTAGCCTCTTGTTTCTTTAAAATGACCACACCTCAGTTGAGTTATCAAGACATGCTGGTAAATCATATTGTTTGAATTTCCACGGGTGGGTTTATGCTATTTCTTCTATTTCAATTCCAGGATCTGGCCTTAGTGAGGATCCTTCTTATCTTCTGGTGGTTATTAGGCCTGTTTGGATATTTAGCCAATGTCTTTGATTCATGGAATGAATTTGACATTTTCTTTTCTTTTAAAAGGTTTTTTAAATGTTTATTTATTTTTCAGAGAGACAGAGACAGAACATGAGCAGGGGAAGGACAGAGAGAGAGAGAGGGAGACACAGCAGGCTCCTAAGCAGGCTCCAGGCTCCAAGCTATCAGCACAGAGCCCGATGCAGGGCTCAAACTCATGAGCCATGAGATCACAGCCTGAGCCGAAGTCAGACGCTTAACTGAGCCACCCAGATGCCCTGAATTTGACATTTTCTACACTAGAAATGAAAGTCATTTTTGCCAAGTGTTGCAGGTGGAAGGAAGGAGAGAGACCATTCACTGGACCTATAAGGAGACAAAGACCAAAGGGGCAGGTGGTTTTCAGGAGGCCAAATGCTATAGTTCTGCCTCTAGTGACACTCAGGCAAGTCACTCAACCTCTTTGAGCTCTTATATCTGCTCTCAAACAAGCATTATAATATTTGCTTCAAGAATTTTTGAGAACATTAAAAGAAAGAATGCTTGAAACATAAATAACACAAACCAAAGTAAATGCTCAATAAATGTTAAGCACATGTGCACACACAAAGACCCAGTTAACAACACCTTAGTGTCCTCATCAGGGCATCACAGGGATGTAGCTAAGTCCAAATATAAGATAATAGAAAAAGAGTAAATGAGTGAGCAAATTAATTAAAGTTACTTCCCCTCCTTAGTTTAAAAAGAAACGTAAAAACATTTTTATAGGGGCACCTGGCTGGCTCTGTTGGCAGAACATTTAACTCTTGACCTCAGGGTTGTGAGTCCAAACCCCATGTTGGGCATGGAACCTACTTAAAAAAATTATGAAAGTCCTTTAAGAAGGAAACAATTGTGGGGGCACCTGGTTGGCTCAGCAGATTAAGCTTCCAACTTCAGCTCAGGCCAGGATCTCGAGGCTTGTGAGTTTGAGCCCCACGTCAGGCTCTGTGCTGACAGCTCGGAGCCTGCTTCACATTCTGTGTCTCCCCCTCTTTCTGTCTGCCCCTCCCCCTCACTCTCTCTCAAAAATAAATAAAACATTAATTTTTTTAAAAAAAATAAGGCTGGGGCGCCTGGGTGGCGCAGTCGGTTAAGCGTCCGACTTCAGCCAGGTCACGATCTCGCGGTCCGTGAGTTCGAGCCCCGCGTCAGGCTCTGGGCTGATGGCTCAGAGCCTGGAGCCTGTTTCCGATTCTGTGTCTCCCTCTCTCTCTGCCCCTCCCCCGTTCATGCGCTGTCTCTCTCTGTCCCAAAAATAAATAAACGTTGAAAAAAAAAAAAATTAAAAAAAAAAAAAATAAGGAAACAATTATGTCAAAAAATGCGCTTATGCAAAAATCCTTCTCTGTTGATACTGAAGGAAACACACTTATAAACGGCTAACAGTTGCTCCCAAATGAATGTCACTTATATACATGTATAGACCCATGCATGTATACAGTCTGATGACTATCTGGAGGAAACTCCCCAAAGAAATCTGGATCCCTTCTTCTATTTCCTTGAAAAGACACTAAAGGGAATTTAAAAGAGAAAAATTATGGAAAGTGGACAGCAATGAAAATATCATTTCACTCAGGTTCATAAATCATTTAAAAAATTCTTCTTTCGTTTCCCACCACCCAGCAGATTTATTGAAAATTTATCACCAGTCCTTTCAGGGAAACTTCCCCTTGTTCAGAAGAGAGAGGATTTTGACCTAAATTGCCTAAGAGCTAAGCCAGAATACCATTGTAGTTCTGCGGCTCCATTTCAAAACTAGCCTGTATTTTACAGAATTTCAAACATCCAAGTCACTTCCAGTCACAGGAGCTAAAATTGGGCAGGGTGGAACTGTGGCTGTCAGAACTGATAAACATTTCCTGAATGCCAATTGGTTGGAGAACCATGTCTCTGAATGCCATTAAGAGAGTCTGAAGTCTACCTCAACATGTAACCTGAAGTTGCAATTGCTTGTCAGGAAATTGAGACTTTGTTTGAACAAGCTCAACCAATATTTTATTCCCTCATTCTGTGGTGCAGGGGTCTTGTGAGTGCTGAGATCTCTGGAGGGAACAGGCCAAGTCTTCCTGTTCTGCACTAGGATGAGAATAATAAAGTTCAAATACCTTGATCCCAGGGATCAGGACCTTTCTATATGGACCAGTACCTTCCATGGGCCTCGGAAGAGCTTAAGGAGAAGAAATAAAAATCAAATCAAAGCATCCAATAAGTGCTATGGTAGGACAAAATAGGTTTGACAAAGTCTAAGACCTTTTTCTGGTTGGAAATTTTGTTCTCTAAGGCAAAGTTTTCCTTGGCAAAACTGGAAGAGGGTGTTTCTTTTTTCTTGCCTCCCTCCCTCCTTCCTTTCCTATGCAGTGACCACTGCCAGCTAATTATTTACTGCGCAAATTCAGAGCAGGCTGCTACCCTCTTTTCAAGGTAGTATTTAATATACATTTCTTCCCCTCCCCCAAGACTCTTATTGATACAGAAGGAAGTCTTTTGTTCACATGACAAATCCAACCTAAACTTGTTGAAGCACAAAGGAAACTTACGAGATCACCTGGCTGCTGGAAAGGTGTGGGTGTGGTGTCCTGGGCCTCAGCAACACTTGCAGTTAGGGACTATAATTCTACCAACCTTCCTATTTTTCTCCCTCTCATCTATGCTTCTGACTGAGTCACTTCCATTCTCTCCCACCACAGGTTGGCTTCTTTTATAACAGGGCCCATGGTTGCTTACAAGTTTAGTGCTTCATTTCAGATTACCAGAGAGCTTCTCCTCTTTTGGAACCCAAATTTTAAAATGCTAAGAAAGAGCTTTGACTGAGCTAATGTAAATAAGGTGCCCATGACCAGAATAATCAATCAAAGACAGCAGAGTAAAGTTCTATAATTGGCCCCACCTGTTCAGGGGGCAGATCTGTTCAAAAATGGCAGCTCCCATTTGAACTCCTCTGGAAAGAAGGGAGGAGGAGTATATCTGGAAGAAGGAAGGAGGGTGGGAAGGAGTAGACAAAGTGATGTATGTTTCTCAGACAAATCTACAAATATTCCTATGTAAATCTGTTGCTTATATTTAAGTCTTGATACAGATAAGTAGCTGAGGCCAGGATCTAGGAGTTCAGACCACACATTTCCAGGCCTCCATAATCCATCAAGGAGGCCATATGCTATTACTGTCCTTATCATGATGTCTTCAGTATCGCTTGCTTGGTTTTAGTAGTTATGTAGTTATGTCTTTTTACACAATGGATGTGTTTTTGGAAAGTGACTGTATAAATCAATTTTTCTAAAGAAAATCAAATTTTAAATGAACTGGTGAAATTTATTATTTAAATAACTTTTTTTTTGTTTTAAAGTGGTAATTCAGGGCACTGGGTGGCTCCATTGGTTAAACGTCTGACTCTTGGTTTCAGCTCAGGTCATGATCTCATAGTCTGTGAGTTTGAGCCCCACATCAGACTCTGCACTGACAGCTGCGGAGCCTGCTTGGGATTCTCTGTCTCCCTCTCTCTCTACCCCTCTCCCCCTCAAAAATAGATAAATGTACATTAAAAAAAAATAAAAGTGGTAATTCATTTAAAGTGATAACCTTTTTTAAAGAGTGATGCATATATAGTCAATTACTTTACAAAAAAGAAACCAAGAATATACAATGGGGAAAAACACTCTCTTCAATAAATGATGTTGGGTAAACTAAACAGCCACACACAATAGAATGAAACTAGACCGCTATCTTACACCATACACAAAAATCAACTCAAATGGATTAAAACTTGAACATAAAACTTGAACCCATAAAACTCCTAGAAGAAAACATGGGGTTAAAGTTCCTTTATATCAGTCCTGGTGATAGGTTTGTTTAGATTTGACCCCAAAAGCAAAGGCAACAAAAACAAAAATAAACAAGTAGTACTACATCAAATTAAAAAGTTTCTGCACAGCAAAGAAAACCATTAACAAAATGAAAAGGCAACCTACTGAATGGGAGAAAATATTTGGAAATTATATCCCTAGTAATATCTAAAATATATAAAGAACTCCTACAACTCAATAGCAAAACCAAAAATAATCCAATGAAAAATGAAAATAGGAATTTTCCAGGGTGCCTGGGTGGCTCAATCAGTTGAGCATCTGACTCTTGAGTTTGGCTCAGGTCACAATCTCAGGGTCCTGGGATTGAACCCTGCATGGGGCTCCATGATGAGCATGGAGACTGCTTGGGATTCTCTCTCTCTCTCTCTCTCTCTCTCTCTCTCTCTCTCTCTCTCTCTTCTTTTACCCTGCTCTTACATGCTTTCCCTCTCCCTCTCTAAAATAAAAAATAAAAAAAATAGACATTTTTCCAAAGAAGACATACAGATGGCCAAAAGTTACATGGAAAGATGCGCAACAAAATTTATCATCAGGGAAATGCAAATGAAACCACAATGAGATCACCTCACAATTGTTAGAACAGCTATTATCAAAAAGACAAGAAATAGCAAACATTAGTAAAGATGTGGAGAAAGGGAACCTTTGTGCACTATTTGTGGGAACATACATTGGTGTAGCCACTATGGAAAGTGGTGCAGCCACTATGTTTGGAGGTTCCTCAAAAAAATTACAAACAGAACTACCATATGATACAGAAATCCCACTTCTAGTTATTTATCCAAAGAAATGAAAGTTATAACTCAAAAATATTATCTGCACCCCCATGTTTATGGCAGCATTATTTACAATAGCTAAGACATAGAAACAAACTAAGTGTCCATTGGTGGATGAATGGGAAAAAAATGTGATATATATATATATATATATATATATATATATATATATATATGGTGTAATAACAATGGAATATTATTTAGCCATAAAAAGAAGGAAATTTTGCCATCTGTAACAACATGGATAGACTTTGAGGGCACTAAGGTCAACAAACAAAAAAAGACAAAGATTATATGATCTCACTTAGTGTGAAATCTAAAAAAACCAACAAAACACCCCAAAAACTAGCTCATAGATACAGAGAATAGTAGCTGAGAGTACTGGTTCTGAGTCATGAAGACCTGGTTTTAAATCCAAGCTGGGTGAACATGAGCAAGTCACTTAACCTCTACACGCATGCTTCCTCGTCTGTAAAATGGCCGTGAAAACAGCTAAGAAAATTATTGTTAGGATTAATTAGGGTAATGTTTAGAAGTACTTAGCACACCTGCAAACTCTCACTCACAGTAAGCAATAATAAATTTGACTCTTAGTCATTATTTCTCATTCCTCCATTCAGCCATCCTTCACTGAGCACCCACTAAATGTGCCCGGCCCCATGCTAGGCCAGGAATCTAGCCCAGGATAATTACTACAACTGAATATTAAATTTAGCTTTTAGCTTCCTGGCTGCCAAGGCCCAAAGGGCCATATTAATTATTGCTAAGGTTTTTTTTCAGAGCTCAAGTTTATTCAGTTCTGTGATACTTCTACAAGAAGGTTGATACAAAAAGGTTTAAGCTCTGAAGGAATGGCCATCTAATTACGGACTTTCAGATACCAAGACAACCATATGAGAATGACATCTCAGCACTCAATAGGCTTAAGCTTGTGGTAGCACAAATCAACCCATATTGACAATACCCCACACATCCCTGCACTTCCAATATAAACTAAAAAATATAAACTAAACATAGAGGTGACCGTTGCAACATCTCACTCTCTGAAAATAGGATTGGTCCTCCTAGCTGATGAGAAAAATATGCAAGTTTGGTCTAATAGAGATGTGACCCTGACTATAAATTATTCTTTTATAATTGTAAATACAGTGCTTAAGAAATGAACTTGCATGGCCAAGATGCACGTATGCATTCATTTAGTCTGATCTTGAGTAATTCACATTAATAAGAAAGACACAGGGCCCCATCCTGCCATATGCTAGCAGTCACTTTACTGGACTCGAGATAGAATCAAAGTAATTGCTCCATAAAGTAAAGCAGTTAGTAATAACCTAAACTCCAAAAGCCCTTTAATTTTCTGATTCATATCTTTAATCAATTTGCAACATGGAGCAATTGAGTTTTCCCTCTAGTTTTCCCAATTGTTTGCTCAAAAGGGCTGCTCTGCTGCCTTTGACTGACGTGACATTATTGCATTTATATTGACTTTTACGGCAGTTTTTACAACATTCGAGGTGCATAAGTTACATGAAAATGTAGCACGGGAACATTTCAGGATGAAAGTAAGCCATAAAGAGAGTGCCCGGCTATAATGTCTGCAATTTACAGTGTGAGGACTTTACAAATGGAGGAGAGCAAACCAGGCCTGGGCTTGGCGTCATCTGCTTCCAAACCCCTCAGGAAATGGTCCAAGCTGCCTCCCTCCAGACCTGGACCTGAAGAAGCCAAAATCGTGATGGCTGCTTCAGGCTTTACTGTGCCGTGAGGTGCTCTGAAATACTTTCTCAGACACGTAGGACCATTTTCTAGTTTCAAAGCCGGAGCAAGGGAAAGTATGGGGAGAGGATGCTAATGAGGCATGTTTGCTCTGAAAATCAAATAAGTGAACTGAGGCCTACAGTAAACCAGGGGATGGTTTGAAGATGACACTACTACTGGTTGGTTATCACCTGTTCTCAGCTGGCACCTCCATCTCTGCCATTCACTTTTTACCAGGGACCTGGCAGGGAGGTGGAAACAAAGGGAAGGTCATTTTCCATCTATAGATCCTCATGTCCACTTCTTCTCTAATTGAGATGACACTTTTTAACTCAGGTCCTCAGCATCTCCTGCCTCATTGGCTCCAAATCTCCAGCCCCTTGCCTCTCCTGTCCTCCCTTGTCTTTTCTGAAAACATGTCAAGTGGCTTCCCCCTCCTTCAGAGTAAGTCCTCAATCCTTTCTTCAGCATCCTGGGAAAACCACACCGCAGCATTTTACCTTTCCAGGTGACTGCCTCCATTCAAACCACACCAGGGAGTAACTGGTCTGTGCACCAGCACTTCACTTTGAGTGTTCCCAGCACTTCTTCCCCTGCACTCCATCATTTCTCTACCTACTAAAACATTTGGAGAGGTCAAGAGCTACACTCTAGAGCTTAATTCCCTGGTTTGAATCTCAGTTGTACCACTTACTCCCTCTGGGACCCTAGGAAAATTACTTAGCTCCTGTGCCTCAATTTCCTCATCTACAAAATGGGTATAATAGCAATACCTACATCACTGGATTGTTATGAGGATTAATTTATTCTATATATGTAAATAGCACTTGGCAGACTAAAGGCTATTTAAGTGTAAGCAGCTATTTGAATGTTGCATTATTCCGTATTTCTTCTTTTAGAATACCCTTTCTACTTTCTCTGCTAATCAAAATCCAATCCTTCCAGAATTAGCATGCTTCCTCCTCAGTCAAGTCATACTAGATTTTCCTGTCAGAATGAGGAGGCACCCTTCTGTGCCTTTGTCACCCCCCCCCCCGCATATGTTTATGTTTTTTACTTAGAATTTTTACTAAGATCACATGTGTTTCTGCCCAGAAGATCATGATTTTCATAAGTAACAGGAGCCACTGCATAAAAGGATGACAGCAGGTGACTGAGCCAACCGTCAGCCTTGCTTGCCTTCCTCACCCCATAGGTTTGCCACCTTTGGGGTCCTGTTGTGGGATGCAAACACACATAGTACAAAGTTAATTTCTGGTATATTACCTGTGATTTGGTCTTCGCTTTGAAAAAGTTCAAAGTTCCAAGGAAAATTTAAATCAGAGAAGCTATATCAGTCCTCTTACACCTACAGACCTCCTGGACAGACCTTCTGGTAAAGCAAGCTTGGAACAGAGGCCTAGAAAGGCGGGTCCAACACTTTCCTACCTAGGGAGGATCTGGGGCTGGCTGGTGGTTAGCTCCAGAGGTACATAGAGCTGACTGTACCACCCGGAACCAAAGAAGCCAATTCATTAGCAGCTACCACTGTAGAGATGAAAGAATAAAGTCCTTGGTCAATGTTCCTGTTGGGAAACCTTCTTTCAACATGTGGCCTTTTTATCTTAGACACACCTTTAAAAAAAAAAAAACACTCCTCATGAACTAGGAGTGTCTTTATTTTAGTCTTTCTGATCATGTAGTTAATGCTTCTATGCTCTTGTGGGTTCTAAGGCCCTTGAGGTGGGGGACTATGCCTTTTAGGTATCTACTTTTGAACATTTTTATTTTTAAAATACTAAAACACAAACAAAAAAGTCACTGCTAATCTGACTTCAGAAAATTATATGAAATACAAACCAAGAATGTGACCCTTTCCACCACCCCAGCCCCCATATTGCTATTAGTTTCATATAAAGTCTTCCTGTTTCTCTAGTTGCCTCTCTCTTTTTCTCCACTCTCTCTTACTTAAGTCCCATCTGACTATCTATCTTTCTATATCTATCTACTTGCCTACATGCATAATTTATGCATATAATCCCATAAACATACACACATAGTTAGCATAAAATTTTGGCCTGCAGAATTTTTTCCCCATTTAATGCTCTATCCTGAACATCTTTTCCCAAGTCATCTGAATCTGCCTCATTTTTACCAATGCTTACACTCTTAGAAATGGAGTATTAAGTCAAGAAGAATGGGCATTGTGGGGTAGTAAGCCCTCAAATTCTGCAACAGTACAGTGCCATCTTAACTTTCTGACATGGCTTTCTGTACTCTAACCTCTCTCTCAGATAACCAGGGGCCTAACTGTTCCTTGAACAGGGGATGGCTTTCCATGTATCTTATATTCACCTCCTGCGCCCCCCTCACTCAGTGCCCCGTAAGGTGCTATACAAACAGCAAGTGCTCAATAAAAGCCTATTATAAGAATGAATGGACATGCAGGAAACCCAATATAATGCTACCAGTCAAGACCATAACCACCTGCTAGACAGACTGCATATGTAGTTGAGGGACTTTCTGTGTTGCTTTCAGGAAGTTACTGAGCTTTTTTTTGTTTCCTCAGTTTCCCATTCATTCAGTAAGTCTAGAGACACTGGTTTGTCTCCCTGGAGACCTTGGGTGGAATCTGGTATTTCAAAGTGCTTAATGGTGCTGCTCAGTAAATAAAAGATGTCATTAATATGCATGAAGCTATTTCATCAAGAGGCCAACAGAGCAAATTTAAAAGCTATCTTCAAGGGAAAAGAACTAAACTGCCATTATCATGCATACTAATAACCACAATGGAAGTCTGCAGGAGCCAGGACAATGCACTCCCTGGGGCCCCTCAGCCTGTGCTGAAACCTTAAGGTGCCCCCGGTCTTGCTGTCAGCTTCTAGGAGAAGGGCTGGAGGAGAATCATCTTTTACCTCCAGACTCCCACAAGCAGGACGGGAGCTCTCTGCATTCCAGGGCTGTGCTTAAGGGCCCTAAGATGATGCATCTAATGGTTTCCGAGAACTGTCCCTAACAATATGAAAAATTAGATGGGAAACAGCCAATGCATGGGCAAGAGAAAAGCTCGAGAGGATTTATGATTTGCCACCACTCCAAGGTCACATTTCCACTCACAGACATGAGAAATGGGGTGCGTGGTTAAGGCAGAGTCATTAGGAGTGAACTGAGCACACTGTCCCGACTGATGAGTTAGCAACAAGCTGGGAAAAGAGGTTAGGGGCCTTGGGCTGCCATGTGACCTTGGGCAAAGTCCTTATACTTTTGTCACCTGGAACCTACACCTTATCTCATCTATACTTCATCCATAGGAAATCAAAACCACCGTCCTGAGGATCTTCTATGTTCATATTAGCAAGGAGTATAGTGTCTTCCTCTTGAGGATTCTTCTTTAATTACCCAAGAATTGCCAATGGGGCCAGTTTTCATTCAAGTGTCAGGAGAACTTAGGAGACTGATGTGTCCATTAAAGGTCCCCAGTTGAGCTGCCTTTGTTTCTATTATTACCACAGGTACTGCTGTTAAAAACATTCCCACCCCACAGAGTCCCCTGTGTTCTTTCTATGGATGAGATGATGCCCTCAGGAGTCCAGATCCTGTGATAGGTTGTGGGAGGAGGGTCTCCTCATTTGTGACCCCCTACTACTAGGCTGTCAGTGGTTACACACCCATGCCCAGCAGCACTATTTCTGGGCTCTCCCCCAAGACTTCCAGGGCCTGGGGTGAAGACCAGAGCAATACTTCCAGATAGGTAAAGTCTTTCTTACTAAGAGATAACATTTGACCCACTCCAAGCTAATATACATGGTCTAAAGGGGATGTTTAAAATCTGAGCCTCCCAGGGGATCCCTTGGCACCTGTGTAAACTTACTCATCTCTTCTCCAGCTAAACATACTACAGAGTAACAAAAGGGTGCAAAGATTTATCCCCTTCACATTTTAGATTTGCCTAATTGGGAGGGACCACCTTTCTGTTCAGAAAAGAGGCAAATTTAAAGGGTTCCAAAGTTACCTTCTGTACCCACCTATACAGTGAAATAGCAGATAAATTCTCTCATTAAAAAAAATAAGTTCTACCTTTCCAGTTATTTTGCTCAATGTATAATGTGCTTTACTAACATCTTCTTCATCTATCTAACTGGGAGGTTGTAAAGATCAAATAAGGCATTGGATGAAAACATGCATTTTGAAAAGTAAAAAAAAAAAAGAAGAGCTAAATGATAAATACAAGGAATTTCTATAAAAATGATGCATTCCATTGGAAACAGAGTTTGGTTCTAGAAACTCTGGGTTGACTTCTAGGCAGGTAGGTCCTCCCAAAAGGCAGTAGATAATAAAAATTGGTTCTCTGAGGGAGCTCAGGGACAGAGCATGCTTGATTTGTGATGCAAACACAGAGAGGAAGCCAAAAGAATGGAAAGATGAATGAAAGTAGTTACAAAGACAGTATAACTAATATACAATATCCATCTCCCACTTAAATAATTGCTGCTCCCTTATCTTTTTCCTCCAAAATTTTGTATATTTCTGAAGTCACTTAAACACTCTGGAATTCACTTTCCTAAATGTCAGTGAGGTAGACAGACTAAAGTCAGTGGTTTTCTTTTCTTTTTTTTTAGTCATAGAATGTCTTGTGTGAACAAAGACTTATAAGATGACCAATACATGAATCCACTGAAGTAGAGTGTTTGAATACTCTAAGACACAAATGGTAATCTTCCAACATCTGTTCATACTTTACAGAGTAGGAGATGCTGCCTTACCTAGTGAGTTCACCATGAGCCCTTTGTAGATATTTTAGGTCAATGGTGTTTGGTGCCCAAGGCCCAGATCCTCAGCCCAGGACTGTATGTACAATTACACTGAGTTTCTTGAGTAATCTAGCACTGTTGAGCAGATGAAGGAATTTATCTAAGTAATCAGCACTTAATTTTTCCTAATTTTTCAAACAGAGAGAATAATTGACTCTGGCCAGAGGTATAATGTGAAGAAATTACCTCTGATAATGCCTGGAAGGCCATAAGCAGTCTAGACAATGAATATGTCAGATAGACTTTCTTTATCTAATATTAAGCCTGCATTCTCCTAATGAGCTAATTTCTCACTTTTCTGATAGGTAGCTTTAAATTCACCCCTTACTCCAAAAAAGCAGAAAAAGCCAGTGTTTTACAGAAAAGAAACAATTCCACTTTACTGCATAAAGGCACTGTAGCTTTTGGGAAATGCTTTTAGGTGGGGCAGTGTGTGGGTGGAGAGTGAAGAGCACTTTCCCAAAAATGTAAAGACAACCTCAGGAGGCAATAAGGCTAAGACACACTTAACAAAAATCAGGCCAGTAAGCCAAACTTAGAGTCATAACAAACATATGGCCCCATCACAGCTTAACTTTGCTTCTCTTGAGTCACATAGATTGTCCTTTCTTCATAAATCTTTTTCATGACCACAGATCCTAAAGCAAAACCATGAAACAGGGGAGGTTTGTGTTTGGTTTATTCCAATGCTGCACTTTCATCCATACCAAGAGAAAAAGACACCCACTCATCAGGAGCAAAGAACCACATAATCTGTACATCAACAGGTTGGTTTGGGGAGGGGGTAGTTTGCCGTGAACAAGACAGCATCCCAGTAACATGCTTTTGCCAGGCAGGTGAGATTAGATTAGGAGAAAGCTGATCATAAGAGGCCAACTTGTGGAATCTCCTGAAACACACAGGAATCCCTTCTACAACATGGCAGAAAGATGGTCACTCAGGTTCTGTTTGAGCCTCTTGACATACAGGAACTTCCTGCCCCTCCCATATGCAGATTCTGCTGTTGGACCACTCTCTATGTGAGAAAGTTGTTGGAAAGTAGAATGAAACTAAGGGGACCCAACATTTCTTGTGGATTTTTTAAATTAAAAATGTTTATTTTTTTTATTTTTAGAGAGAGTGTGAGTCGGGGTGGAGGGGTGCAGAGAGAGGGAGAGAGAGAAATCCCAAGCAGGCTCCACGCTGTCAGTGTAGAGCCTGATGTGGGGCTTCATGAGATCAGGACTGGGCCCAAATCAAGAATCAGATGCTTAACTGACTGAGCCACCTAGGCGCCCTTCTTGTAGTTTCAAAGACAGATGCAAGAAGAAAATGTCTAGCCAAAAATAAAGCATTTTGAGTATTAAAAATCTCACGTAGCCATTTAAGTTGGAGGAAAATTGTGTAGGAAGTCAACCTGCAACCTCTCCTTTCATAGACCCCCTCCTAAACCCACACAGCACTGGTAGCCTCTTCCACATAGCTTGGCACTTGATAATTTTTTAAATTATCTTATCCTTTTGTGGTTTCATGGCTGTGCCTCACAAGTGGGTATACGGCTGCTTAACGGTATCTTCCATGACATCCAGCCTGGAGCTAGCTGACTGTTCTTTAAAGACCTTGGTTACTAAACCAATTAAATGGAACATATTTTTAAAAGTGACAGCCTAGAATATATTTAAATATAGTCTCCTGATTGGGTCCCAAAGATATTGTCTACAGTGTTAGCTTGGTGTATCTGGGTTTGCCAAATGGGTCTCCAAAGCTGGAATCCAAGTTGGTTGTTTCTTCCACATCTCTAAATGGTCACTGAAATGCCAAAGAATTAGAACATGGGTTGAGATGTGTTATTATGATGACCTCATTGATCCTTCCCTTTCTGTACCTGCAGGTTCAGTCCTGGTCTAAGCTCTCAGCATTTTGTGTTTTTTATTATTACATTGGGCTCCTAGTTTAAATCCTTCAGCCTGGTTCTCAAGGTGTTATGTTAGAGGTTTCCAGCTTCACCTGTTGCTTCTTCCCAGAGAAGTTTATGTTTCTTCTTTGGTAACACTCTTGAGACATGTACTCAATTATTTGAAGGATTGTCTTCACTACCACACTATAAAACTCCACATGGGCAGTAGCTGCACCCTGGATATTCACTGGGCAACTCACAACACTTAGATGTTCGATAACTACTTAGTGAATGAAGGACCTAATTCCCCATGTACACCCCACAGCATGACATAACTGAGGTGTGCACCACTCTTCAAACTGGCTCCCCACTCTCCTGCACTGTTATTGGTCATATCATTTGCTATTTCATCTAAATTATAGCCATATTAGGAGAAAATGCCAAAGATGTTGTGAAGACAATGACTTGGACATAATTTGAGTAATGAGAAAACAAAGGTCAGAGTATACTGGCTTGAGATAAGAAAGGATTTTTAGGGTCATGAGCTGAGAAAGGCCTACCATCATCATAAGAATACCAAGATTTTATTATTTCAGTTGTGCCTCTGCATTATACTGCAACCTTGGCCAGATTATTTAGACTCTCTGTACATTTATTGGTTCCTTACTTTGTGATGCTTGGATAGCAATGCCATTCTACTCTATGACATCTATGAGTCTGTGTAGAATAACTGTAAAACACCCTGGGCTTTGGCCAATACACTTACTTTGTTTTTGTTAAATATTTAATATAACTGCAACCTGGGCTCAAAAAAAATTTTTTCCTGCCGGAGGTATTAACACATAACAATTTATTCCAATAATTTGCACAAATGACATTAGGAATATATTTTCTGGAAAACAACAGATTCTTCAAAATTCTCTTTGAGTCCTCCTTCCCTGGCTCTCTGTGAGGATTGGATTTAGTTCAACATTTCTTAAAAGTCTTTCATATGCCAGGCCCCATAAGGAGTAGTTGAGGGAAAGGAGATCTCTCTTCAAGTATCTTGCAACAGGCAAAAGAATGCCCCCCAAAGATATCTACGTCTTTATCCCCACATCCTGTGGATATGCCACCTTACCTAGCAAAAGGACTTTGTAAATATGATAAAGTTAAAGGCCATGAGATGAGAAGACTTTCCTGGATTAGCCTATCAGGGTGGGTACAATCTAATTACATAGCTGGAGTCCCTTTCCTGATGGTGGTCAGAGAGGGAGGTATGTCTACAGAAAAATGGTTGGAGAGATACCATCATGCTATCTCTGAGGCTGGGAAAAGGAGTCCACAAGCCATGGAATGAAGGTGGCCTTTAGAAGCTAGAAAAAGCAAGAAAATAGATTCAGAGCTTCAAGTATGAAACACAACTGTGCCAACACCCTAATTTTGACCTTTTTTGGACCTCCGACCTGAAAAATTATAAGGTAATAAATCTGTGTTGTTTAAGCCACTAAGTTTGTAGTAACTTTTTATGAAAGCAATAGAAAATTAACACAGACCTCATGAAATAACAAAGTAGAAACAAAGGGAGAAATCATGACAATCTAAGGACATCTGGGATAAATTCTGCAAAAGTGAGATAAGTCAGTAACATCGATAATAATGATAATGGTTATAATAATAATGCTTAAATAACACTGAAGAGCATTTGTGTAGTGCTTGAGATATGTTTTATTATTGATACCATTTTATAGATGTGGTAACTGAGGCACAGGGGTATTAACTAACTTGCCCACGTTTATATAGCAAATACATGCAGATCTAGAATTTGAAACCATGTTCACTCCATAGGGTTGAAAGATCTCACCTGGGAACCCAGCAGCAACTTTCTAGATTATGGGAGATTTTGCTGGACCTTGAACTGGTAAGTAGGGTTTTGAGTGAAGAGACTAGTCAGACCACCATGTGGAGGAGTTATGTGAAGAATGGCATGGGGACACCACTACGGTTGGGGGAAGGTGAAGAATGAGTTGGCATCACGTACAGTGCCAGAGGGTGTACTAGGAGAGACAAGTTGGAATAACAGGTTCAAAATAAATCACAAAGCTCTGACCATGGTAGGCACTGGGTTCTAATTTGTAGGTAGATGGGAGCTATAGAAGTTTTCTACATGGAATGAGATGGTAGAACCCATTCAGCTTTTTACCTGATCTACCAAGAAAGCAAGAATTGGAAAGCAGTGAGAAAAGGCATTTATTTGTTAAGAAGTCTTGTCTATGGGAAAAATCACTGGCTTGAGTCTCAGGAGATCTATACTGATTATTCGCCCCTAAAATTCTGAATTTTTTCTTCAACATTAAACTCCTTAGTTATTAACTCCTGATTTCTAATCCTCCAGAAGGCAGGAACTGGGTTCTATCTGTGTGTATCTCCAGCACCTATTTTAGGGCCAACTCAGCATAGGGGTTTCTAGAGAAGAAACTGATAAATGAATGAACAGTCAGGTCAAGTAATGCATTCCTGAACTTCTTTTATTGGAGATACATGCCTTGTCTGCTTTCTGGAAAGACTGTAGGCCAATAATGCACAGAGCAGACGTTCAGGAAACATGTGTATGCCAAACCAAACAGTCTTGCTAAAAATTGGAGAGTATCCAGACACCAGATTTCAGCAGTTTCCGTGATTTCTGCCCTGGGAGATGTGGTGATGGTGGTGAGGGGATGTGAGAGCTGGGAAAGGCCAGCTGGCCCACCAGGCCTGCTTTCAACTTTAGGAACCACTGGAGAGGTAGACTGGGCCACAGGCTCAGGGGCTGCATGACCATGGACCATCACATGACAGGAGTGCTGGATATCGAAGGGGTGGGGTCTGAGAAATGCAGCATCCACGGAAGACAGCCTGAACTAGTCTGTATGCACTGGGGTGTCTCTCTGCAGCCTTCCAAAGAATCTGTCAAGGCCCTGAACTCACTGAGTGGTGAATGCCACTGTCTTTCTTATAGAAAAAGGTGAAGGGTGGCATTTTACATCAGAGTATGATGAGAGTCAAAGGCAGCCTGATGCTAGGGAAGAGGGGGTTCTGTGAGGGACACTCTGGACTTTTGAGAAGAGTGTCTCTTCACTCCCACCCCACCCCTCACTGAGAGGATTTGGGGGCCAAAATCAGAGACCCTCATGAAAAAACTCCCTTCCAGGGGCACCTGGGTGGCTTAGTCGGTTAGGCGTCCAACTTCAGCTCAGGTCATGATCTCATGACTTGTGAGTTCGAGCCCCACCTCCGGCTCTATGTTGGTGGCTCCAAGCCTGAAGCCTGCTTCGGCCTCTGTGGTCTCCCCCCTCTCTCTTTGCTCCCCAACCCCACTTGCGCTCGCTCTTTCTCTCTCTCTCTCTCTCAAAAATAAATAAAAACATTAAAAAAAAATTTTTAAACACACAAAAAACCTCCCTTCCATGAGGAACACTAAAAGGCTGTGTCCTGAGGTTATGGCAGTCACTTGGACATGACCTCTGAGTCACTGAGCATCCAAAATAGTCCTAGAGAGGCTGAAAGAACCAAAAACCACAGTAGGCCTCACATGGTGGCAGGAAGGGGAGGGAGAGTGTCCCACATGAAGGTATAGCCAAGACAAGTCTCCCAGAATTCATCCTCAGAGGTGTTGGTAATAGCTCCACCTCTAGAGAAGTTTCTGACAATTACATTTATTGACAATCGTCCCTACTAGAACTGCTGTCATGGTAACTTGACAATAGATTCTTTTTCAATGACCCTAAATATTTTTCCTTCTCTTTTTACTAAAATACAATTCAACTTTAAAGAAAATGTTGTAATAATAATAATAAATCACTCCATATCCTGTCACCCAACACAACCCCTATTGTCAGTGTCTTTTATTATAATTCCTCTAATCAATGACAGATTTTCTCTTGTCTTATAGAAGGGACATTCCCAATGAGAAGATGAGACATTCTTCATAGAAGAATTTTTCCATTATCTACTTAAAGTGATACAATCTACTTTAAATGGAGCACAAAGGATCTATTCACATATGAACCTAGAACCTCTTTTTCCTACTGTGGAATCTGGCCTGGCCCCAAGCCTTGGGGCAAGTTTTCTGAAATTTAGCAAATTGAAGTAATTAACACATGCATCTTGTTAAAGTAGGAGCAAGAGAATGTGGCTGACAGAAGCATGGAAACAATAGTGCATACCCATGAAGATGAAGTCTGGCTTTCAGGACTGGCACTTACATTTCACTGTAGTCTGAGCCTCGGATGGCTTTCCATTATGCTCCCATTGTTCTCGGCACAAACCAGATCCAGATAGACCAGCCTCCCATCTTCATGCCTGCACCCTTCCTCTCTGGCATCTTCCCTTTCTCTCTGACCATCCAGTGCACAGGTCACAGCTGCAAAAAGCCATTCTTGCCCTTCCAATATGGAGATTGGAAAGGCAAATTTGTGCTTTCCTCAGACTTCCTTCCAGCTAGGGGAGGCCTTGTGACCCCTTTATCGTCAATGAGACATTAGAAGTTGCTTTTGTTGGAGACAAGTTGTCCTGAAAAGCATTTTTCTTACCTGCTGGAAGGAAACAGATAGGCTGGCACCAACCTTTCTCCTTTCCATCTTTCTGCCTTGAATACAGATGTGAAGTCTAGAGGTGCATGGCCTTCTTGTGACAAGAAAGTGATGGCACCTGAGGGCAAGGGCAAGTGAACAATCTCCCTCCAATTGAGCTGTTGACTGTGTACCAGCAGCTGCCCACCTCCTGAGTCTTACTAAGAGAAAAAAATCGACTCCCCCATTTATTTAAGTTGCTGTAAATCAGGTTTTTTATTACTTGCAATCAAAAGTATTTTTAACTGATGTAACCACCCTCATTAGCCTCCCCTAAGCAATCCAACCTGAGAGGCTATGTATACAATGGTTACAAATTTGGATTTTGGAACCAACCTTAATTTTAAATCCTGGATCTATCACTGACTAGCCAAATAACCTCGACCCAGTTTCCTAATTGCCAGAAGCTTCATTTACTTGTCTATAATATGGGAATCACAGTGGTGTGTGCTTCATATAAATGCTGAATGAGATAATGCACATAAAATATTAAAACAAGGACTGTCAGATAAGTGTCAAATAACCCTGGTTTTCCTAGCAGAAGTGCTACTATCATCCCTCAGCACCCATTGAAGACTGAGATTTCTAAACTCTTCCTGTGTCCTGCAGCTGGCTCACTCCTCCCCTTCACAGTGCCCCATATTTGACTCTGCACTGAGAAGAGAGAATCCAGAGTAGGTACTCCACCCATTTGCCCAGACTTGCCCTCGTGGACCTCCACTTGGGGCCTAAGTTGGACCTAGATGTGATAAGCTCTCACAGTTTCTGTTTGGCTCCTAAAACTTATTTGGGGCCTCATTCTACTTACCCTTCAGTTTCCTTGAAGGAGGAACTTAGAGCAGAAAGAGGGAAGGAAGAGAGTTATGACTCCATTTTCCATTCCCCTGCTTCCGAGTGGCCCCAGATGCTCTGGCTGTTGCCATGGCAGTGGACTCCGAGACACCACCACGGCAGCCACTTGGTCTCCCTGGCACTTCAAGGATGGGAAAAATAAATCATTCAAAGAGTCCCTTTCCCCCTTGGGAACTGGGGATTATGCTGAAACTTTATTATTACTTTAAATAAATAAATTACTCCCTTGAGGCCAGATGAAAACTTGCTCTTATTAAATTTTTTGAAGAAGGAAAGCAATTGGAGAATAAAATCAAAGGTGACCAAATGGATTGAAGTGGCTCCTCAGAAGCTGACATAATAGCAATTTGTATTTATATTATGCTTCTCATCAAAGGAGCATTTCACAAAGGCCCTGTTTCCCCAGAGTTGCCCCATGGAGCTCGACTCCAACACAGAAGAGCCCAAAGTCTTGGGGGTCTGCCAGTCTCCAAAGCTCAGCCTCAGGCTCTGACCACAGTGGATGACCTCCTGTCTCGACCTCAGGGCCAGCTTAGTTTCAGAGCCCTTATGGAAACTTCGAGAAGGCATCTATGTCCCTACTGGACAGTGGGAAAGAGAATGGCTGCCTCCCATGGAAGAACTTCTAGTGAAGACAGGTCATGAAAGTCTAATCAGGGGCTGGTTGATCTCTCTCTCTCTCTCTCTTTCCCTCATACACATACACACACACACACACACACACACACACACACACACACACACACACTGAAAACTTCTGGAAATTAGAGCCTTATCCGAGATTAAGTTTCCTCCCTGACCATCAATTAGCAAAGACCAGGGACTTTTTATTGTGTTTGGTTTTCCCCAAGTGTTTCAGGCATGCAGGCAAGTGATAAAAGACTTTTTGTTTTCTTATAGTCTAGATGAGAGACAAGACACCTACATATGTATATAAAGTAAAGCATCTATCAAAGGAATGTCTTTTATTTGTTTCCACAGTTAGGGGTTAAGTGTCCTTCAATGAAATACCTGCACAGGTGAATTGATGAAGAGAGAGGGGGGATCAATGTGATGGTAAGTGAAAGTTTCCAGGTAGGAATGATCACTCTCCCTGCGGAGTCAGACATGCTTTCACTCCTCAATCACAAAAGCAATTTAAAAACTACAGCTACCGTTTATTGAAAGCTTTTTTTTTTTTTGGCACTGTTGTAGAATTCAATATGTTTTAAAAATTTTTTTCACCATAATCATTCTCATAGTACCACTTTACAGATGAGGAGAAAGGAATTGTGACTTGTCCATGGACTTGGTAAGGCTGGTTGGGGGCCCAGCTCTACCTGGCTCCAAACCCATGCTCCTCCTCAGTGCCTCCTGTCTCCCTCCAACCACAGTCTTGCCTCATCTTCCCACCACAATGTCCACATCCATACTTGTTCCATGGAAACTCCACACTTGGAATACCTTCTTCCTATTTTATCTAGCAAAATTCTGTATTTTCTTTTCAGCCCAACCCTACCTCCAAAGCTTCCAGGATCCAGGCTATGTTCCAGCATAGCCACCAAGCAAATAATCCATCAAGCAGAGCAGAGAAGGGATCCCACATTGATTAATGTGTAATGGCAAGCGACTCCTACCACCTGTAGCAAGACTGTTTCCCATCCTGAACTTCTATCCTTTGTGACCTCACATGCACAGGGATGGTGAGCGCCTTACAGTCAGAGGCCAGGGTCTAAGTCCCAGCTCCATCAGTGACCACCTCTGATCTTAGGCAGGCCACTAAACATCTCTAAGAATTATTATCCTCATTTGGAAATGGAGAAAATAATATAGAACCCACTTCCTAGGGCTACTAGGAGGATTAAATGAAATATTAACTATTAAAGACTTGGCACTACTTGGAGCACAGTCATGTTGGCCATGATTATTGGCAATTGGTGTGTTGGTAGAAATGGCAACCCTATATGCTTCTCATACGGTATTAGCTTTGGTGAGTTGGCTGAGGCTCTGAGTGGCACTGAGAGGGAAGTAAAGGCTTTTCAGTGACAGCAGCGGAGTGTCATTGATGAGTGCTGGGACATACATATGCACTGTTTAAGCCCCATAAATGGTGGCTTCCCATGAATAGGACCAACTCCTAGGGAGACTGATCCCCAGCAGGTGACATAAGAAGTGTCAAACAATAGGATAAAAATGGTTTGGAATATTTAAAAGAGATGGTGTGCAGTGATATTCAGAAGGGCAGTTGGACTTCTGCAGGCCTAAGTGTCTCTATCTGGGAAAACACTTTCCCACTTCCTCTTTCTTGTTCACACCACCCTTAGCTCATGCCCAACCCCCACATCCATGCCCTCACTCCTTGCCTTTGTCTATGTTAATCACAACTATCCTTACATCTCAGTTGAAATCTCATTGTGCCACAAAGCTTATCTTACCGCTGCAGTCCAAATGTCCCTCTCCTTTCCCTGAGCCCTTAAATCAGAACTGTCTGTATCTCTCACATGTCAGTTTCAGTATGGTGACCTTGCACTAATATTCCATTGTTCACATTTAAGCCTTGATGATTAGTCTGCAGTTCTTCATGGACAGGACCCATGCCAAATAAAGATCTTTGCATTCCAAAACCAAGGTCACTACAGAGGCCAGATGGGGCTGATAACAAGTTTTCAAGCTACATACTTGTTGGACAGAAAGATAAGTAGCAACTAACTGGCCTGGCAGGTCTTGAAAGTTCATAAGACAAATGCTTTCATTTGAAATAAATAAACTGAGAACCAAAGAGGGGATGTTCCTAGATCAGATTCACAGTTAATGTCAGAGCCCAGGCTACTGTTTTTCTACTTGGGCTACGGGAAGTGTTAAGGTTTATAAGAGAGAACCCAAACCAAATTATGCTTCCCACCCTCTCCCCTTTCCCTTTTATACCTTTATCTTAATGGAAGTTCTGAGTTTTGTTGTTTAATCAGAAACACAGTCAAAAATATATGTTCACTTTGGGTCCACTGTGGGCCTTCCAAACTTTGCTATTTTGAAAACATGGACTCTCTAGCCTCAACTTCTACATTCTCCTCTACCCTGTTGAAATACCTACAGTCCCCACAAAGCTCCCCCACCAGTCTTTGCACATCTTTTCCATGACTCACTCCACTTGGCTAGCCTTCTCCCCACTTAGGACTTATTTTTAAGTCCTATGTGAAGTCTTCACCAACCCTCCCAAGACTGGGGTATTCCCACCAAGTGCTGCCCTAGTTCTTTGGGAGAATTCCTCCTCCCCATCTTGTTCATTCCTGAAATATGCTCCAGATGAGGGCTGCCATCTTGATAAGACCCTGCCACCCTGGTAGCAGTGACTGGCCAGGCAGCAGGCACCCATTGAACCTGGACCAAAGTATCTCACTGCTGTGGCCACATTGATTGGTTCACAGAAGACTCCATGATGTAAGATAAGCCAATTAGAGGCTTCCTCCAGAATGCTTCAAGCTTAAACTGATAGGAGGGCACTTATTTTCCTCTCTAATAATGCACTAAAGATGAGAGGTCGGAGGGTCTGGAAGCCATGGTTCCCTCTTACTGGAGAAGTCATTCTGAAATGATGAAGCCTACTGAGAGAGAAGAGCAAAGACAACACTTAGAAGAAGAGAATCTTGGCCATGTTTGATTCTTTATTTTCCCAGTGCAGCTCTCATCCTGCCAGTTAGATGGTTTGATAAAACAAACGTATTAGAAAGCTGAATTGTACCTCCTCCCAAATTCATATGATGAATCCCTAACCCCTAGTACCTCCAGTGAAGGTGGCCACTCAACTAAGATCAGGTGGCTTGGTTTAAACACAAGTGGGTGAAAACTCTTCCTAGGGCATTTTTCCAACTTCCAAACCAGCTATTTGCTTACTCCCAGGAAGGGTTTTTTCCTAGCTCTAATAAGAATGACTTTACCTGGTCAAGTTCAAAATTGCTCTTTTATTTCATCTAATAATATCTGAATTCTAGGTTGGACCACCATTCGTTCACCAAGTATCTACTGCATGCCTACTAGTTATCAGAAAACAGAGAAGCCTGACCACACAGTAGTTTAGGCTGCTATAGAACATCTATCATTGAACTTAGATTCAATGTCCTAACCTTCTACAAGCGTCAGCCTTGGGGACTACTTCTTAAATCTTCAAAAGCTTTGCGGTCTATTTATTCTCGATTGTGTTTTTTGGTTGTTTTGCCTGCTATAATCCTCATGTACTGCTGCCTGCTCACTCCATTCCATTGCAGGGGTGCTCTTTCTCCTAAAATAAAGTTTCTGAACATATTTTCCTGCCTCCCCATACATCAGTAAACCCCTTGCTTGTTTAAAAGTAAACTAAAGTGTTTACTCAGAAAAATTCAGCAAACAGGTTAAAAACAAACAATGAGAAATGTATTAAGCCATAAAAAAGTCTTCAGTAACTGGTATTTGAGGTTTTCAGAGGTGTGAAAACAGAAAACTTATTTTTTTAAGTTCCCTTTGCTCTTCCAAATGCATCTCTCCCCCACAAGTCTCACGTAGCTCTCTTAATATTTCATTCATGGCTTTGATAATCTCCTTCCACCTTTCACCTCCTCTTTTCCTCACTATATTGTACCACTTGTGAAAACTATGGCTAAAAATCAGTTCTTTGTGGTGAACATGCTTCTAACAAATAATTGCCTTTACTTGTTTCTTGTTTCACTTACTGAAAGACTACAGAAAAAACTTGACTTAAACAGCCTTTTATTTAAATAAAATTTTACACACTTATTCATTTAAACAGCACTGCTATGTCTTCTACAAAAATGCAGACAAAAAATATTAAAATTATTTACCGTATCTATCTTTCAATATGTGGACACAAGATAAATTCTTGTGTTGAGGTAAAGTTTTTAAAAATAAACAACAAATAAATTCTCTGACTATAAGTGTCTTTGTCCTAATTATGGGAAAATAGAGAAGAATTCAGTTGTCTGTGGGTCACAATCCAGTCTACTTAACGCTCTAAAAGAATCTACTTTTCTGCTTTCTCAGATGTTCTCAGTCTTATCTTCTCAAAGATTTTACCTTATTTTAATCCAGAGTATTTTTAAGTATTACAAAAATAACAACTAAAAAATGATTCTGAATTCAGATGTGCTTGTAAAATGCTAGATAGAATAACTTAAGTTTTGTGTTTTTTTTTTGTTTTTTTGTTTTTTGGTTTTTGTTTTTTTAAAGCAGCAAGACTCCTCAGATTTTAAAATACTTGCATACCATGAGGACCCACAAGGGATGCCATTGGAAGCAACACTCAAATTTATTTGACCTCCCATACCCACTTTGTGCAAAAAATCTTTTAGGATTAGTGGTCTAGGGAGTAATGGTATGATGTCTCTAATCATTTCAAGTGACTTAGAGAAGGAAGAAATCTTAAAGGCCTAACACAAAAACATTTTTATTTTCTTTTAAAAATTCTAGCTACTACTCTACTTGACTTTAAAACTGCTACTAATTGCCTTAGAGGAAGTGCTGATTTGGGTAGTACCATATGGCATATTCTTTTTTAAAAGGGCTGTATTTAAACCCTTTAATCAAATAATCAAATATTTCATAATAGAGAGAAAATCAAGTCACCAAAAATAATCATTGGAAAGTAATGAACATTTTACCTTCACCACAAATTTGAGATGATGGATACACAAAATGTGGTCTACCCACCCAGTGGAATAGTATTCAGGCTGAAAACAGAAGGAAATTCTGACATATGCTACAACACGGATGAACCTGGAACACATTATGCAAAATGAAATAAGCCAGACACAAAAAGACAAATGTTATATGATTCTACTTATATGATATTCCTAGAAGAAGCAAATTCATAGACATATAAAATAGGAATGGTGGTTGCTAGGGGTTGCAGGGAGGGAGGAAATGGGAAGTTATTGTCTAATAAGTATAGAGTTGCAATTTGGGAAGAAGAAACAATTCTGGAGATGGATGGCGGTGATGACTGCACAACAATGTGAATGCACTTAAAACCACTTAACTATGCACTTAAAGATGGCTAAAATGGTAAATTTCATGTTATGTATATTTTACAATAAAAAAATAACAGTTTGAGGTGATCAGCATATGGTAATCCCACAATAAAGAAGGGTGGGATATCAAGAAGAGAAAGGAGAGGGGCGCCTGGGTGGCGCAGTCGGTTAAGCGTCCGACTTCAGCCAGGTCACGATCTCGCGGTCCGTGAGTTCGAGCCCCGCGTGGGGCTCTGGGCTGATGGCTCAGAGCCTGGAGCCTGTTTCCGATTCTGTGTCTCCCTCTCTCTCTGCCCCTCCCCCGTTCATGCTCTGTCTCTCTCTGTCCCAAAAATAAATAAAGAAGAGAAAGGAGAACCTGAGCAATTGGTATTTGAAGAATATTTAGGGGCACCTGGGTGGCTCAGATGGTTAAAGTGTCTGACTCTTGGTTTCGGCTCAAATCATGATCTCACGGTTCATGGGTTCAAGCCCTGCATTGGGTTCTGCACTGACAGTGCAGAGCCTGCTTGGGATTGTCTCTCTCCCTCTCTCAAAATAAATAAATAAACTTAAAAGAAAAAGAATATTTAAAGTAAATCTCTACTCAGATTTTTCAAAATACATTTTTCTTTAATAGAGTGGGTAAAGTAACATAGCAATTTTGAAGGAGAGAACTAAGGACAAAAATATTTAAAGTCCTCAGTTCCCGGGGTGCCTGGGTGGCTCAGTCATTTAAGTGTCCAACTTTGGCTCATGTCATCATCTCACAGTTCGTGGCTTTGAGCTCTGAGTCAGGCTCTGTGCTGACAGCTCAGAGCCTGGAGCCTGCTTCAGATTCTGTGTCTCCCTCTCTCTCTCTGCCCCTCCCCCACTTGCCCTCTGTGTCTCTCTCTCTCAAAAATAAACATTAAATTTTTTTTAAGATTAAAAAAATAAAAAGTCCTAAGTTCTTAATATGTTAAATTTTGAATATATATGAGACCCTAATGTATAGAAGCAGAGGCCTAAGTAATATCATAGATAGAAACACAAGAAGTTTTTAACCTTGTTCTCAAATAATTTATAATCACACCGTAAGACTCACCCATGAGTAACCTGGAGTCAAGATACTCTGTGCTGATACATATGTATGAGTTATAAATACAGAACTCCAGGCACCAAGTTTGATCGAGGACCCATTTCCTGTTCTTCACACCTACCCTAATTCTCCTAGCGCCAACATTCAGATCCAGCTCCACTGCCTCTGAGAAGCCATTGGTCAATGTTCTAAGCCACTGAGGTTTACCTTTTTAAATCCTGTAATCACACTCTTCCTGTAACCATTCAGAGCCTTGCCCTTTTCTCTCAATGGTTTTAGGTAGACACTGCAACATGGTTAATATATATTTTTATGCATTTTCATGTGTTTTCCCTATTTGGTTAAGATATCCATTGATTTGGGGATGATTAAAATAGTTAAAATAGGAATGAAAGGAAAAAGAGGAAAATGGGTGCTTTTTGTCCATAGTGCGAGAAGGTTTTAAAAGCAAGATATGGTCTAGAGAGAAGGATTTTCTAAATTCCCAAAGTTTCCCTTTGCAGATTAGAAGCCAAACCCAGCAAACTCCATGGTAGAATTTTACCCTCACATTGCAGAGAATAGAGACAACAGGGAGTTTTCTACAGATAAGACGAGAAGAAAGCATTGCAGGCAAGAAAGAAGATAATTTTGTGTAGATACCACAGGATAAGAGTATTGTCAGGTTCTCTGAGAATCAAAGGCCTGGACTTTCTTGGGTCTTGACCAAAGGTGGGAAGTTAGTTCACTGAAACATTAGACTCTAGAGACTGAGGCCTTCTAGAACATCCAGGTTGCTGCTCTGCCCCTCTGCACCCAAGATGGCTAGGGAAAATCTTAAAGTCTGAGAGGGAAAGCTCTGATTTCACATTTCATGAGCAAAGCTTGAGTTCCCATGTGCTTCCATGGGAGGGAGGAACAGACACAGAGTTACTGAGACCTTGTAACACTGGATTTGATGAGAAGGATTAAAAAAAAGGATTAGATGAAAAGGATAAAAACCTCTCCAACATGTATATATTTGATGATTATATATTTTGATGGTGTGAGCAACAGCATAATACCCACAAAAAACAGATGAGATTCTCCATGTGGGAAGCTACCAGCACAAAGTGCTCAGGGACCAGACCAACCTCACTCTGGTGAAGGTAGGGAGAACTGTATATAAGAAAGGCCACCTCACCCCCCACCCCAGAGGGTGTGTCAGCTTTCCCTGCAAACATCTCACCATCTTGGGAGGGGATACAGAGGTGCTTCTTGTGAAAAGAGAAATATTCCTGACAGAGCATTTATATAGTTCAAATTCACAGAATATTTGTCTAAATTAGTCCCAATTATACCTAAGAAACTATTCTAAAATGAAAAAGACTGAATCACCTTTAATTGGAAATTTTAAATCCCTCCTATCACTATGGGTAGAACTGAGGAAAACAGGTATAGAAAAGAAATATATTCTTTTAGGGGCGCCTGGGTGACTCAGTCTGTTGAGCGTCCAACTCTTGATCTGGGCTCAGGTCACAATCTCACGGTTTGTGTGTTCCAGCTCTGCTCTGACAACACGGAGCCTGCTTGGGATTTTGTCTCTCCTTCTCTCTGCCCCTTCCCTGCTTGCACACTCTCTCTCAAAATACATAAATAAACTTAAAAAAAGAAATGCATTCTTTTATTTTTTGACCCACTTAGAGTATGTAAATGCTAATCCCTTTTCACATGTTTAACACAACAAGTAGACTGCAGTCTCCCAGAGATCTGTGCAATGCTTTATGCTATATACACAATAGGTGCCTCTAAAATGTATTATATGAAGAAAAGAAAGAAAAAAATATGGATTTCATTTCTTCCCTGCCTCTCACTCCACCAAAGTCAAGATAAATTATAAAACAGAGAGATTTAAAAAAAATAGCTTAAGAAAAATCACAGAGAGAGTTCTGGAAAAAGAACTGGCATTCAGAAAGTCACAGGGTTTAGTCCTTGGAATATTAATACTGCTGGCCACAGACAGTCCTCCTGCCAAGGTTTCTGTCAATAAGCTGAGGTAAATATCTATCTGGACCAGTAAAGTCCCACAAAAGTAATAAGCAAAGTTTTCAATCCTCAAAAATATTTGAACATCTCTCTCTCTTACAGAGAAAAAACCCCTGGAACTTCTCATAAATGGATATTTCCCTTGGGGAACTAATATCCTCTCCAGGGTCAAACCTGCATTCTCCTGAAGATTCAGTGAGGCAACATTCACAGGAAAGTCAGTTATTTTTTTCTTTCTTATTCTCTTACCTTAAAATTCACTTTGCTTTAAGAAGTCACTGAATATACATTCTTCTAATTGGAGCTTTCACTAGGAGAGAAACTAGGGCAAATTTTAGACAGAGCAAAGACAATCTTAAAAGTTGGCAACCAGGCCAGGGAAGTCTTAATGAGAAAGTTAACAGACTAGCTGGCTTTTTGTTGGTGTGCATGATGAGGTGTGCAAAGCTATTAACAACAGAACTCTGCAAAAAGCAGTGTGGAAAGCAGGTGAATATTGATTCTCTGTCTGAAGCTCATAAATAATTAAAGAGGCAATTGTAGTTTAAAGAAACAGGCACTATTTTTTTTTATATATATAACCTGGCATAGTGGTATTCAGAAACTCCCTGTATTCAGTATCCCATAAAAAATATCCCTCTTATCCTTTAAGAAACCACTCAAATTTCATCTCATTCATAAAGCCTTTCCTGACCCGTCATCCAGCCATCACCAACCATTCCCTTCTCTGAACTCAAAGAGCATTTATTGCCCCCAGCACTCAGTGGGCATAAGCTGTTAGGTATCTTTTTTTTTTTCCTTAAACAAACATGATCCAATAGATGATAAAATCCTCCAGGGTAGGGTTCGCATTAAATTCCTCTTATTATCCCTAGTATCTAGCCTGGAGCCTGATCCACAGCCCATAAGAGTTCAATAAATGTTTGTTGTTAATGATGATATGTTGTAGATGCATCTGAAACATAATCTGGATAAACACAATACAGGAAAAGTGCAAATCATCATCTAACGAACATGCAAGCCAAGAAATCAATACAAGAGAGCTGTCTGAACTCCAAGTGAAAGACAAAGTAATGCCCTTCTCCCTGGCCCAACATCCAACATGGTGATGGATTGTGCTACATAAAATTATCGATAAAGACCAATGTACTCACAATGATTTCTAAACAGTAGCAAGAAATATTAGATACAAAATGTAACATTACAACAAAGGCAGCAGAACTGAGAGACAATATATGGGAGAAACAGACAGATTTGGTTGATGAAGAACTTCTTTACAAATAAGTAACTTGGAATATAATGAAAGCATGGCATTTTCATTTCCTCCTTCTCTATCTTCCCAGCCCAGAGACTGAGATGCTGATTTCTTACAAGATACTTCGAATGAGTGTCACTTGCCTCTCAAACAAAGGAGCAGGAAGGCAAACTTGGGCATTCAACCTTTGCCAAAACAAACTCAACCCTTTAAATGAGTTATGGTCTTACAATATGAGTCAGGTTGCGTACATTCATACAATCCTCATTCACATATACAGAGAGTAAAACAATCTACTTACCTCTTGTCTGAATTCCTATCTCCTTCCACAAGGTTTGGCTTATTAACTTAGTAACAGAAAGTATGGGCCAAATCTGTTCCAGCAGTGAAACTCATCTTGCCTTTCCCTGTCACTCTTTATTCTTTTTCTATTTACACCCTTTCTTTTATCCTGATGGTAGGGGACTCTTAGGGAGAAGGCTCTCTACCACTGTTATTGAATATGTAGGTAACATATTCAGTGCCCACATTGGCCTAACTGATATGAAGCTGTGAAAAGATTGATCAGGCAAACCCAAATGCCGTTGGTCCCCGGGCAAAGATCTGGAGCAAGATGGGAGGAAGGGAAGACCAAGTGGGGGCCACAGGTTGAAATTCTCCCCTAGACTGCATATGCTTTGTTGCTATATGGACAACTGGAACAAGGATAATTAACTTAACTGATAAATTCAACAGAACATTGATAATGATTTGACTGTTTCAATAGGATTTACTAGTTTCTCTGGCTTAATTAACCTACCAAGAAGATTTGAATGAGTGCATTTACTCTTCACCTCATTCACTACCATGTTTATGAGTCACCTTTAAAATTCTGAAGGGGTCAAGGAACTTGCAAAATTAATTGTCTATATAGATACAGCTCTGGCCTGGTTTTTCTTCACTATTATTAATCATTTTCGTGCACTGAATACACTAGCTAAAAGAAATGAGGATTGAATTCCATGGGTTAATCTATGTGTAGCAATAACAATTTCTATAGCCAACTTGGTTTCCTTCACAGCCAAAGGAAGACCAAAACCATCTCATTTCTTTGAAATAATTTGCCTGTGGTATCTCTTTGTGAGCCAAAGTTCTTATTGAAATCAAGAAAGAACTATACATATATAAAGTATTCCTATATTTAGTGAATACAGGAAGCTTCCATTATAAGATATAGAATTTTCCTTCTAGATCCTAAAGACATGGCCTTAGAAGTGATTCATGTACTCACGGTCATTCATGTCCTGTTGGCACAGTAGATTGAGGTGCTCCAAGCCTTTTCTTTGTCTGTAGATAGAGGTGGAAATATTTCAGTGGGATGTACTCATGTCCAGAAACACCCAGGAAAACATGTCCAGAAAACATCCAGTTTTCTAACTGGAAAGAGTCTAAACAAAATACAGAGTTCATTTAGGATGGTTATTTTTTTAGAATGATGGAGGCAGCCTGCAAAATGGTGAGTTGGAGCAATGGTTGCAGCCAGCACAAGGAGGCACTGTGGGGCAGAAAGTGGGATTCCCCACTAGATGGCGCTAGGATACATCTGTGGCACCCATGGGTATTGCTACCAAGGCAGAGCACAGGGACGGGATCAGCTTTCACTCCTTTGTAAGCGAGGCTCTATATAGAGTGCTGTATGGATTAAAGTGAGTTTATGTGGGTATTTCACACCTCCTTAGGTTTGATCTTAAATTGAAGATATACCTGGGATGGCACATGTATATGTTCTTATGAGTAGGATTCCACATGCGGGTATGAATATGGGTGTGTATGAACACACATATACACAGAAAAATGTTAGCTTATATAGACAGATATGGGTTGATATGAGTATAGATATGGATGGAGGGACGTTATTACAACAAATAGAAATCTGGATGGAGAAAGAGGACTAGTTTCTGTTGAATGTACAGTCTGCCAGGACTGTATATTTTCTCATTGGAATGTGACAATAGCTGTGAAAATTGGCTATTATTACCTCCATGTTTACCATAAAGAGGAAATTTCATGAACTTCATACAGATTAAGAAACTTGCTCAAGGTTACAGAGTTGAAAAACTGCAGGGCTTGGATTAAAATCTAGGTCTGCTTAGCTCCAAAACTTTAACACAGTCTTCAAAACCATAATACAGTCATGCTTCACATCACATAGACTTGCAATAGATTTTTGCAATGTGCAAATTAATTCCATACCATAATTGTGGTATGTTTGCACAAACAATACAGACATGTGCATTATACAAAATTAAAATAATATATATGCAAAAGCTTGATCTATGTTGGATTGCAAATATATATATAAAGTTAAATACCACATTCCACTTCCCCCTTTTTACCCCAAGATAATTACTGAAGAACCCTATCATAGAACTATACATAAGAATGAATTCTAATACATGACCCAATTAAAATGAGTCATTTAAAAGAATAGTAAGCTTATTTTAAAATGGATATATCAAATCCACATGCATACATAATTGAATACATTCACTACTTGCCACAAAATACATTAGCATTAAGGTGACACTATGAATTCCATTAATATTGCCTCTTTATGTTGTAGGAAAAGCCATTTCCATTGAGGTGGTTGGAACACCTTAATTCAACCCACTCCACTAGGGTCTATTGTCATTGAAGACTGTGTAGCCTTTGGGCACAAGCCTTTCAATCTTTTTTCCTTCTCCAGAAAGTGTGTTGTTCTGTAAATTATGTTTTTGTGACGCAGATTAAAGAAGATTAAAGAAGAGTGCATAATGAGCATTTAGCACAATGTTTGGCAAAAAAAAAAAAAAGTAAAAAAAAAGTTAAAAGTCAACAATGGTGAGTATGATGACTGTAAGGAGAAAGAAAAGGAAGCAGAGGAGGGAGTGCTGAAGGAAGGGAAGACTAAGGAGGAGAAGAGAAAATGTAAGAAGAAAGAAACGGACAAAGAGAAAAGAAAGAAGGTAGAATTATAGCGAGATATAGGATCAAAGTGACAATTTCCAGCCCTTGCCTTCTCAGTGTCAGAGCTTCTCCCAGAGATACAAAAACACCATCTGAAATAATATGGGATATTAAATATATGCCCTGCCCCTGAAAATTATTCTATTCTTCATCTTAGGCTTTGTGCAATTTTCCCTTTTTTGTCTAAGATTGGTTACCTTTTCTGTAGGCTAAAGAAGAATGTCCTGAGAACAGAGCCCCTGGTTGAGATTGTGGAATTGAAAAGGAGGAGAAAGGCAATAAGCATTTCATCAACTTGTACTCTGGGCACTTGGAAAATATTTTGGCTGTGTTATTTACAAATGGACTATTTGGCAGCATGGTAAAGGTTAACATCGCTGCTCTGAAACTAGATGGAAGATGTGGAAACTCCTAGAGAAAAAGGGAAATAGATTTTCTCTGGTGTTTCTGAGCTCTAAAAAACAGTATCTGAAAGGAGAAATCATAACCCAGACAGAAGGGAAAAAAGGAAAATATTCTCAAAAGTAAAATTCCATTTAGTAAATTTCCTATGTAGATTTTTGTCATATCAGGCCTGTTTCTTTCCTTTGTGTTGGGGAGTGTTGGGAATTGAGTTGGTAATAAGTTAATAGCAATAATACAGGCTAACATTTATTGAATATTACTATATGCAGAGCACTGTTTTTCATGTATTTTATCACTTTATACTCAATATAATTCCATAAAGTAGGTATCATACTACAGATGAGAAATATGAGGCTCAGGGAATTTAAATAATTTGGTTAAAGGCACACAAGTATTAGTTGGCAGAGCTAAAACTCAAACCAAGGGCTAGCTGAAAGGAAAGCCATCTGTGGTTTACCATGCTACACTTAGATAACTTACAAGATGCCTGCTTCACTAACTCACACACAGTAGGTATTTGATAATGCTTCCCTTTGCTTTCTTCAAAGGTGTTACTGCCCTTGGATTGTTATTTCTTTTTCTTTTAAGTTTATTTATTTATTTTGAGAGAGAGAGAGAGAGTAAGAGACATGAGTAGGGGAGGGGCAGAGAGAAAAGAAGAGAGAGAATCCCAAGCAGGCTCCTCACTGTCAGCGCAGAGCCCCATGTAGGGCTCGAACCCATGAACTATTAAGATCATGACCTGAGCTGAAACTGAAGAGTTGGACACTCTACCAACTGAGCCACCCAGGTGGCCCTGTTACTTCTTTCAATAAAGCTGTTTTTATCTGTGCACAGGCTGAGAGAATGGGGGTCTGAAATATTCATTCTCTCTTGGGTGTTTCTGTTTGGCTGATCCTAGATCTTTGCGTAAAAGCCTAGCATCATCCTTCCCTGGGCTTAAAAAGCCATGGGATATGGGCCAACAGTTGGAGGTTACCTCCATGGGTACTTGAGGAGATGAGACAGGCAGGGATGAGAAGGAAGATGTCTGACCCCCCTGGGGGTCCTTTTTCTACACCATTCTGGCACATTCACACTTATAAAATCATGTGAGATACCTAAATTTTTTAAGTTAAGGGAGAAACTCAAAGCTTCACCTTGTCTCTAGCAAATAATTTTCTGAGCTATTACAGGACTATAACAAATTGGATCAGGAGCACTGGGCATGGTGGCCACTAATCAGTTATTGGCACAGTAGGAGGACATGCCATCAGCTATAGCTGTTGTTCAAGGAATGACTATTTCAACTCTTGTCCTACAGTCTCCTTTTATCTGCTTAAACTCCAAACGAGGATAGCAAGATGAGTGATGAAATCAAGGCCCATAGATGTCCAAGGTCACATCATTAGTCTACAAGTGAACTAGAATCCAGGTGTTGTTGTTGTTGTTTGTTAAACTTCCAGTCAAAACTAATCTCTGATTCAAGGTATTTCCACAAATATTGGAAGATGGCTTGCTGGGGAAAGAAAGGAGGATCCTAATTAGTCAAATGTGTTTGGGAAATGTGGCATTCTCTATCATCTTTTCAGAATGTAAGATATACATTATGCACACAAAAGTCTCATAAATCCTGCTATAAAATTTTAAAGCTCATTCTCCCCATAAATTCTGTACATTTTTTTTCAGGTTTTTTTTTTAAACACCTGTTAATATGCAGAGGCACTAGTATTTCTTAGAGCCCATTTTAAGAAATAACACCTCAAAGCAATTCAGAGAGAGTTCTGGAAATGTTTCTTATTGGGAATCAAAGTATAAATAATAATTATAATAATTGCCTTTTGTTGGTATTTCTTTTATTGGTATTTTTATTGGTATGCTCATACTCTCTCTCTTCAGAATACCACCATATATTTGTAATAGGTCTCTTGGGTCCCCAACTTTTCCTGTCAGATTGATTCTCTATTTTCCTACCAGATCTTCCTTTCCTAAATACACTTTCATTATGCCTTTCTCACCCCTCTATCTGTGACATTCTACTGTTCTCGGTCTGGCATTTTGATCTCTGCGCTGCTCTCCAAGATGAGCCCTTTGGTTTAATCAACCAACTCACTCTCTGATCCCTGCACAGGATACAAGCTTTCTCAATTCCCCCACCTTTGTGTTCTCCCCTCTGCCCACATGTGCAGGTGTATTTGTCAATAGATTGCAGTTCCTCTGAGAGCACAGGTGGTTATGTGCTCATTACTGCTTCCTTCACAGGACCAGTTGTCTACCTGCATTGCCTTCAAATCCCGCCCCCCTCATCTATGACTCTCAAAAATGAATGTCCCTAAGCAGGATCACATTTGATGACCTGACACTCAGCAACTCATGTGGTGTTATCTTTAAGCTTAACTGTGGTGACAAAATTTTATTATTAAAGAAGTCAGAAATATCTAAAAGAATTAATTTCTGAGGGAAAAAGCAACATACATTTTTGTTCTTTTAAAAAAGTTTATTGAAATTTTAGACTTCAAGCCCAAGTTTTTGTGTTGGTTGTAGGAACAGGTGCCCATGGGGTTGTGTCAAGGACATACTCCAAGTAGTTCCATTTCTACCTTATAAAGTAACTGTTTGCAGAGGGATCAATGAATATAAAAGCAGAGAGGATGAGATAGAAGGACAATCGATAGTCAAAAGATCTGGCTTTTGGTTCTGGTTTTATGGATGACTCCTGAGTGACCTTGGGAAAAGTGACTTAACCTTCCTGGGCAGCACTTCCCTCGGCTGTAAAATAAGAAGTCTAATATTTAAACTCACAGGGTTATTGTGGGAATTAACTGTGGTAATTGCTGTAAAATGCCTTGTAAATTATAAGGGGCTCTGCAAATATTACTGTTAAGGAAATATTCTGGGCATCTCAGGTTTATTTGTCTGAGATGCCCAGAATATTGGATCAGGAGCACTGGGCATGGTGGCCACTAATCAGTTATTGGCACAGTAGGAGGACATGCCATCAGCTATAGCTGTTGTTCTAGAGGTATAGCTGTTGTTAATACTAGAGGTATTTCCAATTGACCTAGAATAATTTCTATCACAGAACATGAGATTCTCTTATGTCTCTATGATCGCTCCATGTTCTAGTTCCAACTCTGTTCATATTTACATTTAGCAGAGTTAACTTTTTAAAAACATTTTTTTCTCTTTATTGTTTGAAGACTGCTGCTCGAGCTGTTGTTAGTAACCCAATGAAATATGCTGAATCCAACCTAGGACTTTCAACTCCCCCGGCACTGTCCCCCCCTCCCCCCCCCAGTACACACACATACCATCAGGTTTTCCTTCCGTTCTTCCCCTTCCATTCCCTTCTGTTCCCTTCCCTCCCTCCTCCTTTCCTTTTCTCTCCTTCATGCCTTCTTCTCTTACTATTTTCTTTCTTCCAGGAAGAGTCTAGAAATATTCACATCAGAAAATACTACATGACCAGAGTGACTATATTCTACTTCACCCTTTCCTAAGTCTACATGAAACACTTTGTAAAGCCTCACCATTTTCTCCAGTGCATTCAGTCCGGCTCTACTCAAACATAGGTAAAATGCACCTAACTGTATGTTATTTACCAATTAGGTCCCAGGGCAGACTATAAAGTTAATGCAAAATCTACTATGCAAGACAGTTGATTACTGAAGAGCATCCCCCAGGCATTCTGCAGCCTATAGGGGTGATACATTTTCTATGATATGATGGGAATTATTGGCTCACTGGACCTTAATGCTCTCAGAGTCCACGTAAAGACCCTTATTTTCACAATGAATTGAAAAGCCAACAGACTCTGGTTTCCTGCATATTCACAGTTTGCAGATTATTGATCTGATAATGAATCCACTCAGCATCCTCTGGGTATCCTTAGTTCAATGTATGTGCAACCCCCCTTCACAAGGCCTGCGTCACACAACCCCTGGAACCAGCACCTGCACACCAGCTGCTTATGGTGCTCAATTTCTCAGATGATTTTTGTCTTTAAAGTGTAGTATTTTGTCCTTCCTTAAAAATACAAGGTCAAGAAAAGTAATACCCCCTAGGAAATAATAAGTAAATTGCCATAGGCACTGAATTATAAACAAGAAAGGCCTGCATAAATATCATAGAATTTTCAAGCTGGAATGAAATGTAATACAATTGTTTACAACTTATTGCATATTAAGGCTAGCCTTGGACTAAAGGCAAACTCCTTTTCAAATTAAGTGTGTGCAAGTGTCTGTGTGTATTTTCCTAATCCAGTACCCTCATGTCATGCAGCCTTTCAGGAAGGTGTGTTCTTCAGTGGCTAACTTGAGTTATGCAAGAGCTACATAGAATATTTGGGAGGTAAGGTCAAACTTGATCTCATCCCCATCTGGTCTTTTAGAAAAATTATCTTCTAAATTTCAATATAAAAATCAAGTTTGGGGGCCCCTGGGTGGCTCAGTCAGTTAAGCATATGACTATCAGTTTCAGCTGAGGTCATGATCTCGTAGTTTTATGAGTTCAAGCCCTGAGTAGGGCTCTGTGCTGGCAGCATGGTGCCCGCTTGGGATTCTCTCTCTCCCTCTCTCTCTGCCCCTGTCCCACTCACACTGTCTCTCTCAAAATAAACAAACTTTAAAAATTAAAAAAAAAGACTAAGTCTGCTCTGAATGACCACTATCTCCTGTATGCAGATGAAAAGGTACACACTACTTGTCTATTTCCATGGCCTGCCTATCCCCACCAGCCTCTCCATTTCATGTGTCCATCTCAGGCTCTATTGGAGATCCTTCTGCTTCAAGCAGAACTCCAAAGCAGAATCTGTGATCTGAACTACTGCTCTGCCTCCCATTTTCTTCTCCCTTTGGAAGTCCCTCTCTCTTTCCACGCTCCTGTCTTCTTGCACTGGAGCTGAGGGGTTCTGTAGCAGATCCCTTTGTTGAGATCCCAGAAATTCACATATGTGAAGTGTTCACTTCGCATCTGTGAAATAAAAGAATGAATGGATGGATTCCAGAAGGGGTCCAGCCAGTAATCCTCTCTATAAGGTCTTGCTCTCTGACATGTTCCATGTTCAGATCTTCATGTTTTTAATATGTGAAAGACTGAAAAGATCTCTAAAGTCATCAAATTCATTTTCTAGTGATGGGATTTTAGTTTCAATGCACACATGAAGTCTTGAGTCATATGTCTTTGAGTTGCATTTACTCAATCTCTTTTTCTATCAAGAGCTCATAAGCACCAGAAAGGCAATAACCCTTTTCTTGCTTCTGGGTTTAACCCCCAGTGGTCCTCAGTATATAATTCTGTTCAACAAATCCTGATGTCCAGCTATTTCTGGTCCTTCCATCCCCAGATAATTTAGAGTTAACTCTAATAAAATGATTTGGAACTTACTGCATGAAGTCACTAAAGATCCTTTGTCAGGTAATTGTTCTTTTATCTCTAAAAGAACATTCCAGCTTGTCCTTTACATTCACTGGCTCAAAGTTCATGCAACCTATGCACATGACACCTACACCACCTTTGGCCTGCTGATCTGAAGACATCATCCATCAGCAGATGAATGGTAATGCTGATCTTTGGCCCTCTATGCTGCCTGACTGGTGTTGCTGGGGGAAGGTCAAGGGCCTGTTGGACTGCTGCTAGGATGCTGGGATGTTGGAGGAAAGGCTCTTGGGACAGTGGTTCCCATGTTCAACATCAAATTGTAGGCTCCAGTTCTCAACTAGTTCCATATCATGGTCAACACTACAACTATACCTCAACACCTACATCTTCTATCTAGGTATTCTGAACAGAGCTGAAAAAGCTACTACGAAAGACAGGTATCTCCTCTCAGCAAACTCTACCCTACTTCCCATTCCTTCTCACCTCATGGCATTCTCTCTTCATGCAAAATTTATATAATGGACTGTAAGGCAGGGGGTTCATTCTGGCAAGCAACTGGGTAGGTACCTTACCTGAAAAGGGATTTTTTTAACCACAAAAAGAGGTTTAAAAATTGGAAATTGCTTTTAATTCACAAAAATGCTTTGATTAAATTTGGCTAGCTGATATAAAATCAAGGCTTACATATCCAGTAAAATTTCCTTTGACATTAACCAGTTAACCTGCATATAAGGCAATGATTTGTTAACAGTATTTATTTTATAGGTAAGGCCAATTAGCATTGGGATTTTTAGCCATAATAAATTTGCAATATCTACTTTATTCTCAAGAATGTTATTGATAAGACAAAATAAGAACACATACTTATCATCATTGCCTTTATACCCACACTTACAAAGAATCTAGACACCCCACCATACAACATTCTCAAAAGTCAACAAACCCCAACCCTCCATTAGACCAGTCAGAAGGTTTCACAGTTAACAGGGAGCCACACACTTCAGCTCTGCAATCACACTATGGTAATGGTGGAGCAAATCATCAGGTAGACTAGTAGGATTCCATTTAACAACCATTCAGTGAGCCTGAATAGTTGGAATAGATTTTGGAACTTCCTCCTACGTGCACAGAAGGATCTGTAAATATGTCCTCTTGTTCTAAAAGGAGCCTCAAGAGGCTAATATTCATCCATCTCAAAAAAACTTGTTTGAACTCTTGGGGGATTCCCTTTAGTTTTGTCATTACCACTATGGAATAATATACACATAATTAAGTGACAGCATGCTCTTTGTTCGAACATTATTAAATATACAACAATTATCATATATAGGATATTCTATGTGCATACAAGTCCCTTTAGGGTAATGCATATTCTCAACCCCAACCAAAACCAAAATGAGTTATTAACATTCACTCTTCAAGTTCTGTAAAACCAACTTTCAGATCGTGGCACTAAACACTCAACTGCTCAGGCACCTACACAAGCTGGCTGGAGAATTCATGTGCTATAGTGTTTGACACACTCATTCTCTCAGGTGAAATACTGCTGGCAAAACAGCATAATTTATTAGGCTGGTATGGCAAGGCTGAATAATTAGATCATCTCCTTGTACAAGGCTACATTTTATGATGATCTTTTTAACACTGTAATCTAAATTGGGGTTGGAGTCAGAGGCGTGGAGGGGGGTTGAAAGTAAACTAATTGGGAGATGCTCTATGAGAAATAACAGCTATACCATTCCATGCCATTGAAAGTAGGATCCTATCCTCAAAAGGCTTTCAAATCATCTATACTATTGGCTAACAAGCACTTCAAATCTTTTAATAATGGGAAAATGATCATATGTGCATACACACACACACACACACAATGTTAGGATTTTTGGTGGATGGAGAGAAAAAGGAAAAGAAGCTTAGAAGCCAATAATTTCCTCCATGAACAGGTAGAAACAAATTTCCAAATGTTAGTAAGACGGCACAAAATTAGAAAAAGCTATGCCTTACCCTGCAGTTCCTCCTGAGCCTTGAAATGATGGTTTTGAGAAGAGTAGCCAATGTCACCAAAGAGACAACTCTGAATAAGAATTTGGGATCCTTCTCAGGTGGTCAAGGTAAAGAAGGCAGCTGACATGGGGGACACATGTGTGTTCAGGTGTTTGCTATCTTGGCTCACTCAGTCCTTCCTTATTCTTTATCAGCAACTGAGCACTAAAGTGGGTTTGGCAAATCTAGGAGATCTGCTTTTGAAGTGCCTCCCCTTGGACTGCCTTCATTAGCATCCCGTTCTCCTTCAATGGTCAGGTGTTACGTGAGGATCAGGTTGTTCTCCCATTGGAGAATTTGCTTATCATTAAGTAGCCAGACAACCCATCTCAGGGGCCCCAGTGAGAACTATTGGAAGATCGTGCTTCCTGTGGCCACTCTGGTTCTGCTTGGTCTCCCCTCTGCCACATTGTTTCCTCCTTTTTTTTTCTTTACACATTACTGAAAGGTTAAATTTTTACAAATCTTATATTCATAAGACATTTTTGTCTTTGAGCTGATTGAAGATAAGGAGGGCTGGTACACCTGGCCTTCCCAGGATGGAAAACTCCATTTGAGAAACTAATTGACTATCTTGAAGGTTGGTACATGAGCAAACTTTACCATGAAATTCAGAAAACAGAGGCAGATTCAGAGAAAAGGTCATGATAAATGCTTCACATAGGATCTTGTCCCTTCCTCTCTGAAGAGGACCAAACCAAAGTCAAATTCAATCCCTGTGGTTATGACTGAACTGAAGCAATTTTAAACTCAGGTGCCTAGAATGTCAGCTTTCATCTTCACTTCATTCTTCTCCTTCATTATCATTATCACAAAAAGAAACAAAAATAGTCTTTTATTCCCCAACCTTAAGCAGAATGATTTGCACATATTTGCCTTAAGCATAGGGTAAAAACTAAGGCTCACTCATATTCACAGTTTCCTTTGAACATCACATAATTGGTCCCTAGATTTCCCTGAAATCTTATATTTTATTCTGAAACCCTTACATTAGCTATGACTTTATCCTAAGGATCAACTCCCTTTAAGCTTCAATATCTATCCCTTGCTTTGGGAAATGCAACTGTTTTTCCAAAGGCTCAGCATGCTGCCCTTTGGGCTTTTCCTATATCTATAGCAACCACTCTGTTGGGGAACCTTACAAATAAAACTAGGCTTTGGGGTTTGGCACACATAAAAAGACACACTGCAATAATAAACATTTTTGGTTCTTTGTTTAAAGCAGCAACAACAGCAACAACAGCTTATTAATAACTGCTGAGGTACTGTCTCGGTTCTGAATAATGAAAATGGATCCTATTCCTTGAAATTTAGTATATTTCCAAGTTGATTTGCTCCTGCATTTAAGGCATTTCCATCTGATAAATTAATATGAGACCTATGTTTAGAAGAGATGTATGGTCTCAACTGGCAATTGAGAGTGAAGTTCTCTGTTATCTTTAAAGGAGTTTCCTAATTTCCTCTAAGAGGTGTATATTCCTATTTTTAAAGTCTTCCCTTTCAAAGAAATCTAATGGTTTTGTGAGGCCATTCACTCTACTCTCAGCATTCCCATGAGGCTTAGAGGAGAACAAGTACAAAATATTTTATAAATGGGGATAAATAAAGAAAACAATGTCTAGTCATGTTGGATTCAATGCAACATTTCCTTTTATTTAATAATCTCCTTACTAAAAGGAACCAGGGCTCCTTGGAGAAATGGCTGATTCTGAGACTGGTACAGGAAATATATAAGATAAGCTTAGAGAATCTTGCATCACCAAGAAGTAAGAATTTAAATACACAGACACAAACAGATGGTGAGAATGTGAAAGGAACACAAAGAGAGGCAAAAGCATTCAATGGCCAAAGCTGGAACAATTTGGACAACAAAATAAATAAAGTAGTAAAATAAGTATTCACGAGTCTGTATGGGAGGAAAAACTTCCTTCTACTTTCTTATGTTCTGTGATGGGGTCTAAGAGTTAAACTGACATAAGACATTAACAGCAAGAAGGATACAAATTTTATGTAATATTTTTACATGTACACAGGAATCTTCAGAAGGAAAATAAAGAAACTGTTAAGCTCAAAAGCTTATATAGGTTTTTTTTAAACAAAAAACAATAAATTGTGGGGATATGACAAGACACACACATTTAGAATAGAGGCAGTAAATCTTTGGACAGTGGCCAGGAAATATATGGGAGAAATTAATGGAAGATAAGGATTATTTTAGTAGGTTTGTTCATACAGGTCTATTTTGGAAATGATTCCAGTCTCTAGTGAAAAGAATGTTCTTCTTGTGCTGATACAAAGAGGCCATCTATTCATGCGAAATTTTAGAACCTGGTTTTAGTAGAAAAGAGAAAGAGAACTCTCCTATATCTGCTGTTTCTCAATGCCTTCAGCTCAAAAAAAAAAAATCAGTATGCTAAAATGATATATTTTGAAGTAACATGTCCTGAACTCCTTCAAGTACATACTGACATAAGTAAATGATTAAATAAATAAATGGGGGACAATAGACAAATATCCCAAGCAGAACAGTTCCAAATAACTTATGCGGATAACCAGCTCTCAAGAAGGTTAAACATAACTCCCCACTCTTTTCATTGCATGCTGCTTATTAAAGTGACTTCCTTCCAAAGAGATTCCATACAATATGGACAAGGGAAAAAGAGTTAACTTTCTAGTTGATAAACCTTACAAACATTATCTCAAACATAAAAATGATCTCATCTTGATAGCATGTACCCTTGATATGAAGTGATGAGAATGCCACATTAGCCCTGTGGTCTTCCCCCCAGAGAGACATGACCCCACTGCAATCATGATAAAAATGTTAGAAAAATGCCAATTTAAGGACTTTCTACAAAATAACTGACCATTAGCCTTCAAAACTGTCAAGGATATCCAAAAATGGAAGTGTGACCTTCTGTCACAGCAAGAGGAGGCTAAGAAGACATGATAACTAAATGTAATGTGGTATCCTGTGTGGGATCCTAGAAGCAAACAAGATAAAAAACAAGGAAATCTGAATAAAAGCATAATAATGTATCAATATTGGTTCACTAATTAAGATAAATATACCATACTGATATAAGATGTTAATGTAGGGGCAAAAAGGATGGGCATATGGGAATTCTAGCTTTGCATTGTTTTATAAATCTAAAATTATTCTAGAATAAAAAGACTGTTTCCTTTAAAAATGTAACTTATTGGGGCGCCTGGGTGGCGCAGTCGGTTAAGCGTCCGACTTCAGCCAGGTCACGATCTCGCGGTCCGTGAGTTCGAGCCCCGCGTCAGGCTCTGGGCTGATGGCTCAGAGCCTGGAGCCTGTTTCCGATTCTGTGTCTCCCTCTCTCTCTGACCCTCCCCCGTTCATGTTCTGTCTCTCTCTGTCCCAAAAATAAATCAACGTTGAAAAAAAAAATTTAAAAAAAATAAAATAAAAATGTAACTTATTTACTATACCCTAGGCAAAGCTTAAGTGTATGGTACATTGACTTTCAACAAATGTTTGTTGAATGTATGAAAATAAAATTTATTCTTTATTCTCTCTGAGTTGACCTTAGTAAATCACCTTCTATTCAGGAGGTCTTCTTTTATTTAATACCAAAATGACTTTGAGGGCAAAAGTGGTATATAAAAAAAAAGGAATTCTATAGTGGAAAAAATGAGAATTTCTTAGCAAGGAAAGTATATATGACATAACTAAAAATCTCCATCACAATAAAACATTAAAAATGATAACATCAATAAGAGGTTAAAATTTTTATGTTCAAAATACTTTCACATTTATTTGCAATGTCAATTCCTATAATAATGAATTGAAAAAGGCAAAGTAGACATTACTTTCTCCATTGTAAACATCAAGAATCTTGACACAAAGGGAAAATATACAACACATTTAATGTAGAGAAGTGCTTCCTGATCTACATGTTGACAATAATTAGATTGTAGCTTGGGTCAGTGGTCTCACTTCTCTGGGGTCCAGTTTCCCTATCTGAAAATGAAGGGTACATTCATGATAGAGGAAAGTTCATGTAGAATACAAACCCTCCTCCAATCCAAACACATAGAATATAATAAATTTATTGTAAAATAAATACATAAATGCACTAAATATTATGAAAAAAAAATCCAAGGACCAAAAAGGAAAGGAAAGTATGGTATAGGCAGAGGCTAAAGCCCCCATGGTCACCAAGGGGATAAGACTAGCTGTGTATGTATGGTCCAGGTGGGGCCCTCAGATGGGAATGTGTGGGCTCCAAATGGCTCAGACTATGTGTAACAGAGATTGAAACATCTTCTCTTGTCTGCCCAGGTTGCCTCTAAAAACATGGTCCTTCAGAACTTACTGCCAAGTCAAAATTCTCACATGAGCCTGCTTTCCAGGCTATTGTAGGCATGAGCACTGAGAGTATTGCTGAACTGATAAAATAAGGTTGTCTGTATCCAGACACCAAGAGGCATCGGCTAAAGCAATCATGAAATGTCCTTCCTGGAAAGAGGCATAGGGAGGAACTCCCCAAGAGATGAGTGAAACCAAAGAAATGGGAGAATTCTCATTCAAGGAAATAGAAATAATTGAAAAAATATCTAAAAAGATGTTTAAAAATCAATTTCTTTGAAATCCTCAAAGAAATAAGGGAGGATTGGGAGACTCGATAGTGTGTTAAGTATTAGGCTAACAACCAAAGAAATTGTGAAGTGAAAGCTGGAATTGAGAAAATTTCCCAGGATGAAAACAGAAAGACATAGTGACAGAAAAAAAAATGAAAGAAATTGACATCAAGACTATGAAGTACTAACATGTCTAATAAGAAATTCAGAAGAAAAAATATACAAAGAATGAAAGACAGGGTCAAAAGGAGTTAGGTAATGGCTGAAATTTTCTAGAATTAGAAAGGTAAGAGTCTTCAAATTGGGGAAACCATATTTGCCTAGCAAGACAAATAAAGATACATCCACATATAGACATTGCAATAGATGAAAGACTGTAAATCCCACCAGAGAAGAAAAATTACCTTAAAATAACAGTAACCTGGCTGACCCAGCTCATTTTTTCACTAATAAAAGAATGTGTCAAAGTGCTACGGGAAAAAAATTGTAAATGTAGAATGTTATGCCTTCAAGAATAAATGTAAATGAAGATATCTTCAGGACTAAGTTTATTACTAACTTACTGCAAGAACTATTAAAGGATATAATTCATCAACACTAAAAATAAATTCAGAAATGAGGAGGGGGTTCAAGAAAATTGTTGAGCAAAGAAACTGGATATAGTGATAAAAATACATACTTACTGTAAACAAAAAAAGAAAATATGCTTCTTTTGTGTTTAAAACATGTTAGAATTAAAATTCTAAACAACAATAGCATGAATTTGAGAGTGAGAAGATCTAAGGAGTATAAGGTATACTAAGGTTCTTCCCTATACACATTGTTAGAAAATTAGTAATGGAATATGTATATTGAAAATTTGAGGGCAACCGCTAAGAGAACAAAAATGCATAATTTACAAACCACTATGAGGGAGAAAAGAACAAAAGACAGAAAATTATATCAACCCAAAAAGACTACTAATGAAGAGGGGAAAAGAAGTAAAGAAAAAGTAACATAAAGAGAATACACAAAATAAGATGACAGAAATAAATCCAAATACATAGAGAGCAGCAATTTTCAGAATAATACTTTATACATACCATTGATGCCTATTATGTAAGTTTTAAATCCCTAATAAATTATAATGCAGATACATATTTATGTAACCAACTCTATAGAATGTTTTAAATACACGGAAAGAATCAACCTCATAATAGTGGTTGAATATTGAGTAAGAGGTCTAAGAAGACTTTATCTACATTTATTAATTATATATTATTAATATTTAAAAAAGAAAACAAAATATTCACACTTAGTAATTGGAGTTGATGCAAACCCAGGTATTATTAGATTTACGTTTGTATGCCTTACGTTTTTCCATTAAAAAAAATTAGGCTTAGTTATTCCTTCTATGTCTAAAAAAACGTATATATTTCTGAAAATACCAAAAAACAACCAGGCAGCTACAGGAAGAATCAGAACTAGCACCAAGGTCTCCTAATTCCAAGTCCATACTTTTTCCCTTTACACCAATATTCTAGGTGTTCTGGTTATAATCAATGTTCGCTGGTCCCTGGGGTCCTTAGAGATGACTTTTGAAAGTTCATACAAGTCTGGGCTTTCATCACTTTTTCTTCTATTCTCAATGCCTAGATTGGCACCAATTTACCCTGGAGTGGTTCTTGTGAGCCTTAATTGAGGACCACAAAAGATAGCAAGATCTCTAAGTGAGTAGTCTGAATAATTTCCTCAAGCAGATCACTCTGTGGAATTTCATTTTCAACATGAATGGTCACACTTCAAGCAATGAATGAGATGCATTGTTCAGGGGGAAATGACGCACTCAATTCTGTAGTGCTGCTCAACGGTCCCAGTGCAACTTAGCAGTGCGTCAGCATTTTCATTATAAACCCATCAGCGGGATGTAAGTGCCCAGAGGCTACCTCTGAAATCAATTTGCTGAGTCACTGCTGAGAAGGGTTGGCTGGATAGGACCCACAGGATTGTCACAAACACAAACACGAACCTCTTCTAGTATGACTCTCCTGACCATATTGGTCCTCACCCTGACCTCTTTATAACCCTGAATTTTCCATCCTTCATGATTTGTCCAAGTCCATCTTAGAGAAAGCTTCTCCCTTTGCTCATTAGTTTCCTGTTGTCTCTTAACTCCTTTTGTACTTAATGTTATATGCAGCTTAGCAGTTATTTACAAGTTGTCTTGGCCTGAGTTATTTCAGGGATATTTGTTCTGTTTGCCAAGTAAACAAGAGAGGCCTCTGAAAGCAGCCCCTTGTTTCAGGGACTGAAACACAGTTTGAGAACAGTGCTGACAACTACCAGGCACTGGAGAATTAGCTATGTGTTGCTTGACTGCTTCATGGCAAGTCATATAACTCCAAGTCCTCTGTTGAGAGAAGACACCAGTTCCACTCCTCTGGATCAGCCCTCCTTAAAGTCTTGAAGTTGGTGGAGTAAGATGGGGCACAGACCACTCTCAAATTGTCTATATTCATACTTCTCCATTGTTCCACAAAGGTAGCAGTCTGTTTAAGAAATATTCCTCAATATTACCTTAAGGTTGGCAAACTCAAAGCAGATTTGGACTTACAGGGAGCACCTAAAGGGTAATCAACAATAGCTGTAAACCTTACCTTACTGCCACTTGAGAGAATCAGAGCCTCACAGAGGAAAAGTCGCTTAGCTCAGGAGCTTCAAATTCTTCAAATGTTATCTACAGTAAGAACTCCATTTTACTTTGCAGCAGAGTGCATATGTGTGATTGAATGAGAGAGGAAGAAAATGAGAATTAAACAAAAGTTGTAGGAAATTCTAACTACTATATGTGGTTCAGTTGATATTATAGGTCTTGTCTTATCTTCTCCTATTCTATGATAAAATTCTATCCCATTTTAATACATTTTTTGAATGTTGCATATGACTAAACATATTGAATTTATGATTCTAATACAGAAATTACTTATCCTATATCCCAGATAAGAATTTCTTATTCTCTTACCATTCAGTAACTGCTTCAACTACTTTAGTGACCTCCTGATCAGTAAGGAGTTCTTTGGAATATTTGATAAGATCTCTTTCTTAGTAACTTCTGTACCTGGCCAGATATGTTTTTGGAGCTTTTCTTGTTGTCTTGAATTGTGTGTAAGGCCAAAGCCCCAACTCAAAATGAAATGTTGCAACTAGACACCTCCTTTTAGGGCTTTCTGAGAGGCCACAGATGGCTTCCCACTCAATAAGCTACAATCCCCTCCTCCTATCCCCAGTTTCAATAGGAAGAAGACTGAAATTGTAAATTAAAACTTAAAAAAAAAAAAACTTAAAATACCATAAAAAATGTGATCTTGGGGCACCTAGGTGGCTCAGTTGGTTGAGCATCCCACTCTTGGTTTTGGCTCAGGTCATGATCTTGGGGTTGTAGGATTGAGCCCCAGGTCAGCATGGAAACTGCTTCAGATTCTCTCTCTCCCTCTGCCCCTCTCCCCAGCTCACACATGTTCTCTCTCTCTAAAATTATATATATATATATATATATATATATATATATATATATATATGTAATATTGAGAGGAATATTTGACAAAATATTTGAGAAATGTACACAGTGAAAACTACAAATTACTGAGAGATAGTAAAGAAGACCTAAGTAAATTTGGTCATGGGGTAGAAGATAATATTCCCAAGATGTCAATTTTCTCAAATTCATCTATAGATTCAATGCAATTCCAAGTAAAATCTGAGTAGGCATTTGTAGAAAATGGCAAACTGATTTTAAAATTCATATGGAAATACAGAGAATCTAGAAAAACAAAAACAACTTTGAAAAAGAGCAAAGTTGGATAACTAGCACTACCTGATTTCAACACTTACTATAAATCCACAGTAATTAAAACAGTATGGTGTTGGCATAAAAGTAGACAAATATACCAATGAATAGAATAGAGAATTCAGAAATAGATCACTACATATATGGACAATCTATTTTCTAAAAAGGTACAAAATTCAATTCAGAAAGACATTCTTTCCTACAAAAGGTACTGGAACAATTGAATATTCACATGCCTAAAGTGACCTTGGATACACATACCATGTGCAAATATTAATTCAAAATAGATCACAGACTAAATGTAAATCCTTAAAGCATAAATTTTTATATATGAACCAAAAGTATAATCCATAAGAAAGAATTTGATAAACTGGACTTTCTTAAATTAAAAATGCTGCTCTTCAAAAGATATTAAGAGAATGAAAAGATAAGTCACAGGGAGAAAATACTGACACATTACATAGATCTGATAAAGGACTTATATCCAGAATACATAAAGAACTCTGAAAATGTAATAATAAGAAAATAAGCAACCCAATAGAAATATGAACAAAAGATTTCAACAGACACTTGATCAAAGAAGATAAAAAAAAATTAAATAAGCACATGAAAAGATACTCATTAGGGAAAGAAAAATAAAACCACATTGAGATACCATACTATACACCTAGAAAGGCTAAAATTAAAAGGCTGACCATATCCAGTGTTGACAAAGATGTAGAGGAACTGGAAGTTGTGTACGTTCCTATGGGGATGTAAAATGACACAAGCATTTTTGAAGATTTTAGTGTTTTTCAGAAAGTTAAGCAACACCTACTATATGATCCAGCCATTCCAATCATAAGTATTTTACCCAAGGGAAATAAAAAAAAACATATGTTTACACAAAGATTTGTACATGGATGCTCATAGCAGCTTTATTGGTAATAGCCAAGAACTCGAAACAGCCCATATGTCTATCAATAGGAAAACAGATAAACAAATTGTGGTATAGGCATATTTCAGAGATATTGCAGGTTTGGTTCCAGACCACTGCAATAAAATGAATATTGCAATAAAGCAAGTCAAATGAATTTTTTGGTTTCCCAATGCCTGCGAAAGTTTTGTTTACACTATGCTGTAGTCTGTTAACTGTGCGGTAGTATTATGTATAAAAAAATAATGCATATTCCTTAATTTAAAAATACTTTATTGCTAAAAAATGCAAACTATCATCTGAGCTTTCAGCAAATTGTAATCTTGTTGCTGGTGTAGGATCTTGCCTCCATGTTGATGGCTGCCAACTGATCATGGTGGTGGTTACTGAAGGCTGGGGACGCTGTAGCAATTTCTTAAAATAAGACAACAGTGAAGGTTACCTCATCTATTAATTTTTCCTTTCATGAACATATAGTATGTGATGCTGTCTGATAGCATTTGAGCACAGAACTTCTTTCAAAATTGGAGTTAATGCCCTCAAACCCTGACAATGCTTTATAAACTAAGTTTATGTGAGATGCTAAACACTTTGTGGTCATTTCAACAAAGAATATTTATTAGGAGTAGATTCCATGTCAAGAAACTACTTTTTGTGCTCATCCATAAGAAGTAACTCCTCATTCATTAAAGTTATATCATGAGATTGCAGCAACTCGGCCATCTTTTCAGTCTCCACTTCTAATTCTAGTTTTCTTGCTATTTCCACCACATCGGCAGTTACTTCCTCCACCAAAGTCTTGAACCCTTCAAAATCATCCTAGAATCAACTTCTTCAAAACTCCTGTTAACATGGATATTTTGACCTCTTCCCATGAATCACAAATGGTCTCAATAGCATCCATAGGATGGTGAATCCTTTCCAGAAGGTTTTCAATTTCCTTTGCCTAGATTCATCAGAGGAATCAGTGCCAGTGGCAGCTATAGCTATAGCTTGTGGGGAACAAGCCTACAGTGATGGGTTAACAAGGCATAAAGAATTAGAAAGCCATAGATGTCCTCACCCAAGTTTGGGTAAACAAGATTAGGTAAATAAGAATAGGTAAGGCAGAAAAAAAAAAAAAGAATAGGTAAGGCGAGCAAAGGCCCCAGTATAGACAGGGTGGGGCAAAGGCCCAAAGATATATGAGGTAAACAAGATTAGGTATTCAGAGCGGAAATGCTTCCCAACTTAGTACTACAGCAGAAAGCTGCTTTCACAGGAAGTTAGGACCAAATTAGGTAAACAAGCAACTAGGGATATAGACTGTTGCTGGGAGAAGTTGCCCAGAGCGAGTTAATTAGCAAAAGAAAGGTGCCTTATTGACCCTGGGGTAGCATGCTCTTTCTTGGCCCCTAGACCAATTTAGGTAAACAGAGGTGGTGCCTCACATCTGCTGTAAATAACCTTCTGCTCAGGGCCAGGATTTTGTTTTGTATTAACCCAAACCCAAACCCTGCATATCCTCAAAACCCCCTTTCCTTCATACCCCTGAGTTAGTGTTCACAGTTTGTCTCTTTGTGCACGTCCATCACCATGTTTGTAAGCTTCTGATCCTAATAAGAATGGAGCAAGGACCCTTAATCGGGACTCTTGTCTTCTCCCAGACACTAGCCACCTGTAGCATTTTTAACCTTGCGTCCCGCTTTCTTGCTGGACAAGAAAGAACTCCAGACTCAGAGTCTACGACACCTTACAAAATTTATCTCTTAAATACTAAAACTGAAAAGTCAAAATTAGTCCTTGATCCATTCAGAATGGATGCTGTCAGCAAGCATAAAAACAATGTTAATCTTGTTGTACATCAGATCTCTTGGGTGGACAGGCACATTGCCAATGAGCAGTGATATTTTTTAAAATACTTATATTTTAAAAAATAATCTTTAAAAAAAATTTTTTTTCTGAGAAGTAGGTTTCAACAGTGGGCTTAAAATATTCAGCAACAATGTTGTAAACAGAGGTGCTGTCATCCTGGTCGTGTTCCATTTATATAGCATAGGTGGAATAAATTTAGCATAATGCTTAAAGGCCCTAGGATTTTTGGAATGGTAAATCAGTACCAGCTTATATTTAAGGTCACCATTTAGCTGTCTTAGCCTGTAACAAGAGAGTCAGACAGTCCTTTGAAGCTTTGAAGCCAAGCATTGACTTCTCTCTAGTCATGAAAATCCTAGGTGGCATCTTTCAATATACATCTGTTTCATCATATTGAAAATAGTATAGGCACCTTCATTAATTATCTTAGGTAGACCTTCTGGGTAACTTGCTGCAGCTTCTACATCACCACTTGCTGCTTCACTTTGCACTTTGATGATATGAAGATGGTTTCTTTCCATAAACCTCATTAACCAAGCTCTACTAGCTTCAAAGTTTTATTCTACAGCTCCATCACCTCTCAGTCTTCAAAGAGTCGAAGAGAGTGGGGACCATAGTCTACTGGAGGAGAGGACTGGAGTCATACAGGAATCTGGCTTAGAATGTGCCTTGGAGAGACAGACAAGGAAAGGGAGGCTCAGCAGAGATGGAGGTGGCTGTCAGCTGGGAGAAGACAGGGTTGCCCTCCTGGTTCCCCATTGAACTGTAGGCCCTTTGGTGCAAGAACAATGTCCTCTCTCTCTGGACCATGTTGCATGAAAGCCAAAATTCCCTATCTGGAACAAGGTAAACATTACGCCTTTCCCTTCTAAACAAGGCTACGTGGAATACAGAGAATGGACATGGTTTATAACCTTGCACCTGCAGTTCTTAGCTATGAAGACTTGGACAGAGTACTTACCACTTCTCAGTTCTTCATTTTTACATCTATACAACTTGAATAATAACAATACCTTTGCTTTTAGTTGATTAATTCAGTGATATCCTGAAGTTTGTGTGAAAGTGTAGACCCTGTGTAGATGCTTTACACAAGACAGGCTGGCAGGGTGGACTTTCTTCGTGTTATGGAATTGGCAAGAAGATGTCTTGTTCTCACTGAGCTGGAGACAAGAGGAAGGGAGAGGTGGATTCTGGTGAATTTTATAACACTGCTGCAGCCCATCTTTATCTCTCATGGAGTTAGACCAGTTGACCAACTTGGTAATTGATTCAGTGACAGAAATTCCAAAGAGACTGACCTGAAATGATTCTCAAACCCAACTTCTTACACTAATAATATGGGACACCTATTAAAAATGCAGACTATTAGTAATCAAAATTCTGCCAAAAAACAAGAGTCCAGAGCCAGATGGCTTTCCAGGGGAATTCTACCAAACATTTAAGGAAGAGTTAACACCTATTCTCTTGAAACTGTTCCAAAAAATAGAAATGGAAAGAAAACTTCCAAACTCTTTCTATGAAGCCAGCATTACCTTGATTCCAAAACCAGACAGAGACCCCACTAAAAAGGAGAAGTATAGACCAATTTCCCTGAAGAACATGGATGAAAAAAATCCTCAACAAGATATTAGCCAACCAGATCCAACAATACATTAAAAAAATTATTCACCACGACCAAGTGGGATTTATACGTGGGATACAGGGCTGGTTCAATATCTGCAAAACAATTAACGTGATTCATCACAACAATAAAAGAAAGGACAAGAACCATATGATCCTCTCAATAGATGCAGAGAAAGCATTTGACAAAATATAGCATCCTTTCTTGATAAAAACCCCGAAGAAAGTAGGGACAGAGGGATCATACCTTGAGATCATAAAAGCCATATATGAATGGCCCAACACTAATATCATCCTCAATGGGGAAAAACTGAGAGCTTTCCCCCTAAGGTCAGGAAGAAGACAGGGATGTCCACTCTCACCACTGTTATTCAACACAGTATTGGAAGTCTTAGCCTCTGCAATAAGACAACACAAAATAATAAAAGGCATCCAAATAGGCCAGGAGGAGGTCAAACTTTCACTCTTCGCAGATGACATGATACTGTATATGGAAAATGCAAAAGATTCCACACAAAAAAAAACTGCTAGAATTGATTCAGGAATTCAGCAAAGTTGCAGGATATAAAATCAATGCACAGAAATCGGTTGCATTCCTATATACCAAAAATGAAGAGACAGAAAGAGAAATCAAGGAATCGATCCCATTTACATGTGCACAAAAAACCATAAAATACCTAGGAATAAATCTAACCAAAGAGGTGAAAAATCTATACACTGAAAACTATAGAAAGCTTATGAAAGAAATTGAAGAAGACAAAAAAAATGGAAAAAGATTCCATGCTCCTGGATACGAAGAACAAATATTGTTAAAATGTTGATACTACCCAAAGCAATCTACATATTCAATGCAATCCCTATCAAAATAACACCAGCAATCTTCACAGAGCTAGAACAAATAATCCTAAAATTTGTATGGAACCAGAAAAGACCTCAAATAGCCAAAGCAATCTTGAAAAAGAAAACCAAAGCAGGAGGCATCACAACCCAGACTTCAAGCTATACTACAAAGCTGTAATCATCAAGACAGTATGGTACTGGCACAAGAACAGACACTCAGATCAATGGATCAGAATAGAGAACCCAGAAATGGACCCACAAACGTATGGGCAACTAATCTTTGACAAAGCAGAAGAGAATATCCAATGGAATAGAGACAGTCTCGTCAGCAAGTGGTGCTGGGAAAACTGGACAGCAACATGCAAAAGAATGAACCTGGACCACTTTCTTACACCATGCACAAAAATAAACTCAAAATGGATGAAAGACCTCAATGTAAGACAGGAAGCCATCAAAATCCTCAAGGAGAAAGCAGGCAAAAACCTCTTTGATCTTGACTGCAGTAACTTGTTACTCAACACGTCCCCGGAGGCAAGGGAAACAAAAGCAAAAATGAACTACTGGGAACTCATCAAAATAAAAATCTTCTGCACAGCGAAGGAAACAATCAGCAAAACTAAAAGGCAACCAAGAGAATGGGAGAAGATATTTGCAAATGACATATCAGATAAAGGGTTAGTATCCAAAATCTATAAAGAACTTATCAAACTCAACACCCAAAAAAAAACAATCCAGTGAAGAAATGGGCAAAATACATGAATAGACACTTCTCCAAAGAAGACATCCAGATAGTCAACTGACACATGAAAAAATTCTCAACATCACTCATCATCAGGGAAATACAAATCAAAACCACAATGAGATACCACCTTACACCTGTCAGAATGGCTAACATTAACAACTCAGGCAACAACAGATGTTGGCGAGGATGTGGAGAAAGAGGGATCTCTTTTACATTGTTGGTAGCAATGCAAGCTGGGGCAGCCACTCTGGAAAACAGTATGGAGGTTCCTCAAAAACTAAAAATAGAACTACCCTACAACCCAGCAATTGCACTACTAGGCATTTATCCACAGGATACAGGTGTGCTGTTTTGAAGGGACACATGCACCCTGATGTTTATAGCAGCACTATCAACAATAGCCAAAGTATGGAAAGAGCCCAAATTCCCATCAATGGATGAATGGATAAAGAAGATGTGGTACACACACACACACACACACACACACACACACACACACACAATGGAGTATTAGTAGGCAATCAAAAAGAATGAAATCTTGCCATTTGCAACTATGTGGATGGAACTGGAGGGTATTATGCTAAGTCAGAGAAAGACAAAAATCATATGACTTCACTCATATGAGGACTTTAGGAGACAAAACAAATAAACATAAGGGAAGGGAAACAAAATATAAAAACAGGGAGGGGGACAAAACAGAAGAGACTCATAAATATGGAGAACAAACTGAGAGTTACTGGAGTGGTTGTGGGGGGGGATGGGCTAAATGGGCAAGGGGCATTAAGGAATCTACCCATGAAATCATTGTTTCACTATATGCTAACTAATTTGGATGTAAATTTTAAAAAATAAAAAATAAAATAAAATTTAAAAAATGCAGACTATTAGACTCATGCAGAAGTTCTGTTTCATTCAACCTACGATATGAGCAGGGAAACTATATTTTAAATGCCTAATGCAAGTAGTCTAAAACAGCATTTGGAAACCTGTGCCCTTTGAGGTCTGTCAGTTCCAACACTAAGTGTCAACATTCATTTATTTGTCTGTCCCCCCAAAAGGGATTTGCCAACTTTTGTAGTTTGATTTCCTGCTTTCCCAAGCAAGATCTAAAGGAAGAGTTTGTAGAGAAAATTATTGTATAAATAAGGAAAATGTTTAGCCTGCTGAAGATTAAAGGTCAACAAATGATTCCCAAGAAATTATAAAAGCCACTTGGTATGCAAATAATGCCGCCAAATGGGAAATGTGCTAATAACAAATTATATTTATCTCACTTGCAAAGCTTTTTCTGATATTCTGATTCATATTACAAACCTGTGCCCCCACTCAAGGCCCAGGCATCAGCTGTATCTTGGGGAAAACCAGGGCTGCCATCTCAGGCTCTGTGCCTTTGGAGGTCTTCTGGGGCCAGGAGGTGACACTCCACAGGGAACTAGTGAGAGAGGAGGACTCTTCTAAATGTAAACTAAGTTGAATTAAGGAATGACACTGCTTGCCTACTTTGACACACACCCCGGGCTCTCCCTTTGTTGTTGGATTTGTGATTTACTTCTAGGCTTACTTCCCTAAACAAAGATCCTCAGCTTTTTACACCTAGATTAAGACATAAATTGAATGAGGATCAGTGGCCTGGATGAATTAGCAATAATCATCATTGAGCAGGTGCCCAGGGATTCTGTAAATTCTCACCTGTGGACGTTGGCAGTTGAGAAATGGGGATCTGAGCAATACAGAAGACTACTCTTGGTTGCCTACTTGGTTACTTCTCTCTTGTATCTCCTTCAAACTATATTCTTGGTCTACCAACACATTCTCCCCATCTTTTATCATCTCCAACTTAACAGTCTATGTCAGGTTTATAGGGACCTGTAGGTGGGAGCTACATCCAAATAGTTCATTTTTATACCTTCTAAATTATACTCTCCATACAGGGAATATTGACGTTCCCAGGATATGTAAGCATCCTGTGAACTTTGGCCCAAATCTTCTCTTGTTCATGGAGACTGCTCTGAAGGTCACTTGGCATAAGCAGAGACTGCCTATGGCACAAACTTGTCTTTAGTGAGTTGGGAAATATCCTCTATTAGCATCGACAGGATACTTCCCTGTAGTCTCATGCAATGTTGAAGAAATGGAACCTACTCTGTTTCACAGACTTTTTAAGAAATTTTACTGACCTTGTAATACCCATTGGCATAAGATAACTCAAGCTTGACTCAATAGGATATATTTTCACAAAGATAAACATTTTTTCACAATATTCTCTAAGGATAACACCTTCCTATCACTAAAACAACTTTTTTTTTTTCCTACCAGAAGCAGAGACTGGGGTAAGAGCATAGTTATCAGAAGATAAGGAAGGAATGATCTGGAAACCCTACATTTGCCCTGAGTCACAGATGTTTTTCTTCAAGGGCATCATTAGTCAACCTCATTTTCTTTTTTGGCAACCACCTATAAATGCTAAAAAGTCCTAGTTTTCTACATTTCTTCCAACACCATAGTGCCAAGACTATCTCCTTCCCAAATTTCAGTGAACAATACTGTTTTTTTTTTACCAAGGAGAGTATCCTAGGGAATGTAAATCTCAGTTCATAATTTGAGATCCCCAAAACCAAGAATCATTATTGCTCCACAACTTAATTCCAATTGCAAGTCCATTCTCTTGGGGTTGGTGGCAGACATTTAACCTTATTCAGTTTGTCATTCCTTCCACTTCTTTCTCTAGATTATATTTAGATCTTGGTTACATATGCAGTCCCAAGTATTGGGAAGGCCCCATTTAAACTTTGAGGTAGTCTATCTACCCAGTCAACCACAGAACATTACAAATTTTCTCTGGTTCCTCATTATTGGTCTATATAAGTCATGGACTAGGCATTGTTCTGCTACAGTTACCAAAGTAGATAAAAACATTTTAAGTTAAAGAACATACATAATGCTCCCAGGTGGTGAGAACTTGAAAAGCAATCATGCTCTCAAAAGAAGGATTCTTTGGGACAGCAGAAGGGAGTGCTGTGGTGGGCAATAGTGATTTCTGAAGATAATCTAAAGGATATCACAAGCAACTACAGAGGATTATCCCAGCAGAGGGAGTAACTGAGAAGCCATTTATGTCAAGGAATGGCTTTTAAGAAGACAAAGTCCTGGGATTATAAAAAGTTTCAGTTAGAGGAGACTGATAGAGCGATGAGAAGATCATTTTCAAAGCTTTACCATGGGAACCTGGTAGAAAGTAGAATTCCTGGGTAGAAAGTTCACAAAAATGTAAAGGCTTCCCTTTAAGACTGTAGCCCCCAGGAGTTTCTTACTCTCCCACTCATTCACACTCAGCCTCGAGCAATTCATTAGAATTGCTGGTAAGTATTACCAGGTAAGTATTCCTACCAGTTTGACTCTGGTGGCTTCTGCTCCAGTTAAGCAGACCTCAGCTATCACACTTGGGATGTACCTGTCTCTTCAGATTTTTGGGTAGCAATTTACCCTGAAACTCCAGTTCTCTGAAGGGTCAAAGAAAAATCCTTAAAATTCAGTTTATCCTGCTTTTCCTGTAATAAGGAAGAGAGTGTTGAGTTCCAAGTTCTTTACATGTGGGAGCTGAAATTGGAAGTCTCTAAAGGTTTTTCTCCATATTTTCTTCTGTAAGTTTTATAGATTTAGGATTTACACTTAAGTCTATGATCCATTTTTAATTAATTTCTGTAGTTGGTGCAATATATTAATTGATGTTATTTTTTGTTTCCCTTTTTTTTGTTGTTTGCATATGGATATCTAATTGTTCCAATATCATATATCGAAAAAACTATACTTTCTCCATTTAGTTGCCTTGCACCTCCATCCAAAATCAGTTGTCCATGTATAAGTGGGTCTCTATTTGGTTCTATTTTCCTTATGTCTATATTAAATCCAATGCCATATAGTCTTGATTACTGTGGATTTATAATAAGTATTGAAATCAGATAGTGTTTCTCTGCAAACTCTGTTCTTTTCAAAGTGCTTTGCATTTCCTTAGGCATTTTAGAACCATCTTGTCAATTCCTACAAAAAAAAAAAAAAAAAAAAAAGACCTCTGGTATTTTGATTGGGATTGTACTGAATTTAGAGGCCAATATGAAGAGAATTGACATCTTAACAATACTGAATATTCTGACATAAGAGCAATGTATATTGCTCCATTTATTTAAATCTTTATTTACTCACAGCAATGCTTTGCAGTTTTCTGTGTACTGGTCTTACAATTTTTGGATCAGATTTTTGCCTAAGTATTTCATATATTTTGATGAAGCAAATACAATTTTTGTGAAACAACACAGTTTCTTATTTAAGCCATTTAACAATTGAATATGTTGTTAATTTCAGCTGAAAATATACTACCTATGCCTTGTTTAATGTTTCAATCATTATTTGTGATTTCTTCCATTACTTTTATACTTAAAAAGTGGCTTCCAATTGTGATATTAAATAAATACCGACCTTTTCCCCATCTTGGCTTAAAAGTTTTAAATTAAACTGCTTCATTTATGTGGATTGTTTTGTGTATATGGTGTGAGGTAAGGATCCAACACTATCTCCATTGCAAATAATTAACTATTGTGTCAGCACAAGTCATTCCTTCACTTTTTAAATTTATTCCTTGATTTGTGATGACATTTTTATAGACATCTCTTCATTATTAACTTTCATAAATAATAATCATGATATGTTCCAGAACAAATTTATGTCAACTACATCTGCACCAAGAGGTGCCATTAGTGGTCATCTGTGGTCATTTTAGTTTATTTACTAAATGTATTTGTATTTTTCATTGCTAATTTTGACTTATTTTACTAATATCATGAAGTCCATCATATAAAAGAAATGTAATTAGCAGTGCGAATATGGTAAAATGAGGACAGAAACAAAGTAGAGATCATTTTTTAAAGCAGAGTCTTAAAAAATAAAACATTACAAACATTTGAAGTTTCTCAGAAACTGACAAAATTGCACACATGAGTTCCACAGTTAGAAATGATTCTGATGGACAAAAACAAATCAATTCAATACAGGAAAGTGCTGGGTTCCTCCGCAATAAATAATAATTCACACTAACAAAGAAAACTAATGGGCAGAATTTTAGGTGTGGGCTAAAGAAATATCAACATCAGAAGCCATTTGTGAAATATTCTGAGAGGATAGGAGTTTGAGAACATAAAATCTCTATGGCAAGATTAGGCTGCTGATTCACTCCAGTTCAAGGCTTATTCATATCAGCAGATCAAAATGAGCAGTAAGATAGCAAGTGACGTTATTTTATAAAATTTTTTTTTTCAACGTTTATTTATTTTTGGGACAGAGAGAGACAGAGCATGAATGGGGGAGGGTCAGAGAGAGAGGGAGACACAGAATTGGAAACAGGCTCCAGGCTCTGAGCCATCAGCCCAGAGCCCGACGCGGGGCTCGAACTCACGGACCGCAAGATCGTGACCTGGCTGAAGTCGGACGCTTAACCGACTGCGCCACCCAGGCGCCCCAAGTGACGTTATTTTAACTGCTGGTGTCTTCAGGTCTCATTCAGGGATATTCAAGGAGACCTGTCTACCTTAGGAGTCTTTATCAGTTTCCACAAAATGGGTTTTCCAAAAGCATAATACATAAGCTAATACATGAGGAAGGCTATCCCTGGGTTTAAAGCACTGAAAGACCACCTCTCAATCTAATTTGGTAGGAATGTATTGGGAGAAGCCATCTTAGACACCACCTTCCTAATCACTTTAAGCTTATGAACAGATGAACCTGTGAACTATATTTCTAAATTTAAGAGGTCATAATTCTAATCTATACTTAACCTCTGTTTTTGGCCATTATACTGTTCCAGTCACCAGTCTGTAAAGTCTGGCACCAATACCCTACTGTTATAATTACTTCCTCATAATTTTTATTTAAAAAAAAAAAATCCTGGCAGTCTGCATCCTTTATTCTTCCAGATAAATTCTAGAGTCACTAGATTGAATTAAACTATAAGCTACAATTGAGATGAATTGTCATATTTATATTTAGTTTTCCTATATACAAACATAGCATATTTCTCATGTATTAAGGCATGTTTATACCCTCAGTCAATTTTTTTGACTTTCTTCATGTGACTATAGCACATTTTATATTGGGCTACATTATGTATTTGGGGTTTTTTTGTTTTTTTGTGTGTGTTTCTTTTTGCTTTATGTATTTTTGTATTTTTTGTATTCATAAATTTGCTTTTTAAAATAATATTTTCTATCTGATTTTTTTTTCCCAAATAGAGGCAGATCTGGATTTCTATGTATTTTTTCTACATTATCAAATACTCATGTTGACTTTGTTAGTTTTTACATTAGTTTTCTTCCTAAATACTATCCATCTTTTTCTATGTTCTGGTACAAGAGGATTAGCTATCTTTCCAAAGTTTAAAATAACATATTTTTCAAGTCAGTTGTAGTCTGGTCTTTGAGGGCCTTTTTTCCCCAATTATTTTTCTTCTCTTTAAATCAATATGGAAAGGTATAGTTTTTCCAAGAAAACCACCCACTTCTTTGAGAATTTCAAATTACCTCCCTAAGGTGTTATATAGTAGTATGTTACTTTAAAAGTATTGTGTCTACATATTCAATGCAATCCCTATCAAAATAACACCAGCAATCTTCACAGAGCTAGAACAAATAATCCTAAAATTTGTATGGAACCAGAAAAGACCCCAAATAGCCAAAGCAATCTTGAAAAAGAAAACCAAAGCAGGAGGCATCACAATCCCAGACTTCAAGCTATACTACAAAGCTGTAATCATCAAGACAGTATGGTACTGGCACAAGAACAGACACTCAGATCAATGGATCAGAATAGAGAACCCAGAAATGGACCCACAAACATATGGGCAACTAATCTTTGACAAAGCAGAAGAGAATATCCAATGGAATAGAGACAGTCTCGTCAGCAAGTGGTGCTGGGAAAACTGGACAGCAACATGCAAAAGAATGAACCTGGACCACTTTCTTACACCATGCACAAAAATAAACTCAAAATGGATGAAAGACCTCAATGTAAGACAGGAAGCCATCAAAATCCTCAAGGAGAAAGCAGGCAAAAACCTCTTTGATCTTGACCGCAGTAACTTCTTACTCAACACGTCTCCGGAGGCAAGGGAAACAAAAGCAAAAATGAACTACTGGGAACTCATCAAAATAAAAAGCTTCCGGGGAGCCTGGGTGGCTCAGTCAGTTGGGCATCCAACTTCAGCTCAAGTCATGATCTCACAGACTGTGAGTTTGAGCCCCGCATCAGGCTCTGTGCTGACAGCTCAGAGCCTGAAGCCTGCTTCAGATTCTATGTCTCCCTCTTTCTGCCCCCCCCTGAAATGAACAAACATTAAAAAAATAAAAATAAAAAGCTTCTGAACAGCGAAGGAAACAATCAGCAAAACTAAAAGGCAACTGACAGAATGGCTAACATGCAAAATATCATTTGCAAATGACATATCAGATAAAGGATTAGTACCCAAAATCTATAAAGAACTTATCAAACTCAACACCCAAAACAACAACCAACCCAGTGAAGAAATGGGCAAAATACATGAAAAGACACTTCTCCAAAGAAGACATCCAGATAGTCAACCAACACATGAAAAAATTCTCAACATCACTCATTATCAGGGAAATACAAATCAAAACCACAATGAGATACCACCTTACACCTGTCAGAATGGCTAACATTAACAACTCAGGCAACAACAGATGTTGGCGAGGATGTGGAGAAAGAGGATCTCTTTTACATTGTTGGTGGCAATGCAAGCTGGGGCAGCCACTCTGGAAAACAGTATGGAGGTCCCTCAAAAACTAAAAATAGAACTACCCTACAACCCAGCAATTGCACTACTAGGCATTTATCCACAGGATACAGGTGTGCTGTTTTGAAGGGACACATGCACCCTGATGTTTATAGCAGCACTATCAACAATAGCCAAAGTATGGAAAGAGCCCAAATGTCCATCGATGGGTGAATGGATAAAGAAAATGTGGCATATATATACAATGGAGTATTAGTCAGCAATCAAAAAGAATGAAATCTTGCCATTTGCAACTACGTGGATGGAACTGGAGGGTATTATACTAAGTGAAATTAGTCAGAGAAAGACAAAAATCATATGACTTCACTCATATGAGGACTTTAAGAGACAAAACAGATGAACATAAGGGAAGGGAAACCAAAATAAGATAAAAACAGGGAGGGGGACAAAACAGAAGAGACTCATAAATATGGAGAACAAACTGAGGGTTACGGGAGGGATTATGGGCTAAATGGGTAAGGGGCACTAGGGAATCTACTCCTGAAATCATTGTTGCACAATATGCTAACTAATTTGGATGTAAATTAAAAAAAAAAATAAAAAATAAAAGTGAAGTATTGTGTATCTATTATTTTTTCAATTTTGTATTGTAGTAAAATACATAAAACACAAAATCTACTACCTTATTCATTTTTAAGTATACAAGTTAGTGATGTTAAAATATATTCATAATGTTGCGCAACCATCACCACTGCCCATCTCCATAACTCTTTTCATCTTGTAAAACTAAAACCTTGTACCCATTAGCTTATTTCATTTCTCCCTCCCCCAGCTCATGGAAACCACTACTCCACTTTCAGTTTCTGATTTTGAATACTCTAAGTACTCTTTTAAATGGAATCATACAGTATTTGTCTTTTTGTAAGTGACAAATTTCACTTAGCAAAATGTCATCAAGGTTCATCCATATTCCTCCCTTTTTAAAGCTGAATAATATTTCATTGCAAGGATATACCACATTTTATTTATCTGGTTATCTGCCAATGGGCATTTGGGTTGCTTCCATGTTTTAGCTATTGCGAATAATGCTGCTATGAACATGGGTGTACAAATATCTCTTTGAGACCCTGCTTTCAATTCTTTTGTGTATATATCCAAAACTGGAATGGCTGAATCATATGGTAATTCTATTTTTAATTTTTTGAGGAACTGACAGTGTTTTTACAGTGGTTGTACCATTTTGCATTCCTACCAACAGTACATGAGAATTCCAATTTCTCCATATCCTCACCAACACTTATTATTTTCTTTTTTTTGTTGCTTTTGTTTTTGCTTTTGTTTCATGATATCCATGATAATGGGTGTGAGGTGGTATTTCATTGTAGTTTTGATTTGTATTTACCTAATGATTAGTGATACTGAGCATTTTCTCATGTGCTTATTGGTTATTTGCATGTCTTCTTTAGAGAAATGCCTATTCCATTCCTTTGCTTATTTTCGATTTTGGTTTGGGGTTTTTTGTTGAGTGTTAGGCGTTTTCTATGTATTCTGGATATTAATCCCTAATAACTTACATGATTTGTAAATATTTTCTCTGTTTCTATGGGTTGTCTTTTTACTCTGTTGACATTGTCCTTTGATGTACAAAATTATAAAATTTTCATGAAGTCTGATTTGTCTTTCTTCAGTAGATCTCTTTTTATAATACCCTTTTAATTTTTTGTCATATTTTTAAAATCATATTTTCCAGAGATCATTTATTTTGTTGAGATTTTTGCCCCTAATGTACCAGATACTGTAAAAATTCTGTTTATCTAATTTTTCTACTTTGTAATGTACTAATTTCTTTATTTCATATCTATTCTTATACTCCCTTTATTTTTTGGTGTATTAAAGCTTATTAAGCTGGATGCTTAATTCATTACTTTCATTCCTTATTGCTTAATTAAAACCACACACACACATAAAATGGTAGGAGTTTTCCCAGTGATTCTGTTTTGCCCACAAACCATACATTTTGATTAACACTGCTCTTGTTTTAGGTACTAACAATTTTATAATTATAGTTTTTATTTCCTCTCAAATCCAAGAAATTTTTATGGAAATTGCCTGTGTTAAAAAATAAACTCTTATTTAATCTATATTTATGCAACCTCATTATTATATTTAAATCTCTTAATTAGTCTACTTCATACATTAAAGAGTGTCACAGATTTATTAAGGCAAGGTTTGTGCAAATTTCTTTTTATTTCTTATGGGTTTTAAAAATATTTTGATATTTTTGATTGGTACATAAATCTCTGCTTCAGATGACATCTTTTATCAATTAAAAATAACCCTTTGGGGACTCAGTCAGTTAGGCATCCAACTCTTGATTTCAGATCAGGTCATGATGTCATGGTTCATGAGTTCGAGCCCTGCATCAAGCTCTGTGCTGACAGTTCAGAGCCTGCTTGGGATTCCCTCTCTCCCTCTCTCTCTGCCACTCCCCTGCCTGTACTTGTACACGCCCACGTGCTCATGCATATTCATGCACATGTGCTCTCTCTTTCCCGGGGCTCTAGGGTGGCTCAACTTATTTTTTAAAACTTGTTTTATTATTTTTTTAAATGACACCTTGTCTTATTCTGTGTATTTTTTCTTTTTATTTTACTTTATATAAAATTAATATTGTCATTTATTTTTTTCTAATGTTTGAATTTGCTTGATACAGGTTTTTGTTGTTGCTGTTGTTTTAGTTTTAACTTTTTTGAGTGCTGTTTATAAAAGAACACATATTGGAATTTTACAAAGAGAGTCTTTTACAAAAGAAGGGTTAAGAGATTTTACATTCACTTTATATCTTGTTTGGCCCTCCTTCAGGGTTATGAAAAGACTATGCAATAATCCTTTGAGTTACATTACTTCCATCTGAAAAGCCACATTGCTGACTCTACTCATACCCTCCTTCCTGGGGCTTTGTACCTCTGCTGGGCTGAGGTAATAGGGCGAGGAAGAGAACTAGATATAGGACTAGATGTAGGAATAAGTAAATGGACTGATTTGGATCAGGCATCTGATCCAAAGAGGCCCTATGAAATTCCCAGACTCAAGAGTCAATAGGGCACTTATATAGTAATGGTGGGGCAGCCCAAACACTCCCTCACCTTATAGGAGTTTGAAAGCATGACAAAGAGAGTCAGCAGTCAATAGAGAATACAAACCTCTGAAATACACTGAGCATATGGAAAAGTTGTAGAAGAAATGAGATGACATAGCAGGCAGTCAGTAGTATCTGGGGAGGCTGAGAGTCCAGCAGGTGTGCTGCAGTGTGGAACTGATGTGGGAAACAAGCACCACCAGGTGAGAGCTGAATGGCATTTCAGGTCACCATCACATGTGCTGGGTTGGTGTTCTGGGCTGCCCCACTTCCCTGTGCCTCCTTTTCACCTTAGGGAACCCAAGAGTATCTGAATTTGTAATCAAAGGGCCCCAAATAACACATTGCTTCCCACTTTCTATTCATAAACTTCTGTGCTCTTTCCTTTATTTTCTATATTTTGCTATGTGGAATATGTTGTTTGATTTTATATGCTATAATGACTCGAAGGGATTATATCCTGTTTTGAATTCTATTAGTGAATATCTTTCAGTTTTCCAAAAATATCATTTTATTAAGTGTTAGTTGATATTTCTGTAACTATTAAAATCAAGAACGGAGTCTCCTGAGTCTTATTTATACAAGGGAAGGGATTCAGCATCGTTTTATTGCTCTGACTTGATACTTCTTTTAAAATAATAAACTAGCATTTTTATACAGCTTGTTGATAAATCACTATTCTTTTTATGATACATGTATCATCTTTCAAATTCTTCAACATTTAAATTATTTTTAAGCAACTACTTTACAAGATTTAGTTTTCTTTTAAGTTTATTTATTTTGAGAGAGAGAGAGAGAGAGAGAGAGCATGTCTATGCACAAGTGGGGGAGGGGCAGAGTGAGAAGGAGAGAGAGAATTCCAAGCAGGCTCCACACTGTCAGGACTGAGCCTGATGTGGGGCTCAAACTCATGAAGGGTGAGATCATCACCAGAGCCAAAACCAAGAGTGGGATGCTTAACTGACTGAGCCACCCTGGAGCCCCAAGAATTATTTTAATTCTATGTTTAAGTGAACCATTTCAATGCTTATTTCTCAATCTTTTATACCTCAATGTCCATATTCTTTATTATAATTAGCAAATGACTACATAGTGATCCCATGGTACCAAGAATTGTAAGCACATAAGAATAAGGACTCATTTAACCTTCATAACAGCCCCATGAAATGAGTGCTAATATTATCCGCATTTTATAGATCAACAAACAGAGGTACAGAGTTATAACATGCCTACAGTCACATGACTAGTTATTAACAGAGCAGGATGTAAAATTCAGGCAGTGAGGTGCCAAGCCCATGTTTTCAGTCGATCTGCTCTACTGCCTCTCACCTGTAAGCTCTTAATTTTAGTTAATTTTTCCATAGGTTCTTGTACCTTTTTTCAAAAACAGTATTGGAGTGGTATATTTTCTGAGTCCCTATATGCCTGAGAATTATTTTTTATTCCTTTCATTTATGAAATACAAATTCATTTAACACAGAGCATATTCTTTAAACAAAAATATATACATATTTTTATTAACAAGGTAGAAAAAATATTCATGGAATAACTTTCAGGGAGAACCCTGGGTTGTTTTTGCTCTTCGCTTTTCTTTGTCAAGAAAGAATACTGATAAACTGCAGGGCCAAGAGGCAAGATTCTAAGAGCATGTTTCTGTGGCAAAGGAAGCTGGTTAGACTAGTGTGAATGCAGCAAGGGTGGAGACAAAAGAGAAGATTGGGAGGGCAGAGAGAAAGGAAGTGAGAGACAGCAAGATGGCCTATGACCCTACATGATGCTCTGCAAAGGCTCCTTAGGACCTCTCCCAAGTATCTAAGCTCATGCATGTGAACAGATGAATCAGCACTCATATCACATGTGGCTCTGTGAAAGCTAATGAAGGTCCTGGGTCTGGCACACAGATTGATAAAGGTAGAACAACAATGCCTGGGAAAGCACAGCAAGTAAGCAAAGAAGTTAAAGAGAAGGTAATCTCCCTGGGAATTTTCAGAAATCACCTGGGAAGGCTTCAAACTATCCTAGGCAAAGGAATGGGAGATTGAAGTCCATTTACTTAAATCTGTCTGGGGAAGGAATGCCCCAGCTGACATCTTCAGTAGGTATCTATTTTATAATGTTCTCTGGATATAAACTTGTTGCAGTATTCTAAGTGTGAATTGTGCTGGGAAAGAGATTAATCGCTTCTACTTATGTGATCAGACATTTTCTTCAGCTGAAAAATATGTATTTTCTAATTAATCACAGTGAGCAAAGCTACAGGTGCCAGACTCAAATAGTCAGGGTGTGGGAACAGCTCATTGATGTGTGACTTGTGGAAACTTGTCCAAATTACATCTTCCCGTGCTCGGGTTTTCTCACCCGTAAAGCAAAGGTAAATGCTGCACCTACCTGCACTGTTCTGTGCAACAATGTGAAGATGCTTTAGCATATACCTGACACAAAGTAAGGGGCTTAATAAAAGTTAGCTGTTACTGTAGTTGAATATTTGACTATCAATTCTCTTCCAATTATTCTAGCACCTTCCTCAGGAATGTCTATAATTCTGTTGTTTGTTTATTCAGAAGCATTTATACTTACGTTTTTTTCATGATTTACTTTGGTTTTGCTTCATAGTCTGGTAAAACATCTCACGTTTGCCCTCTAAATCACTGGTTTAATTTTCCATTATGTCTTCCTTGTTCTTTATGCCAATAATGTATACCTTAATACTGCTACTGTGTTTTTGGTTTTCTTGTGATTGTTTTTTATAGTACCCATCTCTTTCATCTCATCCACCAATGTTTTCATCTCATTACTCTCCCTCCTAATATGACTTTCAATTACTTCTTTTATGGAGACTAGATCCTATTGCTTCCTACTAAGAATGCGAAACTGTTTTCAAATTTTCTGCTTTCCATAGTAAATGATTTTTCATAGCAGTTCATTTTTATTATATTTTGATATGAAATTCTGCTATTATTTTAAGTGTTTTGTCTTTTAGGGACCTCAATAACAAATGAATTGTTTCTTCTTCATGGAAGAGAAGAACGGAGATCCTCTGTTGCCCACTGACAGGCTCTTTGCCTGGGGCTCTTCCCTTTGCCCTCTGGGTTGTGGGTCAAATCTTTCTCTTAGGTTTGCAGCTCAACACTGGACTGCAACTCTCAGTGTCTTCTTCTTCTTTAGCTTTGATAGTCTGAACAGATGAAATACATGAAAAAACAGAGGATATCTTGAGAGCAGAACCTTCCCTTTACCTTTACCTGCAGTGCTTTACTTTAGGTCATCCTCTTTCACTCATTCATTCATTCATTCATTCTTATTTCATGTAGACAGGCATTTAATAACTATGAGTTGTATGTATATAATGAGCACTGGGGATAAAACAAAACATCCTTGGTATCTCTCAAGAAGCATACACACATAATATTAACAAGACATAATTGTAAATTTGTGAATACTGTGAGGAGAAAGAGTAATGTGGTGAACATATATATTTTAGAGCAGAAACAAATTCAGTGTCGGTAGCTATCAAGGAAGACTTCTCTGTGGAACTGACATTTAAGCTGATAACTGAAGGCTGAATTGAAGTCATTTAATGGAATAAGAAGAACAACATTCCAGATGGGGGGGAACAGTATATGTAAATACACTGATGAAAGACTGAATGCAAGGGGTGTGTGGAATGCAGTGCTCAGTGAAAACAGCCAGGGGCCAGCGTAGGTAGAGTCTGCACATCTTATTAAGGACACTGGTCTCTATTTCAAAAGCAATGGAATACCACTAACCAGATTTTAAGCATTGTAGTGATATGCTACTGATACGGTCTTTAGAAAATCTCCCTGCTTGGAGAGTAAAAATTGAATTAGAGAACTTATCATGGACTCAGTAAAACCAGCTAGGGTTATTTTAGTGTCCTAAGTAAGAAAGAATGGCAGGTTAGTTGTATAGGGACGGAGATGGGTAGATTGGAGAGACATATGAAGGGCAAAAGTAACAGAACTTGGTGAAAGAATGGGGTAGAAGGAGAAAGGAGGTCAAGGATGTCCCCTACATCCTAATTTGTGCAATTGGCTAGATGGTAGAGTTTTTCACTGAGATCATATTTTAAAATGGGCTTGAAAGAAACAGCTTGAGATTATTGTTGATAATATTTAAGTTTGAGGAGCTATAGAGACATCTTAGCAACAATTTCAAGAAAACAGCTAAAGTGCAGATCTGGAGCTCAAAATAAAGGTTTAGGCTTATTTTGTAAGCTTCGTGAGTCTTTGGTGAATAGGCAGCAGCCAATGCTGTAGATGCCCAAGAAATTTTTTTTTAATTTTTTTTAACATTTATTTGTTTTTGAGACAGAGAGAGACAGAGCATGAACAGGGGAGGGGCAGAGAGAGAGGGAGACACAGAATCTGAAACAGGCTCCAGGCTCTGAGCTGTCAGCACAAAGCCCGACGCGGGGCTTGAACTCACGGACTGTGAGATCATGACCTGAGCCGAAGTTGGACACTTAACCGACTGAGCCACCCAGGGGCCCCGATGCCCAAGAGATTTCTAAGGAAGAGGAACTGGTGTGCACAAAGAAGCAGGTTAGGACTGGGCCTTGTGAAACCAACTCCACATTTACGAGCTGCGGGAAGAGAATAAAAAAGCAAATCAGACTACAATGTCCATAATGTAGAAGGAAAATCAGGAGAGTAGATGTGAAAGGAACGGAGGGAAGGAAGGGTTTCCAGAAGGACTAATGGCCAACAATGCCAAATAAGAAATTTGTCACCTTAGTTTTCTTATCTTTCTAGCTAGGATTATAAAAATGTTATTCTGGGGGTTTCCATCTGTGAGTATGTATGGAAATGGAAGTACTAGCTGGGAGAGGGAGGAAGTGAAAGGAAAAATCTAGGCTGGACAACTAGTAGCTACTGTGTGGAAGCTTTTTGTATGATGCAGATCCTGTGTATCTGAACTAGGGAAGGGGGGCAGGTTCTACGGGGATGGGGAGGCAGGGTTTGGGGACTGGGAGGTAATGGTGATGTGGCAAAATCATCACACTGGTTCTGGAGTTAGACTGAGTTCAAATCCTAGTTCTGCTTCTTCACTAACTAAGGAATCTTGAGCAAGTTTCCTGTGCTCTTCTCCATCTGCCAAATGGGAATCGAAATATGACTTACCACCTGTTGTGGTTGTGAGCATTAAATGAATTAATATTTGCACAGTACTCCTGACAGTGCCTAGCACTTTGGAATACACAGTGGGCATCAGCTACAATTTTTAGTTCAAGAGAACAAGCTTATTCTCTTTCCAGGGGGTAGCAGAGGTAGACAACCAGTTCTGCACACCAGTCTGACAGTCTCCCTAGCAGGCTACACTGCCAGGCTCACAACCTGCTTCACCAGGTTGCTAAGATATATTATCTACTCTGGTTCTTATATGAATTTTATATGGAGAAAATAGTAGGTATTAGTCAGAGACTCTTTTATGCTATAATTTTTCTATTTTATTTATTTCAACAGGTATTTGAAGAAGAAATCAGCTCCTCTTAATAGAATTACTTGTCACATAGAGTAACAACAATTAATGGCTCAACAAACTGATAAGACCCTTATGTTTTACTCCCCTGAACAAATAAGTGTTCAAAGAGTGTGACCCCTTTCAAAAGTACACTGTCAGCACCCTTTACAGCAGGCTCATCAAGGTTGCTAACCCTGTGGTCCAATCATAAGTCAACACCACAGAATATTCCATAATGTTGTAACCCATCACAATGAACAGCTCGCAGTGTGACTTATTGAACCCAAGTCTTATTCCTTCTTGTCTGTCACCTTAGAGAACAGCTTACTCAAGAATTTAGGTCTGTGGTTCTGTTTTCCATGTAACACAACCTATTCTAAGTCACAAAAGTCAAACACTGTGAAGAGGCTCATTCCTCTTCCCTGCCTACCCAGCTATCACACACAAAGTTCTCAGTATTACCACAGGCAACCAAAGCTACAGTCTGTCAGGAATCTTCTGGAGTTGTCAGTTTGTACTATTGTTCCTCTATACCCATTTATTGATTATCAAATGTAGATAACTTTTTCACCTTTTTTTTGTTTTAATTTTGACAGAGAGAGTGTGTGTGTGTGTGTGTGTGTGTGTGTATGTGCATGTGTGCATGAGCACGTAAGGGGCAGAGAAAGAGTGAGACAGAGAATCCCAAGCAGACTCTGCGGAGCCCAATGTGGGGCTTGGGGCTTGATCTCACAAATCGTGAGATCATGACCTGAGTCGAAATCAAGAGTTGGACACTTAACTGACTGAGCCACCCAGGCACCTCAACCTTCCTTTCTTTTTAAATTTAATATATCTTGGGTATCTTTATATATCAAAATACAGAGAGCTCTTTTCTTTTTTAAAGCTCCATATTATGTCATTATATGGATATATGATGATTTATTTTAAAGGCCCTATTGACAGACTAGTGGTTTGTTTCCAATCTTTTGCTATTACAAACAAGGCTGCAATTAATAACCTTGTAAGTATATTATTTTGCACCTGTGCAAGAATATCTGTGGGATAAATTCCCAGAAGTGGTATTGCTAGGTCAAAGCATATTTGCATTTGTAATTTTGACAGATATCACCAAATTGCCCTCCATAGGGGTTGTACTAATATAAATTCCCACCAGCAATGTCTGAAAAGGGTCTATTTCCCCACAGCTTTGCCAACAGGGTATGTTTTTGATCTTTGGATTTTTGCCAATCTGATAAGTAAAAAATGGGATCACAGTCTAATTTTAATTTCCATTTCTCTTATTATGCATGAGTTGTGCATCATTTCATATAAGAGCCTTTTGCATTTTCATTTCTGTTCATATGTATCCATCCATCAGGTTGTTCTTTTTCTCTGATTTTAAACATGTATAGCCCCTTCTTCCTAATTTTTAACATACTACCCTGGGACTCAATCCTTATGTTTTTGGTCAGGGCCCTTTCCTGCCTTAATTCCCTACTAATAAACATGTAAGTGTATGTATGTGGTGAAGGGGTACATGAGACTATTATTAGAAGTGGAAAGAAATGAGGAATGGCAATTTATGATTGACATTCAAGCTCTGACTCTTTTTTTTTTAATGGTGATTCTGGCAGACTCTCTCCACTTATAGCAAGGTTTCATTTCTTCCCAGTTCTGAAAGAAACGTGCAAATTAAAGAATATGTGTAACCTCCCCAGAGTGGTCTTCCTAGAACAATTACTCTCAAGATAGTAGTTAGGAAAATGGTGGAGCAAAGAATGGGATTTGAGGGAACTTGTCCAGGAGGAATCACCTTTACAACCACCTGTCAGTCACCTGGAAATCCAGTAGCAAAGAAGAAAAATGGCCAGGACTCTGTCATCGCTAGGGGGAAGGTAGAGTGAGTGTCATTCTTAATAGAGATGCTGATGTGGTGGGAGAGATCTGCTATGACATGCTCACTGCCACGAAGAAAACTCATTCCCTAGGTGTACATATCTGATCTACCCTGTGCTTTAAAAATAGAAACAGCGAGTCCAGTTGAGGAGAGGCTCAGGGTGGGAAGGAAGCATAATCAAATGCAAGAATTGCCCTGGTAACACATACATGAGGTAACAGAGTTTACTCCATAATATCATTTAAGGTGAAACTCAGAAAATGATTTGAAAAATGACCACCAACCTAACAGAGTAAAACCAGCAGACTAAGCTCTGTCAGAGCTTATGTGTCCCAGAACAAATTGTTAAAGTATTCCTGGGCTCAGTTTCTGGTTCTGTAAAATGGGGTGGGAGGAGGATGGGGCATCTCAGGACCCTTTGTCAACTTTATTATACTATGATTCCCTGATGGGGCACAGAACTAGGGTGCTATCAAACAGGGCCATGAATTTAGTTTCCAAGAATTTAAAGAAAATTTATACTTAAGTGATATTTATCACTGATTGAAAATAATTGACAATTATTTGTGGTACTCTGCTCATGCTTCAAGTTGCCAGTCAGTTACTAAAGTCTTCCCAGCTGCCACAGGCCAAAGGCCCTCATCTCTTCTACAACCCTCCAGGCCCTAAACACCTATGTTCACAGCAGACCTAGCGGTGTTCAATATCAGGACATTTGGCTGAGTCATCTTCCCACACCTATCCATGAAATTTTGCCTTGCTTTCGTTTTCCTTTACAAATACTTTCTCAGGTGATCTCTACTCTTGACACTTTAGCTCTCAACTGCATGCCAACAAGAGATAAAACAAATTGATATTGGCCTTCTATGTTGAGCAGGGACTACTGCTAGGCATCCTATGCAATGCCTCATTATTATTATTGTCATTGCTTCTAGATTTAAATGACGAGAAATGGGTTTTACTTTAAGACTTCCTAAACTTGATTACAGAATCTTAGAGATGGAAGAAACATTAAAAATATCAGTTGTCTCTCACCCATTTCAAAATTCCTTATGCAGCATTCCTGCCAAAGGGCCATCTAGTTGCTTAACACTCCTGCTGACAGAGAACTCACTACCTGACAGCTAATCGCATTAGCATCTTAACAATGACATTAAGTGGCTTCCCCTTTGCCCTTTTAGAAGAGATGTGACATTGATCCATTGCTCCTCTTGTCTTTACTCATTCTAAGTTAGGAGAGAGCATTTGGCAGTTTGATAGTACCAATTTAGTGTTTATTTAATAGTAAAAGTTCCAAATGCCAGCTGTAATCTTTAGTAGCTGTTTTTGTGTTGGTGATACAATTCTAACAATTATATTTTATGAAGTCATTTCCATTAGGGTTGAGGCAATCTACGAACGAATCAGGATTAGAAAGCAGAAGAACTAGGACTTTGTCACAGTTTTGTTCATAAGTGGAGACTTTAGGGAAAAACCAGCTCTCTTTCTGGTTCTCGATTTCCTAATATGTAAAATAAGGAGAAGAACATGGACAGTTTGTAAATACCTACCTTCCTTTCCCAGCTATAACTTTAAAAATTTTTTTTTTCAACGTTTATTTATTTTTGGGACAGAGAGAGACAGAGCATGAACGGGGGGGGGGGGGCAGAGAGAGAGGGAGACACAGAATCGGAAACAGGCTCCAGGCTCTGAGGCATCAGCCCAGAGCCCGACGCAGGACTCGAACTCACGGACCGTGAGATCGTGACCTGGCTGAAGTCAGACGCTTAACCGACTGCGCCACCCAGGCGCCCCAGCCAGCTATAACTTTTAATAGGCCATGACATTGCTTTGCAAATGGAAGATACCAAAAATGGTAAATAAATGAAAGCACGAACTTCTATGACTGAGTATGTAGACAAGGTAGATAATCCAGTAGATATAGCTCAGGCTTGCCAGAAAAGCTCCAGTTATTACCAATATCCGTGAAAATTAAGATAAAACAGGATTTCCACATGCTTGATGACTACTGAGATGACAATTCCACTTAGACTCTTTATTATTTTACTGCATTAAGGACATTGGCTCCTAAGAAATATCATCTCACCTAAAAGGGGAACTCTGAATTGACTTTATGGATGATTGGGCTCTTTTGTATAAATTATTTTGATGGTGGCTGGACATATTGGCTGGCATACAGAAGGGAGGAGGCCAACTTGGGAGATAGCCTGAGCCAAATCTCCAGTGCCAGCTTAGTGTGAAGGGAATGCAAGACAAAGGTTAGGGAGGGAGTGAGTAACTAAGGGAATAATTCTTTGAGTGAAGTCAAGACTTATTTACATGCTCAACCCAAGCCAATCACTGCTTACGACATTGATACACATGGAAGATTATTTTCTGGCACAAATCTGTGTGTGGAGAATTTAGTTGTCTATGGAAAATAACAACCACAAGAACTCTGAAGGAAAACAGCTTCTCTAAATTTAGGATGTCAGTGGCAATTTGCCCCCTGAGGGCTAATAAAAGAAGCTGTACCCTAGAGAAATCTGAACACCAGAGGAAGGTTTCCAAAACTGTTTAAGATGATTTGAGGGATTCATGGTGGAACTTTGCAAAAAAATTTCATTATTTAGCTTTCACCACTATGTCCCAATAGATTGTTGGTTTGAGCCCACTGGTGGTTTGGAACTACTGGTTTATTTGAGAAATAAGAAACTATAGCATGGTGAAGTGAAAAGAACATTGGCCTGAGAATTAAGAGATCAGAATTATAGTCTCAGCTTTATAAATTTGGGCTGTGCTTTTGTTATCTGTAAACGAGGGGAGAGATGACTGTTAAGATTTCTTCCAGCATTAATTGTCCATGAACTTTTTACATTTATAAAAAATAAAGATTATATCTATCTGACTTTTATATCTTCAACTCTGAGGTCATTGGACCTATCAGTTTTAAATTCCCATGTAATTACAGTGGTGGATTCTGCTGGTCCACCTTTCTCTTCTATATAAGCTCTTAATTCTAGACTACCTGTTTTACTCACCATCCCTTTGTAAATGGTGGCCTCTTTTTAAAATTATACATTTCTTCATTTCTCCAAATATCCAATTATTTCTGCAGGTTTTCACATCCATCAAGCCATAGGAAAAACAGACTTTTTTTTTTAAGTTGACTGATAAAATGCACTACATCCACTTAAATTTGAATTTGAATATTTTAGTGTAAGTATATTTCATGCAATATTTAGGATATGCTTATGGTAAAAATTATTCAGTAATTTTATGAAATTCAAATTTAACTGGGCATCTTATATTTTTATTTTTTAACTTTAGTAACCTTACCTTTGACCAGAGTTCTTTCTCCTCATTCCCAAAGTCCCACAGAACTTCATTTGAACCATTCTATGTACACTTACTTATGTTATCATCCAACATTTTGACTGTATGGGTCCATCCGATTTCCCTAACTGATTATTGGTCCTGTGAGAGACAGAGCTAGATGCTACACATTTTACATCTCCTCCTACCCCAAGTGGTGCTTTTTATTATTTCAAAATTGGCTAATTCCTTTGAGACTCCTTCACAACCCATGTACTTGCTCCCAATTATTAAGTCACAGTCTGCTTCTTCTTCAAGCTAAGATAACAGAATCATACCACATTAGCCCGGGCCCACAAGAAAATAGGATGGGACTCAATGAAAATTAACATTAAGGTCCACAACAGTTGATCAGTTATTACCAATGATAATGAAAAATATAAATTGATCAAATTTCTTCTAGTGAATTGAAAATTACTATAAAGTCACTTGCAAAGCTGAATTCTTATTTGCCAGTTTGGTCTTACCTTCTCTTAACTTAAAAGATCCATTTTGCAAGGCACCAAACTTCCTAATGCTTTTGAACGTCTCATGTGATAGTGAGTTCCTTTTGTGTCCATATAAAAACATTCAATATTGTGTATCCCTGCCCCTAGAAAAACCAAGGGTACCAACCGACTTCTCTCCGTAAAATAAAGTTCTTTACTTTAACTTCATTTCCATGCTGGTTCTGTTCTCTTTCAAGTCTTACCTACTTACATGGAGCACTCACCACTTCCCAAACACACCCTGAACCTTTGTTTGCTCTTCTGTCTCCATCTCTAATGCTCACCATCTCTGCCTTTCTAAATCCTACTTATTCACAGTCCCTGCTTTGTGAAGACCTAGGAATCTAGTGTGACACTATCGCTTTAGATATGAAAAAAAGAGGGACCTTGGATCTATCTATTCAATACTCTGTAGCAGAGTGACAGAGCCAAGGCTCAAAAATGTCCCCAGTCTTTTATTTCTGCCTTTTCTTTTTTTTTTTTAATTTTTTTTAATGTTTATTTCTGAGACAGAGAGAGACAGAGCATGAGTGGGGGAGTGGCAGAGAGAGAGGGGGACACAGAATCTGAAGCAGGCTCCAGGCTCTGAGCTATCAGCACAGAGCCCAATGCAGGGCTCGAACTCACAGACTGCGAGATCATGACCTGAGCCGAAGCCGGACGCTCAACTGACAGAGCCACCCAGGCGCCCCTATTTCTGCCTTTTCTAAGTTCTTTCTTCAAGAACCACCTTGGGGTGCCTTGGTGGTTCAGTCGGTTAAGCAGCTGACTTTTGCTCAAGCCATAATGTCCTAATTCTTGAGTTCGGGCCCAGCATCAGGCTCTATGTTAATGCCTGCTTGGGATTCTCTGTTAAAACAAGAACCACCTTTAGCTACCACCTCTTTTTTAAAGGCTTTCCTTATCATCCCAACCAGAAATATTCTTTCTCTCTCCTTTAACTACTGACAGCATTTTATTTGTAGCTCTCTTGAAGTACTTCATCCTTTTTAGGTTGTGTTTTTATTGTTGGCAAGTTTCTAAAATAAAACTATTCCTTTTGCTAAGAGGAGATTGGGTGTCCCTCTGGAGTACTATTTTCCTAAATGCCTGAGGGTTCTGTTGGGAAGAAAAATGGATAGATGGTGTCACCCATTTGCTGTACCCAAGGACTGAGGCTTTCATAAGCAAGGAAGTATGGCTGTACTTCACTCTAGGGAAAGCGTTGAGCACAGAGAAGCATCTGTGGAAAAAGGGAGAAGGAGTGCCCTGGATTATTCCAGGGACACAGGCTAAAAATGATAGAAAAGAGACGGCCTTGTGAAGAACTTCACTGTATCTTGTTGTATTCCTACTCCATCAGAGTAACTTGTCATAAATAGGTTAAGAGAGACACATGAAAGAGGTATTATTATGCTAGGGGCATTTTAAAAAACTCATGTAACTGTGACACTGTGATTACAACCCTACCAAAGAGCTTTAGAGGTGACACCAGTGGCAGCAACCTTAAAAATGGGGTGAATCAGTGAGCAGAGGGAGAGGGCTGAATGAGGACCAGGCATGTCAATGTTGGCTGCCAGATCAATGATGGAATCAGCTGCAGAAGGTGACATGTGGCAGTCACAGGTCTCAATGTCAGAATGGACTGGGCTACCAAATAGTTTCAACAAAAATTCCATAGAACACTAAATTAAACTTGGTAGAACTTAAAATATGATATATATATATATTATATTTCATATGGGAAGTTCATCAACAACCAACCATTTGGCAAATAATTGACTTTAAAGCATATGGCTTTTTATCAATGCCATTTTCTTTCAGAAAACTTTTTTCCCCCCAAATTTTAGAATAAGAGGAATGTGCATAAACAGAGAAACTACATATGGTTAATTTCTTAGTGACTCAAACTCAAACCTTCACTGGTTGTATATCTACCTACTAACCATTTATGGGCCAGCTACTATGTGTCCAGACCTGAGCAGTGGCCCATATAGAACAGTAAACAAAACAGGCATGACCTCTATTCTTAGTGAACTTGGTCCTGTGATCCAACACCATAACATACTATTTATACACCATTTGACACAGGACTTAAAATATATAGTAAGTTTTAATAAATGTGGAGCAGCAGATTTATGCCGAAAATACATTTCTTCATTTTTAAGTCCATTCTATCACCAGAAGCCTTTTCCAAGGCACTGAATGCCTCATAAAAAGACAGCTCTTTTTTCCCAATACAATATCCTGATTAAAATGCTTCATCATCCACACTGAAAAACCAAATAATCAAATTAAAAATGGACAGAAGAATAGACATTTTTCCAAAGAAGACATACAGATGGCCAACAGACACATGAAAAAATCACTCAACATCACTAATCATTAGGGACATGAAAATCAAAAGCACAATGAGGTATCACCTCATACCAGTCAGAATGGTTAGTATCAAAAAAACAAATAAGTGTTGGTGAGGAGAACTGTTACTGGGAATGCAAGTTGATGTAGTCACTATGAATAACACTATGCAAGTTCTTCAAAAAACTAAAATTAGAACTACCATATGATCCAGTATTTCACTTCTAGGTATTTACCCAAAGAAAACAAAAACACTAATTTGGAAAGATACATATACCCCTATGTTTATTGCAGCATTATTTAAAATAGCCAAACATGGAAGCAACCTAAGTTTCCATCAATAGATGAATGCATAAAGAAAATGTGGCATATATACATAATAGAATATTACTCAGCCATAAAAAAAGAATGAAATATTGCCATTCATGATGACATGGCTAGGCCTAGAGGGTATTATGCTAAGTGAAATAAGTCAGACAGAGAAAGATAAATACCATATGATTTCACTTATGTGTGAAATATAAAAAACAAAACAAATAATAACATAAAAGAAAAAGATATTCATAAATATAGAGAAGAAGTTTGTGGTTGCCAAAGTGGAGAGTGGGAAGACAGGCAAAATGGGTGAAAGGGATAAAAATAAATAAAAATAAAATAAAATACTTCAACAAAAGAAGATTTCTCATGATCAATTATATTCCAAGCACTGAAATCACAATAGGGTAAATTTCTAAAGGAAGTCACTTTTACCAAGATGTAAGGACTTACATGTGTAGGTTTTGTGCTTCAAATGTAAGTCCATGTCAAAAATATTATTAAAAACTATAATTTACTGAGTGCTTCTTGTATGGCTAGTACTGTTCTAACCCTTCTTGGTTTTGGTTGAATTCAATCTATACAAACTATAAGAGGTAGGCATTAATTATTATTTCCATCTTACAGATGGGGTAGATGAGGCACTGAGAGATTAACAACTTGCTCATAGACACAAAGCTACTATGTGGTTCACCCAGAATTCAACTAAAAAATTCGGCTTTACAGATGACATGCTATTGGCTATACAACGTGATAAGTTGTTTGCCTTAACCATAAATACTAAAAGTCATATTAGGGATTTTTTTTTTTTTTTTGCCCTAGAGCAATGTAGGAAGTAAATAAAAAGCTTTAAGGCAAAATAGCTCATTTTTCTTCTATCGATTATGCATTACCTTAAACAAAGTTGCAATAAATGAGAAAGATAAAGCTTAACAAGAATGACACTGTCATGAACCATACAATTATGAAAGGGAACTATTCAGCATTATTATGAAGTAGCAGATCCAGGGCAATACCAAGAGTGCATGAACTCTCTACCAAGCTATTCAACAAACTGGCTGTTTGTTGAGGTAGCCATGCTCAGTAGAGGTGGATCTGCAGTAACACCTCAGTCAGGCTCATTTCGTTATACAAACGACAAAGGAGCATAACAGCATGTAGGGGAAGCCTACACAGAAAATCTGAGCTCAAATCAGGTTATGACATAGGACAGCAGAACTTAGCTGGAAAATGACAAAGGCTTTTGTCTTAGCTTGTTTCCCATCTGAGCAGAGAGCTCAGATAACATCCCACCTGGTACAAAACCAGATACTACCTGGAAACCCTGAATCAGCACCAGCTGGAGTCATCAGACGGGTAGGCTAGCTGCTGCCAGGTGGGAAGGCAGGAAGGTGGGTTGCTTGGGGCGCTTCAGTGAAAGGTGAGACTTGGAGAAAGAGGGCCTAGGGTCTCCAAGTTCCACTGGCGAGCTCCTCAGCCAGAAACCACCCACTGGCTGTACACTCAGACTGGTCTATTGTGGAGAATGGAGAGTGTAGATTTATTAATAAACATGCCTCACCACTTCCATAAAAGTAGTGACAAGGGGCAGAACACAACTGAAGTCAGGTTACAGCCCCAATGCTTAACACAGTCTGCATACAAGTGTTTGTCAGCTCTGTCTTATCTGTGCCTTCCTGTTTTGAGCTTCTAGGAGAAAAGCATTAGCTCTTAAATTCATGGTTCTCCTTCTTTGTGGTTGTGGTCAGTTCAGGGGCTATTGGGAGGCATGATCAACAGTTTGTGGGGGGACTGACATCCAGGGCTGCGCCCAGGCTTGACATTGACCCAACAGCACATGAAGATTAACAAAGATAGTGACATTATTCAGTAGCATGTAGCATATAGTAAACAAGAAACTGTCAGTATGTTTGAAAGTCATTACATCTCATGCTGTCAACATAAAATATATCAAGTGGCCTATCAAAGAAGTAACCCCTCCTAGTGGAGCAGTAGGAAGTGCAAATAGGGATACTCTGTGGAATTGTCATGATGCAGGGCCAGGTGTGGCTACCTATTTTTCCTCAGTGAGTATAACATTCCCCTGGGAACCATAATGGACAACCCTGAGTTACTGACACTATCCTAATTCACCACATTCAGAGGGTTATGAGTCAGAACAGAGAGTAACAGAACCCCACAGAGACAGACAGGCTGATGCTGCCCTCTTTGGGCCTTTAGCCAAATCAGTTTGGGGACAGGACCAAGGCCAGAGGCCTCAGAGAATAGGAGTAAGTAACCACATCTCATCTAGGCAGAACAGGACTGTATACTGAGAAAGACTCTCTTCACAGAGCACCCATATGCATTAGTTCATTTATTCATCCCAGGTGTTATGGAATGTTTGTATTGCTTTCAAGGTGACTGGTACAAACGGGGCTTGGCGGGGCGGGGTGGGGGGCTTATGTGAACTGCCTGATGGCACAAACCTATGAGTCATGGAACTGAAATTCAAACTCAGTCTGTGGTTATCAGAGCAGATTGGCGTCTATACCAGGTCCAGCCAATTAAACTCAAAAGTAGAATCTGGGCCAGATTCAGAAAGATCTTAAGACCACGTGCTTATGTTGAGTAATGTTTGTAGTACAGCAGATCACTTTTAAAACCCAGTTTACAAGAAGAGAGAAAGTAATTACAAAACATTTGGTCATATATACTGTGAGTCAGATAATAAATCCTATCACCTTCAGACTTAGGAAACCTTCTCCTCAGACATGATGAGCATTACAACAGGGGCTTGACATTGTCCAGAGCGTGTTCCAATCCTGGTGAGAGGAATCAATCCACGCCAGAGCTGCTGTACTGAATCTGTTTTCAGATTAATTTGCACAGTATTTTTAAAATTTTGTTTTAATGTTTACTTATTTGAGAGAGAGGGGTGGGGCAGAGAGGCAGAAACAAAGTGAGAGAGAGAATCCCAAGCAGGATCCATGCTGTCAGAGCAGAGCCCAATGCGGGGCTTGAACTCACAAACTGTGAGATCATGACCTGGGCCGAAATCAAGAGTTGGCCACTTAACCAACTGAGCCACCCAGGTGCCCCCATTTGCACAGTATTTTAAACTTCTTAGGCAAGCCCACTAGAGACCTTCAAAAACATATATTCTCACCTGCTGGAAGAAATCAGATGGCGTTAGTCTGACAATTCATTTACCTTGACTCCAGGTATAATGTTTAGACACTTTCTAGATATGTATACCACCAAATGCTGTGTGTTCTAAAGAAGTTTTTCCAGCTGACCCAGATCATGACCTTAGACCTTAGTAACTGTTCAACATGCTTAGTAACTGTTCAACATGCCAAATTCAGGAATTTGAAAGACTCTTTCTCAAAAGCTATTTCCCTGATTGCCTATTTTACCTTCCATGCAACTCATGAAAGAAATTCAGTTCCCCACTCAAATTCCCAGATGTGGCTCAGTCCTGCTTTATCTCTGGAATCTTCTCCCAAATACAGCAAATACAGGATGAGAAATAGCTAGACTCAGAAAAGAACAATTAGCCAGTGCTGAAGCAAGCCTGCTGACAAGCCTTCTTTAAGATCTTCAGCGTTTGCCTTCAGACACATGCTTCCTATTTTAATTCCCTTTTCTCCTCTTTATAAAAATCTATTCCCAACTGCCTTTATGAAATATTAGTTCTTCAGATGACAGTCATCCCATCACACCTTCCACATGCTTTGTTTGCGCTTTGTATCTGCTGGACCTTCTGGCTCTGGGATCTACTCCTGTGTTTGTGTTGCTGCTAAGGAGGGACAGCCAGAGACAGAAGTGAAAATGTGTCTGGTTGTCAGTTGATAACATCCCCCAGAAGTGGCCAGGAGAGGGTGTGGCTCAGGGTGGAGGGAAGGGGCCTGTGTGTAACATGCAGGCTGGCCAGACTCAAATCCATCCGGTCACCATCTTGTAAGGATGCTGCTCCTTGCTGTGTCCACTACACCATTAACAGCTTGCCTCAGAGTGAGGCAGGACTATTCTGTATATAGCAGGGCTCAGAGAGATTATTTGTAGGATTTCATTATTTAGGCAAAAAGACTGTCAAAAATGAATGGCTAATGAGAGGTATACATTTCATTAAAAATTATCTTAAGCTTTTAAATAATTAGCTATAAATGCTTTCCAGTAAGTTTCCAATATTACCTCCTAGTTCTTCCCCATAAAGAACACTTTGGTAAAGCATTCAATAACACTCCCCTCCTCTCTGGAACACCCCACAATGCCCTTCTGCTAACCCCACTTCTGTGAGCCATCACAGCCGATCTTCACTGCACTGACTTTTGTTGTTTATTCCAGAGCCCTTATTATTAAGTTTTCAGTCTTTCCATCTGCAAATGCCCAAGCTTCCATGTGAACGTGTACTTCTGGAGCCATGAATTGCCTTCCTATGTTTTACAAGATGTTAGCTGCCTGCTTTGCTTGTAAATTCCAGAAATGACTTGATGGGTCTGCAGTTCCCTCTCCAGCTTCAGCATCCTGCCCTGCCTGGATTCTCTCTGCTGAGCTCTTCCTCAGTCCTTCACTGTGGTAAAGGCAGGGGATCCAGCTCCTGATTTGGAGCAGCATTAAGCATCTTTCCTGAAGTTATCCATTGGGCAAGCCACCTCCATCTTATATGCAATACCATGTCAATGATAAATGTCAATGGAAACATGAGGTTTCCTCAAGTCACTTTTTAGTGCTGTTGGTAACTTCCTTAAATATTATCTTTTGTTAAGACATTTAGCATTTTCTAATTAATTTCACACATTCATTAATTGAAAATACTGAGTTAATTAGGACTGGTATTATTCCTATTTTGTAAATGAGTAAACTAAGTCCCAGAGAGGTAAATTATGTGTTTAAGCTCAAAACTGCTAAGCATCAGAAGATACTGTCTCCTGAAACTTAGTTCACAATTTAGATGTGCTTATGGAAAACTATCGCGTGAAATGATTTCTGGAAAATAAAATCAGTTGGCCCAGGGGAAACTCGCTATTTAAAAGAGACCCATTGTGAGTCATTTTGTAAAGCAAATATTCTCTAATGCATCTATTTTACAAATCTGGATTTGTAAACAACATATACTTGCTGAAAGTGGGGTAGGTGTGAGCCTGAACATTTCAGGGTACTCAATCTTACTTGGAGTTTCTCCTGGCAAGAGGTAGTACACAGGCTGGCAGAGTCCATAATGTGAGTAAAAGGCAGCATCAGAAGGGGCAAATCCCCTACAGACACTTGAGCAAATCTAGCCCCTGAATTTGACCATTGGTTAGCTACTTCCCATTTTCTGTCTGGAAAACTGCTCTTACCAGGACTGAAGTATCGAACATCTAGGCCCAAGTCTGCACCTTGCTTTTGTCCATTACCTCTTTGCCTAACCTGTCTCACCATTCTCTGTCTCCTGACCTCCCGTGCCCCATGTTCAGCCCAAGTTGCAAATTTTGCTATTGATACAGCTCCTTGGTCATACCTTTGCCTCTGCTTTTGTCTTACCCTTTCGCCCAACTTTCTTCCTCCTGGTCTTGCTACTTGAAAGGTCCTCAGCTCAGATAGATTAGGGATTCTGAGTCCTGGATGTATATGAGAATAACCTGGAGAACTTTAAAATTTCTTCTAATGCCTTGGCTCACCATCAAAATTCTTACTTAATTGGGCTGCTATAGGGGCCGAAAGTAGTGTGTGTGTGTGTGTGTGTGTGTGTGTGTGTGTGTGTGTATGTTTTACATCACCTAAATGATGTAATAAAACAGAGAAACCCTTGATCTACTCCATGGCCTGATGTTAACCTGTGACCCCTGGTTACTGGATGGTCTTTGTTATGGGCTTAATCATACCCCCAAATTCATATGCCGAGGTTTTAACTTCCAGTCCTTATTTAGAGATAAGGTCTTTACAGAGATAATCAAGTTAAAATGAGGTTATTACAGTAGAACCTAACCAAATAGAATTGGTGTCCTTATAAAAAAAACGGGAAATTTGGAGATAAACACATATACAGGGGGGATACCATGTGAATGTGAGGATGGTCATCTATTAGCCAAGGAGAGAGGCCTGGAGCAGATGTGAAGGCCTAGCACCTTCAGAGGGAGAAAACACCTTGATTTCAGATTCCTAGCTGCCAGAACCATGAAACAACAAATTTCTGTTGTTTAAGTCTCTCAGTTTGTGGTACTTCATATGGGAGCCCCAGGACACTAACATAGCCCTCAAGATGGCACTGCAATTGCCCTGATCCTGCAGCATAGCTAGAGTGACCAATGTGCTCCAATTCGCCCAGGATTTTCCCAGATTTACCACTGAAAATCAACATAATGGTTAAGTGCATAGGCTCCAGATCCAGAAAACCTAGGTTTAAAACCCATCTCTGCTTTTCCTTGGCTATGTTGCTTTGAACCTCAGCATCTTCAGCTGCAAAAAGACCTATCTCATAGTACTATTGTGTGGATGATGTGGGCTAAAATGGGTAAAAACATCTAGAACTTCTCCTGGTACAGTGAGATCTCAGTAAATATTAACTAAATCTATATTGTCATACACCATTAAAGTCAGAAAATAGTCATGTACAAATACCTGCTTTCAAGACAATGAGATAGTTAAGGGGCTTGCTTCAAAAGATGAATGCAGTCAAAGTCCTTTGCCTGCCATTCATTCACTACAATCCTAGTTTTTCTTCCTACTGACTATGAAATGGCGTTGACACTTCTCAACATTTCTGCTATACAATGCACATTTACATCAATTGAAACAAAAATATATTGTTTTAAGCACTGTGTGTTTCTTTCCCATCTGCTTGCAAAACCATGAAGAAGGCAACTCCCAGGAAACAAATAAAAATCAAGACATGGTTCAATGGTGAACCCTGTAACAAGTCATAACCAAAAGCGCTCATTCAAAAAGGCAGACAGACTTGTAAATGAGGAGGTGTAGTTCTCTGAAGACAGGTGAAGTGGGGAAAAGACTGCAAGAAGGACTGACACTGAAGTTGGGTCTTAAATGAGGCAAAGGCACTGGTGGGTTAGGGTTAGTTCAAACAGAGGGGGGCACACCAGTAAAAGCAAGAAGATGTGAAACTGCCTGGCATGTTAGGAAACTAGAAGTCATTTGGTTATCTCCAGAGTGTAGGAGCATGTGGAGGTTTATTAAGAGAAGAATTCAACCCATCCTGATTTCTTCTGACTTCAGAATAATCAATATGAATGAGTTTTGCCTTCGAAGCCAAATTTTAAGTTCAGTGAAGAATTTAATTACAGTACAGTGGTTTTTAACTCTTGGTATCCTAGTAAATTCTGCCATAAAATTTTGCCAGCTAGTAAAATTTTGCCATAAGTTATTTACTAATAAAAGTAGCTAATTGTGCCAAGAGTACTTTGTAGGATGGATGGATGTTGTATACACATGTACATACATGCATTAATTCTTTTTTTTAATTAATTTATTTATTTTGAGAGAGACAGAGACAGCATGAGTGGGGGAGGGACAGACAGAAAGGGAGACAGAGAATCCCAAACAGGCTCCGTACTGTCAGTCACTCTCACGAAACCATGAGATCATGACCTGAGCTAAAATCGAGAGTCAGATGCTTAACCAACTGAGCCACCCAGGTGCCCCTATACATGCATTAATTCTTAAATTTATTTTTTTGGAATCTATGTGTCACCTTATAGAACTTATTCTGACAACCCCATCCTTTCACCCCTCCCACCCTTGGGCTTGCTTGGAATCAGAATCTGTCTAAATCTACCACCTAGCAACAACCTCAGTGAGCCCTGGGTCCACCAAATGTGGCATATAAACCAAGTTCATACCCATGTTCCCATTTACAGCCATTCATATCAGCCTCCTCATTATAGCTGCTCTTGTATTGCTTGATTTTGGATTTAGTTTTCTTTCCTGGTAACTTCTTTTCCTGGTAACTATGCCAACTTACTTTCCTGGTAACACCTTTGCTTTCTCTCTTCTGGACCCATTTGTTCTGCTCCAGTTTATGGATCCTCTGATCTGAAATCATGGCTCTCCTGGATGTGTAGTCATGCATAATCCTCTCTATGTAAAAGGTATGAGGGTTTCTCAAGCCTGGCTGTGCATGAGAATCACATGTAAATCACATGTGAAGTCAGGTGCATAGCCTCTGCCCTGGTTATTTTGATTTAGCAGAAATAGAAGGAGCACAGTTTCCCGTATATGTATAGAGATTATCCCATAGATCATTCTCATGCACAGGCAGGGATAAGAAGCATTTAATTGGACATTAAGTCATGGTTTCCTTAGGCTTTCCCTTTCCCATTGCTGCATAAGTCCAAAATCCTATTTGCCCATTATAGTGTAGCAAAGACAAAAACAGAGGAAACTATATGTTCTCAGGTGCAAGTTAATGGGGCCACTGCAATGACGCTAGTCTTTGCAAGTTTAGTGACAAGGCAACATCCATAGGAAGAGAGGACACAGACATCTAATGTTTCCATCTAGCCCCACTGGTTATACTCTCGATAATCATTAGGAGATTTGGAGTAGGAGCCAAAACCCAACCCTAATAATAACTGGAAACCTGTTTGGAAATCCAGCTATAATATTCTCCTGTGAGCTGTTGTGCAGGTCATTGAACATGAACATTCTTTGAAGTCAGGGGCTTTCAACGAAATCTTGAGATACAAGTGTGTAGGCTTTTAGGAAGGAAAATCCAGAGGGTGTTATGGTTATCTTGGTGCCTGCAGTGGGGAACATGGTCCAACCACGGGAGATCATCCTGCTTCAACTGATGTCTCCAGGAAGCACAGCTAATCTCTTCTGCTGCCACATCCCTTTGGTGTGGGTCTTTAATCTCTGAAATGTGCTGACATTGTTCATTATCCCAGATACCAACAAGATTCAATTAGTTTCTACAGGGATGTCCATTTTACGAAGCTGAATGTGAATGAAAGACCTTGGTGTAAGTGGTGCACTTATCAAACCAAGATTTTACCATGTTATTCATTAGGCAAATAAATTAATGTCAGGCCTCCTTATCTACCAGGCCATCAAGGGACAGGCCAGCTCCTTGACAGAATTCTTTTATGAACAGTCATTTGTGTGAGAAAGGAAATCTTGGTGAAAGCCCTAATGGAAATGCCAATGAATAAGGGTATTTTCTGCAAAGCAGATGCAGCGTGTTCAGGGAAGGGGAGCTATGGGACCTAAAATTTTGTTAAGACCTAAAATTTCATGTGCTGCCTTGGTATATTTGGGCCCCATGAAGCCAAAAAAGCCCGACTGTGAGTTCTTTTTCTCTCTCCAAATATACTCCCCCATCTGATAGCAAAGCGGCCACCCAGCTAGCTTCCCTATTAGCTGAACCAACTACACCATCTTCAGCCCTTAACCTAGTGGATTCACCTCTCTCACAGACTGAAGACTTATTCAAAGGAGCCAAGCATATCCTCCTTTGGGAATCAGAGGTCACCTCACCCTCTTGTTACAACAAGTCTTGATTCCCTGTGCCTCTGCTTATTCACTCTACCCTAGGCACCACTCCCATGTGGCCCCACATTGTGTGCAATGTCCTCTCCCCTCTCTCCAATCCCAGATTGTGAGTGTATATTACAAACTAACTTCTATCAACCTCATTTGTCCAGTGTCAAAGTGTCAGGTGCTCAAACATCTTGTACTATTTAGGGAGGAGGATCCCCCCTCACCAGAGGTGGTCAGAACAGAGGCTCAGCCCTCTCCATCTGTGGCAGAACTTTGGCCATGGTGATCACAGAATGGACAGTCAGGGCCCTAGATTCCAATCCTAGCATTTCCAATCAGACATGCTACTTAATCCCACTTAGACTCGGTTTCTCTATCTGGAAAATAGCTATAATAACATTGGTCTCCACCTGCTTCATAGGTTTTTATGACATCTAATAATAATGTTTTAGAATACTGAAGAAATTAAAAATCTGTGGGGTTGTGCTATAATTACTGAATCCTATTTTTAGAATAGTTTTTTTTCACTTTGTCTAAGATAAATGGGGTCACTAGTGATAGCTAAACAGTTCCTTCTGAGTAACTTGGAAGAGTTCCCCTTCATCCTTCCTACTAGTTCCCCTGAGATGCTACCTAAAAGAAGAGGAGGAGGGAGAAGAAAAAGGAGAGAGACGACAATGGAATCATTTGATCACAGAAATGACAGGGTAGCAATTTTTCTTTGCAATATTCTAAGACAAATATGCCAAATCGTGCCACCACATTTCTTCATCTAAAGCCCTGTTTGGGCATGATGTGTGGGGACAGGGAGGGAGCAAGAGTCAAGAATTAGAAATACCTGAGCTCTGCCTATAAGGAATAATAATATAATGTAGATAACAGACACCTTTAAGTGCCTTATAAAATAATATACAAACACGTAAAAATTGATATATCTTTTTTTCTCCCTTTTTTCCAAACCCCCTTATCCTTCAAATCCCTACTTCTATATAACAGTCTTCCCTGAAGCTTCATTCCTCAGTGATTGCATAGAATGATAGAATCTTGGGATTGGCACAGACTTAAAGGTCAGTTGCACCAGCCCCAATCTCTGCCTCCCCGTTCCCATGATGTGGAAATGCTACAATAAAGGTTTGTCTGGGTGAGAATAAAGCACTTACAACTGGGGGCATGGAAGTGGAGGGGAAGTTTACATGATGGGTATCTAGGGGGGATTTGCCATATTAAGAAAGGGGGAAACAGAGCTTTAGGTAGAGGGAAGATCACTCTCAAAGTGAAGGAAGAAGCAGAGAGCACAGAACATCTACCTAATGGCAAATAAGTCAGGAGGTCTAGAATGTTAAGTTCACATGAAAGTGAGTTTGGAGGTAAGGTAAAAGGATGGTTGATCCTGGGATAGCATATTCCCTATTTTATTTTTATTTTTTTAATTTATTTACTTTTCAGAGAGAGAGAGAGAGAGACAGACAGACATAGCATGAGCAGGGGAGGGCAGAAAGAGACAGAGACACAGAATCTGAAGCAGGCTCCAGGCTCTGAGCTGTTAGAACAGAGCCTGATGTGGGTTTGAACTCACAAGCTGTGATATCGTGACCTGAGCCAAAGTTGACAATCAACCGACTGAGCCACCCAGGCACCCCACGTATTCCCTATTTTGAAGAAACTTTAATTTTATATTGAAGCTAATGGAAAAGATTAAAGGAATTAAATAGTGTGTTTATATGTATGCATGTGTATTATACACAGATCCATACTTCAAAAAGCTCTCAGTGGACATAAGTAGAATGAAGTTGCACAGGTAAATTGCAAGCTAGGAGGAACTAGTGTTAAGACTTCAGATGAGAAATGAGAAGGGGTCAAGATATAGCTGTGGCAGCAATTAAGGAGAAAAGTGGATTTGCTTTAAGCTCTCTCCATGGAAAAGTAAAATTTGGTGTATGGAGTGTAAAGAGCCAATGGGCTCTTACACCAACCCTTCTACTTTGTAGCTGGGTGACCTGAGGCAAGTCCCTCTCTCTATCTAGGACTCCTTTTTTTTTTTTTTTTTTTTTCCATCTGTGAAATGAGAGGGTTGAACTAGATGTGTTACTATCCCTTCCAGCTCTAACACTCTCTAATACTATGATTCTGGTCCAATTTGAATGGCATCCAAGGAAATTTGGTTAGTGAAATTCCCAAAAGACCTCATTATAAAGTGCTCCCATAGATTAGAGCCCCAGGACAGCTATGGCAACACTTCAGAAGACTATTATTAAAGATAATAATAGTGTTTTGTTTTTACACAACACTTTCACACCTATAATCACCTATAATCTATGTTAATCTTCATCATAGCATTGTGAGGCAAAGAGATATAATGATCGTTATCCACATTTTAAAGATGAGGAATCAGTCCTTGAAAGCTCAAAAGGCTTGCCTGAGGTCCCAAACAAGTCCTGGTGGAGTCTGGACTAGCATCCTTGTCTCTGAACTTATCCTGCAGAGTTCTTTACATTACCTTGGGCTGCTTCTGGTCTGATCAGAACTTTTAGATGCAAGCATAATTAGGACCTCACCCAGTCCACTCCAGTGCACTCTGAGATTAATGGCCACCAGGATCAACTTTCGCTTGGCTTGTTAGATTGGCAGGAATGGACTTGAGTATTTGTGACCTACTCATACTAGAGAAGTATTACTGGGAAGAGGTTCCAAGTAGCTTGATTTTGACAGTAACTCAGTTTGGTTTCATGCAAACAGAATCTGAGATTCCCTCCTTTGCTATGTGAATTATAAGTCAAAAATGCAACTTTTAGGGTGTCCAGGCCTAGGAAATGAGATATTGTAGGGGGGCAATTATAGAAACATTTAAGATCAAAGATCTTTCCTTGCCCTATCTGCTGCTCCTCTACTGTATTGTAAGGAGGACCCATCAGGATTTGTGATGAAAGAAGATAATAAATTCCTCACAGAATTCTCACCCTGTAACAGATGGGCAAGATCATGGTAAATTGTTTTCTTGCCCTGCTGACTCTCTGGATCCAGCCAAATCTACTATTTATTCCACCTCCTCAATCCCCTGTCACATGTTCCATACTGGGTGGTTGGAGATTGAGTGATTTTTATGGAATGAAGAAAGGAAAGGAGAGAGGGATGAGGGAGGGAGGAGAGATGTTTATGTATTTATAATATTTAAAGAGTACCTGCTAGGTGCCAGGCACTTACTTTATATATATATTATCTTTCTTATCCTTATAATAATCCTATTAAATAAATTGCATATTACCATTTTAGAGATGAAATCAAGAAAGTAAAGTAGCTTATTTAAGATTACATGGGCAAATAAACCTAGAATTTGAATCCTGGAATGTATGACTCCAAATTATTTTCACCTCACTATGGTACTTTCCAATTCCATTGGTCAGTTTGCTGCTGACCTTGAAAGTTTATCCAAAAGGACAACCTCAATTTTGCACAGAATGGCTAAAATCTGGGAATCATAAAGGGTAGTAAGACAAGAAATGGGTGGGTGTTAAATAAGAATTTAACTAATAATTACATAGACTTTTACATGTTCTTCACATTATTTTATCTATATTTTCCATTTGTTATTTCTGATGAGAAAACTGAGGCCAGTAAAAGTTATAGGCAACACAACCAGTTCATTTCAGAGCCAGGATTCAAACCCAGATTTCCTGGTCCATATTTTGGGGTCAGTTCCACTCCACACCATGCTCTCATACAGAACCCTTCATCCATGGTAAAGAGACAATGATGGCAAATGAAAGCTTCTTTAACATTTTAATGATTCTGGTGATACTGACATTCTTGTTTTGCTAAGATCTCTATAAATGCTGTCCTTAAAATTCCCCATGATAAAGGTAATGACGTCACAGACAAAGCTGGAGAAGTACATTCATTGGCACCTTTACCAGTTTCCTTCTTTTTCCAGAACTGTTCAGATATTATAAGATTAAGAAATGTGTTTTTAGGGTGATTTGGTCCAGAAAGTTCCAAAAGGAAATGACAAGAAATGATTTCCACACTTTAAAATTAAAAATACTCATCTTACTCACTTTAAAAGGAAGTGAGGAGGTGGCAAGAGAAGCTGTAACAGACTCTTCACAAAAAAGACTCAATCCCTTGTAATTAATGGGAACCTCTAAAATCAGAAGGCAAGGCCATTAATCATTCAGCCAACTCTCCATGAGGTTGGCATCACCCACTCACCCACACACCTTTAATGACTCAATTCACAACGGGCAAACTTGAACTGCAGGGATGGTCCTCAGAGCAGCATTTTAAAACTACTGCCAGTGAAATGTGAATGCTGTCACTAAATCAATGAGTTTGTTCTCTTTCTAGACCATATATGTGGCTTTTTTTTTAAGACTAGGCTGGGAGGTGTTGAAATTGCTTCTAGGATTAGAATTGCTAGGCAGGAAGGTTTTTGTTTTTGTTTTTGTTTTTTCAATATATATTAGGAATTCTTAACAATTAGATCTGAGAAGAGGAAGATGCTTCTTGTCAGACAGCAAGCTTAATATGCTGACAATTGTCCAAGGGAGGCTGAAGGTACAGGAGAAAGGATATTTCCACTGGGTAGGAGGTTGGCTCCTGTTTCCTTTTAATTCAAAAGTATTTGTGTTCTTTTCTCTGTTATTTCTTGGAGTGACGCAATTAGTCAAGAAGACACATAATGGAGCAAACTCTTCCAGGAAACTCCCAGATGGATTGTAAGAGCACAGGGACTCTCCCAAGAGAAGACTGCCAGGAATAGTGGCCGTTTCCAACTAGATGATTCCCCAAGAATTGCGTGCAGGGATCACCACCGATCTTCTGGTGAAGAGAAAAATGTTTTCTATGTATTTCATCCAAATTCTCCTACGGTTTTGTTAAACCTTAATAAGCTAAAGTTCATCTAACTAGAATATTTAACTACTGGATCTCATGACATTGACTGAACATTTTAATTTTATCAGAAAGTGGAAGGAAAACATTATAGATGAAGAAATTTTTTTTAAGTATAGGTTGTCTGGAAGTCAACACAGACTCAGTCTCCTCTGCTTCCAACAGATATTTCTGGGCATGGGCAATGAAATGGGATTTGTGCCAGGCAGTTTCCACAGGCATTGCTTCAGAAAACAGCATCATAAAACAGTTATGATATTTCTATTTTATAGTGGAGGACACGGGGATTCAAAGAAGTTCAATGACAATTCCAAGATGACTCTCTAACCTTCTCTATTATTTTAGAAGAAATATTTACCCCCAGACTCTGATGCCTCCTCATTAGTGGGGAAAAACAAGTACTGATACACAACAGACTTCAGTTATAAGGAAATAATGCGGTAAGACCCACTGGGAATTTCTACTTGTCCTCCAAGTACACAAAGAATTAAATTTAACAGAACTCCTAGCCTCCTAGTATATGAGGAATTGACTATAATTTTTTTTTCAATTCTATAGACGTTATCTGTTATGCGCTGCATTATGTTCCTTCAAAATTCATTTGTTGAAGCTCTGACCCCAGTACTGTATATAACTATATTTGGAGATGGGGACATTAAATAGGTGCTTAAGTGAAAATGAGGCTGTTAGTGTGGCCCCTAATTCAATATGATTGGTGTCCTCATAAGAAGAGGCAATTTGGACATAGAGAGAGACAGCAGGGATGTGCACACGTAGAGAAAAGACCAGGTGAAGAGGCCATCTGCAAGTCAAGGAGAGAGGCCTCAGAAGAAACCAACCCTGCCAGCACCTTAATCTTGGATTTCTAGCTCCAAGAACTGTGAGAAAATATATGTCTGTGATTTAAGCCACCCAGTCTGTTATTTTGTTCTGGAAGCCCTAGAACACTAACACATTATCTTTATGGAAGATGGAAGCAGTTTTATTATTCAGACAAAAATGGTTACAAGATGTAGTTGTTGTTTCTCCTGAAAGATGGAATATATAGGTCTTTTACATTACTGTGATCAATCCTGATTCCTTATCTATAAGGACAGGGAGGTACAAGCCATAGACAGCAATAGAGTTGGGACCACTCCAGTTGGAATTCTACCAGTGAGGAACTCACAGCCTATTCATATGGATAAGTTTTTAGCTAAAGGATCTAAATAAATATATTCAATATATTAAAGAACTATATTCTTGGTGCTTTGCTAGTCATACTCAATATCATTCAGCAAAGAAACTCAACGTTATATGTGAAATCACACAACCACATAAATATAAATACATATATTTGTAAAGACAAATTCTGTTTATATCCCTGGAACCTCAATGATTTAAATCAATATGCTGTCTAAAAGAAATTTCTGTGATGATGAAAATGTTCTATATTTGTGCTGTACTATATGGTAACCACTATCCACATATGGCTACTGAGGACTTGAAATGTGGCTAGTGCTGAGAAACAGAATTTTTAGTTTTTTATTCATTTTAATTAAGTTAAATTTAAATAGCCACATGTACTTAGTGGCTATCATATTGGATAGTACAGTTCTAGATCATATGAAAAAATTAAACATGGCTTTAGTTTTGTTTGGAAATAAACAGAAGTAAAGTGAAAACACAAAGAAACAAAAATTCAGTGTCTTGTAATATTTTACTACAGATTCTGTTTTGCTTGGCAAACACTGATTTGACCTTTTTAAGAAATGAAAAACAAAGACTTAAAACCTATACAATGTTTTTCAATATACAATTATATACCAAAGGGAAGTTAAAGAATTATAGAATTTCAGACCTATAAGAGACCTGAGAAACAGGCAGTTCTGGATTTCTGATTTTAAGAAAGTGGACTGGGCACTTTATAAATATATATACTTCTTGTACCAAATCATCACATGTATAAAAATAAATAAATTACTGCAAAGCCAAATTCAAGAACAAGAAACACATCTATAAAAGAGAAACACAGAATGACAGGAAAAGTCACTGCCATGGTGATAATGAGGACAGATACCTGCTACTTTGCCATCCCACAAAGAGAGTCTCATGGATAATGCAAATTTGTGTGGGAAAGTCGTGTGGAAAAATTTTCTTAATGACAAGCATTTAATCAACAGCCACCAATTATTAGAGGAAAGCTAACACTATAAAATCAGAGAAACAGAGTAATCTGAAAACCTCTGAAAATATTTAAATTTTTCTCAGGAAGATGATCATATTCCCCTGAAAAGCTATGAAACCAAAACAGGAGATTATGAAACAAGAGTAAGTGACTATGACAAGGAACCGGATTTTTAAAATGAAAAATATAATGGCAAGAAAAAAAGACAGATGAAGGTCTAACCAAACAGCTAATATAAAGTTGAATTCACACAGACAGATGGCAAGGAGATAGAAAAATGTAAGACAAATATTAAGTGATAGGAAAAGTTGATCCAGAAATTCCAAATCCATCTGAGTTCCAGAAACTGCAATCAGAAAAAAAAAAAAAAAAAAAAAAAAAAAAGATGGGGAAGAGAGAATATTTACAGAAATAATGCAGAAAAATGTCCCCAAACTAAGAGGAAGGGGAGACATGAGTCTTGGTTTGTACGGACCTGAAAACCTGGGGAGAACTGCCAACGACAACATACCTGGACACACAGCTGTAACATTTCGGAAACTCAAGGGAAGAATAATACCTAAAAGCTGCCAGAGAGGAAAGGCAGACTCCCTACAAGAGATGGGAATGGAGTGACATCAGTCATCTCATTAGGAAATCATACAGCACGTTTGCACCGGAAGTGTCATTTCTTCTGGAGGAATAGACATTAGCCTCAGAACTTCAGGGGTCATTTGGACATCTCGCTTTTTCTGCAATGTGGAGACACGATGGTAACGCCCACCACCTGCACAATCTCTGTAGCGACAGTGACCCTCTCATAACTGGTTTTCATACCTAAATACTCCCGGAATACTCACGCCCTGTTCATGGCTCTCCTAACAAGAAGTTTCTACTCCAAGAAAGGGAACTTGCTCACTTGCTCTCTCACACAGGCTACACCTACCCTGGCCTTGAGGAAGCCCCACCTGCCACGTGTTCTTTCAGTGTTGGTTGCAAACTGCATCCCCGCACTTGGAAGGAGGGCGAGGAGGGCTTAGAGAGAGGACGAGCCCACAGCCAAGGAGCGTGTGGCGGGTTCTGGAGCCCGGAACTCACCCAGGAGACTCGCTCCTCCAGGCACCACAGGACACGCACCTCCCCACCGCAAGGTCTGGGCGCTCACACGAGGCAGGACTGGGTAACTGCGCGCATGCGTCCAGAGGATCTGAGCACCACGCGCTCGCTCCCTGCGCGCTGGAAATGGCTCCGCGGAGGGCCGGCGGGCAGAACGTACATTCCGACCTCCGGGAAAGGGTGAGGAGGTGAGGAGCCTCTGCTTGCAAGGGTCCAGATCCCGGGTCAGCCAGTCGCGTCCCCTCCGGGACCTCCTCCAGGTCTCCAGCCCCCGTGACCCTCTCGTAGTCCAACCACACCCTGCCCCTCATGCCCGAGGCTGAGCAAGGTTCCCCTCGGGTGGAGGTGGTTCCTTCGGCTGCTACACAGCTGCACCTGAGGCGTCCGCCAGGGCAGCAATCGAGGCTCACGCAGGAGAAAACGGGATCCAGAGAATGATTCCCAAAGTAAGTAACAGTTTTCTTCACCAAGAGCCTCATGATTGAAACCACTGACTCATTAAGCCTCCTGGGTAGGGTAAGATCACTCAGGTGTTCATTCGAATCCCTATGGGATTTAATGAAGACGGCACATTAGCCAAATCCTAGGGTGTGAACACAGTGTCCTGCTGCCAGTGGCACAGGTGCCTCCTTGTGAGGCAGTGATAGAGTCCAAGGCCATCCCATTTTTGAGGACAGCTTTCTCTGTTAGAGACATCTCAGTATTTGGTGAAGACAGGTTTTGTCAGCTGTCACTGAAGGTTTGCTAGGTGAAATATGTCCTCCAGGTCCATGGAGGGAAGGAAGACAGGGGCCAAAATGATTGATCAGTAGAAAACTGAATGTGCCCACCTGGCCTTGACGAGAGGGAGGTTGGCAGCTTTAGGAACCTGACAAGGTTGTGCCCCCCTTACCTGTTGGTGGGGTTCCACACTTAATGGCTACACTATGCCATCTTTTATTTAAAAGATGAACTAATGAGGCCTAGGAAAACCAGTGGTTTTTTTTGAAGTTGACAGAGCTAGTAGAACCTGAGCTGACATTTCAGACATTCCATTGCTTTTTCTGCCACCCTACTTGGGTTGCATTCCACTTAGATTTTATTATACACTATGCATCATTGTTCTCTGAATACTTCTTGTGTCTGTATCATATACCCACAGTAAACTGTGAACTGCTTCAGAGCAAGGACCATTTCTTATAGTTATTCTTGTAACATATACCATATGCTCAGGCATACAGAAGATTCCAGCACATGTTTCTTAATTTGAATGGAATAAGTTGCCCCATGACCCTGCAAGTACCTCTACAATAGCACTTGGTTTTGAGAAAACACCCATCTGTACTCATCCTGCTGGGAGTAATATGCCAGTAGCATTCTGCCAGGGAGTAATTCTGTCCTACTTTGGGTCTTTACTGATATCACTGGCTTCTAAATAGAAGCAACCCTATTTTGAAGGCATTCTTGGGAAATTTCCTTTATCTGTTTTTTTTTCCCCATACCAATTCCCTTCTAAAGCAGTATAAAAAGATTTAAAGAATGACTGTGGAATCAGCCTCAGAGATTCCAAGAATAATAATTCACATATGTCTTGAAAGGTTTAGGTGTAAGATGAACAACATAAGCTCCAGGCATATTTATGGAGTCAAAAAAAGCAATATTATTTTACATAAATATATATTTTATAAAAGAATAAATGGAGGCTCCTAACAAGTCTCATGCCTGAGGTGCCTTAGGTTATGCTTCTGATAAGTGAAGGATCAGAGAATGGATTCCTGGTCTTTCTAACTCTCAGTCTGGTGATCCTTCCTCTCATTACAGCTGCTGTACCCTGGAGGGTGAGGGGAAATGCCATCAAAGGTTACTGCTAGAACATTCCTTCAGACATATATGAAGGCTAAACCAGATGGACTCCAGAAAGTATGCAACAGGTAAGGCATCTTGGAGAGTTAAAAATAAATTCTCCTGATCATTCTTTAGAAAGTTAGAGGGAGAGATCATATCATAGCCAGGTGAAAGTTCAATAAAATCTTCCCACCAGCTAAGGAAGATGATCAAGAAATTCAGTTCTGACCCCGCTCACGGGCAATTGCAGGCATTCTCAAAAAGCTCCTGTCTTCCCAAAATAAATGTCTGTTCCACTTGAGTTAAAATTAGACACACATTAATTCTGGCTGTTGACATGAGGCCTCTGGCAAGCTGGGTGGAATCCAGAATCCTCTACAGAAATGACCAGGCTCTGTAGACATCTCCCAATGCACCCAGCTAAAGGATTAAATTGTCTCACCATTTCTCCATCACCAGTGCCCTCTGTCCCTGCCTCACAACTAACCATGTTCCAGCAAATGCCAGGACATGAGCAAAAACTGCCTCTCTCTTTGTGGCTGAAGTTCCAAATGGAATGGCACAAATGTAGGTGGTTTTATTTTTTATAATGTCAATTCCTTGCCCTGACCTTAAACTATTCACTATATAATTTATCCATTCTTTGGACAAATATTTATTGATCATCTACATTGTGCTTAGTGTCAGGGCGTATGACTAGGTCCCTGCCCTCGGTGGCCCCATGACTAAGGTATAGAAATTATTATTGTTTTATGTTCTGCCTTTAATGAATAAGGAAATAGACACAGAAATGTTAAGTGACTTCCCAACACTAGTGTTGGAGTACGAAAAAGTCCAATTTTTTCAGTGTCTCAGAGATGTGACTTCCCTTTTATCCTTATTTCCTTCAAAACAGACAAACCTCATAGCAGCTTTTAGTACTGCCTTATTAATACTGTTTTTATAGTTTTCCCCAAAAGATATTAAAGATATGTGAATACATGTAAGAGCATTCATGTTTAGATTGGTGAAAGTAATTTTTTATGTGTGTATAAGGAAAGGAAGAAATATAGTTTAACCAAAACTTCCTCTCAAACTGTTTTTTATCTCCATGATCTATATGGATGTAAAAAATTACCTACTGAGACAACTGTTTTAGTTTTGTGTTTGTTTACTATGATTCTGGCCCTCATTGTTTCAGGCCTGCATTCTTGCAATAAATATTCCTAGAAAAGTTTTCTATTTAACTCAGTTTTTCAAGGGACTTAATTGTTTTTTCTGTAGAACAAAGTCTTCCTGTGGGATGGAGTTAAAACTCCTTTGGACTATCCAGTGATCAGACCCAATATTCCTATTAATTCAATTCACTACTTTGAGTATTTAGACTTGGGATACAACAGTGTAAAATTCTGAGCCTTGTACCCAAGGAACTCCTCATCTGGCAATGGAGGAGACCAGTAAGCAAATAGTCACAATCTATGGGGAAATCCCTTGTAGGAGCCTATGGCAAGCAGAGAGACAGCTCCTTGGAGAAGTAACTGGCTCAGTTGGAAGATGTGTGGTCAAGAAAAGCCTCTTGGAAGAAGAGATGTGTGAAAGTTTCTGCAACAAAAGTCCTCCTTTTCAGCCAGGCCAGTCTCCTCACTGTTGTTTGTGCCAGCCATGTGCATTTCTGCCTCCTACTGTCTCTAATTCAATGACTCCTACTGGTCAAGCATTAACTATGTCCTAGATATACGTCACGGATACAAAATCTTACCACACTTGCTCTCAAGGAACTTAGAGTTATTGGGAGAACTTATTTCCTGTGTCTGCCATGCATTTGCTTGATACATTTAGAAGACTTCAAATATGTACAGGATATTGATTTCCAACATCATCATTTACTTTATCCAAATATCCATCTTCAAGAACATGTCTTCCATGAATTCGTTCTATAATCTCCCAGGACTCAGAAATACTCCTACATGCCTGGGATTCCTATTATATACTTTTTGTTCCCTTATGGTATTACATATATAGATTGTACTTTCATATAGTGTCGTCGGTCAATGCTGAAGGGATCCACGAGAAAAGTCTCCAAGGATTATGTACTGTGTCACCACCCATCACTTTTGAAAAAGTGCTGTTTATTTTTTTACCAAGAGTCTTCTTCATGGTGCTCCATGAGAGACATTCCTAGCTGGTGTTAGTATTAGGAGAGTTCTGGGTCTCCCTAACAGTCCATCTAATTTTACTTGATATGACACTATATAATTTGTGTGATTCATCAGATTTTCCTTTTTAAGGGAGACTAAATGTTTAATAACCAAATTGGTGGCCAACTCATAGGAAGCATCTGTGGGGTGTTTGGATCCATTTACTTCCTTCCTTCTCTCTTCTCACCTAATTTCTCTTTATTTCTCGCCATTTTGCATAATTTGGTAAGCTACCTAAGTCTCTTCTAGACTGAACAATCCCTTCTGATTAAATAAGAATCATATTTACACTACTTTTTTATCATCTAAGCCTGTAGCCCAGGGTTAGCATGAGGCTAGGGTTACATTACAGCTTTCAGGGGTGAATTTCCTGAGAACTATTTGCCTGTTTTGCTGCTATACAAGTAGGCAGAGTCCCCTGAAGGAATACAAGAGAAAAATCTCTTCTTTTGTTTCATGATCTTAACAAATTGAAACAAAGCCAAGATGTGAATTTCAAAGACCAATACTGGAGTCTTCAAGTCTGAGCAACAAAAATATAATTTCAGGCCTTGAAGTTCTCATCTACTAGAAGGTAGGAAATGGGGAAAGCTGACCCTTATTTATGTTCCTGATTTGCCAAGCTGTAATGATATTCTTTTCCTTAAATTTTATCGATTTTGATAAACTCTGAACTCTGTCTTGCTTTAGGGAAAGCTGTAGAGCTATAGATTTTTATGTCAAAAAAAATTTGTAAGATCAACATTTGTTCTTTGCTGAAGGCCTGTGGAGAATATGGAGAGTATGCTTATTGAAAAAAAGGCTTCAGTAACCAGCATGCAGAAAAGCCCAGGAAACCACTGATTGGCTCCAGGAAGCTGGACTCAGGCCAAGTCTCAATGACCTTTTCTATAGAATGCATTCCAGCCAATTGAAACTCCCAGCCTAGTCCCCAAAGTGATAATGCTGTCCCTAGCCCAGATTTCTACCCTCCATTTCTTAGACCACTTAGCAAGTTGTTGATCCAGCATCGAGCTGTCTTCTGTCTATAGCCTACATTGCAGGAATTGGTCTTCTGGGCCAGCTGTTACTTGTCTGTGTAAGAGAGATGGTTAATATCACAGACTGGAGGGTCCCTTGTAAGAGACCCTTTTTGTCTCCCAGTCTTCCACAGACTATTTCCTTTAATAATATGCAGTGAGGGTATGATATTTTATCATAAAAAATTTATTCTTTGGATACAAGTGTCTCATATTCCTGTGTCTTGATGTGTCAGTATGAATGAGACTTTCTGGAGTGCTTGATCCTGACAGCTTACCTTCCTAAAGCTGGGGGATAATTGCCTTGTTATCAAGGAGAACCAGAGAAAAGAGGGGAAATGAATGAGAGACAGAAAGGAGACAGAATCAGTTCAATCCCAAGTCAATTTTAGTACTTAAAAAGTAGTAAAATAAATATGAACTTTTTCTGGAGGAAAATATCTTCATCCTACAACTTGGGGAGACACTACAAATAAATGCTCAAGGAAAATGACCAGCCCACAGTCAGTATAAACAAGAACACAAACAAACGAATATGTTTGCAAACTGGCAGAAACAACAGACAATAAAAATATAGTTACAAAGATGTCATGTTTTATAAATATTGCACAAATACTATCAAATAACTGTGTTTACTATATCCATATCTAAAAATATTAAAAGCTCTTGAAAATATCTTCAGGGAACAGACCATAAAAAGTAGGTTAGCAAACTAGACAACAATAAAAATAAATAGTTGGCATCTGTGTAGGATGTAGAAAGCTCAAAAAAAATCATTCTCACCTTTAGAACAAGAAAAGCTGAGTAAACTATGAAAATAAAATTTTTCTTGAAGCCATTAGAGAGCTAAGGTTTCAGGGCTAGCATAGCCTGAAACCCATGGAAAGGAGAAGTATCCAAGAAGAGCAGGGCATCTGGGGCAGGCGCTGAGCATCATATAAGCTGGTAGGAAGTACTCAGCTAACATCTGCAACTATTGCAAAAGGCTAAGTATGGCATAGCATGAGAATATGGAAACACCAGAAGCCTCAGACACAAAGAAAATGAGTACTTGTTTTCAGGCTTTTTTTTTAATGTTTATTTATTTTTGAGAGAAAGAGGGGGAGAGGGGCAGAGAGAGGGAGGGAGACACAGAATCTGAAACAGGCTCCAGGCTCTGAGCTGTCAGCACAAAGCCTGGCACGGGGTTCAAACTTGGGAATGGCGAAATCATGACCTAGGCCAAAGTCAGATGCTTAACTCACAAGAAAGATGGGGAAAAAAAAGATGGTAAGAGAGTAGAGGAAGCCCCCTTCCCCCCCCCCCCCCCCCCCCCCCCACTGATGTGGTGCAGGCCTGGAAGGGAGAGCAGCACCAACTGCAGGAAAGGCAAAAAGTCCCACCTAGATTTGGCTCCTGTGTCTTTCCTACAGGACAAAAGGCTTAAGCTGCTAGGAGAATAGCATAAGACCCTGTAACTCTCAAGGTACAAGTGAACATGCATCATGGCTAGGGGAAGAAAACAGAAAAAAAAAAAAAAAAACAAACCTCTATTTCTGGGGAAGAGAGGGGGGACAAGAAAACATGTTTCCAGAACACTAGAGATTCCACACCACTGAGAGAGAGGCAGAGTCATGGAGAAAGCCCCACACATGAGACCCAGGGACAAAGCATCTGCCTAATACTGAGGCTGGTCCAGGACAACAGAGAATTCCTACCTGCTCCTCCTGCTTCCAACCAGGCTAGCAAGAACTGAGTAACAAATAACAGTAGTTTATGAGGAGGGGCAGGATAAGAATATCCAGAATGACCCTCTCTCTGTGAGTCTCAGACACAAAGAGAAGACTCAGTGCTAATGGTGAATCAGACATGGAGAAAATAAGTCTGACAAAACCAGTTCCTCTCCCATGCATAAGGTAATAAATGAATCTACAATTAAAGCTAGAGAGTTTAATACTTCTCTCTCCATATCAACTAAAACAAGCAGGCCGAAAATCAGTACGGATATAGAAGACATGAACGACATTGTCAACCAACTTGATATAACTGAATTTTATAGAATACTTGACCCAATGATGACATATCTCTATCCATTAAAGAGATTGAATTTGTTGTTTAAAAACTGTCAAACAGTGGAAACTCCAGGCTCATCTCCCTTCACTGACAAAAACTTCGTAGGCTACACCAAAAAGATGATTTGCTGTATTTCAGGCCAGAAGAAAATTACCCCTGATGGAAGGGATGAAATGCAAGAAAAGACTGATGAATACAGAGGGGAACATATGGGCGTAAAGCTAAAAAAAACTATTAACTTTATAATATAATTAACAGATCTACTTGGAGGGAAAACTGGCTAAAACTAAGATGCTGGACAACAATGAAACAATGGAATATTAGTTCAGGAAGGTTGATCATATTTAAAATATTCTGAGACCCTTGTATTATTTAGGAAGTGGGCATTTTAGTCATCAGACTTTGTTACAAATGCATGTTCAAATAGTTACTGTAAGCACATGTGTACACTCATACACATGCATACACACCAGAAAAATAGTTTATAAATATAATGAAAAAATGACCTAATAAAGGGGAAAAGGGGAAAAAAATCAACAGAAAGCAAGAAAGAAGGAAAAACTGAAGAAAAGGCAAGGCAAATAGAAGCCATGATCAGATGATATAAGTAAGTCCAGATTTATCAGTAATCACAGTAAATTTAGGTACACTAAATTCTCAAAAGGCAAGGATTGGGATGCCTGAATGGCTCAGTTGGTTAAGCATCTGACTCTTGGTCTCAGCTCAGGTCTTGATCTCAGGGTCATGAGTTTAAGCCCTGGATTGGGCTTTGTGCTGGGCAGGAAGCCTGCTTCGACAACAGCAAAAAAATGCGAGGACTGCCAGACAGCATTTTTTTTTTATAAACACTAAATCTAGTTATTGACTATTTTCAAAAGATACACCTTAATAAGGATATAGAAAGTTTGAAAGATGATATAAGGGGGAAAAGAGGGATGTGTCCAGAAGTTACTAACCAAAAGAAAGCTGATGTAGCAATATTGATACAATATTGAAGTCAACAGACTTCAAGACAAAGATTATTAGAAATAAAGTTGGTCACAATTCAATGATAAAAGATTCAAAAATATTTAATTCACCAGGAAGATATATAACAATTCTAAATTCATACGTATTCTCTAAAAGAGCCTAAAAAGATCTGAAGCAAAAATTTTATAATTCTCGAGAAATTGACAGATACATCATTAGAGGTGTGGGAAATTTCAATACATTTCTCTCAGAAATTATAAAATATTAGCAAATATATTTATATTGCTGTTATTTCCTTTGGTCTAATGGATACATATTGAGTATCAAACTCAAAGTGTGGAGGCTACACGTTTGTTGTACGTGTTCTGGGTTTATTTTCCAGGTTTGATTATGTTTTCTTATTCCAGCTTTATTGAGATACAGTTGACACATAACATGTAAATTTAACGTGTACAATGTGGTGATTAGATAGATAGATAATAGATATGATTGATAGATATCAAAATGTTTATCACAATAAGGGTAGTTACCACATCCCTCACCTTACATAATTGACATTTTGTTATTGTTGCCACTATGGTGAGAATATTAAGGCTCTACTGTCATAGAAACTTCCAAGTATATAATAAAATATTGATTATAGTCCTCATGCTGTACATTAGAACCTCCTGGAAATTATTCATCTTGTAACTGAAAATTTATACCCTTGACCAATGTGTCCCCAATTCCCCAACCCTTCAGCCCCTAGCAACAACCATTCTATTCTGTTTCTTCGAGTTCAGTGTTTTTAGATTCCACATACAAATGAAATCATACAGTATTTTCTTTCTTTGTCTTAATTCAACTAGCATAATGCCCTTAAGTTCCATCCATGTCTCATAAATGGAAAGGTTTCTGTATTTTTATAGCTGAATAATATTCCTTTGTGTATATATACCACATTTTCTTTATCCATTCACTCATCAGTGGACACTTAGATTGCTTTCATGTCTTGACTATTGTAAATAATTCTTCAGTGAACATGGGAGTGCAGATTATCTTTTCGAGATAGCAATTTCATCACTAGATTAGAAAGAAAATATGGCACTAGACGGCAAATGGCAGCTTACTCTGGTGTCCTAGTATTAACATTTTTAGCTTGTCACACCTTAGCATGGCATTAGCACTCTTCTTTCTAGACCCCCACTTTCCTAGTGTCAGCTCTGAAGTCTAGCTTCGTATATAAAAAGCTCTAAAGCCTTCTAGGCACCTGCTTCTGCCTTTGCCCATTTAACCGTCTCTGTCTCTAAATGCTGAGGCTGATTATTCACTCTGCCTATTTTATCCTGTAACTCTTAGGGACCCCATTTCTGTTGTCCTGATGCTCACACATTACCTGATATCCTCTCTGGGAGCCAAGCCTTTCCCCACACACTCTCAACTTTGATTTCCTGCCTGCGCATCTTCCTCCATATTTTTGCCAGCATTTTTGAACATGACTTTTTTGGTCCTTTCTGGCTCATGTCACCATTATACCACAGTAACCCAGTCCTGACAGTTTGAATCCTAAACCACAAAATACTCTAAGGAGACCAACAAAGGGTTAGGGGAAGCACAGCATCCCAAAAACTTTTAATTATGATGAGATTATAGAAAAGTATAACATGGGCGGACAGTAATTTTGCCATTCAATTTTGCCAGGCCGCCTTTGCAGCAGTCAGTGAAGCATGTTTTATATTTATAATTGGTATGTGCTGCTGCTCAGGGGTGGGCGGTTGCATTCCCACAATACATCACAGTGTAAGTTGCTGACATGCCCTTCCCTCTGGCTTCTCTGGACTAGAAGAAACCCATTTATTATTATTATTATTATTATTATTATTATTATTATTATTATTATTGATATTGTTTGTGTCTGCCTTTGCTTTTAAGTTTTTCATTGGCATTAATTAAAGGGTCCTTGGGCTTGCAAAGCAGGCAGACATCCCAGTCAAAAGGAGGGTTTTATGCAGGCCCTACTCTCTCTGACAGCACAAAAGCAGTTCAAATGAGGAAACATCAAACATCATCATTTTAATTTATAAGGACATGGGGTACTTTGTAATTGGACAGTTCCTGATGACAGGGAAGTCACTTGAAGACTAATCAGGACTGGTGGCAAAACAAGGCTCAGGCCAGATCAGGATGCTTGTCTGCCATGTCAAGGCAGCTGGCAATATAACTATCAGAGAAAGTAAGGTCTTCAAGCTCAGATGAGCAGAGACTAGAATGTGGGGAGATTCCTGTGTTTTAGAGAAATAAATGAGTGAGAATAAGACTCAGAGGAGAGGAAAGGTTTTCAAAAGGGTACACAAAGATTAAGAAATGAGACTAACTACTCAGAAAACAGGCCAGAATATATAATCAGTATTATCCTTCATAGGAGATACCTTAGGGTCTTGAAGAGGTAGAAAGAATATTTTTCTAGGGGTGAGTTCACCAGGGTTCTAATCCACACCGCATGCCTATCTAATTGTGTGTCATGGAGCAATCCATTTCTTCCTGTCTTTGGGTTGCAGTTTCTTCATGTGTAAAATTAAGAGGTAGTACCACACAGTTTCTTAGCCCTCCCTACCCTCTCACATCCTACCATGCTAGTTGACTGACTGTCAAAACAGTTCTAGAATATCTCTCTTTCCATTGCCTTTAGAGCTGATTTGCATCCACAGCCACATGCATGGACACACATACATATACACATATACAAGCACACATGTGCACACAGACACATTCCCCAGATGAGGCAATCATTTCAGCGATACCTCTTGTGAATTTATAACCCAAATGATATATTTAAGTCTGACTATTTACCTTATTTCTATTTTGGCATCAATTGGCTTTTAATTTTCTTTAAAAATTAAATCACATATGGAATCAAAGAGCTGCTGTTGAAATACTTACTATATGCCAACATTTTGCCAAGAAGATTCATTTATGTCCTCTTTGATCATTCATATATTATCAAAGATATATAAATCTAACAATATTATTCCCATTTAATAGTGGAGGAAAACAAGGCTCAATAATCTGCCAGAATTAGACAACTACAAAGGGTAAGCATATTTTAAATAATACTTTCTAGCTACAGTTTAAAGGATAAAGACTTGATCATTGGTATTTATCAAAATCTTAGCAATATTTTCATCCCCATCTGAAATTCTGTCTCCAGCATGATATTCTTCCTATCTATTCCAACCTCTCCCTCCTCAGAAATGATTATTCCACTCACTGGGAATTTCAGAGTCTTCTATCTCATCATGAGGTGCATGATTCTTACTTAAACATGAGCTCTTTGACAGCAGAAACCATGTCTTATTTTGTCCTGGAGCCTTCAGTGGAAATCATTAGACTAAGAAAATAGTAAGTACCCAATAAAAGAAGAAATAAATAACAATAACTATTTGAGTGGCCTAGTTGAATTCTATTTTTCCCATGTGTTCCTAGCATCTTTCTGTTAAAGATGCAAAAGAAGATAGAAGTCCCAGTGTATTCATTGCAAATACTTGAGGGAAGGTATGAAAGGCAAAGATTCTGATTGCCTCTTTCTCTCCATTAATGGGGTGGTGAAGGACAGAGCACAACATACTGTACTTAATGCAGATTCTGCTCAGTGAAACAATGATTACAATCAATTTGACTACTAATGTGACTTATCTTGTAAATTGCTGGGTCATTAACTTCAACAACATCAATGTGCTGTCACTATCCAATTCCACCAAATTAGTGTCCGAGGTAATAGGAGAACGAATGTATTAGTGCGTTATTGGTGGCTAATAGAGACAGCAAGTCTTTAATGTGCTACAGAGAGCAGCTGAGGCACCAGAGACTGAGACAACAAGACCAGGGGAATTGGATGAAGAGTCAGGATCCACAACACGGTGGCGCATTAGGGCTGCTGCAGGCACTTGGTGCCTTTGAAGGTGAAAGAGCTGGGTACTAGGGAGATCTTAACCTGTGGCAGGGAAAAGTGTACATTCATTGACATTTGGGGCAAAAGTAACAAAAGTGTAGCATTTGGATTATCAAAGGATGAAGGGCCTATCTTAAGGTCAGGTGCTTAAAGCAGGGACTTTTGCTGCTAGCCCTGAATTCACAAATGCAAAGGAACATTTATTCCGCACAGAAATGAGGACAATCCTTATAACCTGAATCTAACATTGGATCAATCTCAAGACCTACCCTAGAAATTACTTAGCAAATTGCATTCATATTCAATTTAAAAATTCCTTTGATTTCTAGGGGGAAAAAACCTGAAATATTTATGTCCATGTTCTATAGATACCCTTTACACTCTCACTTGCCATCCTTTCTAGTTGAGAAGCTGCTACTCCCATAGCCCCATGGGAGCAGCATTCAAACCACATGACCCCTCCCTTTTCACCATTCATTGAAGAAGAGATGAATACCTGAATGAGGTGGGTCAGGCATACTCAGATTCTCAGGAGAATGGAGATTGAACCAGTCAGAGATTGTTAGGCACCTAACTGTAACTCCTTTAAGTTGGAGTGGGTGCCAGAATGCCAAAGCCACATTCAAGCCCACATTATGGGGGAGCAGAATCTAAGAGCCTTGTGAAAGATGTTCTAATGCAGAAAGGAGAATGAAAGATTTAAGTGTAGAGAGAAGCTGTCTCAGAGAGATGGAGAAAGAATGGCTGCCTGCTTTCCAGGTCCTGGGCATAAAACCCACTGCATATCTGACAATTGGATTTTATGCATGTTTCCTGTATCTTTTTGCTAACCTGGATTTAGTAGATTTCTGTTTCATGCACTCAAGAAACCTATAAGATACTCTAGTTTCTTCATGATTGTCAACAAACATTTATTGATCACTTGCTGTATGTAGCACACTAAATCCTGCCAGAGACACTCAAAACTGAAAGAAGGGGTTATTGCTTCTTAGGGAGTTATAACTTGAGTTGGAAAGATTTTTCTAAGTATTGGATAGAGTTGCATCTTTCTTTATTGAAAGTGACACTTGTCGGAGCTCAGGGTCAGCAATCTGTATAGACCTTCAGGACTGGGAGCCAAGGTGGGAAACGTAAAGAGTACATGAGAGGCATCCTGTGTCAAGTTGGGATTTGACAATTCTACAGCCATCATTGCCACCACTACCATAGCCCGTCATTGACTATAGGCCCCTATGAATGTGACTCTGAGCCTCCATACTTTTCATGGCTATACCATAAGGTAATTCTATGAATATGCCTTTTAAAGGAGGGAAACATGGCACAGCTAACAAGCAACAGAGCTTGAATTTAAACCCCAAGACTATTTCCAGATCCTGCTGGGAGCCATTTTTTCCGTCTCCTTTCTGTGTCAGTCTTTCTTCAGAGGCCATGTCTCTGTTCTCTTTTCAGGTGATTGTTGACCTTCCGAATCAAACCTATAATTATTAAAGTGCCTTATACCAGTAACCTAAGTCTTAAGAGAAATTTAAGTCATCATTTATCCACCCCTACCCCTGGGTGGATGTGGGGGTGCTTGCAGAACATCTGATTCCTGCATCTGAAAGAAAAAGCATTGTGCCTTTTCTATGAAAGTTTAGGCATCTAAAGGAGCCGGGTGGCATGGGGGAGGGTGGGTAAAAACATCTTTAGGACAACCCTGAAACCACACCTTATAAGCCTGCAAATGAAGATTGCTCTAATTTTACATATGGAATGAAACTCCAGGAGACTTCAGAATTTTCTTGAATTCATATATATTCATATGAAGTGATATCTTTTATCATGATATTGGTCAGAGAAGCATCTTTGTTGATACTAGGCTTCAGTTGGTTTATTTTAGAATGTGCTATATTATATTCCCTTCTCTAAAGAAAAGATGCATTAATATGTTGAGATTGGACATATGGTATATATCACTCAATATAATCAATGTGCATGCAAAAAAATGAACCTGGACCACTTTCTTACGCCATACACAAAAATAAACTCAAAATGGATGAAAGACCTCAATGTAAGACAGGAAGCCATCAAAGTCCTAGAGGAGAAAGCAGGCAAAAACCTCTTTGGCCTCAACCACAGCAGCTTCTTCCTCAACATGTCTCTGGAGGCAAGGGAAACAAAAGCAAAAATGAACTATTGGGACTTCATCAAGATAAAAAGCTTCTGCACAGTGAAGGAAACAGTCAACAAAACTAAAAGTCAACCTACATAATGGGAGAAAATATTTGCAAATGACATATCAGATAAAGGGTTAGTATCCAAAATCTATAAAGAACTTATCAAACTCAACACCCAAAAAACAAATAATCTCACAAATGCTCAACATCACTCATCATCAGAGAAATACAAATTAAAACCACAATGAGATGCCACCTCACACCAGTCAGAATGGCTAAAATTAACAACTCAGGCAACAACAGTTGTTGGCGAAGATGTGGAGAAAGAGGATCTCTTTTGCACTGCTGGTGGGAATGCAAACTGGTGCAGCCACTCTGGAAAACACTATGGAGTTTCCTCAAAAAGTTAAAAATAGAACTACCCTACAACCCAGCAATTACACTACTAGTTATATATCCAAGGATACAGGTGTACTGTTTTGAAGGGGAACATGCACCACAATGTTTATAGCAGCACTATCAACAGTAGCCAAAGTACGGAAAGAGCCCCAAATGTCCATTGACGGATGAATGGATAAAGAATGGAGAATCACTCAGCAATCAAGAAAAATGAAATTTTACCATTTGCAACAATGTGGATGGCACTAGAAGGTATTATGCTAAGTGAAATAAGTCAATCAGAGAAAGACAAGTATCATATGACTTCACTCACATGTGGAACTTAAGATACAAAACAGATGAACATAAGGGAAGGGAAGCAAAAATAATATAAAAACAGGGAGGGGGACAAAACATAAGAGACTCTTAAATACAGAGAACAAACGGAGGGTTGCTGGAGAAGTTGTGGGGGGAGATGGGTAAGGAAGACTTGTTGGGATAAGCACTGGGTATTATACATAGGAGATGAATCACTGGAATCTACTGAAATAATTATTGCACTATATGCTAACTTGGATGTGGTGTGTGTGTGTATACACACACACACACACACACATACATATGTATAAAATTTATTGTTAATATATACATTGATTATGTACATGTATTTATTATGTATTCATTATGTATGATTATATATATATATAATCAATGTGCATTTCCCATGAACAATTCTATCTTGCCATGATCCATGCTATACAAGATATGCAGGGAATTGTGAAGCCAACCATCATAGAACCTGTCACTTTGTCAATGGTAACAGATGTACCCATGACATGTATTATGGCTTTGAACTATTGAATACTGAATAGATTTTCCACATCCTAGCAAAGAATTACCCACACAGAGCTACTACCAGGTGACAGAGATCATTGAGCATTGACACTTGGCACAATGGGTTGGACATATCAAAATTATAACACATGCATAGAGTTTTAAGAAACTTTTTATTTTGAAATAACTATATTCACAGGAATCTGCAAGGAAATGTGCAGGGAAGTGTAGTGCACCATTCTGTCATGCTCCCTCAGTGTTAACATCTTACACAACTCTACTACGTAATTAAAACCCGGAATTTGACATTAGCATAATCCACTGAGTTTATTAAAATTGTACCAATTATAGATACAATAATTTATTTAGGTGTGTGTTTAAAGTTCTATGGAATATTATCACATTGTAGCCTTGCATAACTGTCACCACAATCAGTATACTCAGCTGTACCATTATGACCAAAGATTTCTCTGATGCTATCCCTTTAGAGCCATACTTTTTATGCCCTCCTCAATACCCCTAATCCCTGGAAACCACTAATCTGTTCTCCATCTCTGTAATTATGTTTTTGCATGAGTGTTACATAAATGGAATCACGTTATACTTCCTTTTGAGATTTTTTTTAATTCGGAATAATTTTCTTGAGCTTCTTCTACATTTTGTATATACCAATAGTTTGTTCATTGTTACTGCTAAATAGTATTCTATGGTATGGATTACCACAGTTTATTTAACCATGCACCCATTAAAGGATACATGGGTAGTTTCCATGTTTCCAGTCAGGAAGTATCTCAAATATGCTCTAAACATTTGCATAACGTTGTTGCATGAAGATAAGTCTTCCTTTCTCTGAAGTAAATACTCAAGACTGAAATTTCTGGGTTAGATGTTTAGTAGATTTTTTTAGTTTTGAAAGAAACCATTTTCTAACGTAGCTGTATCATTCTACATTCCCACCAGCAGTGATCCAGTTTCTCTGCATCCTCACCACCATTTTTCATTTTAGCCATTCTGATGGGAGTGTAGTGATATCTCACTGCATTTGAAATTTGCATTTCTCTAATAGCTGATGATGTTGAACATCTTTTCATGTGTTTATTTGCCATCTGTATATCCTCTTCATTGAAATGTCTGTGCATGTTTTTGCCCGTTTTGTAGTTGGATTTTTTATTAATGTTGAGTTTTAAGACACACAAGAGTTTTTCATGTAACAAGCATTACTTCAAGCCTTCTACTTGGAGGACAATTTCTACTTTATATGTATACTTTATATATATATATATACATATATCTACTTTATATATATATATATACATATATCTACTTTATATATATGCTTTATATATATATAAAGTAGACAATTTCTTTATATATGTATATATATATATATAAAGTAGACAATTTCTACTACATATATATATACTTTATATATATGTAGTAGAAATTGTATATATATGTGTGTGTGTATATATATATATACAGTAGAAATTGTGTGTGTGTGTGTGTGTGTGTGTGTGTGTGTGTGTATATATATATATACTTTACATTCTAGGCAAGATTTACTCTTAACCTGGTTATTCTGCTAAAAGTGATGCACAGTAGCAGGCACTTCACTGCTTTCCTTTGCATTCATTTAGTATATACCTAATAAGTACCCTGCTTACTTTTATAAATTAATAAGTCATGTTTTCTAAATATATTTTAAGCATCTAATTAATTAGTATACTCCTATACAATCTACACCATCCTCCTTCTTCTTCATCTTTTACTATTCTGCCCATTGAATCCTATGTGCACTCAGCCCCAACTTCCAAATCCTCCTCAAATAGCCCATATTCTTCTTGACTCTCTGCCTTTGTACATAATGTTTCCTCAGACTAGAATATCCCTTGCCTCCTCCTTCATGTAGAAAACTCCTACTCGAGCCTCAAAATCCAGTTCTAATACCATCACCTCCATGAAGCTGTCTCTAACTTCCCCAGCCAGTTAGACATTTCTATGCCCTTATTTCATTGTGCTAGACTTTCAATTATAGTACCTACTATCCTAAGAATTCTCCCAGCTTTTCAAATAATTAATTTGTCACATTAACGTGTTTTCCTTCTCCTATACAATAACAGATAGGGTACATTGAATGTGCGAGGCTGGCACTGTACTACCTAGCGCATTCTCATACTTTAGTTCCTACCAGCCTTCAAATGGCACACTTCCCAAAAAACAACCATGTTCCTTTCCGAATTTGTTTATGACAATCAAACTTTTCATTGTAATTATGTAATTTAATCATATATTATTTAAACTGATGAGATATGAGTGTGAAATAAAAGGAGATATTGTTTCTATGAAAATCAAGTTAATTGGTTTAGAAAGAATTGATAAAAGCAAGTCAAATTAGGGATGGGTGAAAAATTATGAGTAAGAGCAAAAACATAAAATTCCAGAGGTGTTCAAAATTCAGATAGTTTTGATGTATTTTTAACTTTTCCTTTCTTTAAAACAAAAGAAAAATAAAATTGGAAACTGTATATAATGCATTATGGATATGATTTGTGTAAGGAAGACCATATGATACTCCAGTTAGTGAACCCATAAAAAAAAAGTCCTTGGACTTACATTAAAACTAGTTAATTAAATTTTAAGCAAAATGGATAGCATTTGTAGCATTAGTATTTTTTATAGTTCTTCTCTTTAACTTTCCAAACATACAAAATACAGGTTTGAGTTGCATTAGCCAAGAAGGCTTTTATTATGTCTTCTATTGAACCTTATCATTCAAAAAACCTTTTTGTTTACATGCTTTCTGACTAGATTAAGAGCTTCTTAATGTCAGGAACCTGGCATTTTGCCTGACACATCATGAGTACTCAATAAATTATTGTTGAATGAATGAAAAGAAATCTGTAAAGCAAATTTATAAAAATCAAAAGGAAATTGTATCTTATGATCTTCATGCAATTATTTAATCCAATTCATTCAAAGAAGTTATCAGTCTTAAATATCAATAGTCAGTTTAGAGGAGTTCATTCTCTCTCCTTACACAACTACACATGCCCAACAGAATTTGAACCTTTTTAATGGTGTTGGTTAGTCTATAAATGTATGTATGTGTGTATATATATGTATATGTATATGTACATATATGTCTATACGTGTGTCTCTGCATGTATATAAAATATGGTCCCATAAATTTACCTAGATTTCATTGTAATAAAAAGTCAGCCTTTCAGCATGGAGATGTTCTATCTGTCTTAACTATTATTATTTTCCTGCATAGTTTTTGTAATATGGTCATGATATAGTCTACCACAACCTAGATAGCTAAAATGGAACATTTAAAAGGGTAAGCCCAAGTTTAACCCCAGGAATTTCATCCAGAGTACAGTATATTACTCATAAACCAAGTTTTTAATCTAGACATTTTCTCTGAGTAGCATCCATGTGAAATCTAACATGCAAGGTAAGGTGCTTTGCACCAGCTTTTGCCAAGTGTCTGAAAGACCTTAAAGCTCAGAGGGGTCCTCTTAGCATGATCCTTAGTCCACTTAACACAGAATGGACAACTGAGAGGGCTGTTCATAGCTCTACTTCTGCAGTTAAGTGATTTGACTGGTCAGTTATTTTTAGGGCTTCATCAGCAATTATGAAAAGAATGAGTTTCTGTATTGCTGATTACCTTTGGCTTAGCTCTCATCCTTCCTTTGTCACTTTGGAGAACAGGTGACACAATCCATCTTGGTGCAAGTGTCAACCGTCTTGTCTCTCAACTGGGAAGCTAGAAGTGACAGCTTGGTGTATTAAGAGGTCTCTGCCTGAATAAATTGATGTCAAGTTTTATTACACATAGACCAAGCAAGGAGGCACAAGACAACCACTCAACAACTATGCATTGAACAAACAGTTATACAGCAGTATTACCATTTCTTGAAATAAAGATAGAGGCAGGAAAAGTCTGTGTTCTTTAGAATGCTAAAGTCCACCAAAGAAGACATATGATACACACAAACCAAGATATTGGTAAAGTCCTTATGGTGCTGAATGAAAGCACTTCCCTGTCCTTCTAAGCTGGAGCTTGTCCCATGGCTGGAGCTGAGGTTCTCCAAACAAATGCTTCTTGGAAGCACCAAGACTTCTGAAGACTTAAAGAAACAGAGAACTGGAAGGGAGTAAGTAGCCTCAGGGAAGTGGCTCACACTCATAACTTAGTTTAAAAGAGAGAGAAATGGGTTAGGGAAAGATTTTTAAGTAAAAACCATTCCCTAGAAGTAAAACAAAAAGATATAAATCAATACCACTAGCATTGTTAATACTTATGTGAGTAAGTCTGTGCTAGATTTTGGAAGAGTACTTTTGAAGGTAAGAGTTGCAATCCAGTAGAGAATTGCAAGATCAGGATTTAAAAAAATATATGAATAGAATAGAATAGAATAGAATAGAATAGAATAGAATAGAATAGAAAATACGAGAATACCTCATATACTAAAGGTAGATATATATTTGTTTCAGTTATGGGTGTGTAGAATATTGAGTCACAGTGTAACAATGTATTGCTTACTATTCATAGCAGTATAAGACTAAAATATTGCTCTAGAAAGTTCTTTCCAAACATGACTAACAATCAAAACCATCCAGGAGCGGGGCGCCTGGGTGGCGCAGCCGGTTAAGCGTCCGACTTCAGCCAGGTCACGATCTCGCGGTCCGTGAGTTCGAGCCCCGCGTCAGGCTCTGGGCTGATGGCTCAGAGCCTGGAGCCTGTTTCCGATTCTGTGTCTCCCTCTCTCTCTGCCCCTCCCCCGTTCATGCTCTGTCTCTCTCTGTCCCAAAAATAAATAAACGTTGAAAAAAAAATTAAAAAAAAAAAAAAACCATCTAGGAGCTGTAAAAACATACAAGTTTCCAGGTCCTATCCTAAAAGGAGGAATTCAGGAGCCTGTGGAAGCTGCCTCCGAAAAAGCTATGGTCCATGAATCACTAACTCTATTTAAAATGAGCATATGAAAAACAGAAAATTAACAAAAGTGAGAGAGTATTGTACAACCTGAGCATTCGGAGAATGATGAATATAGAAGTTTATCTTAGAAGACTGTTAGGGAAGATACATGGAGCATCTATTCTGAGCAGGATATAAAGGTACCCAAGGCATTGCATTTTGAGGAGGAAGAGATAGAACCCTTACATACAAAAAGCTTGATGCCTCCAGGCCCTGTTTCTGACATAAGTACCAATAAGTGAGGAAAAATGATATCTGAGGATAGAGTCCACCAGTGAAAGACTCATGAATGAGGTGAGGCTTGCCTTGGCTGAGCCCTGGAGAATAATTCAACCAAAGACTTCTGGAAGGAAGAGTGTTTTACTTGTGTTGGGCACCAATTGCTAAGAACATGATAATTGTGAATGAGTAGACAAAGTTAGTGGAGGGAAAATAAAAAGATAAGCCAAAAAGGTAGGTCTGGATGGTATGTTCTCATGTAACATTAGCTCCTGCCCTATATGTTGAGAAATGTAAGACAGGTAGAATCAGGGGGAAAAATAAACCCTGACAGGACAATTAAGTTTTCCCATCCCTTCTCTTAGTCTCTGCAGCAAAGTTATACAGAGATGTAAAAAGAAAGCATCCAAAGATACCCTCTAAAATACTTGGCCATGGGGCGCCTGGGTGGCTCCGTCGGTTAAGGGTCTGACTTCAGCTCAGGTCATGATCTCACAGCTCGTGAGCTCGAGCCCCACGTTGGGTTCTGTGCTGACAGCTCAGAGCCTGGAGCCTGCTTCAGATTCTGTGTCTCCCTCTCTCTCTGCCCTCCCCCACTCGCACTCTGTCTCTGTCTCTCTCAAAAATAAATAAAACGTTAAAAAAAATTTTTTTTAAATAATAAAATGAGATAAAATAAAATACTTGACCATGTTCTTCTGGCTATAAGAGGCTGGATGCTCAGGTTTAAAAAACAGATTTAGAGGGGCACCTGGGTGGCGCAGTCGGTTAAGCGTCGGACTTCAGCCAGGTCACGATCTCGCAGTCCGTGAGTTCGAGCCCCGCGTCGGGCTCTGGGCTGATGGCTCAGAGCCTGGAGCCTGTTTCCGATTCTGTGTCTCCCTCTCTCTCTGCCCCTCCCCCGTTCATTCTCTGTCTCTCTCTGTCCCAAAAAAAATAAATAAAAACGTTGAAAAAAAAAATTTAAAAAACAGATTTAGAAAAGCATTTTTGTTTTAAGACCATAAGGAAAGACACACAGTACTAATTTTAACTTCCTCCATTGCAGCTATGGTTCTTGACCCATTGCTGCACATTAGAATAATCTGGGAGATTTAAAAATTCTCAATGCTCGGGCTCCTCCCTCAGGAAATCAAAGCAGAGTTTCCAGGGGTGGATCCAGAGCATTTGTGCCTTTGAGTAGTGCCCCAGGTAACAGGCCTGAGAACCACTGAAATGTGAATCCTAAAATCCAGACTGCTAAAGCAGAGCAGAGTTTACGCTCTCTTTTTTTGCTTTTCAACAAAAGAAATCAGACTGATATCTATTTTTTTTCCAACCTTGCCTCAGGCTGTAGCTGCAATAGAACCATGGACAGCAAGGATTCTTTTTCTTAACTCGGTAGGCAAAACCAAAGATGAGCTTTTAGGCTGAAGCTCCTGACAGCTGCTCCTGCTCAGTGTCAATTATACTAACCTAGACATCCTCTCCTTCCAGGCACATCTCCCCAGTGGCACACGATTGTTAGACTTTCATGTTTAAAAATTTTCAGTGGTCCTCATTTCTTTAATGGCAAAGCCCAAACTCTTCATCTAGGCATTCCTGGCCCTTCCTGATCTGGCTCTAAATACTTACTCAAGGTGGGGTCTCAGTATTCTGGCTGCACAGATTGCTACACTATTCTGTACTGAATGGAAATGCCACATTCTTGTTTCTACCCTTCTCTTTTACCAATCTGTAATGGCAACAGTTCTGTTCTTACTCTCACTTTATCCATTTGTTGCTACTCAATGTCAAAGTCCAGTTTAAGTGTCTACTTGACTATCAATAATCTAACACCCTACAACTTCTATGAAGCTTCTTCCCAGTACTCCAACATTCAGAAATATGTCAGATTTAATGGCACAAAAACAATTTCAAGATGTTCAGTGAAGAAGTTTCATTGTATTTACATCATTATTCAGTTTAATGATTATGCCATCCAGCTGCCTGGGACTGAATCCTACTTTAACCAATTTATCATTTGATCTCTCTAAGCTTCGTTTTTTTTCACATGTAAAATTGGGGAAATAATTCACAGATCAAATCAGATAATGCAATAAAATTCTTTAGCACAGGGCTTGGTCCCTAGTGAATATTCAATGAATTCTAGGTATGTTTGCTTGTTTGTCTGTCTGTTCATATATTCTTGTCTCTCCAGCAAAACTGCAAGATCATGTAAGGATCAGTTCTATTTCTTAACTTTACTGCCTGGAATATAATACTATACTAAAAACAATATGCAGTTTGAAATCAAAACATCTTGTATGACTTTGGCATACAGTTTGACCTGTTTGAACTTCAGTTCTCTGATGTCTAAAATGGGAATAATAATAATAATAGTATTTCTTGTACTATAGGGATTAAAGAAAATAATATACCAGCAAGTTCTTTGTAATCTTCCAGGTACTATAAAAAAAAGTGTAGTTGTAGTTATCATAGTGAACCCGTACATTTATTGAATGTGACATCTAAATTTGAGAACATCAATAAATATATTTACTTACTGAAAATATAGGTTCTTTGTGTATTTATTCATTTAAAATAAAAAAGTAGATGCAAAATCCATGTCTTAATTTCTTCATGTGTAATATAACATTAAACAAGGAGATCATTAATGTGTTGTCTGACTCTAAGTTCTGGATTTTTGGAAAATGCCTATGCTTTTATATAAGCTTAAAAAATATAAGCAGGAGATTGTGTGTGTGTGTGTGTGTGTGTGTGTGTGTGTGTGTGTGTATGTGTAAAGTACATATATATGTATATATGTGTATATGTATATATGTATATATGGACTTTTTAAATGCATTTACTATACATAAGAAAGTAAATAGAAAAATACATAGGCATATGTTATTAGCGATTATCTCTAGAAGGTAGAATTATGGGTGATTTAAACATATTCTTCTATATATTTTTTGTGTGTGATTTCAGATTTTGTACAATGAAGTTGCAATAACGTTAGATTTAAAAAAAGGTATTGTTGGGGTGCCTGGATGACTCAGTCAGTTAAGCACCTGACTTTTGATTTTGGCTCAGGTCATGATCTTGCAGTTCGTGAATTCGAGCCCCACATTGGGCTTTGTGCTGATAGCGTGGAACCTGTGTGGGATTCCTTTTCTCCTTCTCTCTCTGTCCCTCCCCTCTCTGTCCATCCCCTGCTCTCTCTCAAAAATAAATAAATAAGTAAACATTTTAAAGGAATTATATAAAGATAAATAAAAAAATTGTTTAAAAATAATAGTCCTTGAGACATAAAAGTCTGTCCCCAAAATGCACATATATATATATGTGTGTGTGTGTGTGTATCTTTTGGGATGAGTGACTGGTGACATCCTATGACTGCTTCTTGCCAAACATACATTTTTGCTCATTGCTCATCATATTTAGGAAAATGAAAGGACAGAATAAGTAGAGTGGAGGCATACCCCTGAAGCCTTATTTAAGCTTTAAAATAGAATTATTACAATCACATTCAAAAATTTGAAAACACAAAAAATACAAAATTTAAGAATGATTTTCCCAGAGAAGCCTAGCACGTTCCAGCAGCACTTACTGGCCTGATGTAGTACAGTAGCCAAGTTCCCTCAGATATTACAAGAGGCAAGGTGACTTTATAAGTGTGTGTCAAGGAGGCCAAAAGGAGATCAAGGACAAAGAGCTCAGGTTGCCTTTTGAAAGTACTGAAAAAATAGAAATTTATGTCGAAAGTAATTACTATGCTTTTATAGATAGAAAAATATTTAACATGTTTCCCTAAATAGGAACAGATCTCCCACTTTCAAATGCAAACTATAGAAAACAGGATTTTCTCCATAGATATGAACTGTATAGGCATAACTGTTGAAAGTGTATATTGGTTACAGAAAATAATCACTGTATTATTGTTGTTCTGCTTTAATTTGGGGAACTTTGAAATTCATTTTAACCCTTTCATGTGGGCTGTGAGTTACTGAAGGAGCAGCATACTCAGATGGACATAAGATAGTACGGGTTAGAGATTCTCAGACACTGTATTAGACAGGCTCTAAGGGGTTATATCCTATAACTTAAGGTAAAAATTTTCCATAGAAAGAAACTACAGTTTCCATCCTTTTTCCAAGGAGTCTGTGACCCCAAAGGGTATCCAGGACAGTCCTGACTTATGCCTGTTTCTCTGACATAATTTTTATTAGAATCCCCTTTCACTCTCAAAGTTGTCCCAACTCAGATGATGAATTATTTGGTCACTCTTTTTAAGGTCCATGGGTCAAGGCATTGCTTTTTCTCTTTTTGTGGAATGACCCTTGTCAGGAGGAGCAGCTTTGAGAGAAGTTTCATGAAATTCTCTGAATATAAATAATACAGTTCTTGATTTAAACTCCCTCATTGTATATTCTGCTTAAATTTAGAAACACAGCAGCCGAATATCTGCCCAGTGGTTCATCCACCACTCCAAAATGTTTCTGTCCATCTTTTTCTTATTTGCATTACATCTGGGTAAACACTAGAAATGGCAGGTAAAGAAAATATTTGTTTTTTATTTTGTGCATTCATTCAAGTAGCATTAGTAAATACCCATTTAATAATAGTTCTGTAGTACTGGAGAGGAAAAAAAAGTAACATATGGTCTAATTTGTCCCTTAGCTTATAATTTGTTGGAGGAAATAAGACTCACACTTATTAAAAAACAAGATAATAAAAAGATACTACCATTTACCTATTAGAATAGCCAAAAGCAGGAACACTGATAACACCAAATGCTGGCAAGAATATGGAGCAACAGGAACTCTCATTTATTGCTGGTGGAAATGCAAAATGGAAGATAATTTGGTGGTTTCTTACAAAACTAAACATATCCATCAATTCCCTCAGTATTTACCCACAGGAATTGAAAACTCATCCATACAAATATCAGCATACTGGTGTTTATAGCTTGATTGATAATTGCCAAGACTTAGAAGCAACCAAGATGTCTATCAGTAGGCAAATAAATAAACTGGTACATCCAGGGAATGGAGTATTATTCACTGCTAAGAAAGAAATGAGCTACCAATACATGAAAGGACATGGAAGAAACATAAATGCATATTATTAAATGATGGAAGCCAATATGAAAAGGTTACATACTGTATAATTCCAGTTATATGACATTCTAAAACTATGGAGACAGTGAAAAGATCAGTGGTTGCTAGGGGTTGGAGGGGGGGGGAGAGAGATGAATAGGTTCTGCACAGAGTATTTTTAGGGCAGTGAAGATACTCTGTATGTTACTATAATGATTAATACTATCATTATACATTTGTCCAAACCAATAGAATATATAATACCAAGAGTGAGACATAATGTGAACTGTGGATTTTGGCTGATTATGACGTGTCAATGTAGGTTCATCAGTTGTAACAAATGTACCCTCAGGCAGGGGATGTTGATGATGGGGGAAGCTATGCATATGTGGGAGTAGGGGATATATGGAAAATCTGTGTACCTTCCTCCCAATTTTGCCATGAACCTAAAACTGCTCTAAAACAATAAAGTCTTAATAATTTTAAATTTTTTTTAATGTTTACTTTTTGAGAGAGAGAGAAACAGAGCTTGAGCAGGGGAGGGGCAGAGAGAGAGAGAGAAAGAGAGACAGAATCTGAAGCAGGCTCCAGGCTCTGCACTATCAGCACAGAGACTGACATGAGGCTCAAACCCACAAACTGTGAGATCGTGACCTGAGCTGGTCGGACCCTTAACCAACTGAGCCACCCAGGTGCCCCAAGTCTTAATAATTTTTTAAAGACAACTAATGAATGTGAGGTAGATAATTAGTGGTCTAAGACTTTGTAGGGAGAGCTCACTGTAAGTTAGAATAGTTAAAAGGACTGATTGTGATGAGTTTTTGAAAAACCTTGAATGCCAGCCAGGGCTATGGGGAGAGATTATCCTCTAAACAATGGAACGCCTTTGGACATTCTTAAGCAAAAGCTAGAATGTAATAATGTAACTTGAGAAAAGACTCTAAGGCATGACTTCCTGAAAATAAATTAATTCCTTAGTTTTCCCAAAGACAGTCACAATAATTTTCAGGCATTATAGATCTTCCCAGCCCCATAGCACCTGTCTGATTGCTTAATCTTTCCATTTTGGCTTTCTGTAGGCAGTTATTTAAGTATATTTTGAATCCACATGGACTTGTTAGTGGTTCTGTTATCTTTCTAGAGAAACTCTTCAAGTCCAGGGACAATGTCTAATTCTATTGTGCTTCCCTGAATAATATTTCTGTTTCTCTGTCTCTGTCTCTGTCTCTCTCTCTCTCTCACTCACACACACACACACACACACACACACACACACACACACACATTTCATCTCAAATAGAAGCTAGTCCTGAGTTTTGATGCAAGTGGTGGATGAAGATTTGGTTTCATTTTAGTGGTCATTTTTCATATTCAAATTAGCAAGAAAGGCTATTGGTGGGAATCATAATTGTATGTGAGAGAGAAAAAGTCACCTGTGTCACAATGGAAACTCTAAGTAAAATCCCTCATCCTGTTGGATTTTCCAGCAGTATTTGACAGAGCTTATCATTCTCTTATCATCCTGATCTTTAAATATTACAGAACTCTAAGGCTCAGTTCTTGATTATCTTCTCTATTTTCTTTTACCTAGTGAACTCCTTCAGTCCCATGGCTTTAAATACCACTTACATTGACTATGCCCAAATTTATATCTTTACTTCTGACCTCTCTTTCTGATCCCCAAACACATGTCTTTAACTACCTACTTCTCATTCCTACTTGGATATTGATAGGCAACTCAAGCTTTACGTGTTTGAAATGAAACTCTTGATTCAGAGCCTTCCACCAAAGTCCTTATGCTCTCACTCTATTCCTTGTCTCACACATGGCAACTCCATTCTAACAGTTAGCTACTCAGACCAGAAAAACTTAGAGTCATCCTGGTTATGAGTCATCTTTGACATCTGTCTTTCTCTGGTGCCACAAATCCAATCCATCAGCAACTCCTGTAAGCTCAACCTTGGAAATATATTTAGATTCCAGACCACGTCTCTCCATTTCCATTACTGCTTCCCTATTCTAACAGTCATCCATTTCCTCCTGAATTATTTAAATTGCCTCAAAACTGGTCTCCCTGCTTCCATCCTTGCATTTACACAGTCTGCTCAACACAAAACAGCAGAGTAATCCTTCTAAAATGTAAGTCAGATTACAACACTCCTCCACTCAAAGCCCTACAATGGCTCCCCTCTCAGAGTAAAAGGTCAAGACCTATCTTCCTATGATAAGACACTATTCTGTCTGGCCCCACTACTGCTCTGACCTCATTTCCTACCACTCTCCTCAATGTTCTCTTGGCCCTAGCCACTAGTTGCTTAGTTGTTCCTTAAACATCCCAGGTACATTGAAAATAGCACCTTCCCCGTTCCTGACTGTATATCCTTATCCCACTTTGTTACTTTCTCAGATTATTAACCCTGCCCCACATATTATGTATTTATTTGTTTGTGTGTTATCCGCCACTACTAGAATATTGGACTATAACTTCATGGGGGGCAGGATTTCTTATTTATTTGTATACAGCTGTATCCCCAGTGCCTAAAAGATTGCCTAGAACATGTTAGATATTCAATAAATATTTGTTGAAGAAGTTAATATGTGAATGAATGAATGAATGAATGAATATACAGGCAAATAAACACATAAATAAACTTCCTGTCTTGCTCATCCACAGAGATTCTACCTTTGTTAGAGTTCAAAAGTTGTTGTACCAGAAACCTAATTCTAACACGTAAGTAACTACCCAGGTTTTTTGGTTTGTTTTCAAGAAAAATTGTAAGAGTTCGCATTCCTCCTTGACTGCTCCATACCCTCTTAGGACTATCTGTGATCTTTTCTACTGCAAATCGTCAAATAGTAGAACAATAAGGGTCACGAGACCATCTGGTCCAAATGAGCATTTCAGAAGAGCAGAAGCTGAGGCTCAGGCTCATGAAATAACTTCCTCAAGGTTACAGAGCTGGTTAAAAGCAGATAATTATAATCTTTATGCCCACTGCTTTTTTCCTACCAGCACAAGGATAAGGAATCTCTCTATTCCGTTCTCTCATTGTCCTTGCTACCACTTTTCTGATGAAAATCCAACAGCAGTAGTCTTTAAAGAGAGTCAGAGTTTCAAGTGCATTTGAGGCTCAGTGATGACTTTCTCAGAGAGCAAGAGGCTGTTGACAGGGTCCCTTTACTTTCATAGAACAGAAGAGGCAGAGATTCATCTGTGGGCATTGGCAGAGCTGATGCTTACTGACAAGGCCCCAGAATGGAAATATCCTGCTTGTCCTTTTAACAGGATTTCAGCCAGAGATTTCAGGGAAAAGTACTGCAGCCTAGTGGGCTGTGAATATGAGTGGAAATGTCAGAGCTATGAATCAGTTAACACATTTTTATTTAGCATCTTCCTGTGAAAGAGGATGAGAAGACATGGCTCCTGCACTCAGATTTCTTACCATTTCAGAGCGGAGTCAAGAACAGAACAAGAACCTGTTAGATCTTAGAGGTTCTAGCACTTTAGACTTGGAAAGCATGACCTGGGTATCAAGAATGGGGATAGTTTTCATGGAGGACAAAATGCTTAATTTTGTCATGAAGGGTAACTTGGATTTAAGTAGTTGAAGAGGATTGTGGTGCAATGCTTTCTTCTGTTCTCTTTGGATTTGAGAAGTACGTTCATATCCTTCAGCTCATGGGACCCTGAAACTCTTTTTCCCAGAGAAATTGGGACTCCAACCTGTGAAGTAACCCGCATTCTCAAATCAGGTTAGAGCCAGAGTCCCCACAACTCCCTCCCAGGACACTTTCTAATAGAATGCTCTACTGGAAGACTGCTCCTCTGATTCTTTTTCTGTATTCTCAAGATGCGGGTACTGACTTAGTCTTGGAAATTCTCAAGGAGATCAAACTTGGCGCCTGTCCTAAGTTCCAAGACATAATTTAAAAAAAGAAAGTTTAAGGCATCCCAAGGTGTCAGTTTCCTCTTTGCTGTTCATAACCCAAATGTTTTAATAGCCCTGAGGTGCCCTCCACCTATGGGGCCCTTACTCTTTGAGGCCTATCTATGGAGGGTACACAGTTGACCTGGCCCTGCTGATGAGAAAAGCACAGATGTCTACCATCTGGTCAGGGGTCCTTGTGCAAGTGCCAATTTCCTGTCACTGACAGCCAGCCCTTGATTGATGGAATTTGGTACTCCACCTTTTTTTTTTTCCTTAGTACAATATAACCTCATGAATTCAGATGGCACTTAGCCAAAATGAGAGAATTTGAACTTGGGCAGGGGTAAAGTTTACCATCAATGAAATGAGGGTCTGTTAAATAAATTACCAATGTAAACAGGATTGTAAAAAGGACAATTTAATCTACTTACAAGAATAAATTGTTTTCAAGCACTTAAATTGCATAAATTTACATACAGTGTGCTAATTACAAATGATTGATAGCCAGTCATTCAAACACATCTGGTAGGAACCCTGTTCTGTAATACATTGCTAGACACTAGACTGCATTACTTAAAGTACTTGAAAATAGTACAAATATATTTTATATATGTATATAGGTATTCACACACACTCATATAAGACAGTCCTTGTTTTTCATCAAACCATATTCCTGGAAACCACACCAGAAAGGATTATCAAACACAGATCACTGAGAGCCAAATTATATTTTCAGATAGGAACAATGTTATGATTGGAACTGGTATGCCAGACCCAGAGATCACACTAAGTAAATCATGTATTCAATCAGCATTTGGTCATAACAACCTAAAGGCTACGGCATCCGCAACTAGAAAAGGCAACTCCTATTTATTGAGCAGCTGCTACATCTGAGTGCCTTACATGTATAATCTCAGTTATCAGTACATGACCATGATGGAGTTACTGCCTCCATTTTCTGGAAACAACACTGAAACTCTAAGAGAATAATTAAGTTACACGCAATCCCATAGTTGTAATCAGTACAGTTAGAAATTAAATCTAGGTCTGGGGCGCCTGGGTGGCTCAGTTGGTTAAGCTTCTGACTTCGGCTCAGGTCATGATCTCACGGTTTGTGGGTTTGAGCCCCGCGTCGGGCTCTGTGCTGACAGCTCAGAGCCTGGAGCCTGTTTCAGATTCTGTGTCTCCCTCTCTCTCTGCCCTTCCCTCGCTCTCTCTCTCTCTCTCTCAAAAATAAACATTAAAAAAAAAGAAATTAAATCTAGGTCTGATTCCAAATCTCAGTGCTTCCTTTCAAAATGTAGTATCTATACTCCATTAAATTGTTAAGTTGTATGTAGGTATGCAAAGTCTATATAACCTATAAAATGTCAATAAATATCATTGCTATTTTCTATGGCCTGGATGAAAGTCCAGTCCTCTACAAAGACTCACTGTTAAACCAAATCTGCCTCCTTTTAGGCAAATATATTTGCCAAACTGTAAAACTTATTCAAATGTAAGATACTAATTTAACAATATTTGTAGTATCTTCAACATGTGTTATTTTATACATTTTTTTCAATTATTGGTGTACATGTCTTGTTGTCCCCAATAGATATTAAGCTCATTAAGAGTAGAAACTAATATCACTAATATCTTTGCACCTACCACCATTATTTATTTTACTCCCTAGAATAAGATTTTGGCCAGTAAGGGCTTACATGTGTTCGTGGCATGAATTAGTAAATGAATTAATTCTTTTTATTATATGTTATAATATACCATAAATTTAAAATCAATATGTGGCTATAATAAATATTTGAGTGCAGTTTTTAAGTTTACTTTAAATATTAGAAAGTTATTGATGGTGGTAGTGGGGAGAGGGAGGACTAGGGAATGATTTGGATCTCTAAGGAATTTCGAAAACAGACTTCTCTTGAAAAAGATTTCCTATAGCTAGCAAATCAATCAAAATTAATCCCTTGACTTCAAAAGTTATTATTATTTAAGTTAAATAATAATAACAACAGTAGCTTTATTATAGTAAGACATACATAAAAGTGACTATTTTAGCCATTTGTAAGTGTACAATTCAGTAGCATTAAAAACATTCACAGTGATGTGCAACTATCACCATCTATCTCCAGAACATTTTCATCTCAAACAGGAAAAATAATTCCCCATTCCCCCTCCCCTAGCCCCTGCAACCTCTATTATATTTTGTGTTTCGAAGAATTTGCCTGTCCTCATGTAAATGGAATCATGCAATATTTGTTTAATACAACATTTACTTCATCTAAATATTTGAAATCCTCATTATCAACTTCAAGATTGATAAATTAGAGGTCAGAGACATCATGACCCTAGTCCTCTTATTTTTAATATTTGTTTTCTTCTCTCCTTGTATTTGGTAATATAAAAGGCAGGCTGAGTGGTACAAATTCAGGAAAGGGAACCAGAAAGAGGTCTAGATGTACAAACAGGAACAGTTGCCTTCATGCTTGAACAAGGGCAATGTTCATATTCATCAATTGATTGCATGTGCACGAGGATCCATTTAATAGCCTCCTTTTTCCCTCTCCCACTCCCCACGCCCAACTCTTGCCTTTTCCTTCCCTTATTTAATTATCACCGAGAAGATTCAAGTAAATAGATAAAATATCAAAATGGTGAGTATTCATTATGCCAGTGTTAAATAAAAAAAAAAAGAAAAAAGAAAACAGCAACAGTGGGTGTCAACATGCTAGGGAATCATCAACATTTTTACTTATTCTGACTATTCTTTTTACTAGTTCACTCAAACCAATTTAAAAGGTGCTGAATGAACCATTAAAACCACTCAGTGTACTATGAGCAGGTCACTAGCCACAGGAACTTAAAATGGAACTAGCCATCAGCTCTTGCTATAAAGTGCCATCTTGTTTTTAACTGCTAAATCAAGGAGTCTCCATTTTCAGTGGAGCCTTTGCGTTACCTGTTCTCCCTACTGAAAAAATGCTCTCTTTGTTAATGTCATGCCATTACTCCTCATCACCTTTCCTTGTACTGGGTTGAATAATTCCTTTGCCTCCTTAGAAGTTAAACACTTCAAATATTTATAGGCTGTAACTTGAAAAGTTTTGGGCTAATGGATCATGTTTCTACCTGAGGGACTCCTTCATTTTCCAAAATTACTGTAGGCGCATAATCTTTAATCCTCCATTATTTCTGATTTCTCCAGGTTAAGCATCTGTGGGCGGCAGCGAATTTAACTGACACCTCCAAGCTGCCTTTTTAAGATAAAGACTTTTCTTCCCTATGTTTAATATTTGAGCTTTCAAGAGAACAAATTGGCTCTGTAGTTTCTGGCATAGGAAATCAGATTTGGCCAAACAAAACATTAAGACTGAGGAGATTCTTGCACTGGAATACAGGTAGATTTTATTACAAAATACTTCTAAAGTTTTATATTATTCAGTGAATAAGCAGCTGTGAATCATCAAATGAGAGATTATCCATGAAAGGGGTTTGAAAAATAAAAAAAATATATTGTCAAAATAAAAGTTGTATTAGCATTGATATGAATTGTGCCAGATTGTTTGGATATTTGAAGTTTTATTTACTTTATGCTAAAACTTAAAAAGAGTAATAGTGTTGGATATATTCATAAAATTTATTGCACAGAATTTATTCTTTTATTTATAACATAAGGCCATCACACTGAACATTATTACTATAATAAGGGTAGCTCACATTTATTGAAGGTTTATTCCATGTCAGTATATAGAGCTAAGTATTTTACACAGATTATATCCATGCCTACTATATCTCTCTGAAGGAGACTTTATTTCCCAAATGTTCAAGTGAGAAATATGGAGCTTACAACGTTGTTACCTCAGGTCATTCTACTGGACTTGAACCCTGTCAGTTCAATGGCAGTGCCTGGGTTCTTATCAGAGCTTTTTTCTTCTGTGATATTATGAAGCCCTGCAGGTACTGAAGTGCATCCACAACTTTTTGTTTACCTAAATGTGTGCAGCTTCCAAGTTTTGAGTTTCCACATGTGATCTAGGGAGTTTTGTCTTCCTCTTCTACTGTCAAACTATGAGATATCCTGTCTTTCTCCTCTCTCTGTGACAGTCCCCTCCCTTCTCTTCTGATTTGATTCTGCAGGTCTCCTAAGGACTTAGAATCCATATGAACATGTGAAAATTGTGTAGTAAAAAAAGTCAATCTGCACTGAGTGAGGGACTAGGAAGACTGTCCTGAGTGAAATGAGCTACTGCATAAAGTTGTCTTATACACATGTAGCTTCAAGAATGCTGTAGGCGGTGTGGGAGCTGCATTAAGTAGAAATTGGACTAGAGGCTTTCTGTGGGCTTCTCAGTTTAGACATTTTATGAATCTATATGTGAAATTCTTATAAACATACCAGAGTAAACTACTTGTTCATTGATTCATTAATTCCTTTTTCAGTACCTTATTGAACACCTGCTCTGAGCCAGTCACTATTCTGGAAGTCAAACATAAAGTGCATATATGGTGAGCAAAACAAAAGTGGTCACTGTCCTCAAAAAGGACATTTTCATGGGACAGGAGGGCTCAGGCCACAAACACATAAATAAGCAAGATCATTGCTGAAGAAAAGTACAACCCGAGAATGTAACAGAATGTGGTAGGTCTTGGAAGTGTCTCCCAGGAGGTGGCATTAGAAGTGAGACTTGAATGACAAGAAGGAACAAATACATGAGGGAATATCTATTTAGACACTGAAAACAAAAAGTAAAAAATTCCCAAGGCAGGAATAAGCTGCGCTTCTTTACGAAACAGAAGGTCACTGTGGCTGGAACTTAGAGAAGGAGAACACAGAGGCCAGATCACAGAGGGACTGATGGCTCAGTCTCCACACAATAAGAAACACTAGAGGGTTTTAAGCTGCAAGAAGGCATGACATGATTTACATTTTTAAGATATAGTTTGACTGCTATATGGAGAATAGATTTTGTTGCCATGTACAGCTTCCTAGGATCTATAAACAGCTTTCTTAAACTAAACTTTGATTAGGACACTCATTTTATCTGCTTGAAAAAAAAACTCAAAAGAGTGAGTTTCATCTTATGTCACTTAACAAAGTCCTTCATCACCTCACTCTGGGTGTAGTAATATGCTCATCTCCAAGATACCTGGAGGCACTGAGGGCAGAAGCTTAGGATTTTAGCCATCTTGTATTCTTGGTCCCTCAGGCATCTAATTTAGGAGTACACAAGGACTTTTCTGCCTCACTCCCAAGTCCTGGCCCAATCCTTCCCACTTTACTCTCTGAGGCTGGAAACACTACCTTTTACTTCATTAATGTAAGATTAAGACCCCCTAGTTAAACACGTGTCTCTAAGGGGAGTAACTTGGAGCTTATCGTCTTTGGTCACTGTCATCTCAACTAGAGAATTAGAAATTGAGGGCCAGAGAAGTCAATGGGATATACATTGAGGACCTCTGGATCTACAAAGATGGGGCAAGACCAGATGTAGATGAGAGGAGACATCAAAATCAAAAGCCCCTGAACAGACAAGTTGCCTACAACTGCCATTCACTTTTGCTTTGTTCTACCCTTTTCTTCTGTCTGAATGTTAGTTCTCTTTTTCTTCACCCTGCTTGAGTGAGCAACAGTCTCTTTTGTTTATGGAAAGAATTAAAAGAAAGATTTCTGAAACTCTGTGCCTAAAACCAAAACAGAAAGATAAAGTTGAGTCTCCAGAGAGCCACTCAAGAACCTCTCAATTAGTAGCCAATACTCAGTGCAGCAAGAAATCATGTACCTAGTGGAATGAAGAATACCAGGAAAAGACTAATGCCTTTTAAAAATAGATAGTTTGATATAGTGGAAAGAGAACTGGGTGAAACACTGGAGACCTGATCAGGAATGCCAGGTCTAGCATTTACCCATGTGGGACTTTACCAGAAGGAGAGCTTATTTCAAGGAATTTACAGTAAATGAATCAGTGGTCAATGAATTAGCCCTCATAAAAATTCTCAATGTACCAAATAAATCTCCAGTAGACTATCTGGCAGTAGGAAGGCAAACCTGTCATCACCCAAAGCTAACTCCGATGCATAAATTAAACCTCATTCATGTATGTGTGTGTGTATGTACGCATAGTTATAGTCATATATGTGAATATGCACAAGCAAACTTATATGCATGTGACATATAGATATAAATATACACGTTCACATGTGTACATATCTACACACATAAGCAAGCCTATATGCATGTATGTATCTGTGTATGAACATTTGAGTGTGAGTATACAAGTAAACTCATATGTTATGCATGTGTATATATGAGTTTGAACTTCTCTTCAGTAGGGAGACTCCAGCCATGATAGAGTAACTGGTACTAGACTCACCTGCCCACCAAATAACTATAAAACCAGAATAGATCATATAAAATAATTATTTGAATATTTTTAGGAACAATCACATGAAATGTTATGCTCTTTAAGAGAATGAAGGCGGAGAAAAGGATACCCACATTCACTCAGACTTTCTCCCTGAGGATGTTTTCTAGGCTCTAATGAAGGAAAGAGAAACCCAAATAATGAATAGTGATCTTTCTAGGCAAAAGAAGAAAATTCAGAGTCTGGATCTACTACCATAACTGGAATTTTGGAGTAGGGTGTCAGAAAAAGGTAAACAATAGGAAGAGCATTTCAAAAATATATGTGGAAATAGGCCCCAGATCCTGAGCCAATCTCCAGTCTTTGCAGATGCAAAATGAGACTATAGGAAGGCTGGGTGATGGCAGATGCTGGGGAGTTGAGAGCTCATCAGAGATCACAGGGACCCCGCAGAAGAGTGGGGGTACTTTGGGAAAGACCTTGGACAATTAGAAATCCTAAAAAAACCCTACTATGTAAGGCCCATGCCTTGACAATAAGGGGGAAAAACTGAAAAAGATCTGCTTTAGCAGAGCTTTTACCAGGCTCTGAACAGAATCAAGGAGATTCACCAATAATTTAATCACCTACCAGAATAAAATTCAACTCCCTTTAACAGAAGATAACATAATTCAAAACCTCTGCAAAACATTATTTAAAATGTCCAGCATATCATCAAAATTTACTAGACATAAAATGAAACAGAAAAAAGTGACTGACAATAGAGAGATGAGACAAGGAACAGAAGCAAATCCAGAGGGAATTAGATATTGGAATTAACAGACAAGGACATCAAAAAACTATGTTAAATTTAAAAACTAGAGTGGAAAATGGATGGAATGGATAAAAACAAAAAATATTTCCACAGAATCTATTTTTAAAAAATAATTACATCAACACTCTAGAAGTACAAATTACAGTATCTGAAATCGGATGGGTTTAACAATTACCTGGACACAATAGAAGATAGGATAATTGGAGAGGTTGTTAGAATATACCCAAACTGAAGCACAAGAAGAAAAAAAAACAGTAAGAAAGAGTGGAAAGAAATGTGTAAGATGAAATAAACTATCTAACATATATGTGATTGCAATCATAGGAGAAGAAAGGAGAAGGAATAGGAAAAAAATGATATTTGGAGAAAAATGGCCAAAAACGTTCTAATACTGATGAAAGATACCAACCCACAGGTTTAACAGCTCAGTGAGGCATAAGTGGGAAAATACAAAAACATCATATGTAAGTACCATATAGTTAAACTTTCAGAAACAAAATGAAAGAGAACATTTCAGTAGAGATAGACACTGGGGTAGAGAAGGGAGCTTAATTTCTTTAAATAACCTTTGTATGCCACATTGCTGAGAACCTTTGGCTAATTCTTTGACAATTCTTTAAATGTCTGTTCAGATAAAATAGGAGATTGGACTATATGCTCCTTTGGAAGTTACTTAAGAGCTGCCTCAATTTTACTTCTTTCATAAAGTCTTCAACCTAACCATTTCAGCTCCCCTGATTACTGGAACAGAACCAGGAACTATCTCTTTCTTCTTGTTCTCTCAGTGATCATAGTTCCTCATTCCACTGCTCAGGTCCTTAAGGATGCATGAACATTTCACATAGCTCCTTAGGAATTCTATATCTCCTTAAGGATGCACAAACATTTCATATAACTCCTTTAAAGCTTAGCAATACTAGAATAAATTATACTCTCTATGAAGTTTTGTTACATTGAATTAATTAAATGTATTAGTCCTCATAACAAAAAAAGAATGTGAAGTTTGCAGATATGTTTTCACTCATATAATCCACATATTCTTTCTATCAATATTTATTATGCTCCTTCTATATGTGAAGCACTTGTATCTAAAAAACAATGTACCATTGTTCCATAAATTTTCAAAATGTACATAAAATAGGCCAAATAAATGCCAAATTCAGTATCCTGTTAAACATTATTATCCATTTACAATATCTATTACCCTTTTAAAATTTCAATACCTAAGTCTTCTATAATCAATTGCAATTGCATGAATACACAATAACTTTTTTATTAAATCTGAGTTTAAATATTTGTTGTAGAGCCTTAATTTAAAATCTGACCCTCTTTCAAATGGAATGCCTTTATGAAATTTAATAAAACATGAAGGTCATAAAATGTATTAAACTGTTGTACTTTCCATTTTTAATTCTGAACAGGCAAGATTAAAGAGAGTAGCTTGCTTTCTTATAGCAAGGCAAGGCAGATTGGAAGAAAGGATAATTTCTCTTTTTCTGGGCTCTCACCCTCAGGAAGAGTCCTATCAACTAGTGTGGGAAAGACTGAGTAAAAAAAGACAGGGGAACATACCAGATGACCTCCCCAGTATCTTCAAGCCTGAAGATTCCATAACACATTCTCTTATTGAGCAAAATGTGTCCAGAGAAATTTTAACAAATAGCAAGATCCCAGCTGCTTATAGTTAAAAGATCATCAAAAACGATATGAAAGGTCTGTAAGAAACAAATATTCCAACTAGAGCAAGACGACCTCCTCAGAGCAGGACTGACCTGTTTATGAGACACTGGATTTTTGGGAGGGGATTTGAGAAAAAAAATCATAAGAGGTGTTAGCCTTTAAACTATGTTTATTCATTCCTTAATGTCCTCTCTAGCTGATTGTTATGATATAAGGGCACTTGATAGACAGTTAATAAGTACCTATTGAAGGAACAGATATGCAGACCTCCTCTGCCACATTTTTCTCGTGAATATGATTCAAATCTGAAATGCTTCTGACAACAATTTTGGTTGCTTGAAAAACAGTGGGTTTTGTTTTATTTTTTTCAACATCTTGTAAAGAAGTTCACTGAATAGCTTGGTTCTCAAACGTTGGTTATGACCCAAATTAAAGTTGCTGATGCTCTACAAAATGGCTTGGAAACCTCCCCAGAAAAAGAAACAGTCCACCCTCCCTGTTCCCAGCCTCCAGGGCAACTGCAAAAGAGCAAGGAACATGGAGTCTTTTATAAGAGGGAATCCTCTAGAATGTTCTCCACTCATACCACCTGAACTCTGATGAGGGGTGGGGAAAGACATAACACTTTTCTCTTATTAGATAATCACCAGCTGTCCCCAGTTGACTGGCAATGCCATTCACACTTTTGGCCTGAGGTTTTGAGGATACAAAGATGGAGAGGAAAGAAAGAAAAAAGTATTAATACATTTTTTATTGATCATTTATGATATGGCAGGCATTGTTTAGTGGAATATGAAGACAAGTAAGACACTGCTGTCATTGATTTGGAGGAGTTACCAATTCTCTAGCAGAGAACTGTGCTGGTTAGCTTTCATTTACCCATCCTGACTCACCACCCACCCTCTTCAGTGTCCCAGAAGACTGAGCAGTATGGACCATATCAAGTTCTCTTGCCCTCTGTCTTCTGATTGGTTCCGTTTATGCAGAACCTTGCAGACGCAGTGGACTGGGAGTGAGAGAACTTGCTTGGTCACCTATGCTGGCTGCATTTCTCAACTTAAAGCCATAGCTCCTGTTAGCATTGCTCCCAACATTCTCTCTCCTTAGCCGTCTTGTAACCACAACCTTCCCCCTTACTCCTTTAGGGCTGACAGGTGGTAGTACAGCCCCTATCACTAGACCAGGGTGTTGCACTATTCACTGTAGTTCACTGCACCTTGCCCACACCTTTGACAATATTTCTTTTATTATACCATCCTCAAATGCCCAATTTTATTGTGCCATCTGTGACTGATACAAGGACTTTTGTTTAATTGCTATGTGATTTTGGCCAAGTTATCTGCCCTGTCTGTATCTCATATTCTGGACATAATAACATATATGTTATATAACTATTTTGAGGATTTGAGAAGTATACAAAGCATCCAATACACAGTAACAACCAGCTGCTTTACTCAGGCATTGGAATTACTCAAATTCAAATATATGTGTTAGCCAAAATAGTGAGGAAGGTAGAGGGAAGAAGAGAATGGGAGAGGGGAGAACAAGCTATAAAATTTGGTGATTCTGTAGTCATTTCCCTTAATGAGTGTCTGCCTCAAGCTGGTCTTAGTTCTCACGTGACCCTTATTCTGTGAGAATCTTCCCATGTTGACTGGAATTTTGCTGTTTGAAAAGTTGTATTTCGTATTCCACATGACCCCTAAACAAAAGCCAACCACTTCTCTGGTGCCCAGCCAAGGAACAGTTCTCTGGTGGAAAAACTGGCTGAGTTGAATATATTGAGAAGTTGTAAATTGCTGTTTTCTTTGGGATTTCAAGATAATTTTTATTTTGAATCATGTTTTTAGGCTTTAGAAACCACTCTTCAAATAGGATGGCTCTCCAATGTGTTCAGCCACAAGGAAGCTGTCACTCTATCTTTACTGTTTACATGTTGGACTCCACCACCAGATTCCTGTCCTTTGTCCTCGTAGATCTAATCCAAATAGATACTCCATACAAATTTACTGAACAATTGAATAAAAACATAAAAGAGTAGAGTCAGACCACAAAATGTTTTACAAAATCATCAATCCCTAGGAAATATTTATTTTCTTTTCTCCCCCTAATGGAGAACTGGAATGCATAGTGGATCCAGAGAAGTCAGTGGCTTACTTGGATGTTCACTTAAGGTCAAAATATGGGTGTTTCAGTTCATTACACCTCAAGGATGTGAGTTAGAGGTTTGGAGATTCACAGATGTGAATGAGGGGTTCTTCTGTGGCTGCTCTACTATATAAACTAATCATATTTCCTAAAACTAAACTTTTGGCCTCTCCAAGTCTTGATTTATTATTTTTAAATGGAATACATAATGCTTGCTTGCATATATCTTATTTCTTGCTTTATTGTTAGTTTCCTCTAAGAAGGTTGAGAGTGGGTATTAAAGTGTTGGTACAACTAAGGTGATATGAAAGGCTAACAATGTAGCTCTTGGTCTGTCTGCATTTCCTCTATCTTTTTGACAGTAGACCTCTAGTTTCTTGAGGTGTTCACAGCTCTATGTCCACATGCCAGGGGTATTTTTCTTGGAATAGAGCAGTCTGAATACCAATTCCGACCCTGGAGCAAAGTGCACATTTTCTCAATATCCCTTTTAATTCTTTCTGGGCCCCTGGTGTAATCTCCTAGTATGGCAAGCAGTTCTAAAGAGCCTGCAGTTTGTAAACGATGCTAACAAGAAAACCATGACAGAAGAAAATTTTAATTCACTTTCTTAACTTATTTATAGATTTCTCCTCCTACCTGCATTTGTAGCTAGCTGACTAATATATGTTAGCCAAGGAAGTCTGAATAAGCCATCAGTGTTAAGTGACAATGACAAAAGAGAATGTTCTACTCTGAAATTGGATAATTGGATCAATCCACTGGTCTCTCAGTGACTTCAAGACTTTGGGACATAAGTGTTTGAGTAAGTCAAACTTTTGGCCCTTAATAAATTTATGTAATCTTGATCTGTCTAGAAAATCAATTCACTTTATCTAGGAAATTAAACCTCATTTAATATTTAAATTACCTTTAGTTAAATTTCTGGCTGTCATTCATTTAATCATTCATGTATTCATTTATTCAACAAATATTAATTGAATTCTGCTGCATAGTACTGTTCTACATACTGGGGATACAGTCATGAATAAAACAAACACAAAAGCAATTAGAAGTCGTTGCCCTCATAGAGTTTATATGCTAGGGGAACATATGAAAAATGGACAGCATACATAAATAACCATGTAGTATATTCAAAAATAGGAAGTTCTGTGGTGAACAATAAAGGGGGAGGGGGATAAGGATGGCTTGGGTAGAAGCTTCCGGTTAAAAAGGCAACATGGGCAAAGTGCCCAAGGTGGAGTGTGCCTGGCATTTTTGTTGTACCAGGAGGCCATTATGCTATAAGGACCAAGGCAGAGAAAGCAGTTTTAGAGGTGATGTCTGAGAGGGGAGGGCTCAGATATGTAGGGCCTTGTGGATCTCTATGAAGTAATTTTGGCTTTTACCCTGAATAAAATGAGAAGGCACTGGAGGGTTTTGAGCAAATGAGTGACATGATTTGACTGATATTTTAACAGATGCATTCTGTTAAGGTTAGGATGAAGGGTCTAAGGTTAGAAGTTAGGGAAGTTTGGAAAGGCCTACTATGATCTGAGCAAAATATGAAGACATAATAGTGGTTTTGATCAGGAGGAAGAGGTACAGGTAGTAGGAAGCGGTCATTTGAGCCAACAATTTGATGATGGATAGGATTGGGGTGAGAGAAAGTGAGTGAGGGGTCAATGATGACACTGATGTGTTCTGCCTGCACAATCACCAGGATGTTCGTATCACTGTGAGGGAGACAAGTGCAGAGGAGTCAGTTTGGGGAGAAGGGTCAGAAGTTCAGGTTTTGACATATCAGGATCTTCCCAGTGGGTCCAGTGTTGGGCTGAGAAGGGAATATTGGGAGGACCACACCCAAGGAGTCCAAACCCTGAATGGGTAGTCATTCAATCCATCAACCAATATTTTTGAATGACTAGCATGTGCCAGGCAGGGTTCTAGTCTCTGGGTCTGCAGCTGTGACTAAGACAGATAAATCTTCCTTTATTTCTTTTATTCTTTTTAAGTTTATTTATTTTGAGAGAGACAGAGAAAGTACAAATGGGGGAGGGGCAGAGAGAGAGACAGAATCCCAAACAGGCTCTTCACTGCCAGAGCAGAGCCTGACACGGGGCTCAAACTCACAAAACTGCTAGATCGTGATCCGAGCCGAAACCCAGAGTTGGACGCTTAACCAACTGAGCCACCCAGGAACCCCTAAATCCTCTTTCTTTAAGGGCCTTCATTATTTTAGGGATATACAGAGGTGATGGACGGTTGGATGGATAGATGAATGGGCAGATGGACTGATTGATATATATATGTGAAATAAATTCCGAAAAGTGATAAGTCCTTTGAATAAAAATAAAAGTGTCTAAAAAGAGATAGAGAGGTCCATTGCAGCATTGCAGAAACTTTTTTTAGCTAAAGTGACCAGAAGGAAATGCCTCTCTGAGAAAATGACACATATACTGAGTAGTTCTGAATGATGAGAAAGAGCCAGCCATAGCAAGACGTGGGAGAAGACATTCCAAGCAGAAAAGTCATTAAATGAAGATCCTGAGCTTATGGTAACCCTGAAGTGTTCAAGGGACAGGAGGAAGGCCAATGAGGCTGAAGGGTTGTGTGTATGGGATAGAATGGTGGAGGGAGTTGGGAAGAAAAGTGTGGGAAAGATAGGCAAGCCCCAGGTCAGGTAGGACCTTGCAGGCTACAGAAGTTTAGATTTCATTCCACATTTAAATACAAACACAGGAGGGTTCTGAACAGGAGTCTAAATCTGATTTGTGTTTTTAAATATCTCTCCAGCAGCTCTTCAAGTGACCTTATGGAGAGGTAAGAGAAGAAGCATGGGATCTGTTGGTAGCTATTAGAGTGGGTTGTAACATGAAGACAGCAAAGTGTCAGGATGTGGGAATATATTCTCAACCTACTCTATCCAATACAGTAGCTGATAGAGTGTCACATTTGACTATTTACATTTATGTTTAAATTCATTAAAATTAAATACAATGAAAAATTCAGTTCCTTAATCACACTAGCCATATTCCAAGTGCTCAACAGTCACATGTGGCTTGTGGCTTCCTTATTGTACAGCACAGCTATAGAACATTCCAATAATCACAGGAAGTTCTGTTGGACAGTGCTGCTATAAAAATAAAGTCATAAGACTTGATACTGACAAGCTGGTATAGCTATAGATGAAGGTGATACAATGATTTGATGCCAAATAGGTCCTCAGGGAAGCAGGAATGGACTAAATGCATTAGATTCAAATAGTCCAGGAAAAGTGGGGCAAAAACTGCAGTGAATGTGATAGTTTTCCCTGTTTTATTTGGAATATTGGATTTTCACAGACTAATGCATCCTGACCTCCACATACCATGTTCCTTCTATAAAATAGCCTTTTATCTCAACATATTCCTAATAAGGATCTAGACCTTTATTTTCCCTATATTAGTCAGTTATCCTTTGGTTACAAGTATTAGAAGTCCACACAAAGTAGTTTAAATTTTAGAAAGTGAGTTATAAAGGGGTAAATGTATAACTCAGAACTCAATAGCTACCATAATAGCATGGCGTCCTAGGACCTAGAGGGTTGTGAGGTAGAGTTTCTTATTGCTGCTCCATTTTTCTCTACCACAGATGAACTTCTATATTCATGTATCCATCATGTAAACCAGAGCAGTCCCCAAATGGCCACAACCCCAAGGTTACATAGCCTTCTAGTTGAAGCATTGAGCACTGATTTTTTTATGTATTTAATCTGTGAGTTCTTTTTTATATCCCGAGAGACACAACCTGTGGCCAGATTTATGGAACCACTGATACTGGGACTGAGTCTTAAAGAGGAGACTCTCTAGGAGATGGGCATGAATGAGGAGAAAATGACAGGTGGAGGAGTGACTGGCATTTGTGCTAGTGTCTCCTGTTTCTACTCTGTACTCATGTTAATACCAGAAGATTATACCAGAGCTATAACAAGCCAGAGAGCCATCTATTAATTATACATTTATTTAGCAATAAGTGTGGCATTCTAGAAGACATGATTCCTATGCTGCAGGTGTTTACCAAATGCTAGGCATTACTGAAACAGAATCCGTGGCTTGAGAGACAGGATCAACAGGAATGAATCAGGTAAGCAGCCTCTGGCCAGTGTTATTTACATAAAAAGAGAGGGCCCAACAAAATTATAACCTCACAAGAGTCGTGATGGAAATAGCTGTTCTTGTATCCATCATCAATCAGACCTCTGTCTCACTGATAATTCCTTGCACTGAGTTCGGGTGGCCTCCTGTCATTCCTGGAGAACCTGGGGTAGTTGCTCATTTCTTGATGTTTAAAGACAGAGACCATGATTTCTTCATCCTTCACTCTGTGGCACAGTTTTTGGCATATAGTAGCTATTCCATACATGTTAAATGACTGAGTGGATGGGTGTATGGATGGGTGCATGAATGTATGGGAGGATGGATGGTTGATGATACAGGGCTCAGTTGAAAAGTTTAGCATCACTATGAGCTCTGCCTCGTCTCCTGGAGAGGCCGGATCCTCCTCTTACTGCATGAAAAATCCTCTTTTACCAGTCTCTTTCAAAAGCCAAGGACATGTACTGGTATTACATGAGACTTTGACATTTGTATTAAGTTGTATCAGCAAAAGGCAAACAAAGAGACCATGCCCACATTGGCCTGAGGAGCCAAACAATTCTCAGTATTTAAGGCTAAATAAAATGTCTTCTTCTGGAGGTAGAAGTACACCTTTAATATCAAAAATATACCTTTCATGAAAGGTAGAGGAATTAAATTGTTTATAACAAAAGGCAGGGATTCCTGGTTTGGGTTTCTGCCAGTAATGGCTATTACGTAGGTTTAGACCTGTGTTGGACTGTTGCTGAGCAGTAAGCATATCTTACCAAAGGCCAGGAAGCTGCTAACACATTTGCCATTCATTCAGCAAGTGCTGTTTAAGTGCTCCTTGTGAGCATGTGAGTATACTTGAGCTAAAGAGCTCATAGCCTAGGTAGAACAGGAGCTCCACAGAAAGCCAGTGTGCCACCACCCACACTCTGAGCGAATTTTCCAGGAAACAACTCTAAACTGGCCAAGTAGCTTTTAGTTACGGTGATTCCCTCCTACCCTAGTCCTTTTGGAGTTACCGACACTGAGCTTAAAACTTGTTCAGTTCATCCTGTGCAGTGCACCATGTGTACCTTCAGCAGCTAAGCTGACATTTGTTAACATAATGTAAGACTGAAGCAAATAGGTGGGAAACACGCACTTCGGGTCATTGAATCCAAACCATGCTCTCACTTCAGCCTGTTTTCTGCACAGCAGGCCTTGGCTCTAATGACTCTGTTTCTCATTGAACTCCTAGAATAGCAGCAGTCTCCATTTCCTTTAGTGTGTTGCCCATCCCTCCTTGGGGGAAAATCAGCTCCTTGTGCTTTTCTCATTCTAATGAGCTTCTAGGAGTTGGGAACAAATGCATCTTAGAGACATGAAGAGGACAGAATGCAGCTACCTACGTGGGAGGAGGCACAAAAGTGTCCAAGTGGTGCTTAATGTAATTAGATTCAGTTCCATGAGCATTTATGGAGTGCCTAGGCTTGGGACAAGGGAGAATTGGGGGTATTAAAATTCTTTGAGAGCTTACTATATCTCAGGCACCAGGACAGGAGCATTACATGAGCCAGATGATTTTATTCTCCCCACTCAGTGAGGATACATTACAGCCTGCATTTTAGAGACAAGAAAGGAGAAGTTAAGCAGCTTGCCCAAGTCACACAGCTAGAAATGGCCTCAAAGCCAAAATCTTCTGTCTACACCAAAGCCTAATCTCACTCCGCTTTTCTGTCTCTTGGTGCTGACAAGGCAGAGGAAAGATGCAAAAAGATGCAAGTCAAACCTACAAGTAATGACAGCACTATGGAGTTTAACAGGAAATAAGGAGCAGAGAGCATCCCAGGGAACTGAAGGAGGCATGGGATAGAAGGGGCCTGGGTTCAAAGCCCAGTTCTGCCACTTTGTTGTCCTCTTACAAAGCCAGGCAAAGGTGGTACTGAGCACTCTGCGGGCTGTCCCTCCACTCATGGTTCCCACCACACGAGGCCAACTCTTCGGTGCACTAAATGTTTGGCAGACTATCTGCCCCTCTCCCCTCAGAAGCTCCACCAATTTTTGTATTTTTCACTTAATTCAGCAAGCATTTATTAAATGCCTACTATGTACATACTATGCATGCCTCCTGCTTAAAAAAATTTGCAGCTATTCAGTGTCAAGGATTTATTTGCATGTGTGAAATCAAATGTATATCTGATTATTCACTGCAGCATTATATGAATACCAAACTAGAAAAGTGGGTAAATAAACTATAGTGCCTCCATACAGATGACTGTTCTGTAGCTGTCTTTAAAACTGAGGGAAAAAACCCTCCAAACTATATCGTTAAATAAAAGAGCAAGTGGCAGAATATTTGGCATGCTACCATTTGTGTGTCACACATATACATGTATGTTTGTGAACTGTGCAAGGACACACAAGAGACCAATAACTTTGTTTCCTCCAGGAGGGAGCTGGATGGCTGAGGAATTGGAATAGGAGGGAGGCTTTTCACTATATAGCAGTGCTTTTCAAACTACCTGTGGCAGGAAGGGAGCCTCAATATTTTCCATCACATTCATCACAGCCCAGGAGGTAGTCTTGTTGTGCATGTTTGCATACAGCTTGCTCTGCATGTTGCTTACCACATGAATCTGATGACATCTAACTAGTCTCTGCCCTTTTCCTGGACTGGAGTCCATTGGTTTTGTGCTTGGTTGACAATGTCACATTGCTATAAAAGTTTCTAACTCTCTAATTCTTACTCTGAATTTCTCTGATGCACCAGAAGCAAACAGTTCACGGACCAGCACTGCCATGTATCTTTCTAAACTTTGACTTTGGATATATTATCTATCCCAAGCAATCTGCTTTTTAAAAAAATGCTAATGACCTTCCATTAGCACAGCAACCTTGCAAGGAATGAGAAATAGATTTGGTGATCTTGGATTCCTTTGGATTCTCTCTTCCAGCATCAGCTCTCCACAAAACTGTGAGGTTGATCTAGGGTATAGTTGGCTCTTTCAATACTCTCTGACAGGTGAGCTTTGTAGCCACTCCCCTTCCCCTTAAGGGAACTGCCGTAAAGTCCCTCCCTATCCCCATTCTGACCCTTCCTGTGGCTATCAACTCACACTTACACAGATGTGCAGCCCTAATACAAACATAAAGATTTCCTTTCCCATGTAAACAGAGGAATTGAAAATACAGTTTTTCATACAAGGAAGAAAGGCATCCAGATTGGATGACAGATATCATTCTTGAGTATTTTTAGCTGGCCACCACTTGCCACTGGTCAGCCCCCAGGAAGAGTACATGAGTAGACAGAAAAAACCTAGGGAGCTGGGGAGCTGAGAGTGGGAAACAGGGGTTCTACAGACTGTTCATGGCACGAACAGTGTGTGGCATGGAGCTGACAAGGAGGAGACTAAAATGGAAGATTAAGGGAAATGAGACTATCCATTGTAGATTCACATAATCAATAAATTGGTGATTAAAAGAACTAAACTGGGCAGAGTCATCTTAAAAAGCCAAATAGTCACCAGGTCAAAAGAAATCAAGCTGAATATTTTAACCTCTCTAAAGGGAGAATGCATCTATCAGAAGCATACCCTGGAGTCCTGAGGCAGATGTTAGCAGTGTCCATGCAGGCCGTAACCACAGGAGAGACAGCTAGACTCAAGAACATAAACTTCTAGGTCCTTCTGATGTCAGAAGTGTCCCTATTGCAGAGATGGTAGCCTCATCCTTGACCTACCACTTGCCACCAAAGAGCTCATCCCCCTTGAACTCATGACATATGGATAAGCAATCTGTCAATACAGTTTGCATTGCCATGTGTTTTTGCCCAGAGGGAGAGAATGTGTCACCTTTTCTGTTGTATGCCTCATTATAAATCAGTAAGCTGGCTCTGTGCTCTGTATTCCAGGCTCATAAACCCGTATAATGTGAGTCTACTCTGGGGATGCAGATCCACGTTTGGTCAAGAGGAAGAGTCAAGAGTATGAGCTCATAAGGCTGAAGAAGTAGCCATGAACTGTAGTTTTATCAACGTGGTGTACACAGAGTAATTGTGGGAGCCAGAGAGCTAAAGGCTGAGGAATCAGGATCACAATGACTCTCAAATTTTTCAGGTTCTTTTGGTCAAAGCAGAAGCTGTGGACATAATCCTCATCAGGCTTCTGTACCAGTTTTGATTTGCCATGGCTCAACAATGGAATGGAGTGTATCTGACATGCAATTACACAGTTACAAAAGCTGTATATTTAAGGCCATGTTAAAATACCTCATGTTGGGGCGCCTGGGTGGCGCAGTCGATTAAGCGTCCGACTTCAGCCAGGTCACGATCTCGCGGTCCGGGAGTTCGAGCCCCGCGTCAGGCTCTGGGCTGATGGCTCAGAGCCTGGAGCCTGTTTCCGATTCTGTGTCTCCCTCTCTCTCTGCCCCTCCCCCGTTCATGCTCTGTCTCTCTCTGTCCCAAAAATAAAAAAAAAAAAATACCTCATGTTAAAACAGCCAAGATGAAAAGTCATATATTTGTTAAGACCTGTTTTAAATTTAAAGAAATTTAAGGGATAATCTATGTACATGTTTAAAATATTAAAATGTATTTTTAAATTACAGGCAGAAGTCTCCCACCCTTGCTATATTTGCCCAGTTTTCATTTCTCCCAAAAAGTAACTCCTGTGACTAATTTGCCATTCATTCTTATAAATATTTTGGCATGTGTAAGTCAATGAGGTATATATTTTTTTCCTTTCCTTTTTACACAAAGTAGCATACTCTAGGTTTTTTTTTTCTGTGTACCATTTTTTTAGGTAGGCTTCATACCCAGCATGGAACTCAATGTGGAACTTGAACTCACGACCGTGAGATGAAGACCTGATCTGAAATTAAGAATCAGACACTTAACTGACTGAGCCACCCAGGTGCCCCATTTTCTGTATATCTTATCTTTTTATCAGTATACCTTGCTGGTTTTTCCATATCAGTATAAAGTTTTCTCTTTCAGGAAGACACATTGTTCTCAGAGTAGATGAGATAGGAGCACAGGATTTGGCATCAGATAGACCCAGCTTCATAACTTTCTATCCATGTGCCTTGGGTGGGTTTCTTAACTTTCATAAACTTTGAGTTTCTAAATCTATAAAATAAGGGCAAAAAATATTCAGTTTACAAAATTTTTATGAAGACCAAATATATGTGTGGACATCACATATCCTGATTTCAAACTATGTTATAAAGCTATCGTAATCAAAATACCATATTATTGGCATAAAAATGAATGCATAGATCAATGAAAGAGAACAGAGAGCCCCCCCCAAAAAAAAAAAAAAACACAAACATGGTTAATTATGGCCAAGGAGCCAGGAATATACTCTAGTGAAAGGACGGTTTCTTCAACAAATAGTGCTGGGAAAACTCTACAGCTACATGTCAGAGAATGAAACTGGACCACTTTCTTATGTCACACATAGAAATCAATTCAAAGTGGATTAAAGACTTGAACATAAGACTTGAAACCATAAAACTCCTAGAAGGAAAAACAGGGGGTAAGCTTTGACATTGGTGTTGGCAATGATTTTTTGGATTGGAGATCAAAAGCAAAGGCAACAAAAGCAAAATAAACAAGAGGAATTCTATCAAGCTAAAAACCTTCTTCACAGCAAAGGAAGCCATGAACACAACAAAAAAGCAACCTGTGGAATGAGAGAAAATATTTGCAAGCTGTATATCTGATAAGGGGTTAATATCCAAAATATATAAAGAACTCATACAACTCAATAGCAAACAAACAAGCAAATTATCTGCCTAAAAAATAGACAAAGGAACTGAATACTCTTTTTTCCCAAAGAAGAAATACAAATGGTCAACAGGTATATAAAAAGGTGCTCAACAAGAAAATGTAAATCGAAACTACAATGAGATACCACTCACATCTGGTAGAATGGCTATTATTGAAAAGATAAGAAATAACAAGTGTTGGCAAGAATATGAAGAAAAAGGAAATCCTCATATACTGTTAGTGGAATGTAAATTGGTGCAGCTACTGTGGGAAACAATATGGAAGTTCCTCATAAAAGTAAAAATAAAACTAACATATGATCCTGCAATCCCACTTTTGGGTATATACCAGGAAGTGGAAATAGGGTATCAAAGAGATCTCTGCATTCTCATGTTCATTGCAGCATTTTTCACAATAGCCAAGGTATGGAAATAACAGAAGTATCCATCAGTGGATGAATGAATAAAGAAAAGGTGATACACACACACACACACACACACACACACACACACACCTACATACACAATGGAATATTATTTAGCCATGAGAAAGAAGGAAACCCTACCATTTGCAACAGCATTGATATACCTTGAGGACATTATACTAAATGAAATGAGCCAGACAGAGAAAGACAAATACCACCATATATATCTGTGTAGTGGGAGTAAAACTTAAAGAAAGAGTAGAAAAGTGGTTGCAAAGGCTGGGGGTAGGGGGAAATAAGGATAGGTTAGTAAAGGGTACAAACTTTCAAAAATCAGATAGATGATAGGTAGGTAGGTAGGTATATAGGTAGGTAGGTAGATAGATAAGATAGATAGATAGACAGAGTGGAGCCTTAATTACAACATTAGGGACATGAACATTGAGAGGGAAGAGAGAAAGGAAGAAAAAAAGTAGAAGGAAAGGGAGAGGATGAAGGAAAAATATCCCATATTAGCCTAATTTCCAGGTTCCTGCAATTTAGCCAACTGGGCACTAGACAGGTCAGTTCCCTCCAGCGGACTCCAGTTTTCTCATTAGTGGATGGTTTACAAAGTTTTGTTTGTACAATTAAGTTAGAATTTGATACTATGAAAGAATTCATTAAACTTCCCAATTTTTAAATATTTATTTAACATGTTTTATTGTGAGCCTACTTTGTACAAAGGGATTAGGAAAACAAACGTAAGACATGTTAGACATGTTTCTTTTCCTCAGGATAATCTACAGGCTAGATATGGACAGAGAAAATACAAAGAAGGGAGCCAATAAGAGGAGAGAGAATGCAAGTTTTCCCTCAATTCTTTATCTGAAGGAAGCATACAGAAAGAAGGTTCCACTAGGAACAATGAGGTTGGCCATGAAACTTGTGCTAATGGTATGGCCAATGTCAGTTAATCACCATAGCTAGTATGTGCAGCTGGCAGTAAAGAAGGCCTAGTGAATGCGATTTTAATTTTTATCTTAGTGACATGTTGGGTAGGAGGGATCATCTTGGATCTGAAGCAGTGCAAATAGTAACACATACTCTGAGAAAATCTGGCTCAGTTCATCCTTGAACTAACAATTCAGTTCAATCCCATGGTTTCACATGCATGAGGCATTGGCACATACAAGCTGTGTAAAACTTGGTTAAGTTGCTTAGTTTCTTTTTTTTTAAATTTTTTTTAATGTTTATTTTCTTAAGAGAGAGACAGAGCGGGAGCAGCGGAGGAGCAGAGAGACAGAAAGGGAGACACAGAATCCAAAGCAGGCTCCAGGCTCTGAGCTGTCAGCCCAGAGTCAGACATAGGGCTTGAACTCACAAACTGTGAAATCATGACCTGAGCCAGAGTTGGACACTTAACCAACTCAGCCACCCGGGTGCCACTAAGTTGCTTAGTTTCTTAATGCCTCAATTCCCTTATCTGCAAAATGGGAACACTAATAGAAGCCTACTTCCTAGGACTGTCCATAAGATTAAATTAGCTACTATGTGCAAAGTACTTAGAATAGCACCCAGCACATAGTAAGTAAGTCTTGTAAAAATACCTACCATCACCATAGCTATTGTTACTTAAAGCCAGAAACTGTGCTAATTGCTAGAGGTTATATGAAGATCTAGAAGGTAGCATCCTTGCTCTCAGAGAGAACGACCTATACAAAGGCTGAAGCCACTGTCCTTTAGACTTAACATTTATTATGTAGGCCTGGGGTCCACTTATGTTCTCTTAGATAAAGTACTTTTGATTTTTCCAGGCAACAAGTGCTCCCAGGTGATTAGGCTCTCTATATCCTTCCTGACTTTAGACTAACTTAAATCTTTTATATTGTATGTCAATCAGCTACTGTCCACGGGAGGTAGAGAAAGCTGATCAGCACTTTCTAAACTGACTGAAGAACCCCTAGACAAAATGATTAGATGTTCCTTGGTTTGATGCCAAAATGCTATTATTGCATCTTCACTTGGGAATCCAGGAAGATGAAACATTCAGTACATTTTTTCCAGGATGATACAATCCATACCAAGATGGGCACTGGCACACTTCTGTAGTTTTGAGTCATTTATAAATACCACCCCACAAAATTGAAAAGGTTAGTGACTATTCTCCTCAGGCAAACATTTTTTTAAGACTACTTTTTATGGCAATATTAGATTCACAGCAGAATTAAGAGGAAGGTATAGAGATTTCCCATATCCCACACATGCATAGCCTACCATGTGATCAACATCCCCCCCCCCTCATCCCATCAGAGTGGTACATTTGTTACAACTAATGAACTTAAATTGACAGATTATAATCACCCAAAGTCCATAGTTGATATTTGGGTCACTCTTGGTGTTGGACATTCTATGGGTTTGGACAAATGTATAATGACATGTATCCATTATTACACATGTATCTGTATATTCATGTACCTATTTTCACTGCCCTAAAAAGCCTCTTACTCTGTTGGGCAAATTCTTGATGGGTCCTTTCTTGTAGATGAAATAAAATCACTTTTTGACCAACTCTAAGACAAATTGCCAATATCCCAGCTCATAAATTTTTGTTCCTTCCTTTCTTACTATCTTCAGACATTTTTCCTAAAAATAAACAACAAGAAAAATGGACAGTTCTACATGTTATACATTCTAGAGCCCCTTTCAACTTCCACCTTCCCCAAACACCATTAGAAACACAAAAATGATCAGGAGTCAACGAGAGCAAAACCAGCTGAAAGTGGTTGATTTGCAGTTGGGTTTTGGGGACCAATTGCTATGATAAATGTCCTTTTAAGTAGCCAGTTCTGCAAAGGATATAGACTGTTTACATATGATTAATTAAGAAATAATTATCTTTGACTGGGGGAATATGAGACAATAAATGGACCATAAAAACTAAATAAATACTCAGGCTGCTGCCTTTAGTTTCAATTCGTGCCAGGAATATTTATGACTTTTATAAAAGACATGATAAACTCTCCCCCCATCCACCCATCATTTCCAAAATCCAAAGGCATTGTGAAATCACTCTTGATAATTCTGTTTTTCCCATGTTCTCTGCCTGTGGATGTGTCACATCAAGAGAGTGTATTATTGCACAATCATTATAATACTTCCACTCTTTTTCTCTTGGTGAATGCCGTTGACTTAGGGGTCATCACCAATGATCTCCTCCACCTTATCTTCATCTCTTACTGGCATATAGAAATGGCCCAGTAAAGTTTCCTCAGTGCCTAGCTCTCCCCATTACAACCCTTCTTATACATTGCTGTCAGTTGAATCTGCCTTGGGCATGGCATTCTCATGCTCAAAAATAAGCAAATGCCCCCAGAAGTTCAGTCTTTTTCCTTTTTCTTTTTTCTCTAGGGAATAAGATCCAGACTGTTTAGTCTGGCCTTCAAATTGCTATCTTTCATGAATTCAAGCATTTATCATTGAATCCTCACATATGAGAAGCACTGTCTTAAGAATGTAAATACAAGTAATATGTGTTCCTTGATCCATGGACCTTATTGTTCCAGTAGAGTGGGGAAGGACATGTAAATAAACAAATGAGTGCAGCAAAGTTGGGTTCAACCAAAGAAATATGTACTGAGCATGGTGGATGCACACACACAAAAGAGCATGTAGCTGCATTGTTTTTGAAAGAATAGAAAAGTTTCCACCAGGAGGTTGAAACTTTCAATGAGAATGTTAAGCTGAAGCATATTGAATGGTGGTGGGTGATTCTCCAGAACACAAGGCAGGAAGGGGGACCCCAAGTGGAGGGTGTAGTGTGAAATAAGAAAATAACTTTGGGAGTGGCCCAAAGCTTAATGTGTGGAGTAGATGGGATAAGACAAGAAAATAAGTTGGAGACAAAAGCAGATCACAAAGGAGACTATCTAAAGAGGTGTGAATTACCCTAGCGTAGCAAAGGCAATCCAAAGACAAGTTTTAAGCCAGGAAGTAACATGATTGAATTTTCATTTTATATACATTCTCTGACTACAGGTGTGAGAGAGGGATTAGCAGAGGACAAGGAGGATTGTAGGAAGACTGGTTAGAGAAGCTTTTCAAGGGACACCTGGGTGGCTCAGTAGGTTGAGTGTCTGACTTTTGGTTTCAGGTCAGGTCATGATCCCAGGGTCGTGGGATCAAGCCTGACATCGGGTTCCATGCTGATGGTGTAGCCTGCTTGAGGTTCTCTGTCCCCCTCTGCCCTTCTCCCCAGTTCTCTCTCTCTCTCTAAAATATAAAAAGAAAAGAAAAGAAAAAAAAACTTTTCAAGAGTCCATATGAAGAATGCTAAGAGCTCAAACAGTAAATTGCAACAGTGCATTTGAAAGAATATTGATTTAGGGACTCGATGGACCTGAGATACTACTTAGAAACTATGTGACCCATGCCAAGTTATTTAGCCTAGTCATGCCTTAAGTATCCTCAGCTATAAAACAGAAATAAGGTTGTCTACCTCCTAAGATTTTGTGAAAATAAACTGAAATAATTTTCAAAAGATGTTTAATACAATGTCTCACATACAAAGGGACTGAATAAAACATATGCATTATAAATGCATAGCAATGAGGATGAAAGGTGTAAGGATGTATATAAGCACTAAAGAAGCAGAATCTACTGGATAGGTCTTGGTCCCTGATTTCATGTTGAGAGTTAAAGAAAGAGGAATCAAGAATTATATTTCTCTTTTTACAAAAATTGATAGGTAGATAACAAAGGGAAAGGGGAGATTTTGGGGAAAAGTGATTAATTCAAGTGGAAATATCCAAGAGGTGGCTTGATATAAGCCTATGGAATTCACTTTCAAAGCATGAATTTATAGTAAATATTTGACAACCCAGAGTATACTGATGGCAATGGAAATTTCAGAATTGGGTGAGATTGCCTAAGGAGACAATATAAAGTGAAGGGAGAAGATGACCTCAGAAGAAACTGTTAAGAACTCCAGCATTTAAAGAATTGAGTGGGCTAGAGAGCCCAAGAGTGGCTAGAGGGATGGGAGAAATCTGGAAATAGGGAGGACATCAAACTAGGAGATGAGAGCATTTGAAGAAGAAGGGCATCATGGATAACATCAAATGTAAAAAAAAAAAAAAAGAGAGATTACATAAGAAAATCATGGATTTGCATTCATTTGGGTCAGAAAGCTAGGAAGTCATTAATGACACATGGTGGAGAAGTTTCCTTTGGCTGTTGTGGGCCAAAGTTTCCTTTGGCTGTTGTTATGGTGATTGAGATGTGAGCAGATGAAGGAATAACAGAGACAATACAGAATATTATTTGGAGGAGAATGTGAAAAAAGATAAAGAGATAAAGCATTGAGAAAGGACTTCAAAAGATGGGGGTAATAGAAAATTCATATAGGCTTAAGGAATGAACTATGAGGAAACAGCTTAAGAATACATGCTAAAGAGAAAATAACTGATGAATGAAGGCAGGAGAAGAAGAATCCAGATCACACACAGGTGAAGGGATGAGCTCTGAGCAGGTGGTGGAATAGTTCTTCATGTTGAAAAAAATATGCCTGTATGCATGCTAGCTGTGGCAGTCAGAATAATCTCCCCACAGAGGTCCAGGCCCTAATCTCCAGAACATGTATGTCATGGTACCTGGCAAAAGGGACTTTGCAGATGCAGTTAAGGTTACAGACCTTCAGACAGAGAGACTATCTTGATTATCCAGGTGAACACAATATAATCACATGAGCCCTTGAAAGCCGAGAACTTTCTCTGGCTGAAGTGAGAGATATGGAAGTAAAAGAAGTTGGGGAAATTTGAAGCATAAGAGAGGCAACACGGAAAGCATAAGAAGAAATGCAGGCAGCCTTTAGGAGGAAAGACCAGCTCGTGGGTGACAACCAGCAAGGAAACAGTGACCTCAGCCCCCAAGTCACAAGGAACTGAATTTGGCCAGGGTTTCAGGAAGGAACACAACCTTGCCAATACTTTAATTTCAGCCTAGTGAGACTACCCAGAGGACCCAAATAAGCCATGCTGTACCCAGGCTGTAACATACCGAACTGACTGCTGAGTTTGTGATCATTTGTTAAGGCAGCAATAGGAAACTAATACATCAGCTGATAGTCTACAAAGGAAAGAGGGAGGGCGGAGGTGGCAATGAATGCCCAAAGATAAACATTCCCTTGCACCTGCTTTTCAGTTATTCAACCAGTGAGACTTTTGACCTGCCCTGGTCATCTGGGTTCTTGTTGCAGATTTATAGCACAAAGGTTCAGGCAGTCATTGCCCAAAGTTATGCTAACGTAGGGAGAGCAAGAGCAGAATATAACCTTTCCCTCCAATTTTATCCCTCACTGCCCTCTGTAGCTGAGCACCTACCAATACATCAGTCTCCTGAGGACTCCTTACTTGTGATTGTTATTAGTTCCTAGAATTCATGTTAGCTTCTTGTTTCTACAGCTTTTCAAGAGTTGGTCGGTGGGAGGGAGCCAAGGACTGTCCTATTTCCCTATCCTTGCAGAATGGAATCCTTGGATCTGTTCTATGTGCCTGGATATTCTGATCTCATTTAATCAGATACAAACTTCACACGATAAGCGTTTTACTGCTGTTTAACACACAAGCAAACTAAATCATAATATGGAAGTAATTGCCCGAGGGCCAACATCTAGTCCGTAACACAGACAGTTGGTCCTGGGCTTTCCTGAATATGAAACCTGTTCTCTTAGGGTAGCATGCTGCCACAGAAATATTTGCATTTTAAGTCTTCTCATTTAATAAAGACAGAGATGTTGACCCCGGACGAAGGTATTTCAAGTGTTGGAGATTCTGGAGGACTGACTGAGACGGTCCATCTTGTTAAACAGCTTCCTATTCTGCCAACTCATGGTGCTGGCCCAATGTGTGCAGAGGAAACACTGACAGTTGTGTTAGGAAAGCCAAAGGTGACTACCTCTAGAACTTTCTTAAGCCCAGGGTAAAGAGTAATTCATTGTTGCCTGTAATAGTAACCCTGGATGACTATGGGTAAAAGTTCAAGACAGCTCTCTACTTAGGTTGAAGCCCCGGGTTTGAGCCTTTTGGCCACCACCTGTCAGCTGCATGATCATGACTAACTTGAATTTCTGTGCCTTAGTTTCCTCATCAGGAAATTGGGGATCATAATGATTCTTGGTTTTTGTTTTTGTTTTTTTGTGGGAGATGTCTAAAAAAGGTGATCCTTTGGGGTCCCTCTAGCCCTAAAATATGGAATTCTCTGAATCCCAGTTGATCTTTACCAAGGGTCTGGAACTGTGCCACAGAAGATCTTCCCAGCTGGAAATTAAGCTAACCTGCTTGCATTCTGCATTTGAGTAAATCTCATGTCTTAAACATTTCCCTTTACTTAATGCAGTTTGACAAGCAGCAGTGAACTCCCAAGTTACCTCCCTGTGAATAATGTTCTCTTGCCTATCTGTGTTGTTGTTGCATGTCGCAGAGGAACTCCATAAAGCTAACATATGACCCAGGTGTCAAAACACCATTTCAGGAAATAACTTGGAAATGAATTTTGATCACCAGGACACAGTCCATCCATTCAGCCCAGGGAGCCTTAGCGCTTCCTGTGGCTCACTCCAATCTGAAAATAGCATCCTAAAGCAAATGTGGAGGAAGTAATTAATTGTGTAAAATAACACAGAGATTTTACCCTGAACTGCAGAATCGCCTGTATTCCAACCCTGCTGGGACTTTCTTAAGAGCTATCTTTTCCCATAGTGAGGAAATCTAAGCCAGCCATGAAAATGACCACTGGCCAAACTGCTCCTGGCCTAGGGAAGTGGAGCAGGCAAGTCCTAATGAGACATTAAATATCATCTTTCTTTCTTCTTTTCTTCTCCCAGAGCTTCTAAGTCTAGGAAAATGTTCTCTTTTTCCTCTGCCTTGGCCTCTCTCTTTCCTTCCTTTTACTTTTTTTCTTCTCTAGGTTTAGGATCCTTGTTCTACTACTTTTACCATCAGGTTTTATTGACTGAGATCAGATCATTCCCTAAAAGCAGGTTTGGATGGGGGAGAATATGGAAGAGGATAGGAAGACATTAGTTTTACTTCAGTGAATGCCCTAGAGAAAACAGAATGGAAGAAGCATATAAAATAGTAATTATGATAATGAAGTTAATAGGTAATACAGTATTATATTTGGTGAGAAATTGGTCTTTTCTGACTCCAAGACTCTGGGATTCTATAAAGACCACTGCTACTCAGGTCACTACTGCTGCTACTACCAATACAAATACTATTATTGCTACTAACAGTAATAATGAAAACCCATCTGAATTACTGTAACATTACATTTGTCACAGTGCCTTTCTATTTTTGTTTTATTTGACCCTCACAAGTATATAAGGCAGGTAGGGAAACTATGGAATTATTATCCCTCACTTCATTGACACTGGAAGCAGCTGGGCCTCAAAGAAGGCAAATGGTGCCACTCAAATGCACAATGGAAGACTCAGAACTGAACCCTAGCCTCTTAAATCACTGTTTGGGCTCATTGAATTATACATTACTCTAAGGCCTAATTAATGATAATAGGACCTTTCATGCAAACAAATTTTGAGGGCCCACAGGAGAGAGAACAATGGTTAAAGAGGTAGAGGAGGGAAAAGGCACACAGGGAAAATCTGTCACTGTATTGCAGTTGAACTTTCCCCACCAAAGGCTGCTTCTGCCGGGAGATACTTGTGGAGAGGTTTGGGGAAGACAACAGGCCAAACTTTGCACCCATTTCTCCTGGCTCAGAATTCCTTCTGTGTGCTGTCAGCAAAAAAGGAACAGACAGAGGTGATGTTTTCATTGAAAATCAATTTGCCCAATGTGCACAAGATCGCCACAACATGGCACCCAAATGGGCCAATTCTCTGTGATTTTCCGCAGAATTACCCTCCATTCGTCTTCACGGTCAACTAAGCTTATCTCTTGGAGAGAACAGAGTCCAGGGTGGCTGAGTTACACTCTGATGCCAACTCTAAAATTTCCTGTTGTCCTGACAGCTTGTGAGACATACAGGAAAATGCAGCATGTGCTGGTTATGCTAACAAGAGCGTCTGACATCAAAGCATCTGAAATCTAGTGCCAGGTAAAGAAAAGGATGTGTGTGCCAGGCCTGTATCAGGCCAACTATCAGTTTACCAGGAAAAAGTTAAAGACTTTGGGGAGAGAAATAAAACAAAACTGACCCAAAACAACAAAATTCAGTTCTTCCTTAGAAAGAAATTGCACACTTTTTGGTTGGTGCTGGCTGCAAACCTAGATGTTCTCCTGTCAGAATTTAAAAAGTCCTGATGTCTGAATAGTGCTTAAAGTCTACATAGTACTTCCTCCTTGGGTTCTACAATATCCCTAGGAGCAAGTTATAAGACACTTTATCACTATCTTCTTTGTGATCACTAAATCAGAGTCTAGAAGGTTTTTCCAAAGCCACAAATGAGTTGGTTATGGAGTGAGGCCTTGAACCAGGCCTCCTGACAGCTGTCCATTGGCTTCCTTTTCCTCCCATGCCCTGGATGTTTTGTGTCATGCAAGCTGGGTCTTTATTTGATCTCTGTAATGTATGTAGTTCAGTGACTTCTCAAAGCGCACTGGACTAGGCACTGGCAGGAAGTCACAATTCTTGGTTTTCAGGCATCCACTGCCAGACTACAGTGCAGGGAACATGGCACTGTTTTAAGAATGCATTCTGAAGGAAGTAAGGCCAGGGGCCATGAAGCATAAATCCTGACCATCCAGGGGCAACTCACTCTTATGTGTTCCAGGCCCATATCTACCAGTCCCAGGTCTATTCTCAGGGCTGCATGTCCTCTTCTGTTTTGGACGTGGGCATACTCTTGAATTCTTGAATCTTGAACTTGTGCCCTTTATAGCACTGTTTTCTCTCCTCACAATCTAGAACCTCTCGACCAGTTTGATTTTTCTAGCCTCCCTGTCACTACTTTTAATATTTTATGGTTACTTCTCTGACTTTTGATTATTTGACTGTCCAAATGCTTTCCCTGGACCAATATTTCTGGCTCTACCTTAGACCTACCACACAGTTTCTCTACCCCTGTTCTCTCTAGTTCTTAGTAAATGCCTGACTTTTAACTAGTTAGACCCAGGGACTAATTCATTCAACAAATCCTCATGGGACACCTACCAGGGATAGCTGCACAAGCCTGTGCTGTCTCAGCAATGTTTGTAGGGACTAGTGTCTTCTTGGTCTAGTGAAGAGAGAAGATACTGAGGCATTTTATCTTAACATCTTGTCCCTATTTCAGCATTTCCAAGGCAGAATAAATGGAGCTGGATAGCATTCCCCACTTGGAAGGATGTTGGTATGACTGCTTAATAGATTTGGAAGGAGGGCTCTGTTGCAATTCTTCATTTCCTTTGTCTATTATTGCAGGTTTTCATTAACCTTTGAGGTTTCTTCATTTTGTGGTTTGCATTTTAAGCATTTTCTGGTTTTGAAACTGCCTAGCAAATAATTCCTTTTGATCCAACTGCTTCCCTCAATTACTATTATATTTAACTCTTTTGTAAAATAGCAAACTCCACACCCCCTGGATATCTCAAACTACCATCCCACCCATCTGTAGCCCTTATGGTTCAGGGTTTCATTTAAGAACTGAGCTTCATGCACTTGAGGAAATGGTCCACGAATGCTAGATTCTGCTCCTCTCCCCAGCTGTTCAGTCCTCTTGCTTCTCTAATCCTGCCTGAAAGGAAGAAGAAGAAACAAGGAAGGAAGAAAGGAAGGGGGAGAGAGGGTGGGAAAGAGGATAGATGAATGAATAGATACTTTGGATGTTTGCCATGTGGTTTCATAAACATGATGGCACACATCTCAGTAGTATACATCCTCCCCTCTACAAATCCTGCCTCACATGAGATTTCTGCATTTACTGTCCAATTCAGGATGATCTTTGATTCCCTCAGTCATTCAAATACTAGCACTTTATAAATTTTACTCAAAGACAACCCTGGACAAAAATATAAATGAGGCAATTTTGTATTGTAGTATTGGTAAAGTAGTTACTAACATTGATGGAGTACTGTGTCTTAGCAATTACAAAAAATCACTCATTATCTCATTTAATTTTTACCACAAGAGTATGCGGTAAGCCTGTTATGTCCATCTTACAGAAGAGGCAGCTGTGGTTTTGAGAGATGATGTAAGTTGCCTTCTCAAGGTGGCAGCATCAGGAAATGGCAGAATGAGACTGAATCCAGGTGTCTCTGATTCCAGGGTCTGTGGTTTCTCAGTACACTAATGAAAATGGTACTCAACTCCTGTGAGCTACCTCCTTAACTTTGTAAATACTTCAGGAGCCTTAAGTAACCCCTGACAATCAGACAAAAGGACTGGATAAGGACCCTCTGTTGATCTGTACGTTGCTACTATCTAAAGATTAATTTTCCTTTTTTTTAGAGAAATATATTCATGGAAGTTATAGTATTTCCTTCCCAGGGTCCTGGTCCTTTAAAGGCCACGGTCTCAGCAACAGGGAGCCACTGAAGGTTAATCAACGAGTGGCAGGCTGTGAAGAAGGAGACTGTCATGGAGGTTTCATTCACAGGAGGGATAAGAGGGTTTATAGTGGGGAGGGCAGAAGGCTGTTGCAGCTGTTTAGATAAGATGTGGAGAGTCAGAGGTGATATGGAGGGAGAAGGAGATGGCCAGATGAGATTTTTGGAGGGTGAATTTTAGAACTGCTGGCTGCTTGAATGCAGGCAGTACTGTGTACTCCTGTCAGGAATATTTGCATTTTAAGAGAGGCTGCCTGGGGGAATTGCAGGCTACCTCCAGGGCAAGAGGAGATGTGTTTTAGGCAGGGGGGAGTTACATCATCCTGTCTGCTGTCACCCCTGCCTGGGTGCAAGAACCTTGCTGCTCACCTTGCAGAAGCTCCAAGAGGTCTTGGAAGCTTATAAGTTCAGCTCCCAGGATAGCCAGATCCTGAACTTCACTGGGAAAGTACAGCCAATTCTCAGCCAAGGAATGCTGCTCAGTTAGGGAAAGGATTCACAGGGATTTAGAGGCTCCTTCCATGACCATTCTCTACTTCCAGAGCTAGGCTGAAGGGAGAATCTACATGCAAGTCAAAAACAGATTGATTGTCCCCTTCTGTCCTCTTAATTGCACACCTGTGAAATCATAGTATTCTAGAAGACTCAGAATGATGGAAGCAATAAGAAATGACAGCCATGGCATAGCATCCAACCTCTACCCAATGCTCTGCTCTGCTCTAATCTAATCTAATCTAATCTAATCTAGTCTAGTCTAATCTAAGAGAGCACCTAAAGCACTGCCTGCCATTCAGTGGGCCATCCAGAGAGATTGTTGCATAAGTAACAGTCTTTCCATAGAGATGTTCATTTCTTTCCACCTCAACATTTCCAAAGACAATGCCTTCACCATGTCCCAAGGTGGTATTTTGCATTGTTTGACAATTATATTAAGAGTAAATTCTTCTTGTCCTTTAATAAAATATTTCTCCTCGTAATTCTCTATTGTCTTGAGTTTTCACTGGAGGCACTCAGAACAAGGTTACCTCCCTTTCTACATGGCAAAGCTTCAGATCCTTGAAGACAGTTATTTTCCCACTGAGATTTCTGCTTGTGCCAACTCCAGCTGGTTTATTCAACTGTTCCTCTCAGGTATGATGTGGTTTCCAGATTCTTTACCCTTGTTATCCAGCCCTTCGATGAAAATCACTGGTAGTATTAGCAAGACAAGAAGTCATAGTGGTAGCAAGTTTAACAGTAGCAGCTTACATAATATTGCCAGGCATACTAATAATGTTTTCCACTTGTATTGTGGTTAATGAAAGATTTTCACAGCTATTGTCTTATTTTACTCTCATGGTAACACTGAGAGATCGATACTACAGTCTCTCATTTTACAGAAGAGGGAACTGACTATATTGCTTGCCCAAGTTCTCATATCTAGCACTCTGCCTTCAAGCCAGTATATAATACTCTGTCTGCTACATGTCTTTTTTAATGTGTAGCCAAACATTAAATGCTCCAGATGTGGCCAGGAACACCACAAATCTTGATGGCAAAAGAAGCAGAAGAGAAGGCAGAACCAAAACCAAAGAGCTGCTTGGTGTCGGGCGTGGGTAGTGTGTGGAGTGTTGAGCAAGACTGATGCTGATGGCTGATGGTGTGTGCACATGTGTATGCATGTGTGTGCGTGTGTGTGAGTGAGACAGATGGCGGGGGTGGGAGAGGAGAACAAGAACCCCAGGGAGTTTTCACTTAACTCCTCCCTTCACCCTCCCTCTGATTATTAATCAGAACACCTCCAGGCTGTGCACCAGACTTTCTTCCCCTTGGCAGCCAGGGGAGAGCCCTCAAAGCAGCCAGCTGGAGAGGTGCTCACCTAGGGCCCACTACAGATTCTTCAGGTTTGACCTGGGCCCTCCCTGGGCACTTGGTCTTTCCCACTTGCTCTCTTGAGTCACCAGTTTATGTTAGCCCCTGGGAAACACTTTCCTGGGTTTTCTCCCAGAAAATTTAACTTAATAAATTCATAATACATACTTCAGTTCACCAAACATACCACTGAACAGTGTTGGGCCATTGAATTTTTCTGCAGATTTCCAAAAGGCCAGAGCTTAGGAAGCATAAAGCACATATGACTTAACCGGCCGGCCCAGCCTACCTGCACTGGGAGAAATCAGCCCACAGTGGGCCTGGATGTGCAGAAACACAATGTTCCCTTTTGATGGGGGTTTCAAAGTGTTTGTTTCCTGGAATGGGGGCCAGCGGCCCAAGTGCTGCGGCTGGAAAAGGCCCTCAGGATTTATGAGCCTGCAGAAACTCTGTGTGCTGCTCATGTAATAAGAGGGAGACAGAACGTTCTGTCACCACGTCAGGTTCTCATGCACCAGGCCTTCTGGAAATGTTTCCCCAGTCTGAGAATTGAAGGCAGATGGAGGCGAGTGAGTTCTTTGGTTCACGTGCACCATCTTCTCTCCTTCTCAAATGCTATTCAAATCCAGCAAACCCAGAAGAACTCCAAGGAGAAAAAGCACAAAACAAACATTGCCCAAGGCAAAGTGTTCATACAAAGGCTTTTCTGATCCCTCTGTTACCCCAGGCTGACACCTCAATGGCTCAACTGCTCAGTCAATCGGTCAGTTAGTCAATCAACAAATACATATTGATCATCTCCAAAGGGGCTGTGACTAGCATTTGATAGAAGGGATAGAACAAAATCCTCAACAGAGGCTGTTGCTTCTAAGGAGGTGTTTACCTTAGGCACGAGTACTTACCACAAGAGTGGAAATAATAAGAGACAGTTAATTATTAATCAGAACTAGATTACCTGGCTTTAGTGCCTAAAGGCTCCACAAGGGCAGAGAGGCGCCTGCTATCATCTGGTAGAACACAGGAAGGAATTCCGGAGGCCAGGAGGCTTTAACTGGACTGGAAACCTAGACACAATGGAAGTATCAAAGGGCCAGTAAGAACTGTCCAAATATAGTTATCTCTTGCTTTTCAAAAGTTTGTGTTATAGCACTTCACTTTTATGAAAGACCTACATTAGTACCTGTTTTTGCTAGCCAAAAGAAATTCGAAGAGGATATTTGCTTTTCTTAAAAAAAAAAAAGGAGAAATGCAAACAAGCATTCACTGTTTGTTCTGCAGCCAGTAGTTATGATTCCAGAGGCAGCGCAAACCCTGAGCAGTGCAAGCCACCCCAGGAACCACAGTCAGCATCTTGGCATCAACCTCCAGAGCTTCACACTGTGCCCAAATATTTTATCTCAATGGATTTTTGTGCATCCATTAGCAAGATGTGTCCTAAGGTATCAGAAAACCCTAAGAGAGGTTATTTTTGGGGTCTGGGAATGCTCAAACATTTTTCCATATAAATTAATGGTAGCAGCTTCTTCACTTTACGCCGTTTTGGCTTATGAAAGGTTTGAAAGGAACGTGCTGCTTTCAGATAGTGGGAAACCTGTACATACAGCCTAATCTAGGAACTAGAAGCCCCAGTGATTGAGGGCCCCTGAAGCATGGGATGAAGTGACTGGGGTAGGAAGTTATAAAAATGAGATGAGATTATTGTTCCCTCTGTGGAGCTGAGTAAAATGCTACAAGGCAACGTTCCTAATGAGCTGAATCACGTGCACACAATCTGTTTTAACTTCCTGGTGACCAATAGTTAGGTTAGCATGCCAGAGGCCAGCACGCGTTTTCTTATAGGGTCAGGCAGTAAACATCGCAGGCTTTGTGGGCTGTATATTCTCTGTTGTAACTACTCAGCTCTGTGGTAGTGGGAATGCAGCCACAGACAATATGTTAATGAATGAGTGGAGCTCAGTTTAAATAAAACTTTATAGATAGACACTAAAATTTAAATTCCATGTAATTTTCATGGGACATGGAATATTATTCTTCTTTTGAATTTTTTTCCCAACCATTTGAAAATGTAAAAACCATTCTTAGCTAGTAGGTCATACAAAAACAGGCAGCAGGCAGGATTTGGCCATGGGCTGTAGTTTGCCACCTCCTGGTCTAGGAGAAGCAGCATTGTACTTGTGGTAGAAAAAGAAGGAAGGAAGGAAAGGAAGATGGAGAAAAATAGTACTTTTTAAGTACTGACATTTACCTCTATGTGAGTTTAAAGTCATTTGTTCCTTGCTTTCTTCACATAAGTAAGTCCTTGAAAATGATGTTCTTGAAAAGAACATCTCTTAAAAATATTAAAAAGGAGAGTATTGTTTTATTTTGTTTTGTTTTAATTGAGGGATGGTAATTGTGAATAGTTTATCTCAATTATGTTAGCCATCATTGGATATACTTTCCTTGAGGGCCAGCACCTGTGTTATGGCCACTGTATTTATATTGGCTCCCACAGACTTTTTTATGGAGTGGGCCTATGGTAATTTATTATTGTGTTGAATCAGCAAATTTGAGAGTATTCTATGTGCATAGTACTAAGCATTAAAGGGAGCACATAATGAAAATATAAGACTTGGACCATAAACCATAAACCAATCTCTCTGGAATTTTGAATCCTGGTTTATTGTTTTTAAAATGTATCATAAATGCTCAGCAATTTCAGCCCCAATTTTCTTTCTTTTTAACATTATGATGCTTTCCTATTTATTCACTTCTATTCCCCACTGATCCTTTCTTCCTTTTCTGTGATGCCTTCCCCCACCATCCAGTTTGATCTCTCTGTTCTATGATCATAGCATATACATAACCTGCAGCATGTTTGCTTATATTTTCTTCCTCCTGTTTATGACACATGCCAGGGGATGCCTCTTTGCCCTTTCCAGAAGCCTACATCCTCACTTTAGGGTCAGGCTGGGGTCTTATTTTCACTGAGATACATTCTTTTTCTCTTTTTAACTCCTCAAATACTGGTATCCTAGACCAATCATTTTCTTTCATTTTGCATATCAGATCCATAGACAAAGGTGGAGACTACCTTAACTTGTGAGCACAGATGGCCTGTAGGCCCCTTAAATTCTAGCCAGTAGTTAGCATGTGGCCACCAAGAATACACTTGTAAATATACTCATGCCAAATCCTTGTGTCATTTAAAATGACATTAGAGGGGTGCCTGGCTGGCTCAGTTGGTAGAGCATGCAACTTTTGATCTTGGGGTTGTAAGTTTGAGCCCCACCTTGGGTATAGAGATTACTTTAAAAAAATTTTACAATACATATGCAATACAATATATGCAGGTGTTATATGTAAGTGATGAATTACTGGGCTCTACTCCTGAAGCTAAGACAACACTCTATGTTAGCTAAGTTGAGGAAAAAAAAGAGAGAGAGAGAAAACATGTATAAATAAAAAATAAAACGACACTAGAGAGGATAGGGATAATAAAGAGGATGGAGAAAGAAGGTTCAGAGAAGAGTGGGTGAGGGAAACAGGGGCAGAATATCGTAGAACATGAACCAACACTATTAACATGATAGGGAAACAGAAGATAGAGTGATGTGGAATTAGAAAAATTGTCCTCACCCTCCTCTCTTTCTCTTTCTAAAAGTTTAGGAAAACTAATTTGAAATAAAAATTAGAAACAGAAAAGTATCAACTTTTAAATCCTTTAAAATCTGTTAAAGTAAAAAGAGAATTAAGAGGTAGAATAAAATATACTTCAGCCTACCATTTCAAAATAAACTAAAAGATATGAAGTAAATGTTAAAACACACAAAAGAAGAATAGCATGAATTAGAAAATCTCAGAAATGAAGTGACAGGGACAGATTTGAAATCAATGAAAATATGTCACAAGTGAAAATGAAAGCAAAAGGAATACCAGAGTGAATAAACACAAAACAAAAATACTTGCAGAGAAATTGAAGGTTAAGTGGAGGAAACAAATTTTAGATAAAAAAGAAGTAAAATCAAGAGAGAAAAAGGGTATGTGATATTGTGACTAAAATTGGAGCTACACAAAGAAAATCCTGGAAGGTAACAGGAGTCCCTGAAGAAGAAAAACAGAGAAACAGAATAAATACTAAAAAATATGATTCAGAAAAATTTTAAAAATTTAAGTCACATAAAAAAAATTTAAGTCACATATTTAAAGAAAATATTGACAAACACCAAAACATATTCTAGAAAAACGATTGGATTTTAAGGACAAAGAAAAAGCAAGTGACTTACAAGGAAAGAACATTAGATCATAATTTTCAAAAACAGCATTTCATTCCAGAGGAGATCTATTTCAAAGACAGAAAGAAGATTTGAGACAAGGATTTTATAAACAACCAATGGACTTGCAAGTGTAAAGGGCATCGATCCATTTACCTGCAAGAACTGAGGAAATTATACTCCCAAGAACCTTTCCTTAGGAATTTACTTGATTTTGAGCTTCAGACACCAAAATGACTAGAGATATTGACTGAGTTCCGGTGGTAAGTACTAAATAGTCAGCTACTTTTTAGAACTAAGATTAAATGTATGTCAAAAGGGAGCAAGTATATGTGCTCCTTATGTTCTAATAATGTGGACATAGAACAGCTATAAAGATGAGAGGAGGAAAGCTCATGTTATTTTTCCCCCACCTTTTAGAAATCATATTGATGATGGTTTTAGGTTATTCCGCTGACCTTGTTGTATACATGATGTGGAGTAGAAAAAAATGAATAATTACGGTTATTCTATTTCGTTTGCCTTTAATGTCCTTAAGATTCTTGATATGAAGGAAAAACATGGACATAAGTTTTAATAAAATCTCTTCCACTTCACATTTAGGAATTTGAAATGAATTTGATTTAGAAGCATCAGTATGAACATACACCACACACACACACACACACACACACACACACACACACACACCACATGCCAAGACCAAGTTCATACTGATATTTTCAGTTCAAATTTATTTCAGATTATCTATCTATCCCTAGCGCTCAGATTTTGGTCTTGAAATACCATTTCCCACTTAAAAATGAAACCAGACAAAACAAGAGATCCTAGAGAAATGGCCCATTTAAGGCCTGAACAGAAAAAATTACAAGATAAGCTTAGAACATCTTGTCACATCAGATAGCCAAGAAGCTATCAAAGCCTACTAGGTTATATGAAACTGCTGGGGTTATACAAAAAAGGATTCAGGAGCCAACTTGAAGAGACTCCAACTGGCCACAGATGGGCTAATTTGAGCTTTAATAATGATAATAATTGGAATGGAATGAAACCCTTCAAATAAGTTTAAGTCCCTGAGTTCAAAATAATATTAAAAAAGATTAGTTGGTCACTTTTGGAGGGTGGTAGAGAACTAATTCATTTTCCTTAAAATAAAAGGAAGAATCGAATATTTATTTTTTCTTTTCTTGTATAAACTGTACCATGAGGTAACTGAAAAGGAGACAAGGGAAAGCACCTCTTTATAAAACCATGCCAACTAATCAGTGAAAAGTAATGACAGTATTAAAATGTCACCACTCTTCAATCCCTAAAATTTAAACTCCAGGCATCAAGCATCAGTAGCTGTTAACATTACAGAGAGATAACCAGACAGTATGTGCCTCTTGATAAATGGATACATTTCCACCTACAATCTGTCCTAAGGGATCAGACCTGAATCCACCTATTTCTGGAATCAGCTCTGGGATCTAGTTGCCAATTTGCAGGGGACTCTGAAGACAGAGGAACATGTTGAAGTACACCTGGAGTGTGCAGCATCCACACCATGGGCATCTCTGCAGGACAAATAGCCAAAATTCTTCAACATGAACATGTAAAGAAGAGTAGGGGATGAAGGGGAGACATGTGGATTCAAAGAGACCTAAAAGACATACCAAATTAAAAAAAAATGGGTAAGACTAACTGTTCATGTCCAGGGATATACACTTGGATGATAAACCATAAAGAAGTGCACTGAAGTGATTTCTGTAAAAGTCCAGAGAATTTTGGAGGAAGAATTGGCTGAGTTGGGATGAGGAACATGGAAGCACTTCTGGGGTAACCTAATAGTTTCTATTTTTTGACCTGGGTGGTGCTTATAGAGGATTTACCTTACAATGATTCAAGAAACCATATTTTGTGTGGTTTCTGTATTGGTGTTGTATTTTACAATACAAAGTTTTTTAAAAAATGAAATGTCCCTAGGGACCCAGAGTGTTTAGAAAGCCTTTGGGGTTTTCATGGTTATTCAAATCATGTACATTTCCTTGGTCACCAAGAACACAACGTATAACTGACACTCTCCTAAGCCAAAGGCTCTAACTCTGGCAGAAAGAGAAACAGAGCCTCTTTCCTAGCTATTTGGGTCGTCACTACTCCACCCCAGCCTACATTAAGATGTGTGTGTGTGCCTACGGGGTACCTGGGTGGCTCAGTTGGTTAAGCGTCCGACTTTGGCTCGGGTCATGATCTCGTGGTTTGTGAGTTCGAGCTCTATGTTGGTCTCTGTGCTGACAGCTCAGAGCCTGGAGCCTGCTCTGGATTCTCTGTCTCCCTCTCTGTCTGTCCCTGGCCTGCTCACATTCTGTCTCTGTACTGTCTCTCAAAAGTAAATAAACATTAACAAAATCTTTTTAAAAAGATGGGTGTGAGAGGGTAGAGGGTGGTGATAGAGCAATGGAATATATATACATACACTGCTGCACTGAGGAAAATTTACTTATTTAAGAGAAATATATTTTAGTATTTTGAATCAAGAGAACAATAAACTATTAGGCACAAACAGCCTCTTTTAAGATTGTCACAGATATTGCAGGGAAATAAATATCTATTTGGGGATGCAGTGATAACATTCACAGGCCCCATCAGTCCCCTTGCATTCTCATAGGTGAAGCTTCCAAGGCTTCCCATGTGCCCACATCACTGCCTTTGGTGCCATTCATTTTCTAGGACACTTCTCCACTTTCCCTCACCCATCCCAGGTGAAGAGCTCCTTTCTGAGCTCTCAGGTCATTTGTTTTCCCTCCCCCTAAGCTCTTAAGATGTGAACATAACAATGGAGAGACTTGAGGAGTACCAAGGGAAGGTATGGTAGGACAGGGAAAATATCAGACTGGGAGTCCAAGTCCTGGGCTCTAGGCTGGGTTCTATTATTAATTAGTAAACATGTGACTACGTGTGATTCATTTCATCTCCCTGTGCTCAGTTTTATCATTTGTAAATGGCAGGACTTGAGCTATAATCTTTCTCAAGTTTCTTTCAAAATAACAGTCTATTATTAATTGAAAGAGTCTTTGGCATGAAGAAAGGGAAACACATTACCAAGTGTGACATCACCAAGATTATGGTCTATTATAGAAAAGTACTTGGCTAAGAGTTAGCATGTACAAGTTCTAATCCCAGCTATGCCCTTAATAACTCTGTATTTAAAAAACAAGTCCTTTGTCTTGTTGAGCCTGTTTCCTCATGCTAAAATGTGAATAGCACTCATGTTTTAAGACTTTAAATATAAGTGAAAAGACAAATTACAGACTAGAAAAAAAATATTTGCAAGTCACATACTCAATAAAGCCTTATATTTAGAATATATAAAACATTCCCAAAACTCAGCATTAAAACAAATCTAATTAGAAAAGGGGAAAAATTCGTGCATAGACATTTCACTAAAGAGGATATACAGATGGCAAACACATGAAAAGACATTCAGCATTTTTCGCCATTATAGAAATTCAATTTAAACCACAGTGAGTTATTACCATGTACCTGTCAGAATGGCTAAAATGGAAGGTAGTGATAAAAAGCATCGAATGCCTATGAGGATGCAGAGAAACTGGATCATTCATACATGCTGGTGGGAATGTAAAATGGTATAACCACTCTAGAAAACAATGTATCTGTTCCATTCAAAACTAAAAATGGAGGGTACCTGGGTGGCTCAGTCAGTTAAGCATCCGACTTGATTTTTTGGCCCAGGTCATAATCCCATGGTTCCTGAGTTCTAGTCCTGCATCAGCATAGAGTCTGCCTGGGATTCTCTCTCACTCTTTCTCTGCCCCTCAGCTGTTGCATGCATTTTTTTTTCTCTCTCTCTCCAATAAATAAATAAAGTTAAAAATTAAAAAAAAAAAAACCCTAAAAATGGATTTACCACATATCCAGCAATTGATACTTGGGGCAATTTTCCCAGATAAATTAAAGTGTATTTTCACCTAGTTATTTATATATCAATGTTGATAGCAAATTTATTTATAATAGATCCAAATTAGAAACTACCCAAACATCTTTCAATGGGTGAATAGTTGAAAAACCTGGTATATCCATGCAATAGAATACTACTCAGCAATGAGATGAAACCCACTACTGAAACACACAACTTGGACAAATCTCAAAAAAATTATGCTATGTGAAAGACAAAAAGCCAATTTTATTTATTTATTTTTTTTTTAAAATTTTTTTTTTCAACGTTTATTTATTTTTGGGACAGAGAGAGACAGAGCACGAACGGGGGAGGGGCAGAGAGAGAGGGAGACACAGAATCGGAAACAGGCTCCAGGCTCTGAGCCATCAACCCAGAGCCTGACGCGGGGCTCGAACTCCCGGACCGCGAGATCGTGACCTGGCTGAAGTCGGACGCTTAACCGACTGCGCCACCCAGGCGCCCCGACAAAAAGCCAATTTTAAAGGATAGGTGTAAGTCAACCACTTTGATACTGGTGTACTGGAGTTAAACAGAAGAGTAAATGAATGGCACATAACATGAACCAGGTTTTTCACTGTTGGAGTAGAAGGGTAGAGACGAACAAGGGAAGAAAACTAGAATGCTCCTGTGGTGACATATTAGACTTAGAGATACCGGTTTAGACTCATGTTTTGCTTAATACAGATGCAGATGGTTGCATATAAAAATATTTATATATAGTCTACATACACTGGTTGGTATACACATATAGATTTCTTTGTTTTGCCAGATAAGAGGCCCAAGAAGTTATGACACACCAATAGCAATATGCAAACCTAGTGCCGATATCTTGGCTTCTAATACCATTCTTTAATAAAAGGAGCTTAGATCCTTAGAGAAAAGATTAATTCTAGGACTGGCATAGGAAATACACAAGATGAGCCTGGAGCATCTTATAATGCCAGAAGATAAAATAGTGCTGCCAACTCCCACCAAAAAAAAAAAAAAAAAAAAAAAAAAAAAAATTGTGCACACGTAATGATGGGGATAATTCAAAGGAATATAGGAGCCAATTGAAAGAACTCCCAATGGTTATGATTCTAATAATGTAAGCAACAACAACAAAAAAAGGTGGTATTAGAATATAACCCAGAATGTAAAGTCAATATCCATGAGTCCATATCAATAGAAATAAATCATTGAGTAAATGAATAAATGGGTATAAAAGACAAATTCGGTATGATTCCACCTATAAGAGATATCTAGAGTAGTCAGACTCAGAGAAACAGAAGGTAGAAGGGTGGTTGTCACGGGCTGGGGGGTAGGGAGAATGGAGAGTTGTTGTTTAATGGGTACAGAGTTTCATTTTTGCAAGATGAAAAAAGTTTTGGAGATTATTTGCACAACAGTGTGAATATACGTAACACTACTGAAGTGTGCAGTTAAAAATGGTTGAGGGGCACCTGGGTGGCTCAATCTGTTAAGTGTCCAACTTCAGCTCAGGTCACGATCTCCTGGTTTGTGAGCTCAAGCCCCATGTCCCGAGTCGGGCTCTGTGCTAACAGCTCAGAGCCTGGAGACTGCTTCAGATTATGTGTCTCCCTCTCTCTCTGCTGCTGCTGCTCTCTCTCTCTCTCTCTCTCTCTCTCTCAAAAATAAACAAACATTAAAAAATTATTTTAAAAAATGGTTAAGATGATAAATGTTATGTGTATTTTACCACAATTAAAAATTTTTTTAAAGATTTTAAAGGACATTTTTGGAAAAACTGATGAAATCTCAAGTCTATTTCAGCTAATAATACTATTTAAAAGTTAATTTCTTAATTTTGATAATTATACTATGGCTATGTAAGATATTAACATTAGGGGAAGCTGGGTGGAGGCATTAAATAGAATCCTGTACTGTTTTAGCAACTTTTCTGTAAGCCTGAATTATTTCTTTTTATTTTTTATTTTGTTAATGTTTATTCATTTTTGAAAGAGAGAGGCAGAGTGCGAGAGGGGTAGGGGCAGAGAGAGAGGGAGACATAGAATCCAAGGCAGGCTCCAGGCTTTGAGTTGTCAGCACAGAGCCCGACATGGGGCTCGAACCCACAAACTGAGAGATCATGACCTGAGCGGAAGTTGGACACTCAACCAACCGAGCCACCTGCGTGCCCAGGACTAAAATTATTTCAGAATAAAAAGTATAAAACACTCACTCCTCTGTGCATAAGAATTTCAAATAATATATGTAGATACCCAGCCCTGAAGGAGAGAAGCATAATTCTTCATTTCTTTTTTTTTTTTTTCGTCCTTTTTAAAGTAGGCTCCACACCCAGTGTAGGGCTCCAACTCATTACCCTGAGATCAAGAGTCACATGTTCTACCAACTAAACCAGCCAAAAGCCCCCATAACTCTCTGTATCTTAAATGTGGGTTCTGTGTAGTGAATTCCTTCCAAAGAACAAAGTGTGAAAAAGGGTGGGGGGTGGAAACAACTTAACAGTGGGGAAACTGGACCAACACTTCCTCAGCCAGGTGGTCAAGGTTAAACTCAGCAGGGATAAGTCTTGATAGTATGTACACTTTACGTCTGTGATCATCTTGTCAAAAACTTATGATCCCAGTCTAATGAGAAATGACATCAGACAAACCCAACTGAGGGACATACATGGCCAATACTCCTCAAAATGGTCAAGGTTATTAAAAACAAGGAAAGTCTGAGAAACTGTCCCAGCTAAGAGGAGCCTAAAGAGACATGACTAAATGTGATGTGGTATTCTGGAAGGGATTCCAGAACATAAAAATGGACATTAGCTAAAATCTAAAAACATCTGAATAATACATAGTCAATAATAGTGTAATAATTTGTTTTATTAACTGTGACATAGATGCCATACCATAATGTAAGATATTAATAATAAGGAAATTGGCCTTGTTACAGGGTTTATGGGAACTCTCTGTACTATCTTCACAACTTTTTGTAAATCTAAAGCTGTTCTAAAAATAGACTTTATTTTAAAAAGGCCACATATTGCACGATTCCATTTATGTAACATTCTTGAAAGAAGAAAATTATCGAGATGGAGCACACATTAGTGGTTGCCAGGGATTAGGATGGTGAGGGAGGGAGTGGTTAGCAGAGGGAAATCTTTGTGGTGATGGTGCTACTGACTGAATGTGGGGGTGGTTACGCAGGGCTGTACATGTGATAACACTGCAGAGATCTGTGCGCGCACACAAGCACATGCGAGTTCGTGCATAATTGGTGACATCTGAATGAGCTCTGCTAATTGTGCCAATGTTAGTTTCTTGGCTTTGTTATTGAACTGTGGCTACATGGCATGTTCATGTGGCGTGGGGGGTGGGTTGCACCGGACGTATTTCTGAGCATCCTCCCCTGAATCTAAAATTCTTTCCAAATAAAAGTTCCAAAAGTCTTTGGCATATTAGAAACCTTCTGAGACATCAGACATCTCCTAGTTTAGCAAATTATATTCATGGGGATGTGACTCGGAAACCACCTGACATGTTTGCACAAAGCTGTTGTCTGGTATATTAGTCAGGGTTCTACACAGGAGGAATAGAACTGATAGGAGATTATATTTATATATAGACACAGGGAGAGAGAGAGAAATTGATTTATTATAGGAATTGGCTTACATGGTAATGGAGGCAGGGGAGTCCCACAGTCTGCTGTCTGCAAGGTGGAGGCCCAGGAGAGCCAGTGGTATAATGCAGTCCACATTCGAAGGCCTGAGAACCAGGGCAGCTGATGGTGTGCATCCCCATCCTCTGACCGCAGAAGATATGCACTGAGGTGTTCATCTCGGCAGTGAGTCAGGAAAAAAAGAGGTGAATTCCCCCTTCCTCCTCCTCCTCTTGTTCTATTCAGGCCCTGGAGGCACAGGATGAGGCCCACCCACACCTGGGAGGGCCATCCACTGAACTCAGTCGACTGATTCAAACACTAATCTCACCTGGAAACACCCTCACAGACACACTCGAAAGCAATGTTTCATCTAGGCCAGTCAAGCTGTGGCCAGTCAAGCTGACACATAAAATTAACCATCACATCTGGTTTCACTGTTTTCTTCCAATTGTTTAGTTTGGGGATGGGTTTAGGGTCTTCTGGAGTACAGGGGGAAATCTTGGGAGACTGGTCTTGGGGGGTCTCAGGGGCAAGGGCAGCATAGATGGTTTGAGAAGGAGCAACAGAGATCATGTCTACCTTCCAGAGATATACAGAGCTCGAATTTCTTTTTAAGTTTTTGTTTTCACAAAATCACTTTTGTGAGAATGAGAAAGAGATGTCGATCTGGGGTGCAGATGCCACACCGAGGGTGCACAGCTTGACAAGGAATGTGCAGGATGGATTTCAGCCCCCACTTCCTTTCTCAGCCAGGTCTGCTTGTGCAGGGAACAACCTGCCCAACCTGACATGGCAGCCCTGGCTGAGGATTATACTCTGTCACATTCGATATTATTAAGAACAGTAACCCAAAGAGTGGTTTTACAGTTTGTGGGTTGTGGCCATGAGACTTCCCAGAGGAGGTGTGGTTTCAATTGAACTTTAAAAGACAAGGAAAGAGATGAATCACTGGGTTCTACTCCTGAAGCCAAGACTACACCGTATGTTAACTAACTCGAATTTAAATTAGAAAGGAAATAAAAATAAATAAAAAGTCGAGAAGTTGGACAGGCAGAGAATGGGAGCAGGAAGTTCACGATCAGGATTTGCTTAAATAAAGCTCAGCGAGACCTTGTCTTCCTTGCTCATCCTTACATTTTTGATGCTTGGCACTGTGTATAGGGAAGGAATTACAGAAGAAAGGAAGAAAAAAACGTGATTATATGTCCTCATGATTCTACTTTTTTTTCCCACTAATTTCTTTGATACCTCATGCCCTTCAATCAGATTAGCCTAGAATAGACTATGTTGAGGTGATGACCCCGACATATGACCATTACACAATGGTGGGGGTAAAAATGGAAAATAAAGGTGGGAGCTGTTTGGAAGGCACAAAATGACAGCATTGGAGACTTTAGACTTGGAAGGCACTGCAGATGTCCTTGATAGTTTAACCTCCCATTTGAGAGTAAACAAGTGAAATGCCAATAAGTTTTGCACCTGGGCATAAAATTCCTTAGTGAGCAAGCAGAAATACGTCCCAGGTCTCTTGACTCTTATGTTACTGCTCTATTCACTAAAAGCAGAATTACATTTTAAAATATCAAGCTTAATAATGAAAAGAATATGTGTGATTTCTAACTCTTTTGAGGTTTTACTATTTCTAATTTGTTACTTTCCAATTTTAGCATATATAAATGTCAATTACACTTTGAACTAGTCTTCTCTTTAATTAATTCTGTAAACAAAAGCCCTTGTGACACTTTAGGGAAGTGTACCACCACCACTGTCTAACAATTAAAACCCCAGATACGGGCTTTTCCCATAAAAGTGAAAGCATTAGTAGTAACAATGGAGGTGCACACCACTGTCTGCCTCCTTCTCAATCCCTTTCACACCCAGTCATTATCTCATATGACCTATAAAGAGCTTTCTATGACCTTGGGCAAATCCTTTAGCTTTTCATATCCCATTGTCCTCACTCCCGATCACGTGTGTGACAGGTTAAATTTTTTGAAGTCGTAACTGATTTCCAATATCCTCGCTCTGCTACTGGTGTCCTCCCCCCATACAGGCAACTAGGCTGGTTTGTGCTCATTCCCTCAGGGCATGTATCTGACAGCAGAAAGCAAAGGGGAGACCAAAATTAAAGACTTTTTTCCCTGGCGTTTCGGTTTCAAATGCCTGGAAACTAGGAAAATAGAAAGAACTTGGGGCACAGAGAAACAATTTGGAAGGAAGTTGGAGCAAGGTTTTCATAGCGACCGTTCCTTTCTTTCCCTCTAGGTTAGAAGATAAGGGACCCTTAGGTCTGTAACTAAGGTTCTGCTATGCTGGTGGAATGGAGGCTTAAAAATTAATAATGTTGAGCTGCAGAGAAATTTAAAAATGTATATTCCTTCCACCCATCTATTTGTAGACTGAGGTTCATACCAGCCCCATGTGTGAACACATCTGACTTTCCCAAGAATCATTGTCAGCACATTGCTATTCTGTGGGCTGATTAAAACCCCCAAAGATGGGCCAATCCATTCCAAGGCAACTGCTTTGTCCCTGCTGGCGGGAAGAGATTAGGGGCACTCTGGGAAGTCATTGCTGATTTCAGAAATACCACCAGCCTAATGAACCCGAGTTAGAAAGAGGACTATATAATGCTTTAAATTTTCCTGGTTCAGTGCAAGATAGTTGGCAGAGAGGGAAAAGAGGGCAAATTCTACTTTGTTAGAAGTGCTGACTAAATTCTCTGAGTCTCAGGAGGCTACCCAAAGCACTAGTGCTCTGACCATCCTGAGGCTTCCCTAATAATCTACTCCTGAAGACTTCCATTCATTCCACCAGACTTCCGTTATTCCTCTGTGGGTGCTCCACATACCGAAAGTCCTAATAAATGTCACGGCGGGACGGATTGATAGGGATGAGAGCTGCTCCTGACACTTCCTACATACCTTGTTGGATTTTGAAAGAAGTGCTCTGGAAGACTGCATAAAGAAAGAGAGTGAAAAATACATAAATATATGTATGTTTACATATTCTCAATGTACAATGTGCAAATTATACTTTAAAAGGGCTTTATAAACCAACTTGACTCTAAAAGCAAAATTGGAACAGAGTGGGAAGAGAAGAAAGTGCCAGCGTGGGGGCTCCTCGCTTTTTCGGAGGCCCCATCACTCTTACCACTTGCCACATTCAGAACTGCTAGCTCATTTTTCAAACACAGGCCTTGTACATTCCTCCAGAGCAAGGACTTCTTACTCCTGGCCCTTGTCCTCAGGGTCTTGTTCAGACTGGTAGACTTTGGCTAGGTGATCCATAACTGTCTACGGTTGATTAAGTGCCCTTTCCTATCACTCCAAACTTTAAATCCAGCTGGGGATCTATCCTTGAGATATCTGACATCATGGGATATTTAGTAAGAAAGCTTAATCCCCATCCATAATGTTGTAAAAATTTAGGACAGGATGGGTCTCCAACATTATCCAACATACTTTGATTGCTTTCAGCAGAGGTCTGACTGGTTCTTTGAATCTAGCCCTTGGCTTTACATCCAGGTGTAATATATTCTGAACAGTAACCCAGTAAATCAGACTCAAATCTTGCCCAAGATGTACTTCCCAGATTCCTACAAAAGGCAGAAGTTTGGTTAGAATTTTCTCAATGATTCTATATCCAGTTGGTGTGAGCAAAGACCCCCCAAATACTATTAAACTCCTTAGTGATGTGAACCAGATGGAAAATAAAACAAAAGAATTCACAACTCATGTTAGACTGAATTGAATGTCTTTAATTTCACACAATGAATAACATATGAATAGGATTAACTTTTTTTTTTTTTTAATAGTTAAGTGCTCTATACTGTGCTAACCTGATCTGGTAGCGAAAAAGACTGAGCTTTCTTTTAGAAAAAATGTTTAAAACCCAACATCTAAGACCATGGAGGAGCATGACAGTAAAGCATGCCAGATGTATCTACGCCTCAAATAACAGCAAGTCCGTGTTCATTTTAAATGTACAAAAATGCTTTATGAATAAAAACTGTTACAAAAAGAACATTTCAAACAATGTACAATTTTCTTGCCTCTATATTCAATAAAATACAAATACATTTTTTGTTCTAAAATATGTTTACATACAATCAAAGTAGAACATGCAAATTACACTTTAAAAAAGGCTTTTAAAAACCACTTATGAATACAAACTAAAAATTAGCCAGCACGACTTGTAAGACAATCTTGTGCCCCATTTTTTCTTTTGAAATATATATATACATATTTAACACATCATGTGCATTTATTATTATTTAAGAAATAGATTTTTTAAAAAAGGAAGAAAAAGAAAGACACCAACCTAGGTTGGAACTGCCCTTCTGTGTTGATCAGTGGCAGCTCTTTTCAATTTTTCCCCCCTTTAGTGTTTATTATACCTGGGGAAGTGGGCGATAGATATCCAGGAAGTTTCTTCCTTGGTTGATATGTGCTTCTAAGACTGTTCCCCAAATGACTGAGTCCCACCAGAAGGAAGACTCATTAGTGGGGCAAACTCTCCAAGAAACAAGAGGCAGAGGGAGCCTTGTATTGTGGAAAGAAACTTTAAAAAACACCAAGAAAATGCTACGGTATATTACAGTTCGAGTTTCTAGGCACTGTGATGACATTATCTGTAAGCTCTGGCATTTGGACCATTGTGATACTATAGGGTAGTGTTGAGAATAATGTCTATATTTATCTACTTTTACATAATGAGAAGACTGAAAATCCTGCAATGTAACACTTAAATGGCTTTTGAGGCATTTCGGCTTCTGCCACCCCGTCTCTCTCCATGCTACAGTTGGCATTTAAAGGCTTTGGAAATATATGTATAGACTTTAGACAGTTCCCAGGTAAATCTTCCTAGTGGTAGGGAAAAAATATTCTCCAAAAACTCATTATCTGAATATTGTTGGGTAATAAGCTGTAGGAGTGGGATTTTCTACTAAAGTACTAAAACCAAATCCTTTATGATGTGCATGTAGTACATCACCTTATACTATAATTCTGTCACCACTTGCTTATCATATTTATAGAGCCAGCACTGTGCAGAACACAAATTCCGACTGCCATCCAACATGGCCTCCCACTCCGAACAGCAGCCAAGTTAACATGCTAATCCTCTGTCAGCCCTTAGTCACCTACTCTGGGCTGTCAGTGGCTGTTGAGTCCCGGTCCTGCCAAGTCACAAACCAGCTCCTGACATGCTCTCCTTTCTTTTGACCTGTCTTCCTTGGGTTGTAGCCAGAGCCATGCTATTAGAGGAAGTTAAACTTCTCTTTCACATGAGATGAGGGGTTGAAAAGCAAGTGGCTCCTCAGCCACTTAGGAAGTGGATCAGAGACCCATCATCACCTTCAAGGAGGCTTTTACCTCTCGATTTCATCCTTTGCTCACCTCTAATCAGATTCCCTGTAAGTGGGTTCATGCCTGCTTGCTGAAGGAAAGTATTCCATAAAAACAAAAACAAAGAACCAAGAGATTTCTTTATGAAATAATTGCTGGAGGTGTTTATGGAGTCCCATGCATACCAAATGACATCTTCTCTAAATAAAAATGCAGCCTCCAGAAGGCAGTGTTGGCTGGCTAGAGACTCCTCAGTCCGGGTCAAGATTGCTGAGTTCTCATCCTGGTTCTGCATCCAATGAGGTGAAACTAGGCTGGCCCAGTGTTGAGCCAGGACAGGAGAGGAGAGACTAATGGAAAGGGGTTACTTAGAAAATAAGAAAATGGTTGTACCAATGAGATGAGTTAAGTTAATGGAAAGTATAAGAAAAAAAAAAAAAGTAACATGATACTGAGTGGGGAGCTGGGCAGGGGAGAGAGGAAGCCGTACCGTGCCTGGACTAGCTTCCACCTTCCAATGGCTATTTAGCATGTCTCAGTTTGGGTCCTCTGTGGTTTTCTAATCTATTCTTAGGGTCATAAATGTAGAGGATTTGCATTTAAGTCACATGGCAACTGTAGAACTGAATTTATGTAGTTACAACTCTGCTATATCCCTCCTGGAATACCTTACGCTGGTTTGGAAATTCTAATGTATCCTTAAGTTATTTGACATTTCTCTCCAACTAGAAGTTAATGTCAATTAGAGTTTGGGTCCTTCTTTAAGAAGCTTAGAGAGTGCCAGCTCATTCTCTTCTGCAGGAAGACTGAGTCTATTCACAGACCTGTTTGGGTAAATGGTACAACACCAGAAGGAAGAAGGGCAAAAGAAAGAATGAAGGAAATGATTTTCAAAGTCTGGCAGGAGAGAAACCCCTTTATGGTTTAATTGGAATGAAAATGGTTGCTCTTTCATAGCCATGGTGGGGTGAACGGGGCTAATTTAAATCTTCCTCTCCGGTGACTTTGGAACCACTCAGACATGGCTTGGGAATGACAGATTGAAAGTGGCTGGTTTGATTTTGCTGTTCAACTTCTGTGAAATGCCAAAGGTCTACCTAGGTCACAAACGGAGTAGCTATGATATAAGCTTTAAAGTACAGGAGGATGCATTCCTTTAAACTTACATATTGCTAGGATTAAATGTGACTGATCTAGTGGATAGCAAATGATGTTAAGTCCAAGGTGACAGTGCAGAATAGGATGACTCTGTGGGTAATTTCAACCATTGTTGGTGCCATGACAGAGCAGTGATGTTGGCAAGCATATTAACTTGGGATTTTTAAATTTACTCCCATAGATACCCCATCCTTTATTCTCCTGGGTTCCCAGCAAAAATCCATCTCTCTCTAAGGAAACAGTGTTGTGTTTTGAAGTGATAATACAATTTCCAGCCAGTCCCAACTTCCTGTAAAGAAACTTAATTTGGAGGTAAACCAGATATTCTAATTCCCATTAGAAAATTGAATTCTGTCTCTCAGTGTCTCTCTTTTTATAATCTACCATGCCAGGTGTTTGATGTCTTGGGGAAGGTAAGGGGAGGAGGAAGGGAGAAAATTGAAAATGCTTATTTGAAATTTCCACATCTGACTTTTAGAAAACATCTACGGCAATGGAATAACTTCATATTCATTCTGAGTCTTCTTAACATGTTTTACTTGAGCTGTGGAAATGGGTGATAGAGATGGAATATTTGTCCACGCTAAACCAATGGCTAGAGTACAACTTGGATGAGAAATGTACAGTTGAAATTGACCATTTAAAAGACGATTTGTCACACACAGTTTGCATCCATGCAGACTGATAGATTTATAATTACATTATGTACAAAAATGTTTTAGTTTATTAAGGCAACCACAATTTGGATACTTTGTCCAAGGTGGCTTGATACAATTGGAGTGGTGATACCCTTTGAGCATTTTCTTTTCTTTCTTTTTTTTTTTTTTTTTTTCAGATAAGAACACTTACTCCCATTTGCTTTTAAGAAATAATTATCAAGAGATAATGGACTTATTCTATTGTCTTTTTGTTTTTTTTTTTTTTTTCCAACAATCTATGATAGCTACTTGTATGAAGGTTCACATACCAAGGCATTGCCAGACATTTGTCTTTCTGGTGGGTCTGGGGTTTCAATTTTTGGTGATTTGTCAGTTATTCCATTTGCTGTGGGTTATTAAAACCGTTCTGTTCTGCCTATTCTCTGCTGATATGTTTTAAGTATAAAAATAACCTGATTGACACCCCGGCCAACATATCCTTGGCTGCTCTAAATCACTTATTAAAAAGGCTCTATCAATACTGTGTATCTGTTTCACAATGATTGGGATTCGAAGCCAAGTTCCTTGGGACAGCATGCCAAGGGTGAACATTACAACACACATAAAGTTTACATTATTTAGGTGTGTACCAAGGAAAAGAAGGCAGCAAGTAAGTTAATGAAAAGGTATATGGAAGTACAATGGGCAAAGGAAAGGTAGGAACAGACTATGCTAAGTATCAGTGTGTGATATAGCAGAGGCATACAGAAGAATATGAATCCATGTCTAAGGTTGCCTATCACTAGAATTCCACCTTCTGATGACGAATCCATCTGAGAAACTGTATGGTTAATGGAAAGATTCAGGTCACCTGAAGATGATGTTGGTGCCCCAAAGCCTAGCCAAGCTTGGAAAAACCAAAATAAAAGTAAAAACCAATTAAATGGAAATGGGTTACAACAAAGCCAGTTGAGAAATTTGCAGCTTTTCTCCCCTTGGAATGTTTCCTAATTGAGGGTGCTTCCCTTTCAATTTTCCTGGCCAGCAAATGCAATGGAATCAAAGGCGCACCTTGGATGCAGGAGGCCCAGTGGCTGTCAAAGAGCACCACCACCGGCTTTCTCCTCCTCGATGGGTCTTCTCGCCTGCAAAGGATCTAGCCACACTGAAGTGCCGCTTGGTTTGGAACTGCTGTAAAGCACAGACCAGCTTCTGTTGAAGGCGTCCCCCTGCTTTGCTTTCCCAAGAGCTACGGATGGCTCAACCCCGTCATCGGGCGCGATTCTGCCTGCCCAGCTTCTGGAGAGAAGGGCATCGGTGTCCCTGCAGCGTGGGATTCCGCCCCCACCCCGGCTCACTGCACTTCCAAGTGTCAGTTCCCCCAGCCCCAGGTTCAGACGCCCAGACCCACCCTAGGGAAGGCCATCGCTCTCACTCCCTCGGGATTTCCTCTGCCTTTTGGCCTTCACCTCCTCTTCCTGGGGCAGGGGCTGCTGCGGGGGCGGCTGCTGCGGGGGCTGGGCAGGAGGCTGAGGTTTGTGTTTCCTCTTCCCTCCTCCTCTGGGGGTCTTGGGCAGGGGCGGGGGCGGGGGCGGCGGCGGCGGCGGCGGGGGCGGGAGGGGCGGCGGCGGGGGCGGGGGCAGGGGCGGAGCCTCCCGGGCCATGTGGATGACCGCCTCGATGGTGGCCATGATGGTGTCTTGGGTGGAGGCCGGCTCCAAGACGAGCGGGCTCAGGCTCGGCTTCTGCCCCCTCTTGCTGGGAAGGTCGATGCATTTTTCCAGCACCGGCATTTGGTCTCTGGAGTCCTCATCGAACTGGGTGGGCTGCTTTCGGGGACGCCCTCTCCTCTTCTTGACGAAGTTGTTGCCTGTCTTTGATTGTCTCTGCAGCCGCTTGGCCTTCAGGATCTTGTTCACGTGGTCCAGGTTCTTCTTGGTGGACAGGATCTTCGTGTAGTTGCACATCTTGCGCACCTCGCACTGGATGGCCTCGATCTCCCGCCGCTTGAATCGCTTCTTCAGGGAGGAGCTGGCTGCAGGAGGGGAAGAGAGAAGATTGAGCACCAGAGGCAAGCTGCCCTAAACCCAGCTATCGCACTGACAACTGGCATCATATTTGGCCAGGAAGATTCTGGAGGAGCGATGCTATGGATGTGACCCAGTATCTAGTCTTCCTTTTCCTTGACGGAAGCTGAAAATAGTACAAGTCAACATTGGTTGACTATCTTCTGTGCACACAGCAATTCTATTTATACTATTTCTTGTTTACAATAATTCTGTGGAATGCTCTTGTTCCCCATTTCTAGGATTTAGAAACAGGCTTACTCCATGTAGGAAGATCTACCCTGGGAGTGAATGTCAGAATCAATATTCCCATTACCTGTTCCTATTATAACTTTTATTTTTTATTTAGCCCTTTGACATTTGATGTGATTCAATTTAGGATTCGGTTATGCCTTTTCTTTTTGTAGAAGATGTTGAATGAAAAAAAATGACAGTCCTTTATAACAAGCAATCTGGATCCTTCACATGTACTATCAACCTCAAAAAAGAGATGCCTTGACCTCACGGGGAGCATGTATGTAAGTGTGCCTATTTATTTCTAACCCTCCTCTACTGACAGGAGGGAGGATTATTTTCTGGGACACCATCTCTCTGATTCCGCCCCCCCCCCCCCCGCCCCGCTCCCGCTCCGCCAATGTTCTAGACTTGTCTAGTTGCCTGATAGTGTCCAGTTGACCAAGTCCTTCTTAACCAATTCATCCTCCGAAAACCTCAAGGGAAACCAGCGGGTGTTTCTGAATCACTCCCACTATTCCACTACTTGGCTGTGTGTTGTTTGTAAAGACTCCTTTCAGGTCCTGGTGGCCGGATGGACCTGTACTGTATGAGTCAAACCTCTAATCTCCAGAAGTCAGGTACTGCTACCGCTAAATAGCCTTCAGAACTGCTTTGTTTTGACGTTCAGACACTGTAAAGTGTGAATGGCTTCAAGACGTAGCAGACCTTTCCTCCTTTAGGTTATTCTTTCTTCCTGTGCTGTTCATGAGCAGGCATGCATGTGCGTCCATGTGTACACACACACACACACACACTCAGGCACTCACACATACTCTTCTGCCCCATCTTCACACCGTCCCCTCCCTTTTTATGAACGTAAGAAGTGTGTCCTCACTTAGTTTTTTGCTGCTGTGATATACCCTAGATGCTCAACCCCAAAGATGCCTATGGAGAAGATGCTGACCCTACTAAACATTACAGGACCATGTATTATGGTTTTAGCATCATAGTTTCTTGTGTTATCCCATGTTTTTTCAACTATGTCCTAAGGAAATAAGGAGAGGGGGCACCTGGGTGGCTCAGTTGGTTGAGCATCTGACTCTTGATTTTGGCTCAGGTCATGATCCAAGGGTCGTAGGATTGAGCCCCTGCATTGGGCTCTGTGCCAACCATGGAGCCTGCTTAAGATTCTCTCTCCCTCTCCTTTTGCCCCTCTTCCCTGCTCACGTGTACTCTCTCTCTCTCTCTCTCTAAGAAAAAATAATTAAGGGAAATGAGGGAAAAATGCTGAAAACATGGATACCATTCTCACTTATTCTTGGGCACTCCCACTTTATTCCTTTCCCTGCTTCACCCCATTTCTCTTTCATGCTGTGGCTGGCACTGAACTCCAGGAGGGTATTATTTGAAGTTATTTACGCCACTAGCTTTATGGAGTGGGAATCTCTGAGTTCCATAGGACAGGTCAAAATGTTACTGCTTTTGGCCCAAGGTCATTGTAAGACTTACTGAGCAATGAATAACTACTGAACAATCTTTAAAATAAGTTATAAAGATCAAAATAGAACAAAGCCAGAGTGAGCTTCTGAGTACAAAAATAAAATGTTTGTAGTTAGTGTTGTGAAAGAAAAGCATTGCTCAATTGTAAGTTCTCAGATGCAGGGATCAATTTTTGTCCATCTTTATGTCCCTCACAGAGCATAGCGTGGTGCCTTGTCCATGGACAGGATTTAAAAATTGTTTTTGGACTGATGAATCGTACTAATCATTGTGCCTTGTAGTCAGAGTCTTCTCTAAAGGAGTTCAAGTTTGGATTTCTAAAGCATCCACTACAAAAATAGGGACAGTAGGAGCTAGCAGGTCTCCATGTCCGAGCCAGGTGATCTATCTTGTCCACAAAGTTCATGAGTATTGAGAAGAAGTCAGAAAGACTCCACAAAACCTTTGGCATTATTCCAAGTACAAGTTTCATGTGAAGTTAACCCTTTCTTTGTATCATCTTTGGGGGAAAGAAAACGCTGTGTAGTATATAATACAGCATATATAGGTAGAAAGTAAAACATTTAGGAAATTAGTTGTCAACATCTGACTGACTAAAGATTGACTGGAAAACTCCATGAACTGCAGGTCATTTGGGAGAAATACAAGCATTGGTTTTGTCTCTCTCAGTGTTTTCTTTTTAGCATGAAGTGACAAAAAACAAACAAACAAAAGGAACCTGGTAGATAATACCGTATTCAGTAATTCATTGTATGCTGCATAATATGTTATTAAGCCCTTGTACTGAAAAAATGATTATGAAATAAGTTAATTCTGAGTCATGTAAACATACCTTTACTAAAAATATCATAACCAATTCCTTTGCACCCACTGTTCACATTTAATAAATGTTAACTTTTGCCATATATATTTTAATGTTTATTTATTTTTGAGAAAGAGGGAGACAGAGTGCGAGCAGGGAGAGGCAGAGAGAGAGGGAGACACAGAATCTGAAGTAGGCTTCAGGCTCTGAGCTGTCAGCACAGAGCCCAACATGGGGCTTGAACTCACGAACCTTGAGATCATGACATGAGCTGAAGCTGGACACTTAACCGACTAAGCCACCCAGGTGCCCCTATACATTATTATATTTTTTTAACAGTTTATTTGTTTTTGAGAGACTGAGAGAGCACAAGTGGGGGAGGGGCAGAGAGAGAGGGAGACACAGAATCTGAAGCAGGCTCCAGGCTCTGAGCTGTCAGCACAGAACCTGACGTGGGTCTCGAACCCATGAACCATGAGATCATGACCTGAGCCAAAGTCAGATGCTGAGCCACCCAGGCGCTCCCTATGCATTATTTTTTTAAAGAAAGAAAATATTATAGATTCAGCTAAGTCAGACTCCCCTCTCAATTCCATTCCAGTCCTTTCCTTTTCCATGCTTTTATTTATATTTTTACTGCATATGCATGAACCCATATTAGTAAAAATTACAGACCTGAAACTACCTAATGTTGGTGGTACTGTAAGGAAGTGGGGGTCCTTGTACACTGTTGGTAGGAGTGTAAACTCAACTAATCATATTGGTGAGCAGCTGGGCACTGACCACTAGCACTGAAGATGGGCTTGCTCAATGCCCCAGAGAACCTGTGTCCAGGCTGGCCCCTTTACTTATCTGTAGTGGGAGGCTAAGGATGTGCAAGGATGTTCCCTGAAGCCCAGAAGACTGAAAACAGTCTAAATGTTAAGGAGATAATCCGTTACAATAGATAGACCTAATCTATTGGTTTAATCCGTAAACAATAGAATATTATAGATCTGTTGAAAGGAATAAGCAACATATATCAACATGGTTAAATCTAAAAACAAAACAAAGTTGGTAACAAAAGTGAATACAAGTACTTGCAAATATACCATCTGAAAAAGTGTAAAAACACACAGATCCCTTGAATTTTTATTTCATTTTCAATGTGCAAATGTGGAGGTTTAAAGTGACAACAATGTGGAAGCTCAATTGTGAGCTAAGGATTAGGTGGATGAGATTTCACTCTCCTCTCCAAAGCTACCTCATACCGCATAAGCTTCTAGAGGAGTACCGTCCAGTGGGGTTTTCTGCCATGGTGGAAATGTTCTATATCTGTGCTGTCCCATTTGGTAGTCCTTAGACACATGTGGCTACTAAGCGCTTGAAATGTGGCTAGCGTGACTGAGAAACTACATTTTTAATTTGACTTAAATTTAAATAGCTTCATGTGGCTGGTGGCTACTGTACTGGGCAGCTCAGTTCTAGTCCTAACCACCATGAAATACACTGGGTTCATTCAGTAAAATACAGACTGTGGGAAACTCTGGGCAAACCACCTGGTGCCTTTGACAAAGAAGATGCAAGTAGAGAAAGGCAGGGGAGGTGGCGGGACTGTAAATTAAAAGAGACGTAAGAGATAAAATGACCATATTTTGCTGCCAGTTTAAACAAAATGTCAAAAGAGATCTTATTTCATGAATTCATGGACATTTGAATAGTGTCTGGGCATTGCATGATATTATTTAATTCCTGTTTATTTACTTAGGTGTGATAACTGCATTATGACAATGTTTGAAAGTACTAAGCTTTTAGAAATACTTGCTATTTCTTTTTTAAAGTAGGCTTCACGTCCAGCGTGGAACTCAATGTGGGGCTTGAATTCATGACCCTGAGATCAAGACTTCAGCTGAGATCAAGAGTAGGATGCCCAACCAACTGAGCCACCCAGGTGCCCCTAAAATATTTATAGATGAAGTCACATGATATCCTCTGGAATTGGCTTCAAAATAATGAGGAATAGAGGAGATAAGTAGAAGTACTGATGAAATAGGATTGACTCTTGAGTTAATATTACTGAAGCTGGGTGATGGGTACACTGAGGTTTATTATGCTATTCTGCCTACTTTGGTATATACTTGATAATTCCATAATACCTGGTTGAAAACATATACATGGCAAGTGGCAATAAAACATCTTTCTTTACATCTTAGGACTGTAGGGTGGTCTGGTTTTTCACCCTTTTGGGCTCTGTCACCAAAATAATTTTTGAAAGATAAGAAATGTCCTCAGCAAAAGGCATGTATCATCACCCTAGAAAATTCCTGCTGGTAGCTACCCTCCTGGCTTAATGGGCTGGGAGAATGATTAAGTGCTCTGGCTTTTATGCTGTGACCAACTGAATAAACGTATCAGGGCCCAATCTCCATTGATGCCATCAGGGGCTAAGACTTAATATGCCTCTTTCTTTTTTACATTGTAAACTTTGGAGGTGGGGGGGAGGTATCCACATCTACTGAACATCTGAATTGTATTTTGCCCGTATATGTATAATCCAAATATTTCAGTTCAGGTTTGTTACGCCTGCATGAGAACTGCAGCAGAGGGCAGGGCAGTGGGAAGGACTCTGCAGGGGCAGCTAGAAACAAATCTGAACTAGGATGAACATCTTAGCCTCTCTGGATCTCTCCTCATCTATTACATTGGGCAGTTATACTAGATACTCTCAAAATTCCCTTCTAGATTTAAAGATTGCTGTAATTCTTTCCTATTCTCATTATCAGTTGGCTTCCCAAATGTGAGGTGGAATAATTTCAAATTATTTTGAAATCCTAGTGGTGGTGGAGGGGGGCGAGGACTTTGGTCTTGGCAGGATTCGATATTCACAAATCTTTCTCCTTATTGCTTATGATTTCATTGTCCCTCTAAATGTTTTCAGATTTTTCTCTCTTCAAATTGTTTCACTATTAGACAGTAATTTCTGGGCTCTTGCAGCAAAGATTGATTCCATATTTGCTCTCCTTCTTATAATGGGCCCATATCTTGCCTGCTCTTTGTTAGTTTTAAAAAATAATTATGAGTGGCCAAGGCAAAATGAAAATTCATGTCTTCATAACTGCAAAGCAAATCATCTTCTAGACCTTTCTCTGTATTTAAAATTGTCATGCAAATGGTTGACTTGGTTTTGGGCCCAGATGTAGCTTTTCTGTCTTTTAGTTCCCATTATCAGAGGATTGGCTCATCAGCATTTGTTGATTTGGTCACGTCTTTTATGATAATCAAAGACTGGACTTAGCACTGTGTTTTGCACACTGACTTTGCAGATGTAGGATAGGCACTGTGAGCAAGAGAGAGGCTAACAAGGCTTAGTTATATGTAAAGTTCCTCCAAAATAGGTGCTAATGATTTGGAGACTATACTTTGTCCATGTGCAAGACACATCTTAATTTGAGAAGAAAGTTCTGGGTGTGTCAGAAAGGGAAGCAAATTCATCTCTAGATTCGTTAGAATGTTTCTTGCTGTTTAAATATCCCTGCAGGGAGGGAGGTAATACTGGGAGGACTGTTGAACTGCCTGGAGTTGCCTCCTAGGGTGGAAAGGGCTGGAACACTCTTTCCCTCAATCAAGGCAGACAGCTGCAGTATGAATTACATTGTATGGTGATCCAAGTTAAGATCCTTCGAAGGCAGAAGCCATGTTATTTCTTCGTACTCCCAGAATCCCCAGTCCAGGCTCATTCACACAGTAGCACATGGAACTGGCATATAGCAACACATGGTCAGCAAATACAAGCTCAAGGGAATTCACTTGTTTAATGTTCTCCCATGAAATTGTGCATTTTTTTTTTTTTTGGTACTTTGTACTTAACTCAGTAATGATCTCTTGTTTTCCTAATGCAGCCTTTTATTTTTTAATGGGATGTATGAAGCAACTTGCCTTGGCATGCAAACGTTCTTCCTTTTTCCCTAGAATTTAAATTAACCTTATACAATCCTGGCCTTAAAGGCTCTTTTTAAAAAAGATGGCAAGTTGCCTCTGTTGGTGAGGCTTCTGCAAGGCAGGGCACATCTGAGTTGCTGTTGGTCATCAGCCTAAGTGCCGTAGTACTGCTTTACAATTTCAAAGCTGTAATTTAGAATTAAGGGTTAGCAGATGTGGGAGATTTGTCATGATATAAAGGTGTCTCCATTCTATTTTTAAAGGCATAGTACAGTTTGGGGTTTCTTTGAAAATGTGGCTGGCTTGTGTGAAGCACACAGTACCTGCTTGATTCTTCCAGGGCAGCTCCCACTTAGGGGTTTAAGGTAAAGAACATCCTATCTTGGCTGCAGTGCCTTGGTGGCTGGGGGGAGCGGGGGGAAGGTGGGGATCCTGGTTTTGTTCTGCTCTTATTTCTCATTCTCCCTGGGACAAGTGAGGGTTGGAGGCAAAGTGGGCCTTTTGGCTGATGGAGAAAATGAAGCAGCGGGATGTACATGTTCACGAGGAGAGCTCTGAAGCAGCAAGGGCCACCAGGGTGCCTCCCCTACATTTTCTGGGAGACATTATGGCATTAGGGATCCAGGAACTTGTCTCACATTGTCCTGCTGCCTCTGCAACTCTGCCCACATCACTCATAGCCTCTGTGCCCCTCCAGCTCTGATCACCTCTTAATTCAGCCACTTTCTTAGTGGGGTGCATGTTCCCATGGAGGAAGCAGGACTATCTACCTGGCTACAAGAAAAACATATTAATAGTTTTTATTTATATTACTTATATTTGATCTAAAAAGTAAGAACTAAGCTAAGCATTCTAATGCTTAATGTTTGGGGTAACTGTGATGCCCTTATTTGGGCTGTACATCAGATGTGTCACCTGTCACCGCTGGGCAGGAGGTACCTAGGAGAAGGGGGACAGGTCACGTTCATTTAAGGGGGTTGGCGGGCATATCCATCAGTTTCTTACTTTTGGGAAGGGCACATCCTATATTCAAAATGCTATAATAGGTCAGCCCTTATGGTTCTTTTTAGGAAATTAAGATCTTTGAAAAGAAAAAAAATCAAACTACTTAGTCATAAGATCAGGAATATCCATGAAATATGTCACATGCCATGCAGTTTTATTGGTTTCTCTTAGCAAACTATATAAGAGTTGCCATTTTCAGAGATGAATTTTGGCAGTTTCTTGTGTAAAAAGACAAGGGTTCTAAATGTTCTCACCTTTGCTGTGCTGTCCATGGGCTGTCAGTGAAAAATACAAACAACTTAATGTCTCTTTAGGGTAAAATGGGAAATAATTTAACCGCTTTTAGGAGGAAACTCATACTTGAGACAGCATTTTTGACAACTGATTGAAAATGTTTCCATTGGCAATTTTGTTACTGAAAATGATATATTATAACCTATAAAATTCCTTAGATCTGCAAATTAAAAAATCTTGTAAACAGAGTTAACCTCCAAATGAAGAGTTTCAGAGATTTGAACTCATGAAACAATGCAATGCCTTTTGATATACAAGACCATCTGATTGTCAAGGAAGTTGGTTAGACCAATTTCAACCACCTTTGCTTAACTGATGGATGGGACTGAAAAAACAGTACATAAAACCTTGGATTGCAAGTAAGTAACTTGTTTTGGGAGTGTTCCACAAGACAAGCAAACACTTCTAATACATTTTAACTTGATAAACAAGCTATGTCTTGCAGTAGGAGTAGTACAATGTGAGGGTGAATGTCATGAGCCCATGGTTCTTTATATTAGCTTTGATACACAAGTGCTTTGGATTACAAACATGTTTCTGGTACAAATTATGCTCACAAACCAAGGTTTGTTATGCTCATAAAAACAAGGTTTTACCGTATTCTGATTTAAGCAAAATGCTGCACTTTGTCCTCTTGGATATATGTTTATGTGAAATACCCTTTCAATCTACAACATCTACTAATGAGTATTGAAACAAACTAAATTTGGAATCAGAGCTTCAAATTGGTTTATCACAAGTGTTAAAAAAAAACACAAGGTTTTCAAAAAGAAATATTCAAACTCATTTAGTTGGCCCTCCCAAAACATTTTTAGAAAGAAATATTAAAATGAGTGTAAAATTTTGATAGCAGTGAAAATATTTTTGTTTCCTTAACACAAAGTTAAATGAAATTTAAAATTATTTTAACAACATGATTTCAGATTTAGCTCAACCTTTCAAAGTTTATATTTAAAATTTTTTTTAATGTTTACTTACTTTTGAGAGGGAGAGAGAGACAGAGAGTGAGCAGGGAAGGGGTGCAGAGAGAGGGACACACAGAATCCGAAGCAGGCTCCAGGCTCTAAGCTGGCAACACAGAGCCCAATACGGGGCTCCAACTCACCAACGGTGAGATCATGACCTGAGCCGCAAGTTGGACACTTAACTGACTGAGCCACCCAGACGCCCCCAAAGTTCATATTTTAAAATATGAGTGTGTATATTCTGAATAGTGTTTACATGGAATTTCTGTTCAAAAGTATGTTAGTGATATCACCACATGATCAAAAATTTGGGCTGCTTTAAAGTTGCCCTTTCTGTTTCTAAACCCCTGAAGAGTTTATTCACTCAGTATTTAATTCTAGAAGATCTTAACTTTCCACGTGCACAGCGTAAGAAGCATTAAAGCTTCTCAAAGACAGACCGCACGTGTTTTTCATACACCTTGTGACAAAGAGCGTAGTGTCTTTTTCACAGTAGATTCTTGCTTAATATATCTTGCTGGATTATTTCACATCATAAGCTCCTAGAGACTAAAGTCTGGGTATCAATAATTTTTATATTCCCTGGAGCAGCTTTAATTGAATTGCATGTAATTCCATGGCAGTTGGAACAGTGTCCTATCCATGGAGAGCTTCTACAGTAAGGTTGGAGGCAGACCTGGATGCCTCTTGGTTAGTCATTTCTGAGCTCCTGCTCCCTAGGTTTTCAGCATCCTTGACTTCTCTGACCACAGGGAAATAATGCCAGTCATTTCATGAGGTGAGCTTTGGGAGAACCACTTGTGGCTTTGGACAGATAAAGGCAGTGGTAACTCATCTCCAGAGAGAAAGTGCACAGAGGAAGAATGCAGCTAGGTCCCTCAGGGAGCCTCTAGGGGAGGTAACCAGGACTTGGTCAGTCCTAAGAAAGCTAGGTGAAGGGAGAGAGCTCAGAGATCAGGAGATGAACAACAGAGGCAATTTTTTCTGTCTCTAAGGCACACTGGGCATATTCGTTAGTAGGAACTGCCCCGGAAGGGGTCACAGAAGAGTTTCAAAGCTGGGAGTCTTTCTGGGCATGATGCTTATTAGGGCCACAGTGGCTTCCTAGGCTTTTGGCGAGGAATGAACTGTAAGTGGTGGCACTCTTAAACTGGGAAATATGAGGGCCATTTAGGCTTACTCTGTTTCTTTCAATTAACTTTGGCTTTTGTCTGTTGCATGTGGCTCAAGCCCCAGCAGACTGAGTAGACAACTTGAGAGGCTGGATAGAAATGCAGTTAACGCCAAAAAGTTTGACGCTACATCTGCTGAGTCTCACAGCATGCCAGGTGGTCACACGGCGGGGGTGGTCACACCCTCTCAAAGGCCTCTTTATATTTCTTTTTCCCTTCCTCTCCAACGTGGCATAACTGTATCCTTAACCATAAATACCATCCCTTATATAATACACCAATTATTGTAGCTGTGTGTTCATACTTGATTGTGAGAGATTTTCTCGTTTAAATTTTGAAAAAAAAAACAAAGAAAAGAAAAACAGGGAACAAAGAATAATGTGGCAAATATGATTTCATGAAAACATTTACATTTTTAATATTTAGGCTCAGATAAAATAAATCCTGTTGACCATGTGAGAGCTTTAGGAATTCTGTCAAATAGTAGGTATCCGTGCTTTATTTTTCTTCCTAGTTTTAATAATTGCATTTGTTTACTTAAATCCTCAGGCTTGTTATTTATGATCTGATAGAAAACACTGCCTGGGATGTTGTAAGAATAAGGTTCTAGTCTAGACTTTTCACTCCTCAGTTCTGTGTTTCTAGACAAATTCTTGACTCCTTGGCAGGAACCTTACTTGTAAAAAAAATAAATAAAAAGTCATATACCTCCAAGTCTTCTCTGTTCCAGGTAAGACATCCTTACTTCCTTCATCTGTGTTTCATATGAAATGAATTCTAGACTATGTTCCATTTTGATCCTGTTCCTCTGGAGATTTTAGTGTCTGTCAAATCTCATCTTAAATTTTGGTGCCTGGGATTGAACTGATTTTCCAAGTATGAAATGATTATGCAGAAAGATTGGGTTGATTAATTTCTGTGATCAAGGCACTACTACACTTCCGTTAATGAGAACTACATAAAAAATAAATAAATAAAACCTGCAAAGTTGTTTTTTTTCCTCCAGCAACATCACACTGTTGGCTCATATTAAATAGAAGCTCAATTAACTCCCTTAAATGCTTCCATATAAACTGCTACCAAACCTGGCCATTGCTGTGTGGAATGGGTTTTTGAGCTTAAATACAAGCTTTCTATTTAAATCTGCAAAGTTTTATTTTATTGGTTTTCGTCCAGTGTTCTAGTCTGTTATGAAAGTTTTGAATCTTAATTTTGTTTTCCCAGAGACTGCCCAGATTTGTAAAATTTACAGAGGGTTTGAATACCCTCAGAGTTAATAACTGTCCCTTTATCTCCTTCTGGGCATGATTCGTGTGACCCAAATATACGCTATTGCTTTTCTCTTTATTTAAGGTTTTCAAGAAAAAAATGGTAATTTACACACACACACACACACACACACACACACACACACACCCCTGTATTCTTCATAAAAACAAGGAATTTATACCCATTGCTTTAGACTTTCACGTATTTTTGTGTCTGTCTGGTCAGTAGATGATGGATGTGCTACAGAAACAATGAATTTGCATTGCCTACAGGTGTGTGCCCAACTCTATTATTTCTGAGAGAGAGGATATTGCATCTGATGTTGGATTGGGTGGGGATGGGGAGTCTTACATTTTTCTTTTATCCACAGGCAATTCTCCTGCCCTAGTGAGAAAAGAAAAGAAAGGAAAAGAAAAACGAAGAAACAAAACAATAGTCAGTATGCATCCAGTGCCTTCTAATTTCTGCTGGAATTCAGTTTAATTGGATATTCCTCTAAAAGCCACCGAGGACTCTCATTTCAATATTAATCTTTTTGGTCCCCTCTACATTGCTTGTATCTTTCTGACAGCATTTCATATAGTCTGTCCTGTGTTAAGATTATGGGATCAATCTGCATTTCTCTCTCCTTTTAAATTATGTTTTCTTAAGGAACAAGGACCATGCCTTATCCATTCTCATTCATTCTTGGAAGAAGCATTGACTAAGCCCACTCTGTGCCAGGCTCTGTGTTAGACACGCCATTCCATGGCTTCCTCCCCCATGTGACCAGTACAGAGTTCAGCTGACTTACTTGAATTGAGATCAATCTATGTGACTTGACCTAAACCAACACTTACTGTCTGTTTTGTAAAGGCTGTGTGTGAAATATGAAAGGATTTATTGAAGGGGATCCAAATCACTGTAAATTAAATTAGATCTTCACATATTTCAGCTGTTCCCTACTCTCCTCAGAGCACCATTACCTGTCTGAAGGATCTAAGCTATGACCATAGCACTGAAGTACTGTGAAATATAGACTGATACCCAAACCACTCCATAGACATGCAGATTCAATGACAAAAATAAGTTTGGAATTTATTAAGTGCCTTTAAGAAAAGCAGCTTGAACATTTAAGCCCACAGATTGATTAAAATGATGGGGCTCCTGAAAAAGGGAGACATTTTTATGTATTATATTTTACTTAGCTACCATCAAAAATAGGAGCCAGAGACAGAGAGGAACAGAGAGACAAGAGAGACAGAGAGACAGGAAGAGAGAGGATGAATGGTCTTTTCATTGCTGAACATTTGGATCAGAATTAAATGGTATATTGTGGGGGAGTGGTCATATGCTGTCTTGGCAAATACCTATACATTCAAGTTCTAAGCACTATGCCAGTAGTGGTTTTTTTTTTTTTTTTTTTTTTTTTTTTTAATTTTTGCATTACCTTTTTTTTTTTTTTTTCCAAATATAAGCTTGGACAGACTCAAGACAGCAAATACTTCTTCCTCAGTTTAAGATTTGACAATTTAAGAGGAAAAGGCTCATTCATCATCTTTCCCTTTTAGAGACCATAAATTATTGGCTCATATACCATGTGGCTTGGATTCTAGGAAAAGTTAGTGTAAACAAACCCAAGTTACAATGCGCGGAGTAAGAGAGTGAGTCATAAACAGAACACAGACATATGCTCTCATATAAATAAGGGCTTGGATCATCAGCTTCCCAAAGTCTGCTTCCCATTAATTACACAACAAAATGAACTTTCCATATGTAAAGCCCAAATCACTTAACTCTGGCAACACGCATGAGACAAAGACCAGGATTGTGGCTTAATATTTAGGCACTAACAAACCTGGATTTTCAAAATAAGAAAAGTCCTCTCAAAATATCTTCAGGTATTGGAAGGCAAGAAAATTCCTTGGAGGAGTGTTTTTGAACATTGAAACTATACCTCGCAACCCAGGAACACTGCATGAGGCTGGCCTGCATCCCCCGCTGAATTTAAAGGTAATATCAGGCTTACTCTCTTTTGTTCTCAGCTCTCTCATCTTTATGGGGCAAGCCCTGGGTCCAGGCCACACAGGGTGTTCAGACATTGCTGGGATCATTGAACAGTTGAAATTCCCTCCATTAGTACCTTCTCTCTGTCTTTTGAAACTGCACATGGCGTGTTTCCTCATTATTGTGAGAAGGCTATCTGGTCTCTCTTAGTTGAAAGCGCTATCAAGGAAACATGTAACAATTGCTGGGGAAGAGGATTCAACAGGTGGAAGCCACTGAGTTCTCTCCTTGTGTTCCTTTCAAAAGCAGACATCATAAAAAAAAAAAAAAAAACACTAACAGAGTTAGTTACAAAGGACATTTAAGTAACAGATGTCACATTGTAGGAGCCCTGGGTGGGGGAGGGGAGGGGAGAACAAGGACTTTCATTCTTTGCTGGGGAGGTGTGCAGCGTCTTTGATTATTCATTTACTCAACATTTACTTTGGTAACAACAACTTTGTATCATACCATGGAGTCTACAGGTAAGATGATACAAGGTAACATTCCTGCTATCATGTGAAAGAGAAAGGGGAAGAAATGAACATTTTTGGGGAACCTAGAGTGCAGTTTGCAGTATCTCACATGCATCCTCATTTAATTGTGATCACAACCACATGAGAACATTACTGCCTCTGCTGTACAGAGATGAAAACCGGGACCTCAGAGGTTAAATCGTTTTCCCAAGGGCACACATCTTAGACGTGATGGACTGAAGGATGCAAGCAAGGGCTGCCCTATTTCAAAGCCAGTTTCAAACGATATTTCCTTAAGAAAGTGAAGAAGACAGGGAGCTAGATAGAGTAAGAAAGCCTGGGTTTCCCTGTTACTTTTCTACTATTGACTGCATCAGAGTGCCAAATTTCTCTCAATTTCACAATCTCAAAGGCCTCCTCCAACCTCCAAATTCCATAGTTAAATAACACAAGATGTTACTACAGACTATTCCTGCTACTTCTGCTAGATTAGGAGTTCCTGCACATTGTTTTGATCCTGTTACTTTGTCCAGTCCAAATGCCTTTGATGGCTCCCTGTAGGGGGCCAGGCTGCTAGTATAATGAGTGAAGTTGGTCAGGACCCTGAAGGAAGATTGGGGGAAGCGTGGGCTGGGCCGGGGGAATAAGAAATGAAAGAGAATATAACCCATCTAACAGGGCTGAGGTTATTTTGTATCAATCAGTTGTTCCCAGGTAGGAACCTAAGCCCAAAGTTAACCAGATAGTCTGAATTTCAAAAAGCCAAAACTCTTGATTATTAGGTAAATCCGTGGTTCACAAACTGAGTTTTTAAAAATGTGTAACCCCCTGTAAGCCAAACAGAGTACAACTGCAGATAGCTATTGGCCCATGGCTGCTATCTTGCTATCACTGCCTCTCATAAGGTTTACTGTGCCTCATTCTAGAATTTCAGGTTCTCCATATTCTGACCCCAAATCTCTCTTCCAGCCTCACTGGTCATTATTTCCACACATACTCCTATCTCAGAGACATTGTAAACCTGTCCCTCTGCTCCCATCTGCTTATTTAATTCAATCCATCCCCAGAAAGCTCTTTCAGTCCTTCTCTTCCCAGATTATTTTACCATATCCCCCAATCTCCTCTAGTACCATTTGGTTGGAAATTCATAACTTATCCATTGCTCAGTGATATCTCTGTTAGGATCTGAGAGTGTTATTCAGCCTCTTCACTTGTTAATATTATTTGGTCATCTCATGTTTTAGAGTCAGGCCTTCCCAAATAGCATGAAAGTTCCCTAGGGCAGGGGTTAATCGTCTATGTATCAGTGTGGCAGATACTTAAAAAAAAATTTGACAACTGTAACAAAGCCTTACAAAAGTTCCAGTAAGATGAACTTGATATAGCATTTAACACCCTCATGGGTGTTTTGGGAGGCTTTGACTGTGCCCTGAGATATAAAGGTATTTGGAGCAGTGAGTGAGGAAAAAAATTCTTAAGATAGTTAATGGATGTTATGATTTGAGTCATAACATGACTAAATTATGACTTAATATGCTTAAATCATTACAGGGCATGACTTCATTCTTGACATGAGAGGGGTCAAGATATAGTGATATATTGTTTCGAATATGTGATTGGTGTTTTCATCCGCTATTTCATTTCTTTTGCACCACGGCCTAAAGGTCAGAAATCACTTTTCCCATTTCACTGATGGGGAAACTGAGACTCACAAGTCTCAGAAGGCTCAGCGACTTAACTAAGAGAATTAGTAAGTTCTGAAAAGCTGTATGATAACCCTGGTCCTTGAATTCCAAATCCACTTTCCACTACATATCCATGTGGTGGCCAGGAATCCAGGTTTCCTAATTCCTACTCAGGCCAGATTTGTAGTTCAGTTCACCTCTCTGGGTTCAATTTTCTTATCTCTGCCATGAAGGGATTAGTGGAAAGCCCTTCTATGCGGTCTAACCCAGTCTTGTTTGGTCGGACTCCAGTTTATGCAACAAGAGAAGGAGATTCCCTGGGAGGATGCTGGGGCATCATTCTAGTTGCTCCCAAAGGTGGAATGGAGGGGGCTGACCGGTGAGGGATAGTGCGGTCAGCCTGTCTGTCTGTCTGCCATGTCTGTTTTATAATCCTTACTCTCTTTTCCCTCACTGCCTCCTTTCTCCCTATCCCTCTTTCTCTGTCTCTTCTCTGTTGTAGACAGACTATAGCCTGCCTGGACCACTAAAGATCATTCTTAATGACAGTCATTACACAGTTCTTCTACGTTGCCTGAGGCCATTTCCACAGCAATGAGCAGGAAAGACCTCGCCTCCGTTCTCAACAGCTGGGCACAGTATGCCAACTTCACTGGAACCAAGAAGTTTTTCAAAAACTCTCCATTAATTACAGGAAACCCAAAGCACTGTCCCCCATTCTCATTAACACAGTTGCTTTCATTGGCCACTAAATTATCTCGCCACCATTAAACCAACAATCTAATTAGACCTGTGGAAATGGAAAGAGCCCGTGAATGAGGCAGGCACACCACTTTCATCTCAAAACTGATCATAAAATATTTGTGCCCTTTCGTTCTTGGCCACATAAAATCTCCCCCTAGAAGAGTCTCTTTTCACTCTCTTCGATTTATAAAGAGGAGTTTGAATATTTGATATAAAATGAGTATCTTAATAGAAATCGCTTCATGTATAGGAGGTTTTCTTTCCCGCATTTCGCTGAGCACGGTGTCCTCATTACAATAATCGCACCTGACTCCCCCTGCGTGTGATGCCTCACAGCCAAACCTCCCACTGGGCTTCAATGGAGGTGTGAATGATACCATCACTGGGAAGAAGATAAAATGTATTATTATCATTACTCTATTTTTAAGAGGGTCTGACTGTGGCAAGAGGTGGTTGGGAAGCATAATCTGTACGAAGCATTCAGAGAAGATAAATTGAGTTAAGTTCCTTACAGACACAGCACTTTCAAACCTGTTATTACACCTTCAGTCTTTCCTAAAATCTCAACTCTGGAGGGGGAAAAAAAAATAGTTAAATCAAGTCCAGGCATGTTTATTGAGTATTTACGATGTACCCAGCACCTTGCAAGGTTCTTGACACCCAAATATGATTACAAGTTGCTCAACAGCCTGGCTTTTGCTTCTCTTATTTTCATCCCATATAACAACACAAGGTTCTGGGGATTTATGAGATACTTGATACTCACTGAAGGGGGCAAACCTGAAATAGGAAATATGGTTGTTGCTCTTGGGAAGCCAACACTCTGGGCACAATGCAAGACTATTATATATAAAATAATTAAATTACAGCCTAGCTTTCCATTGAGTGGCTCATCCCCCAAATATCATAGAAGAACGGAGTGAAGGGAGACACGTGTACAAGTCCCTCCTTCTCCTCTCGGAATAAAAACACACTCGTGTATTATGTATACTGTGCCATATAGGCTGACTCTTTAACTTGAAAATAATCTTGCCTTGTGAATATCCTGGTGGATTATCCAGGACCTGGTCTGCCATTACTGAACAAAAGATTCTGGAGGCCCTGGAGGTCCCTTTCAGGTAGCTGCTTCTGCTGACCATTCTTTGGATGGTTTGCTGTTTCTGGTACTAATGGAAAATAAAGGCAAATCATTGTCTCTCAACTTGAATGAATATAATTCTGAGGTATGTATTTTCATGCACCAGATGGTTTTATGCATGAAAAAGTTGTTGTTCTGTTCATTTTGACTAATATTTAATGATTATCTATTGTTTGCCCACCTGGGTGCTAGGTACTGGGATTTTAAAGTTGAGTAGGATCTGACAATAGGGGAAGGGACAGTCCAGCATGGGGCACAGGCATGAGCACAGACACCATATTAAATACAGGAGTCAATTATCAATGGGCTTATAATAGGGGGTCATGGAATATAGAAAATGTGGAAGGATTCGTAGAGTTGAAGTCACCATGCTCTGTACTGAAGAATGGTAATGAATTAGCCATCTATATGGCTTGAAGGGTGGGTGAAGGGAGAGGGGAACATCCCGCATGGAAAACAGATAATCAATGGCAATGACAATAACAACCACAGCAGTGGCAACAGTGCTCATTTGCTAAACTCTTGTTATGTGCCAGGCACTCTGCTAAGATTTTCACAAGGGCTATCTCATTTATTCCTCACCACAATCCTCTTACACTAGGTAGTATGCTTTCCTCCATTTTACAGATGTGAGCATTGAGGACCAAGATCAGCCAGCTGTTACGTGTAGCACTGAGATCTCAGTGTAGATGATCTGAAGCAAGGATATATGCATTCAAGTAGAGCAGTGCATGGCCCATGTGTGGTGTGAAGAAAAATGGGCCAAATGTAGAAACAAGGCAAATGGAAGGGTGCATGTCTTTCTGGATTCCTAGAGTACCATTTTACAGGCCTGCCCCCATGATTAATTACCTAGGGAAATGTAGCTTTGTTGCATTTGCTACCCATTACTGATTACAGGCCCAGACTCTGCCAGGAAATATGTTAACTTGAAGATTTTTGCTCAAAAAATATGCAAATGATTTCTGACTGGTAGCAAAGATAAGCCCAGAGGTTATGGTTTTATTGCCCATTAGGACATTAACTGAGCCATCTCTCTTGATGTTCTTTCTTCAGTGCTTACATTCCTATAATGTCCTGTCCCTCTAATTCTTCTCTGGATCAGCTTTATCACCATGTTGGTTTCCTCATTAAAGAGTTGAGTGAATTTTTGACCTGAGTTTTTAGTTTTTTGAAAATCACACTCTTACTGTAGGATTCCCAAGGAGTTTGGTGCTGGCTAACATTTCTAAGGAGATGTGGTTGGAGCAGAAGAGGCAGGGGGTAGATTCTGGAGTGTTTGGTGCTTCTCTAGGACGCTTGTAGCTTTGGCCATGGGGACAGCTCAGCTGCTCTAGAGGTCTGTATCAAATCAGAAAAGGGCTTGTTTCTTCCTTATGGGGCAAAAATAAAAATAATTTTTGGAGGTTTTTCGGAAGGCCTTTGGTGTGATGGGATCTTCAAGGAAGTGCAGAAGTTTCCAATCCTACTGGGTCTCTTCATGGCCCAGAGCCAAGGGGAGGGGGCTTTTCATGAGCCTCACATTCAGTAGAGGTCTCCAGGCAAACAGACTCATTCTGTGCTGCTTCAACATGGGCCCATAGGCAGCACTTTTCAGGCAATTTGAAGAATTCAGTTTTTAATGACATTTAAATGTTTAAATGTCATTTAATTAATTTTTATGTTTATTTTTGACAGAGAGAGAGAGAGAGCGCGCGCGTGCACAAGCATGAGTGGGAGAGGGGCAGAGAGAGAGGGAGACAGAATCCCAAGCAGATTCCACACTGAGAGCACAGAGCCAGATGCTGGGCTCAAACTCATGAACTGCGAGATCAAGACCTGAGCCAAGGTCAGGAATCAAACACTTAAACTGACTGTACCACCCAGGTGCACCCGAACAATTGATTTTTAAAAATAAAGCTTTATTTTCTCTACATCTTTTCTGACGTTTCTCTACTGTATATTTTAAGTGATTAATCTGGCCTTATAGGAATTTATTTTACAATTTGAAGACTTCTTCAGTTTGTATACTTATAGCCCTGAGATGTTCCAAATCCTATTAACTTGCATATTTATTTGCTCTATTTTGGTTGTTTGAAAGACAAGGCTTTTGGCTGAATTGATTCGCTATTTTGGCTAGGAGCGTCAGAGGATGATTCCACGTAGGTTCAAAGCACATGAAAGAAATAATTTTACAATTCTTGCAAAGGAATTTGTTGCTTTTTGCATCTGAATATTATTTCATTACTCTGGGACCCTCTCCATTGATAGCAGTTGGTTAACTGCAAAGTCAGAAATGCTAGAATTTGGTGGTCAGAAGCAATTTTCGTGATTATTTTGCTCCAGCCACTAGAATACTGGATTTCTTTCTAATTCCATTAGAATTAAGAATGTATTCTTTTATTTGTGAATGTAACTTTTCTTTTTTTTTTTTTAAGATCTATTTATTTATTTAGTTTGAGAGAGAGAGAAAGGGAGTGTGAGCAAGAAAGGGGCAGAGACAGAGGGAGAGAGAGAGAATCCCAAACAGGCTCCATACTACCAGCACAGAGCTCAACGTGGGGCTCAGTCTCAAGAACTGCCAGATCATGACCTGAGCCAAAATCAAGAGTCAGGGGGCGCCTGGGTGGCTCGGTCGGTTAAGTGTCCGACTTCGGCTCAGGTCATGATCTCACGGTCCGTGAGTTCGAGCCCCGAGTCGGGTTTTGTGCTGACCGCTCAGAGCCTGGAGCCTGCTTCAGATTCAGTGTCTCCCTCTCTCTCTGCCCCTCCCCTGTTCATGCTCTGTCTCAAAAATAAATAAGTGTTAAAAAAAAATTAAAAAAAAAAAAAGAGTCACATGCTTAGCCGACTGAGACACCCAGGTGCCCCTATGAAGGTAACTTTTCAGTCTTAAGGTTTTGCATCTTGATTACAGGTATCTGTCAGTTCTGATGGGGCTGATAGTTGGTTAAACGGCTTGCCTAATATCAGTCTTTGCCTTCAGAAGCAAAATGTCTAAGCATTTAATACACTTGTGAAATTTATTTATTTTTTTCTCTTTTACAGGTAGTTTGTTTATTTTTTAATTTTGTAATTATTATTAAAGTTTTTATTTAAATTCCAGTTAGATAACAGTGTAATATTAGTTTCAAGTGTACAATATAGTGATTCAACATTTCCATACAACACCTGGTGCTCATCATGGCAATCGTACTCCTCTTTAATCCCCCTTACCTATTTTACCCATCCTCCCACCTGATATTTCTGCTTAGGTTTTGGTAGGTTTTTTTTTTTCTTAATTTCTAAAGGCTTATTCATTTTTCAGAGACAGAGACAGACAGAGCATGAGTGGGGGAGGGGCAGAGAGAGAGGGAGACACAGAACCTGAAGCAGGTTCCAGGCTCTGAGCTGTCAGCACAGAGCCCAATGCAGGGCTGGAACCCATGAAGTCGGATGCTTAACTGACTGAGCCACCCAGGTGCCCCTGGGTTTTGGTACTTTTAAACAAAGATCACACAGTTTTAGAGAATAATGGATTAGCCTTGATAGGAAACAGATACAAACCAGGAGCTTTGCTCCTCTGCTTTCTTCTGTTAGCTCTAGCCCAGCCACACCTTGAACAGTTAAGATTTGATGATAACAACCGTGATAACAACACATCTTTTTTTTCTCCTGGGATTTAAGATGAGAGGCTATCTAGTGTGAATCAGTGTGTGTGTGTGTGTGTGTGTGTGTGTGTGTGTGTGTGAAAGAGAAAGAGAGAGAAGGGCACAATGGATATGCTTGCGCATTTTTCCATCATTATGACTAGTCTTTCAGGTGCAGGACTACAGAGAATTTATTGGTGTTTTACTGAGTTTATAAATAGAGTTTATAAATAGATTATAATCTATTTAATCATATAGTCTTATGTTAAATACAAAGGTTGAGGGGTGTGTTTCAGTAGTGAAATCACACATTTTCTACACGTTGCATGACCTTCCTGAGAAGTTAGTTCAATATGTAGGAAAACAGAAAAATTAGCCTGACTTATTGAGGTATGGATTATCTGATATGGTTATTAAATCATGATTGGGACAGCGCAATAGAAGTTATTTCAAATTATGCATCACTTTGAACAAACTTTATTGAAGCCTTTACTGCATTAGCCCTAATTACTCACAATAATGACACAGTGATCCCTTGAATCAGACCCTTCACTGTGGCAGGGGACTGTGGCTGATCGATAGCTATTGAGCAGTTTGATCACGAAGGCTGACCTGCCGGAGCACCGGTGGCAGCCACGGCCATCCCTCCTTCCCGGTAGCTCACAAACTGACATGTTCTCAGTCTGGCCTGCCTCTCCCGCAGCTCGTCTTCTGCCTCTTCCTCCAAATCAATAACTTCATAATCAGCATGCTTCCCAGACTCCGAGAAGCTAAAAATTGCCTTAAACAAAACACACCCTCCCCCTTAACCCCCACCCCCATCCACCCACACACACACTTGAGCTAGAAAAGACATGTTTTTTAACTTCTGACCATATGCATTTCTCCCACATTATAATGTTGATAAAATAAGGTGAGAAATGTCCCCCCCCCTTTTTTTTTAACAAAGATCACCTATTTGAAAAAATACCGTTAGGACTATAGACTGATTAATTATTTGGCAAGTATTTACCAACAGCCTACCACATGTCCGTCAAATGTTTTCCATTTGGTTGTTAACTTCCAAGATGGAGCATGTTTTTCTCAGATGTCTCCCACCATGTTTAGTGCTATGTAAGTACACAGCTACCGTCTCACAATGATTCATTTAACTCAGTGATTACTTATTCAGTGTCTACTATGTGTCAGGGGCCTGTACTAGATAGGTTGGTATTTATTGTTATTATTTTTATTTCAGAGAGAGGCAGAGGGAGAGAGAGAGAGAGAGAGAGAGAGAGAGAGAGAGAGAGAGACAGAATCCCAAGCAGGTTCTATGCTCAGTGCAGAGCCTGATGTGGGCTCAATCCCACTACCTTGGGATCAGGACCTGAGTTGAAAGCAAGAGTTGGATGCTTCACTGACCCAGCCAAGCACCCTGTAGCATTCATTATTTTAAAAGGAAAGGAATTTCTAATTAATTGAATTCTTTCAGTATATATATTTTTTATCTCAATACAGGATTTCTCAAATTAGTTTTTTTTTCTAAGACACTTAGTTTTATTCTCCTTTCCTTTCTCCTCCCTCAGCCCTTGTCTGGATCTTCAAAACCATTCTGTGAAAAGGATGACCTATTGAAAACAGGCCAGAAGTACTTCTAAATTTCCTCACTTATGGCCAAAGATGAAAAAGGGACTCTAAAGAAAACAAAAATGAATTGTCTCATCACAAATATATATGACTAATGCAGAAGCATACAACTAAATGAAATCAAACCAAGATACTATTTACTGCCTTTCTACTGTGTGCTTTCCCATAGTTAAAACATCAAATGATGAGTTTTTCCTCACTATTCCCTAAAAGAAGTAGGGGCCCATAATTAGGGAGAAAGAAATCTGCCTTTTCTAATGTTGAGCCTGTGATAGAAGTGAGATTCCACTGGAAATCAGGCAGTAAATCAAGAAGTTTGGGTTCTAATCCAATTGCATGACCTCAGGCAGATCTCTGAATCTCGGGAGCAATCATGTGTGAATCACATGTGAAACAGGGTATTGGACATGAGCCCAGGCTGTGTGACCCTAACTCTCTCAGGTTTGTGGGAATCCATTTATCTGTGGGGAGTAGAATCTCAGGAAGGTCTGGCCTCCAGCACCTGGGGAAATCTCTGGCTGGTTTTCTCCCCAAAGTTCTGCCTCACAGCCTGAGACCCGGAAATGGACCAAATCTGTGAAATTCTCACGAGGGTCTCATTTTAGCACTGCCAAAAATAAACAGCCCATTCCCGCATCCTGAAACACGAGAGCTTTGGCTCAGCTCTGATTACCAGAGAGGCAGGTTTAAAAGTTTAATACCCACCTGGTTTCTACGCCTTTTTGGCATATTTGTAAACAACTGAATGCAAACAGAGGAGGCAAGCCCGTGGAAGCAGGAGGTCCCAAGAACACATTCTCTCACTCTGGATGGAAAGAGCTGAGGGGAGAAAAATGGCGGACCACCTGTCTTTTTTGCCCCTGGGAAATATCTGTGCTTGGCAAGCAAAGGCGGAAACATACAGGCTAATTTCTAAATCCATGAAGGGAGGTCTCCAGAGCTTAGCCAACAAGGTTGCATAAGTAATTATCTGCGTGGATAGTGCAGACCCCAACCCAAATCTTTCACTCCAGCCAAGTGATCCCTTCTCAGAGTTCCATGCTTGACACCAGCTCCCGTGTCCTGGACTATGTCCACATCACTCCCTCTGCCTGGACGCTTTCCTGCAAAGGTAGCACCATCTGTCAAGTCTCAGATAACTTCTTCCTCATTCACCTACAACTTTCCCTCTGACCTCTTTCTGTTTCACTGCAGCCATCATTTACCTGGCATTTCCACCAAGAACTTTTCACTTCACACCTAGCGTGTGAAAGGTGGGTAGATTCATGATCACACTTAAGAGACTATTCCATTCCTTCTAAGCGATATTTCTCAAACAGCTGAGGAGAACAGCTCTTCCAAGAGATATTAAGAGCTCTTGCCAGAAAAATGGGTTTTGTGGTCAGACAAGATTGTGAAATTTGGTGTCTCTCCCTCCTGGAACCTCAGAGTACACACTGATCAATTAAAGGATCTGAAAAGCCCTATGGAAGAGTGGCAGGTATAAAGCAGCTTTCCCTATATTCGCTTAACTATAAAAATAGCTTTTACCGCAAAACACCTACTAATACTTTGCAGAACTCAGTTTGGGAAATGTCACTCCAAATATTTCCTACTGCTATTTCAACTGGGTGCATTTTCTAATTACCAATAATTTCCATGAAGGAGGTAGGTATGAAGACAAGTTGAGTTCTCTGTTCAAAGCAACCTGGTCACTTAGAAGATGAGTTTAGAATGAATATCACTAAAGAGTCTCCTTTTGGGCTTCTAAGTATAATAGGCATTTCTAAATACTATGATATGCTTAACATTTACCAATGCATTAATTCCACAATGCGCCATCATTCTGTGTGCCACGAAGATAGCAAGAACCTAAATCATGGCTTCTACCTCTGAGGTATGTACAATTTCATTGTGAGGGAGAAGAAGTTAATGGAAGACAGTTCTGCAGTCTCTGAGTAGGTAGCAAATGCATGGTACAGACACTGGGTGCTGTGTGCATTCAGAGGAGGCTGGGCTTTGAAGTTCTGTGGGATAGGGAGATGGGGATGGGAGTTGAGGAAGCTTGTCCTCAAAAAAAGGTGTTAAGCCAAGTCCAAGGCCTGCCTTCTTGGAACAGGGAGGCGCTGCCAGGAGATTATGTGGGGAGCAGAGGAAGGCAGAGCATCTGGGATGCCTGAATAAAGATTTTATATTTTATCAACTGCTAGTGAGGAGTCTGGTGGCTAATGAGGAATTCATGACATCACGGGGTAGGATGAATCAAGGCCTTGGGGAAACTCTGGTTGCCGTCTCTCAACCCCAGTGAGCCAGGGAGCAAATAAAATGCAGGGGTGAAGAGCATGGCTACTAGACCGAAGTTGGAATCCTAACTGCCCACAGGTGTCTGGGGGCAAGTTTCTTGACTCTTAGCTTCCTCTTCTGAAATGAGGACATAGGTATTTATTTCACAGACTTATTTCATGAGTTACATGAGATAACATATGTAAAGCCCTTGATGTGGAGATTAGGAATTACTAAGGCTTGATAAAAAATAATTAATACTGCTGTCATTAAGTTGCCAATCACGGGCCTCTGCCCCCAGGTCCTGAGCTCATCTCCTTCCTTTCCTCCCACTTGAAATCCAGTGCTGAAGCATTCTCAGTGTCTGTGGGAGGTTGACTACACAGAGAACCTATATGCAACAGCACATGCCCAGTGGGCCTTTCTTCTCCATGCCCACCGTCACGGGGATGAACCCAAAGCATTTGAGAAGTGCTCACCTGCATCGGACGTTGCTGCAGAAGCAGCAAGGAGAGATAACACTGGGGTTGGTGGGATTGCAACACTGTCAACTGCGGCTGGCTTCTTCCTGGTCATCATGGTGGACGCGGAGCCCTCGTTCTTACTATGTGGTGCCGTTTGGTCCACTTTTAGGTGGGGACTTGGCATTCCTAAAAGATAATAACCCCAAAGCTTTCAGTTACTTGAAAGGAACAAGAAAACAGACAACAGAAAACCTGAAAGTGAGTTGAGGAAATGGTTAAATCATCTGACCTCCTTCTGGTCCAACAAGAATGAAATTTTAGAACGTGTAAAAAAAAAAATGTTAGCAGCATGACTGGTTTTGGTTTTGTGGCTGAGATTAGTGGTGACAACATTCCAGTTTGGCTGCCTGGAAGTGGGGGCACAGGTCCAACGAAGCAGTAGGATTTAGCAGGTACCCTTTGTCTTCCATGGGTCAAGGAGCGCGCCTTCACAGAGGCTGTGCTGTGTGCGGGGTGTGAAGGGGAGAAGCAGGCCCCACCCTAGCTTCTCATCGCACCTGGCTGGGGAGGCCAGACTAAAGGAGAAGGAAAAATTGGGTAACACATAAAGGCAGGCTTGTGCGTTGTTCATCCTTGGTGCTTGGGGAGTGCTAAGGGGTTAGGGATTAGTGTGGGGAGAAGTTCCAGAGCTCACGCTAAAGCACAAGGAAGAGGGAATGGCGTTCTCAGTGCCGAGAAGAGCATATGCTAAGTTATGGCTGGGGAGGAAGTCGATTCAGATGAGAGGTCAGTCTGCTACAGCAGAAGATGCCCTATGGGGTCTGGTGTGTGACGACAGTCACCAGGCTGAGTGAAAGTTGATTTGGGGGCTTTTTGGGGTCTCTGGTCCTAATAAGCATCATAAGTCATGTCTTTGTGATGCTGAAAAGAACCCCTGTGAGGTGCCTCTGTAAAAGGGCCTGGACATTTACTCTATAACAAACTGTAAGAGCTATTCTGGAACCTTGCTTCCTGGGATCGGATCCAGGCTCTCTTATTAGCTGTGCGATCACAAGCGAGTTACTTAACCTCTCTAAGCTTTAAGATTCCTTACTTGTACAAACGGGGCAGAACAGTATAACCTCACAGGGATGGTTGAGAGCATCCCTGAGTCAATTAATGTAGAGTGCTTACAACAGTGCCTGGCACACAGTCCATGACATAGAAGTGCTTTCTGCTACTATTTATTATTCCTATAATTACTACAGCCAGTACTGTAGCCTGCTGCTTCCTCAGGGCAACTAAAATCAGCTGGCAAATCTGCTCTCTTCTCTGACTTGACCAAGGATCTCTGGGCACCTTCAACAGCGCTGGCTGCAGAAAGGTGACTCTCCAACTCATCCAAGCCTAAGTCCAGAGGCTAGGGGTATCTGATCCATTGGTCATCTACACAGAGTTTCTTCATTTCTAGGCTACCTGCCACCCACAGCACCAGCAACAAATGAGGCTTTATCACAAGAGTTCTTGACCCTTTGGTTCCAACCCAACCAGCTTGAGTTGTTCAGTCCCTCTCCCAGAGAAACATTCTGTCACCACCACAGTAAGGCCAGCTCAGGTAGGCTTGATGGCAGCCCAGTGAAGTGTGTAGCACGGAAGTTGCTATTTGCTTAATTTGGCAGGTGAGGAAAACACATTTCTGAGTGCTTAAGAGAAAACTGAATAAACCCACACAGCCCTAATGTCAGAGCTGGGATTTTGCAAGCAGCCAGATGCTAAATCCTGGACCCATGGATCATCCTGGCCCAGCTGGTCATCTTCTAACACCTGTCCACCACACCACCCTAGTCTGCCGACAGCATAGTTCACATTGAGGGTGCACAGGCCCTAGTATCACACCTGGAAAAAGCACCCACCTGTAACCATCTGAGGAAGAAAGTCATGATGACATTTTCATTTACCCTACTACTACCGTCCTCCTATTCTCCATCCCGCCCTCTGAAACTCCCCCTCTTGTGCTGCAAATAACAATACCATTTATGCTTCCTTGGATTTTATATTTCATAGCATTTTGACAGTGGAGGTAGACAGACATCAAATCCTATGACAGGAAGATTGCAAGGCATGACCATCAAGAAATCAGGAAGGGCAGCAAACGTGTATAGTATGCGCATCTGAGAGAAATGCAGGCGTGTCAGGGATAGGTTAGACACACACATATAACCCAGGTAAAATACATACAGAGTCACCCACAAGGGGATATACGCAAACAGTTAACAGTGGTTATTCTCAGGAAGGAGGGCACAGGCAAGATTGGTGAGGAAGAAGAAGGAGTTTTTACTTTTACTCCCTAGCCTTCTTTATTGTTAATGTTTTTTAAACCATAAACATCTTTTTTTTAATATTTAAAAAAATTTTTAAGGTTTATTTTTGAGAGAGAGAGAGACAGAGCATGAGCAGGGGAGGGGCAGAGAGAGAGGGAGACACTGAATCTGAAGCAGGCTCCAGACTCTGAGCTGTCAGCACCGAGCCCAACGTGGGGCTCAAAATCACAAACAGTGAAATCACAACCTGAGTCAAAGTCAGACGTTTAATGGCCCCTAAAGCACACACAACTTACATTCTTTTTCCTTTGAGAAAATAAAAAAACTTTGGGCGAAAATCTAGAAGTCTACCAGAGCATGGGCTTTGGGGTAGAATGATATGCTTGACCAACTGGCAGCTAACAATCTGAACTGGGGACAGCACACCGGGTCTGATGGGGATCCCCCATTTCGGTGCTCTCTACCACCAATGTCATGCTCCCATTCAACAGATGCAGGTGTGCCTTTCCATAGCACGCCTCTGGAATGCTGAGCCATCAGAGGTCTGTTGGATAACAGGTCCTTTGGAAAAACCCACTGATATGTCGTCTTTGTACCTGTGGACACAGGGTGGGCAGGTAATTCTTTGCTCAAATTATGACATGCTCAGGGAACAAGCCATAAACAGGATTAGCAAGTGGATATTTAACTAACTATCACTTGGGAACAAACTGATTTCAAGTCATTTTCGTTGTACCCATTTTCATGCAAATGTTCACAATCCAAATTAGTCTCAGTCCACATCATTTCATTAAAGTTCATTCGATCATACCTCTATTGGGCATACTCTGCTACTCAAGTGTTTATGTTAAAAGTAATAAAATGACACTTAGAAACTCTATAATTCAAATTGTCACTATTTAGCTGTCTTGAAAACCCTAGATAATTTAGGATTTTCTAGATTATAGTACTGTTTGTTAGTTGCCATCCAATGAATTTGAAAACCAATTAGGAAAAAAAAAAAAAAAGAAAGAAAAAGAAAAAAGAGCCATGACGTTTTCTCAGACATTTTTGGGTTTTGAGAGGATTATGGAAACAATCCCAGAAATAGCATACATGAGCAAGTATATTAGATAAGCTTTCAACAAAGACTAATCTAGCAGCATTTGTAATCCACAAAACCTGCCTGAGAGCACAGGGCTTCGGGGACTGGAATGGGTGACACCTCACGGGAGAGAGTGCTAAATGATACCTTTAGTACTGGGGCGCACTGGGCAGGTGGGCCACCCCACGTCTTTGTTTCCCTTCATTCCAGGTGGCAGCTGATGCCCCATGGAGAGGTGCCTAAATGTCCAGACAGGTGTGAAATAGTTCAGAACCAAGTTCTCAGAGATATGGGGTGAAGGCAGAGTGCTGGGGCATTTGGAAAGCTTCTTTTCAGCATGAGCTGGCTTCCTTCTCTCCATGGGAGGGAGATGTCTGAAGCTGGAGGTTCACCATTAAGGAAACCCAGATATTTGCACTGTGCTGACTGAGCCATTGAGACATGTCACTGCGACTTACCCTGGGACCTGAGTAAAGGTGGGCATGGCTTTGATCTGGGGAGGGATTGCTTTTCAATCCTGGACAGCAGACTGTATAGAGAGCACACGTGGTGGATGTGTGTTCAGAACCTCCCTAAACCCCAACACGGGACAAACTGTACTGAGGCTCGCACATTTGGAGGCCAGTACGTTTTTAAAGGGGGAAGTAACAATGCTAATAACTGTGGATCCAACATCTGTTCATAATTAAAAGACAGAGCCAAGAGGAAATTTTTTTAAAAAGTTAAACCTATAGGAAAACATTCTGCTAATAACCTGTTGACCTCTATTGATACATTTTTTAAAAAGTCTTTGAAACTGTGCTGTAGTGTATCGAGGGACAGTCACTCATTTTCAAAGGTAATTTCTCATAGACTACTTATCCCCTCAAACCTCTACCTGCACACCATGTTTGCATTAGGGACTTGATTTATGGATTCCCACTCCTCCGATGCAGAAGCTGACTTCCTGTTGCCTTGGTTACTTGGAGCTTAGTTCAAGGTTAAAGTACTCCCGAATCAGAATCAGTGGCAGGCGCTGCATCTAGCGGCCAGGTTATTGACTGCCCCAGGATGCGAAAAGGTCAGAGACCAAAGCACTGTTTACTGCCTTAAGGGTGAGTCAATAGCTTCAATATTTTGATTCTGTTTCCTCCAAAGTAGTAGTTGCTGTTCAATTACCTCTTCCCCAGGTTGTTCAAGGTCACTGGGGTCATGGACGAAAGCAGGGTCTATGGTGGCTGACTTTCCCAGGATCCCTTTAATGAGCTCTGTGACCTTGGATAATAAAAACCAGCTTCACCTTAGAGTAATTTGTATGTTGCTCTAGGTTTATAAAGCTACTTTATCTTATTTTCTTTTGGGGAAAACAAACAAACAAACAAACAAACATAAATCTTAGTAGGATGAGTACAGTACAGTCCCCTTTTCTAGATGAGAAAATGGAGGTTTAGAGAGGTTGTGTCACTTCCCTAAAATCAAACAGCCAGTAAGAAGTGTTAAGAACTAGATTCTGACTTCTAGAAAGGTTCTCATCTCACAATTTCTTTAAAATAAAGGGGCTAATGGAATTATTACGTAGGGATTATATGTAATTCATTTTGTAACATCCACTGCAGACAGCAGTAGATCTAGAAAATGCTATGTGATTAATATGGTCTTGTTGAACACCTTCATTCATTTTTTTAATTATCTGATTTGCAGATGCAGATGTTTCTTGGTGACAAAGCTTAGCCTGGAAGAGCAGGAAAGCCTGACACCACTGAGATGGTGGTTGGATTCTTCAGTCACCTCCCTGGCCCCCTTCATGCTGCAGAATGCAGCTCTTGGCATGCAATGGGAGGTATATGATATTGAGCAGTCATCAGCTTTTCTTCTTACAAAGAGCTTTGACATAGATAATGCCAGTTGCCCCCTGAAGCATCTCTGCAGATGACAAAAGGCAGGTGGTAAAACTCCAAACACACAAATATGGAAACTGAGCCACAGAGGACCAGATGATTTGCCCAAATGCACATATCACATGTGCAGGCATGCACACAAGGCATGTGTGCAGAAGTGGAAAATCTTGCCTCTTGACTCAGTTCAATGTTCTTTTCTTTCCCTTTTGGGTAAACCAGTAAATAACGCATTTTTCATAAGACAAAACTCTTGAAAACTTGATAATAATTCCCATTCTCATAACTGGTTGTTGGATTGTTCCATTGCTCTTTTTTCTTCCTTGCAAATGGACTTTACTCATGGTGCAAAAAGGGATATATGTTACAGAAGAAAATGAACCAAACACTACTTAATACCTGGAGCACCTGGGTGGCTCAGTCGGTTAAGTGTCCAACTTTGGCTCAGATCATGACCTCACAGTGAGTTCAAGCCCTACATTGGTCTCTGAGCTGACAGCATAAAGTCTGCTTTGGATCCTCTGTCTCCCATTCTTTCTGCCCATTCCCCCCTCATGCACGAAGGCTCTTTCTCACTGTCTCTCATAAATAAATAAAAATAAGAAACAAAATTAAAGAAAAACCACTAAATGATACCTTTAGTACTGGGGGAAATATTTTTCTGTGCCAAAGTCAATAAAAATGTTATTTTCATATTTGCATTATCATATTCATTAATTCAGCAAGTATTTATTGCATGTTTACCATACCAGGGACACAGCACTGGTCAAAACGGTTGAAATCCCTGTTTTCTAAGAATTACATTCTAATAACCTTGGCATAGCATAAGGGTAATTGTTACTTTTTATAAGGACACAGAAAGATCTTAAGGTGTTTTGTTTTGTTTTAATCATCAAAAGGCAGTGCCTCTACTACTCACTCATACAGTATCTTTGGGATAGAGTTCTAACGACCCAAATCTCAGCAAAGAGAGGGCAACCCTGTGAACATTAGAAACAGACATGGCTTCCTGTGCACACATGCATCTTCATTGCTTAAGGTTTGGAGGCAGAAGCATGGGCTGGATTTCAGTCCTCCCCTCCTCTTGAGCCAGTGCACTGGACAGTGAACAGCCTGTTCAGTCATAGTGACTCTATCAACTTGTGTTTTATGTCAAATGAATTTCAAATTGTTCTAGGACCTTGTGAGGTGAAATTCAGGCAAGGTCACTCTTAAATGGAATGCTATTCAGTGAGTCTAGACTTAATAGTTTTAAAATTAACAATTATTTGAGTGCCTACTAGCACAACTTGGAAGATGTAAACCCTGTATTTGCAGAGAAAGTTTAGAAGTGGAGAGTGACATAGGACAGAAAGACTTATGAAACTGAAAACCAAACAAGACAGGAAACCAAATGAGTTCCTCAGGAACTAGGAGGAAGGTGAGATCTTGGTAGGATCTGAGGTGGTCTTGTGTTCATCCATTTATTTATTCAATATTCATTAAGGACCTGTGTGGGCCAGGCACCATTAAGCACGGGGAACATGAACACTCATCCACTCAGGAAGACAGACACAGATACAACAACCCAAGCGTTGAGGGCCAGAATCCATCATTTGAAGTGGAGGGAGGCTCTGCCAGGGCTGGGAAATGACAAGAGTGGAAGCAGGAATAATAAGCCGATATAAGAATGGTTGGGGATGTGTCATAAAAACCAAATACTGGGAGATATGTTTGGAAAGGCAGTTGGGAAAAATGAAACCCACAGCTCATTGTTGGGTAGAGTTGGTGCCTCTCTCCTCTATGTCTTATCATGTTGGACAGACTTCTGACTTCTCGTATCATTATTTGTTCATTTTTCTGACAATCTTGTAGGCAATTGCAACATTGTCTAGAGGTCAGGAACCATATCTTTGTTTTAATTCCCCAGCAGTTAGCTTGATAGATACTAGATACTCAACAGTGTAGGATGGATGAATGAACAGAGAAAAAACACCTCTATCCTTCTAGTCCCAAAGCTTCAGTCCACACATAGCCTTCTTTTCTAAATCTCCTACTTCTGTGTAGTAGAGAGTTGACATGAAGGATATGTTTTGTGCAAATAAGACTACCTGCTTTGCTAGCTGTGTGATTCAGGGGAACTTATATCAACTCTCTGTGGCTCAGTTTTCTCATCTGTTAAATGAAGCTCTTCTGAGGATTGAATGAGATTACACATTGTGGTAGACCCAAAATAGTACCTCAACTCCCCAAAGATGTCCATATCCAAATTCCTAGAACCTGTGAATGTGTTACGCAACACGGCAAAGGAGAATTGAAGTTGAAGATGGAATTAATGTTGCCAATCAGCTGCCCTAACAGAGGGAGAGTATCCTTGATTACCAAATGGTCAAAATGTAATAATAATAATAAAAAGTCCTTTAAAGTGGAAGAGGGAGGTGGAAGAGAAGAGTTCCAGAAAAAGATGTGGTGTTGGAAGCACTGGAGACGTTACATCGGTGGCCTTGAAGATGGAGCAGGAAGGTTATATATTAAGGAATGCACATGGTCTCTAGAAGCTGGAAAAAGCAAGGAAATGGACTCTATCCTACAGTTTCCAGAAAAGAATGCAGCCCTGTTGATACTTTGACTTTAGTCCAGTGAGGCCCATTTTGCGCTTCTGAGCTCCAAGTGTAAAGTAATATATTTGTGTTGTTTAAGCCACTAAGTTTGTGGAAATTTGGTACAGTAGTGATAGAAAGTAACACACATATAAAAGACCTTACTAAGGAGCCTAGCTGTATAAGCACTCACCTGTATTAACTATTATCATTATTTCTAAGCACTATACTGTCTTAGCACTAATTTGCTCATTATAAACTTATTTCATATGTTCAAGTTATGTGTGTCCTTGTAAGATTTAAATTCTTTAAGAAGCAGAGACTTTACATTCTTTTCTTGTATTTTCCTAGTATACATCTGATACAAAGAAACTGTTCAATAAATACAGTCAATAAATTATATCAGGGACAAATAATTTGTTGATATAAAAGTTAAGAGACAAAAGTTCTGAGACCCTGAACTATTGCAGGATCTACCCCATACTCGCTGCATGAACTTGAACAAGACTTGGAATCTCACTGAACTTTGTTTTCCTCCTGGCCGGAATCTCTTCCAGCTACACTATTCTGCTTCTAAGCTTTCCAGATTCAGAGAAACTGCTAAACAATTGGATTCGTTCTTGCTTCTCTTAATTCAAGGGTGTAGAAATGGGCTGAGAGGATGATATTTTGTCCACTGGAACCTCACAGAGATTTATAACTTCACAGAGCCTTTATGCAGTAAATTCTAATGCTGCATAAGTCAGTCTTTCCTGATCCTATATGTGAAAAGTTCATGCCAGATGAAAGGTGTTTTCTAGAAGCACCCAATGACATCATCCAGAATGGAAATATATCAGATATCAAAATTGCAAAGAGGAGACATACTGAGTAAGAGGTTTTTAATCTTCCTGCATTTATCTCAGACACCAAAACCTCTTCTTAGGGGGAAAAAAGTACATATATACACAAACATACACAGAGAGAACACATTTTGTAAACAGCTTCATAGGTACTTATAAGCTCAGGTTAGAGCCTTACCTGCCTAAGTTGATTCCTACACACACACACACACACACACACACACACACACGTGCGCACACCATAGAAGGACAAAGGGCAGACAGACAGAACCAAACAGAATGCTGATGTAACTGTTCCCATGCTTTAAAAAATGCAGAGACAATAGAGTAGTAGCTGTTCTCTGACAAATATAACAAAGGGACTTTCAAGATGTATTAACTAGGGAAAAAACAATGCATACATGTAATTAAAACCAACTTAATGCTCTGATGCACCAAGTATGCTCTTGTTACATCCTTGGAGATCAGGTAGTTTAAGAATTTGCTACTGTAATGTACATAAGCATGTCTCAAGTTTCATCAACAGATAAACAAAATGAAGCTTCAGTACAGTAAAATCAAGGCAGTTCCGAGTTAGTCTGGTTCTTCCAGGGCAACTCATCCCAGACAGCAATGAGATTTGCCTTTGTCTAGTGTTGCACAGAGAGAATGGCAAAGCCGTGACTCTGAGCCTGGCCTTATTCTTGACCTGTCTCAGGCTGGCATGTTGTCATTGAGCTGCCAGGGTTCCATTCTGAGACTTTCCAGAAGCCATCTTCTTGCTCTTCTGGTGCATGCCTGTTATTCTGCACTCACAGGGCAGCTTAAAAACAGATCACACCAAAAACCAGAGATTTGATCCAAGCTATAAGACCATCAACCCTGGGAGTGTCTTCCCTAGATTCTCCCTAATAGCAAGGGCTTAGTAGTCAAGGCTGGTTAATCTAAGCATCTTTTGTAGTGTCTTCCTTTTTACCGTAATAGTGCAGAGTCGCAGAGCACATCTGCATGGTAATACAGATCTCGATGCTAACTGGGTCACCTTATTTGCATTTTGATTACTGCTTATTTAGAAGCCACACTGAGAAAAGAGCTTGATATCAGGAGCTTAAGTGCATGTGTGTCTATAAATATATGTATAAATAGATAAATGCATAGTTACTGGTTTGTGAAAGATCAGTCCAATATGTACTCGTTTCTCATGGACATATCTGTAGGAGTCTGACCATGTGTGGATGTTAGGATTATAATGTAGTTATAGAATCAAATTATTCTCCTCAATGCAGTATCACCCACTGTATAGACACACTGTGTCAGCTAGAGAAGTCAGTTTCGCATATATCCCTTTTAAAGTAGTGATCGCTTTATGTATGGCAAAGTTGTATTGTTTCAAGACAATTGGGTGTCTTCCTCAAACCACCTACTTTGTTCCACTGTTTAAATCCATCCTATAGAATGCAAATGCACTGAGATTGTGTGCAGGCATACACATATGGACACAAAATGTGTGCTGGAAAAGCTCTCTTCTTTGCAATAGAAGAAAAAAATCACAGAAACTCAGACCCATCATTAGATAGATCTCCTAATCTTTATCTCTAGTAGTTCAGTCAGACGAGCTAATACCATGATGATGGCTTTGAAATCTCTTAGGAATTGGATGAGGAGAAGTGATAGTGATGAACTCCCAGCTAATAAACACAGAGTGCTTATTTCGGCAGAATGATCAATTTCTAGATGTCCTGAGGCTTGTCTGATACAGTTGATTTACTCATCCTCGCTTACCTCACTAATAAAGCCAAAGTCTGCCATCAGATTACAGAGGTGCCGAGGATTTCTTAAAGGGGCAGAAGAGAGAGCTAAGGTAGCATTCATCACATCCCTATAAACATCCCTCCCGCCCACAGTCCTTGAAACTTCAACTGCTTCCTCACTGATACTCTGCACTCAATAGACTTTGGGCTAGTACAGTAATACAGACAATTAATTTGTTACCTTGTTAGTGGAAATTTAATGCAATGATCTAAAAGGATTCTTACATATTGTGATAAACTTTAGTGCCTCCGGGCGGCTCCCCTCGCATTGGGCTCATTTCACATCTCATCCATTATGTAAATGAGATTTGGAAATAGTTGAGTTTCACTAATGTAGCTCAATTCTGATGGATTGGAGAGAGTCAGTCCTACTGAAACTAATGAGGTTAAATGCACCTCAACATTTCTTTCTACTTGGTTGATTATGCAAGCCTCTGTTTAAGAGATGGGATGCACTGTACTTTTTTCAACCATCCTCTAAGGAAATTTCACTGTTGCCAGACTCCAAAGTGGCTCAGAATATGTCTGGTTTGGGTAATGCCTGTGTTGGCACCAGTTTGGTGCATATACAGAGCTAATGGACATGCCATTACATGCAGCAAGACTGATAATATGATTTAAAATCAAAGAGGGGTATTTGGGGGCACCTGGGTGGCTCTGTCGGTTGAGCAGCCAACTTCGGCTCAAGTCATGACCTCACGGTTCGTGAGTTCGAGCCCTGCGTCGGGGCTGTGCTGACAGCTCACAGCCTGGAGCATACTTTGGATTCTGTGTCTCCCTCTCTCTCTGCCCCTCCCTCACTCGTGCTCTGTCTCTCTCTGTCTCTCAAAAATAAATAAACATTAAAAAAAAATCAAAGAGGGGTATTTTAATAGTGTATCCGAGGAGGTCTCTTGGTCATCCAAAGAAGAGTGGGGGGAAATTTACAGAAGTGGACAATGGGGATGAAGAGCCCTGGGTGGGGCTTGAGATCAGAGAAGGAAAGTTAGTCATTGGGGAGGTTTGGAACTGGCTAAGAGACTACTGCTTTTGATTCAAAGACTCACAGGCAGTCAATCAAGTTACTGAGGACTAGTGTTTAGATGGAGATAAAGAATAAGGGCTTCTGCATTGTGCATTTCATTTGGAGGGCCAAGAAATGGGAGTTGCAAAGACTGAAAACTGCAGGATGCTATTAAAAAATCAAATAAAATAATAAGGAACCTGCATTTCTGAAGAAGCTGCCTCACACTATCCAGGGTCACGGAATCAGGAAGGTGAGGATGGACACGCTAGTTCAGAACCAAAAACATCTGTGGACTTTTTTTAGCTTTTATTTAAAAAGGGGGAGATGCTGAATTAGGAAAGTAAAATAAAGACATGGAGGCAGAAACATTCTATATAAGAGGGAATCAGAATCCAAATGTAAAAGCCAGTAATCGTGCAATATATTACTTTCAAGGAAAAGAGTTTTAAGCTAATGAATAAGGCTGTGACCTTGGAGTCAGAAGACCCTTGGTTTAAATCCCAGCTTTGTTGCTTAACTAGGTATTTGACCTTGTTCAAGTTACTTAACCTCTCAAAGTTTCAATTACCTTATTAAAAAAATAGTTTAATGAACCACCTACCTCAGAGGGCTATCATGGGGATTAAATGAGATAACATGTGTAAGATGCTTAGTACAGTAGCTGACACTGAGAATGTGCTCCCAACAAGCCAGCCAGGAACAAGAACAGAAAACATGGGACATGTACAAGGTGATTAGGAAGGAGGCTACCAGACACCTGAGCGAATGACTAGCGATTTGGAGAAGATGTCCCTGGTCAAGTCATCGCTCCTTTTCCACCATCCCAACTAACTCCCAACTCTCTCTCTTAAAGCTGGGATCCCAGTGAGAAAGCTTATCAACTCAAATATTCCACCCAATGACACATTCTCAATATGTTGGTGGTGGCTGGCAGAAAGGAAGCAGTTTTGTTCCTGTGTTAATTAGTTCAGCAGAAGTTTCAGTGCCTACTGTGAGCACAGCAACTCCAGATCCTTTGGGGGACCCTTAAAATATAAAAAAACAGTCCAGTCTTTGGGTAGTCAAATAGTTAGTTAAAAAAAACACCAAGACACAGGAACAAGAAATTTAAATAAAAATAACAATCTCCCCTGAGCTGAAAAGACCACCTATATTATCTTCTATTGTACCTGGGGCCATACTAGAGATTTATTGGGGATATTTTAACTAGCATATATTCTAGAACGATAGTTTAAGATGGAATGTATTACTTGTATAGTTCATATACAAATGTAAATAATTGATCAGGTTGATTAATAATAATAATTTACATTAATATAGACACCATAGTAAAAGTAACAAGGTAATCAGCATGATCATTTTTATGGAAAAAAAGGGCGAGCTATGAGCCCATATTTCCTGTGTTCAAATCATAGTTCTACAAGCTACTGGTTGTCGGAAACTGGGCAACTTAGTTAACCTTTTCTGTGCTTTGGTTTTCTCATCAATAATAGAATTAATAAGAGTAGCTATCCCTCCATCCCTCCCCCCCAAGGTTCAATGTGAGGAGACAAAGACAATCTCCATTCTCAGAGAGCTGGAGGCAAACATGTAAATATTAATTTTTAACATTCTGTGATAAGAACAATAGGATCAGGTATAAGAGCCATGACTAAGCAGGGGAATGAGTGACTTCCCTGCTGGGTCAGAAGGGACTTCACTGAGGAGGTTAACATTTGATTTGGGTCTTTAATAGTTTGGAAGTATTGGCTGAAAGGGGATGAAAAGAATTCCAGGAAGGAAGAGCAGCAGGTGCAAAGGCTCAAAGCATAAGATTGAATGGCGTGTTTGGGGAAGGGCAAGAGTTCTCACGTGGCTACAGTGTAGTGTCTAGGGTGGGCGGGGAAAGTATAATAGAAGAGATGGGCCTGGGTCAGGCTGGGAATGGTGCCAGGAGTCTGGATTTCACCTGAAGGTAGAAAAGGGTCATGAAGAAGACTTCATGTAGACACACAACACCCAACCATGGAGAAGAGGTGGCTTGTTCTCTACCACAGCTTGGATTAGAGCAAAAAAAGCTGCTCCCAGGGAGTTTCTGAGCAGATCGCCAACAGAAGATAAGATATTTTAAAATCAAGGGTGGAAATTGAAGCTTTGATACAGAATAGTTAACCAGTGTGCTCTACTGTATACAATTCCTGCTTGCCCTCCCTCTGTTTCTTTTTCCCTTCCTCAACCTTTATTGGGCAAATTCTTCATTAGACATTCCTTTCAAGGCACTATGGGGGAAAGAGACACTGATAAGTAGGTCATGAAGACAGCCAAAGCCATGTTTAAATCATATTTTTGTAAATAAAATCTTGCTTTGTTCATTTGGACAGCTGGAGGTGAGGGCTTTTAGAAAGTTATAAAATGTTTTCCAGAAGCTAAGTCCCCACCTAATGGATGGGTGCAAGTGTGGATTTTTCTACACCTGCACTGAAGTTTCACTTTTTCTTCCAGTCTTCATGGGCTGGGTATTCAATATTCATTTATGTTTTTTGAGAGAGAGAGTGCATGTGCACACACATGAGCAGGAGGAGATGGGCCGAGGGAGACCGAGAGAGAATCTTAAGCAGGCTCCATGCTCCACACAGAGACTGACACACAGCTGCATCTCACGACCCTGGGATCATGACTTGGGTCAAAATCAAGAGTGGGATGCTCAACTGACTGAGCCACCTAGGTGCCCCTGATACGCTTTTAGAACGATTTTATTCTCAATACAAAAATCTCCTACTGATACTCAGATCTCAGACCAGTAAAGAAGCTTTGAACATGGGAAAGAAAATGGGAGGTTGGGAGGGAGAAGAGGAAATAACAGCAAGGACGAGGAGTGGACAGTTCATCAGCACAAGAAGACAGGAAAGCTGTTAGTTTAACCAGGAGAGCAGAGATGGCCAGGCAAAGGCACAAAACCATGCTGGGTGACTGGTGTCAGTTCCTGAAGAAGCAGGTATACTACAGCTTTAAACCATGGCATCCTAACAACTTGTTAAACCACAGTCAAGATAGTTATTAGTTGGCATAGAGACCTCTAAAAATTCTTTTACTAAATTCAAATTTCATGGCTTGTTTAATTTGTAAACTGAAGTCAGTCTAGCAAGTTATAAATACCACTGGATTGATATGTGCTGGGAATATTCATGTATTTATTCATTTACCCATTTGTTCATTCAAAAAAAAAAAAACCACAAAAACTATTGAGCCTCTACAATAAAGAAGGAACTTTGCCAGACTTTGGTAAAAATGCCAGCACTGTACAGCATAAAGATGGGCAAGAATTAGTACAATAATTGAGAAAGGGCAGTGACAATTATCACCCTAGCTGAAGGCAAGCCATACAAGTTGAAACTCTGAGCATAAAGACACAGGAATAGTGAGCAGTGGGGGTGAGTTTAACATGGAAACAGCCCACATTTGTGGGCGCACATGCAATAGATAATGTGCCATGTTGCAATGATATTGTCTGGAAAATTTTGCACACTGGCTCAGCGATTCATTTAGAACCATGCTGGCTGGGAGGTCTCCATATATGTGCTCACTTAAAGGATTCTGGTCACAAAGGAAATCTGGAGGGTGTGGAGGGGGAAGGCCACAGAAGCTCCGAGGTGGGATTCCCAGGGCATGCCACTTCTTTTGGTCCTGAGTTTCTTTATGGTCTCTAAGTCCCTCCGACTCTGCATCTTGGGTAGATAGAAGGGTTTCCTGTGCCTTTCTTCCTTCCTTCCTTTCTTTCTTTGTTTCTTTCTTTCTTTTCAAATTTTTAAGTTTATTTATTGTGAGAGAAAGAGAGACAGCATGAGTGGGGGAGAGGCAGAGAGACAGAGAGGGAGAGAATCCCAAGCAGGCTCTGTGCTGCCAGCATAGAACCTGATGTGGGGCTTGAACTCACGAAACTGTGAGATCATGACCTGCGCTGAAACCAACAGTCAGACGCTTAACCGACTGAGCAACCCAGGTGTTCCTCCTGTGATTTTCAACAGGAGGGAAATCATTTGGCCATTGTAAGGAAAGATCTAAGAGCCAACAGTGGGAATCATTTCCATTTTTGAGAAGACAACAGAGATCTCATTTCCATCGGATAAACTAAATAAAATTCAATAGTAACTGGACATGAAAAGGCCTGGGAAACACAGTCAGGACCAGGCTCATCTGGGTGTTTGTGTCATGGGCTGTGGGTGCCCCAAGGTAACAGTAACTCGGGAGGGCCTACCTTAGAGCCACCTTGCAGGGAAGCTGCTTTTTAATGAAGTCCTTTTGGTTACTTCAGAACTGACTAACTGCCCTTAGCTGAAGATTAATTACATGTGTCACTTCTAACCTGAACCTCCCCATAACCCTATGAAGTAAATACTATTAACCTCATTTTATATGCAAGGAAAATGAAGCCCAGAGATGTTAAACGACACATCCAGGGTCTCACAACAATTAATGTTAGCAGGAATTTGAACTCTCTGTCAAGGGCTTTTCCTTAAACAGCCTGCCTTTCCCATGGCTATTAGGAATACAGATTGACACTTCAGTGTCCGGGCTCCCCAAAGTGACAGAAACAGTGAGAAGTTTTCTTTAGGCAAAGACTGAAGAAAAGAACTCTTGTTAGCAAATGGTTCCTTCTTAATTTTGTCTAGCTAGCCCTGGGTACAAGCAGATAATGGCCCAATGTGGGATTAAGAAGTCACAGAACCTGTTGAAAAAAAAAAAATCCGGAATGAATGTGCAATGAGGCTACACCTGTGAAAAATATCCATGAACTCAGAGCTAAAAAATAGACATAAACATGAGAATTAAGCTTCCCTAAGAAGAGACAGGAGGCTAAAATCAGGATTCAGGGAGCAAATGGAGCCAAGAAGGGCCAACGAAGCAAATGCAAGGCTTTTAACAAAAGTTAAAAAAAAATTCCCAGACTGTATTTCTCAAACTTGGAAATTATTACATTTCCCAACTAATAAAACTGACAGTAAAACATTATTTTTCCAGCCTTGGTTATATAATAAGTGGAATGTGTTTGTTTTTATAAGCACCGTTTTTAAAATAATCAAAGTTATCTGGGGGCAGGTCTTTGTCAAGCCAGGAATTTGCTTGAAGGACATCCAGCATAAAAAGTGAGTGGGGTCCAGGCTTGGGCAGGTGGACGCTGTCTCTTCCCAACAGTCTCATCATAAGCTTGCCCGTTGTTTAAGAGGATGGCAGGTAGCAAAGCAGGGCTCCTTTTAACCTCTACGAAGGGTCCATATTCTCCTTCTCACCTCTGGACAGATGCCTTCTCCCCAGAGCCCAGGGTTAGCTCCTGCTTATACCTTTCATTAAGAAGTCAAGTGGCAGGGGGGCACCTGGGTGGCTCAGTTGGTTAAGAGTCTGACTTCGGCTCAGGTCATGATCTCACAGTCAGTGAGTTCGAGTCCTACATCGGACTCTGTGCTGACAGCTGAGTCTGGAGCCTGCTTTGAATTCTGTGTGTGTCTCTCTCTCTCTGCCCCTCCCCCATTCATGCTCGCTCTTGCTCTCTCTCTCTCTCTCCCCCCTTCAAAAAGAAATAAACATTAAAAATATTAAAAAAATAAAAAATAAGTCAAGTGGCAGGTAACCTTCCTTACTCAGAACTTCCACATCCCTAATCTAGCAGGGGGCACTCCACCTATACCACGGTTCTGTCGACCTTGCTTACATTCAGTTTGACACATAGTTATAGGACATCTCGAACGCATAGAACCAGTCAGGTACATCTTCAATCACTGCTCAGTTTTGGGCAAATGAATTAATTGAATCCTTACATTCCTTGTGGGTAAAATGGAAATAAAAGTAAGATACCTTATGAAAATTACTGAGGCTTCAGGGAAGTCAAGTATCTAGAAGTATCTAGATCTAGATCTAGAATCTAGATCTAGATCTAGAAGGCTGCCTGGCTCCCAACAGGCACACTGTTGTTAACATTGTTATTGTTATTATTATTATTATTATTATGCACAGTAATCCTGACCTCCCAATAAGATAATTGGTAAGCTGAGAAAAGAGTCTGTGTCCTATATTTCTCACATGTTTCTAACAGTGCTTACCCAGCAAAGGGCTAGTAAGAGATCATGTGATCAATGAATCTGTGTTTAATGGAGCTGCATCCGTGCTTGTTAAGGGCATGAAAGAGATACACACAGGACCACACCACTAATACTACTACTTGAAGTAGAAACAAGATTTTTTTTTTCTGGTCTCATAAGAAGACCTATAATTCTTTGAATATTATAAATAAGAGGATGCAATTTTTATGATTTGAAGAATCACAGCAGAAATAAGAGCTATTATTGCATTTCCAGAAAGTGAAACACAGAGAAGGAGGTGTTTAACTGTAAGTGTCTTTAATTCTTAAATACGGTGAGGGTAAAGGATGTTAAGGGGAAACCACTCAAAGTCTGCAATCCGGAAGTCAGAGTCACAGAATATCGGGGCTGGAAAGATCACTTAATGGATTCTATCATTGCTTTGAGGAGGAAATGGAGGCTCCCAGAACTCATGCTGTGTGCTCTTGGTGATGCTCTTCCAGCCTGGACCTCTGGACCCTGGTCTCATCCCGGGTCAGTAAGGGCAGCCAGGCATTTCATGCTATTGACTTCCAAGCTTCTTTGCTTCTTTTGCCTAATGACTGTGAAGGTCCCGTCAGGGAATGTGATGAAATGAGATGAGGATGGAGTGAGGTGGGCAGACGCTCATACAACAATCTGTAATTTGCCTTTTTTTTTTTTTAATTTTTTTTTCAACGTTTATTTATTTTTGGGACAGAGAGAGACAGAGCATGAACGGGGGAGGGGCAGAGAGAGAGAGGGAGATACAGAATCAGAAACAGGCTCCAGGCTCTGAGCCATCAACCCAGAGCCCAACGCGGGGCTCGAACTCACGGACCGCGAGATCGTGACCTGGCTGAAGTTGGACGCTTAACCGACTGCGCCACCCAGGCGCCCCTGTAATTTGCTTTTGACAGTAACTTCAAGAGAGTAAAAGCAAACGTGGGCTGCTGACATCAGTGAAAGTCACTGGTATTAATAAATCAGACTATGGTTGATTCTTTGAAAGGAGAAATAGGTGGTGGTGTTCTTAGCAACGAGACAGCATCTGGCCACCACATTAACAGACGATGGCTTTGGAGTCACCTGTTTGTCTCTGTCACTAGTGGGAAACCATGACCCAGAGCCTAAAATCACCCCTCCCTACAATAGGCCCCCCCCTTCTAAGGGGGTTCCTGGATTCCTACCCATAAAGGCCCTAGGTGTTCATTTTGACATCACACTTTGGGGTTTCAGGTTTTCGAAGCTGGAGGAGGTCCTGGTGGTCATCTGCCTGCAGAGAGAGGAGGCTGTGGTCCCCAAGTGGGGCCCATTTTGCAGATTCCTCAGTTTTACCCTCGATTGCCCATATTTCCTGACAGGTGGGGTCTGGGAGATGTGTGACTCATGTCTGCTCATTCTCTCCCCCTTCATTCTGAAAAAGGGTGCCCTGCCTGGGACTACTTTTGTGGGTGTCCCTCTTCCTGTTTCCTCTCTCAAAAGCATGATGCACAGACAGGTTGTGTTGAAAATCAATTCAGAGTCCTTTTGTCTCCACTTAATTAAGCCCCCATATCCAAGCTCTTTGAAATGGAAGCCCTCCCAGGCTGGGCCTGGTCTAGTGACCATTTGCAAAGAAACAAAGGAAAAGAGACAAGGCTCATGATGGCAGCATTTGGTGGTGGGTACAGCAATTTCAACAGAGGGGAAAAAATTAAAAGATGGCATTTCCATGCAGCCGTGAAAGGAGATGAAGGAATCTTTCCTCTCCTTGAACAATAAAGGCTCCTGCTAATTTTAACCAGAGTCGGCTCTGAAAAACCTGTAGTTGACTGTGAGTCACTGGCCCTCCAGGGAACAGGAGGTGGGGACGTGTGTGTGTGCACGAGAGTGCACGAGCACGCACACCAGTGTGTATAATCTCACAGTGCCCAGAGCCCTGGAGATCCTGGAACACTTCAGTAGCACAGGCCAGATTCATTAAAAACCCTGGCTACAGGCCAGCAGTTAAAATTGAAGCAGCATATTTATTGCATTTTGTTCAAATAAATCTGAAAACGTGTGAATCATATTCCTTGGAGAGATTGGGAGAAGAAGTAAACAACATCAGGCTAATACTTACAAGCCGTGGCGGAGAGAGAACAAAGGTACAGGAGGCTCTGCCGCTCCAGGAACTCTGCTAGATGCTCTGTGAGACGTGGGGGGCGGGGGGGCAGGGGTGCTGGGGAGGGCCACACTCTCCCGCCACTTTCTGCACCGGCTCCATGCTGCCTTTGGTACCACTTTAGGGCAGGTGGCTCTGCTCTCTGCCCTGGGATTCTCAGTTGCACCGGCATTTTCCACCCTGCTCTGTGGGCTTCTGTTGTCCCCCAGATGCTGCTGCTGCCCGTCCTGCTTTCGAACGGCAGCTGCAGAAATTAGATTCAATTTTGGGCTTTCCTAAAATAGTATATGTAAGGGAGAATCTCCCCCATCCCCACCAGCCCAGTTCAGAGGAAGCTCGGCAAGAGCTCAAGCTAATTATTTGCCTCCACAAAGCAAAATAAGTAGCTGGTCAGCTTTATCACGCCTGGGCTGTATTTTCTTTTGTTGTTTGATATCTTCTGGTAATGCTCTGAGGCATTACTAAACCTGTCTGTTTTAGGAGGAACTTCCTAGTGGGTGGACGCTGTGGGCTGGACTGTGGGCTCCTTAAGTGTAAGTGATAATAATTCCTTTTCTATGGTAATTATGAAAACTGAATGAAAAATGCCTTATAAAGACATCTAACTCAAGGATATAATATTCCCGGGACCAAATGTCAAATCTCTTTACTTTCTCTCTGTTAAAGAGATGATTTATGGGCATAAGTATGTATATGTATACCGATCTATTGTTCTCTGTTCAATCCAAGATTGTTTCTATAGCATAATTTGGCAAACCAACTCCCTCCCTCATTGCCTTTCATTATACATGTACTCACTGGTGGGAAACATTGATAAATGTAGAGGGACACGTGTCAGTGTTGTCTAATACTCCTCCTTTACTTCACACAAACATGACTGTTAATATATCCTCAAAAGCCCTCTGAGCCTTCTGATAATTCTAGACACTTCTGAAGGCCTGGAGCATGGATGGGTTGGTTGGAGGCATGCTGTGATCACCCAGAGAAAATAAGGTATGTGTCTGTTATAGTTTAAGGCCTTGGGAAAGGCAAGAGTGCTTCTTAACACCATGTAAGGGTAGATTCTTAGGTAAAGGTTTCATGGTGATCGTGGTGAAGGTAGATCAAAACCCAGGCATCAGTTTCTAGTATGTACAGCTGGGAGAGGGGGCAGGCTTCTGAATTGGGGCCAAAATGTCAGATGACCTGATACACCCACTTAAACATCCTATCTGGCTCAAACCCTCGAGACAGTGGAAATGACTTTTGAGAAGTTCATCTAATTCAAGCACTTGAATGCCTGCTCCATCGTAGTGCTGGGGCTCACATCGCTCCTTCTCTCTTGGTCTGGCCAGATTCTGAGCCATTCCTTTCCATTCACTCTCTGTATCCTGAACCCTGCAAAACCTGCAGGGAGGTTTACCTTCCAGAAGCTTCCTCTTACCTGTCCTAGAATGCTCGGGTACTCATCAGGGAACCCTTGAAGCCAAGGCAGAGAGGCCAGAGAAGGCTTGCCCCTAGTTGTTTGAGGCACACATTCCAGTTTCTGAAACTCTTTTCTCACAACTGTGCTATAATAGTAATAGCAAATACTTAAATTGAACATGCACTTTACTAGAACACTCTCCAAGACCTTTACATGTATTAATTCATCTCACATTTACAACAAACCTATGTGGAAGAGATGTTATATTTATTCCCATTTTACAGAGGAGGAAACTGAGACAGGGTAAGCGATTCGCCTTCTGTTATTACCACAACTAACAGGTGGGTAGGGTCAGAATTTGAACGCATGCAAGCTGGCTTCAAAGACTTAACCACTAAACAATGCCATACAATCCTGGTTTCTTGGATACTTGGATACCTGACCCTCTTAAGAACTAGACAACTGGATTCCCTTTATATTTTGCTTTCCTGCGTGTGTGCAAGGAGAAAATTCAGCCAGTAGGTACTAGGCCAGATAGTAACAGGAAGCTAAACCAACTTTGCCAGTTTAATAAGAGCGTTATTTATTAATTTATTCCTAAGTATATGAACTATGCCTTTGCCTGGGTGGGCTTAAATTGAAATGTGCTGCCCTGACCCAGCAGCAGGAAGAACTACCCTGAATTACTTGCACTGTGATGTGGCGGATACGCCCTGGCTCATCAGCACGTCGCCTCCTTTGCTCTTTCGCACAGAACGGCGGTCAGTGTGAGGCGATGACAATGGCCAGTGAAGCTGACCAGAACTAACAGGGTGACATGGGAATGAAACCAATTTCTTTGAGCCTTTAAACCTCCAACTCCCTGCCCTGGACTGTATGAAGTCCAGTGGTTGCTTAATAGATGGATAACAGGCTATCTTTACTAACTCCCTCAGCCTACATTCTCCCTGCTTATTGTACAGCAGACATTGGCTCTGCATGCCCCTCCCACTTTGGAGAATTTGAGTCTCAAAGCTCAGTGATTCATTTTGCTGTGCTGCCTGGGAATTCAGGAAAAAAAAAAAAAATCTGCCAAACATCATTTGCTTGTTGAATGAAAGGATGAATGGATTATTGAATTAAGGCAGAACCTGAGAAGAAACCAAGTTGTTTAAACACATCTGTGTATTCCCAAGTGTTTTGGACACCACATGCCTTTTTATGAAGGCAAATTTAAAAACAGAGCAGGGAGAAACCTGGTGGGTGAGTTGTCTGTCAACGACAACCATTATAGCTTCAGACTACACTAGGGATGCCTAGTGACCAGCACAAGGGCAAGGGCATCCAGGGGCCACTACTCCTAATCAGATACTGTCCTAATGAGGTGTGTCAGTGGATCCAGATCCAGAAACACATCTCTCAAAACACTCATTGGGCTGAGGCAACCAGATTTTCATAGGACTGTCATGAAATGAGTTATCTAAGGTAAAACAGGTAGGGAAGGTTGAAGGCCAAAGGGGTGAACTCTTGGGTCTCCCCAAGCCATCTTGACCACTGGAGATGGTAGTAGGGTCAGGGCACCATGGCTAACACCAACCAAGCATCCTACTCCCTACTATGGAGATACCATGGTATTCCTTAATCTAGAAGCTGAGTTGGCTGTGAGCTTGACAAAAGCCATCATTATGCCTTTGATAAATACCAACCCTATTGTTACTATCCAGGATCGCAGTGCCACTTGTAATAATCATGTTTTTTATTTTCCTTATTTTGTTTTTATATTTTGAAATGTTTACTTATTTATTTTGAGAGAGAGAGAGTGTACACTGGGTGGGGGTGGGGCAGGTGGGCAGAAAGGGAGAGAGAGAATCCCAGGCAGGATCTGTGCCGTCAGTGCAGAGCCCAGATGTGGAGCTCAAACTCAGAAACCGTGAGATCCTGATCTGAGCTGAAGTCAAGATGCTTAACTGACTGAGCCACCCCGGTACCCCTATTTTCCCTATTTTATGATGCTTTGACATTTGGGGCCTTATTGACCCTGGAAGGCTGCTTCTCCAGGGCTAGCTAATTCTTAGAGATAGCAAATGACTTCCCGGACAGCATGGCTTTCATGTGCAAATCTGTCCATCAGAAGCTGGTCTCCTCCAATTGCATCCTATATGGAGCTTCCACAGGTTGAGCCACTCTCCCCCTGCCCTAATAGTACCCCTGAACTAGGTACCAGACAACTAGGGGCAATTTCTACACCTCAAAGTCTGCTGAAATCATTCAAAGTAGCCAATACCAAATCTGCTTACCCTGCCTTGACTGTTCCTTCCCATGAAGACCACAGTAAAGGCTTTTGCTCTTTTGTTTCATGACACATGGCCCTGCATGCCACAGGCATGGCATGATGTACCTCCTGTTTCTAGAGATAGTGAATATAAACTTCTTCCTTCATGACAGTCATTTTCCTGTCTCTGTGTCTTACCAAACCCAATGAAAACAAATCTTGCGTGCATTTTCATACACTAAGATTCATGCGTATCCCTAAACCTCTCAACTCCCCTGGATTAAGCTGGGGAATTAAAAAGAAGTCACTCTCTTACCATTCCTGGATCCCTTAATATAAGCTGGGAGCTTTATTTTATTTAAATTTTTTTAAAATTTATTTATTTTTGAGAGAGACAGAGATGGAGTGCGAATGGGGGAGGGGCAGAGAGAGAAGACACAGAATGTGAAGCAGGCTCCAGGCTCTGAGCTGTCAGCAGGGAACTCGGCAAGGGGCTGGTACTCATGGACCACGAGATCATGACCTGAGCCGAAGTCGGACGCTTAACCAACTGAGCCACCCAAGCGCCCCTGGTATCTTTATCTTTTATTGTGTGCTAGGATATTTATTTTACTGGGAGCTTATTTTTTTTTTACTTTATTTATTTATTTATTTATTTATTTAGAGCATCAGAAAGGAAGGGGCAGACAGAGAGGGGGAGAGAATCCCAAGCTGGCTCTGTGCTGTCAGCACAGAGCCTGACATGGGTCCCAACCCCACGAACCATGAGATCGCCACCTGAGCCGAAATCAAGAGTGGGACACTTTACCAACCGAGACACCCAGGTGCCCCTGGGAGCTTAATTTTTTTTTTTTTTAAGTTTACAAGTGTTTCTAACCACATTATCTGAAGCTGCAGCAACAAGAACTAACAGGTATAAAGCATTACCATGTTTTAGGAATTTTCCATGGATTACTTTTTTTAATTCATACAATCTCCATCTGTGGTCTCTGGAGAATAACTGACTGCCCAAGATGACACAGCTGGAGCTGGACAGAGGTGGCATGCAGAACTCCGCACTCTGACTCCTGAGGCCACACACCAGGCCAGTGCATACTGAGCAGCACCGTGCCCGGGGAAGCAGCGTTTCGGGAAAGCACTGAGACCTCAAACGTAGGGCTCTAGAATGGAGCTGAGCAAAGAATGGTCTGCGAACCAGCTGTTGGTCACTAGGCTATTTGTTACCTGGCTCCTGAGAGAGAAAGAGATTGTCACGTGTATATAAATCAAGTATGACACTGAACATACTGTTTAGTTCAGCCTGTGTTTTTCTTTTTTCCACGTAAGACTTTGTGGACGAAGGCAGCCACTTTGTGGTGATTTCCTTGCCTTGCTGCTGTGCGGTGGCACTGTGAAGGCAGTCCCCGCCAGAAAATGGAATGTGTGCCCCCACTGTCTGAGGCACTGGGGTTGCAGCTGTGAGTATTCCTGCACTAGAGAGATTCGTCTATATGATCTTGCTGGTATATAACTTAACCATTGACCAAATCTTTATCAGGTACTGACATCATGGCGCATGGTAGGGTCACAACATACGTTCCTCTTCTACACTGGAACTCCGTATCTCTAACAACACAGCCCTGTTCTAACCAAGCGACAATCCTCACTTGTGATTTATGTTTCCACGTGTGCATATCTTACCACCAGCAGACCACAGAGCCTCTAATCCTAGGACTGGGCTGCACATTTCTGTGGCATCCCCAGATGCCACAACATTCGTGTCAGTAGAGTGTTTGACTTGACTTGGTCACGTGAATTAAGTTTTCTTATTGGAGATAATGTACTTCTTTAGCCTTGAGTTCTAAAATTAACATTTTCTTTTAAAATTATAGCCCTGTCAACACTACTGTATTGTATACCTAAAATTTTCAAAGAAGGGTAAACCTTATGTTAAGCATTCTTGTAACAACAACAAAATAATGGCAAAGGGGGAAGGAGGAATTTGGGGAGCTGGTGTATAAGCCTGTGGCCTTGATGATCACAGTGGTTTCACCTGTATACACTTATCTCCAAACACAGTGAGTTGTATACATTGAATTTGTATGTTTTTTTTTTTTTGCATGTATACATTATACCTGAATAAAGTGGTAAAAACAAATAAATGAACAACAACTTGCTGTGAAGCTAAAAAACAAAACAAAACAAAACAAAACAACTAGAGCTTTGCCTTCCTTCAGATCCTAGCCTGAGTCCCCACCAGCTAGGTCACACATGAGTTTTCATTTGTGAAAGTTAGTGGCAACCAAATCTAGGGGGTTGCTGTGAGGAAGAAATAAGTCATACATGCATCGGATTTAGCACAATGTCTCGCACATGGCGAATGCTCACCTAGTATTTGCTGGTATTATTGCTCTTGTTGTTATTTTCAGTAGTTCATTGGGAACTAAGGTAGAGGGGACGAGTCCCAGGAACTGCTTTTCTTGGTAACGCCCATGAGAACCATCAGGGATGCCTGCCGTCTTAGGTCTGTGTTTCGATAAGCTTCTGGGCTGCTTTCGTGTGTACTTAGTTATATGTTTAAGGAATGACAACACATTTGAACTTCTGCCTAAGGCAAAAAATTTCCTGACACATATCACTGTCAAGTTCCTAAAAGGTTACAGAAAAAAGTTACAGGAAGTGCACGTGCATGTGTGTATGTGTGTGTACATAGGTAATTTGGGGATTATCAGCTTTTATGGATTTCTCAGGCTCAGGCTTCATCCTATATTGAGAAGAATTAGGAGTGAGCAGTCCACTAGAATGTGAATTTACCAACATGGTGGGGAACCAGATGATCTTTTTTTTTTTTTAATTTTTTTAATGTTTATTTATTGTTGAGAGAAAGAGAGACAGAGTGTGAGTGGGGGAGGGGAAGAGAGAGAGGGAGACACAGAATCTGAAGCAGGCTCCAGGTTCCGAGCTGTTGGCACAGAGCCCGATGCAGGGCTCGAACCCACGAACCTCCGGGTCATGACCTGAGCCAAAGTTGGACACTCAACCGACTATGCCACCCAGGCGCCTCAGCACCAGACGACCTTTAGCCAAAGTGTTTTGGGGCCCAGGTTACCCCTCCCTGGATGCCCCACTTAGCTTGAATCTCCAAGAGGTACGGCAGGCAGCTCATGACCAAACAAGTGGCTACAAGCAGGGAGATGGGGGCCTGCGTGCAAGGAGAGAAGCCCACAGAGAAGGTGAGTGTGGTGAAGGGGACAGGATGCTTTTATAACTCGGGATTTTTCCTTTCCTCTTCCTCCCGCCGTGCTCAGTAACAGAGCCTCAGAGGCAGGCGACTGTGGTTAGCAGGCATTGATCTGTGTACCAAAGGAAAGACCACAACCGATCGGAGGAAAAGACATGTGATTAAACAGTTCACTAGCAACTGGAAACAGAAACACAGGGGCCAGCAGGAGGCCGGAATAGCGGGCTGGCTGCAAAGGATGTGGCAGGCAACTCAGAAGACCTGAATGAGGGTCCCAGCTCCGTGACACGTGGTATATAACCGGGAGAGTCACTCTCTGGGCCTTGGTTCCCACACCAAACAGACCAGGTTAGCAATCCCTAATCTATCTCACTCATGATTTCCTAGACAGCCCCAAATAAGATCCTGGATGTGAACATTTCTGAAAAGCGTACAGCAACTTGAATTATCATGTGACTGGAAGCAAGCCCTCCTGGAGTCATAAACATATTAGCCAAGGGCCTGAGCAAATCCGTGAATGATAATGAACGGGGCTGAATAACGACAACAGAAACAAACAAACAAAATCCCTCAAGCTAGAAACAGCAACAAGCGTGTTGCAATCTTCCATACCCTCTAAAAACCACTGCTACCACTGAGCCACCCACCGAGGTGATATTATGCCCCATAAAAACCAGCACCATCATTATCTTCCCACCGTGGGGGGACACAGCTCCAGTCCGTGCTCCGGGCCACATGCATCCGAGATGGAGGCCATTTCTCCGAGGCAGAGCTGCTAACCTGGCAGACACCTGGGTTGCCACGGGGAACCTGGCAGCAGGCACCTGCTGCTGCAGCTGCAGACCGAGCCTCCCCGTTGGCAAACACCAAAAAGCATTTTGTGAGGTTGGCTGCGGGGCCCAGTGTGCAGAGCTAAACTCCTTCTGGTGCCCTGTGGGCACGGTTGGCAGCTGTGAGGAAACACTGTTCTTCCTGCGTCCTCCCTTCTGAGAACATGACTTCTGAGGAGCCCTCATTAAAAGGAGTGTTGCCACCACAGCGCAAGGTGGCAATCGCTTCCCCCGTCTCCTCCAGTTTTGCATCTGTGGAAGCGGATTCTGGAGCGAGGCGTCACATCCTGCCCCAAAGCCAAGGAGACCCTGGTTGTTCTGCTGCCTCGCCTTTACTGCTCTGCTATCAGAGCCGCTGCGAACATGCGTGACGCGTGAGCTACAAACCCAACCTGGACAGTGAAGGGGGAAGCGCGCCTGGCCGCCTCCTCCACGCCTGGCTGACCAGCAAGCCTCCTCAAGGGTCGGGGTCTGCGATTTGTAGCTTAGAGGACAGTCAGAACCTTGCCTTCGGCTGGGAGAAGGAGAACCGGGGAGTCAGGGCGTCTGTTTCTGTTTCCCTTTTCGTATCTTAAGGTGTTCCTTATTTTTCCCATTTCTCTGAAGGGGAAATTTGAGGCTTAGCTCTTTCAAATATTCTGCCTGGGGTCAGGGCTAGTAAACAGTTGGAGCCCAAGCCTGATTTATCAAACTCCAAAGTCTTTGCTCTTTGAACAAAATCTTTGCTCCTCAAGCTGGGCTTTTGGGAAAGAAACAGGATGTGATTGATCTTTAGCATCATCACTTCCCTGACAACAGATTCTGAGCAGTCCTTCTGGGAAGTACATCTGGATTTAATCCTGACAGGTGGATGGGGGGTGGGGAGGAGAGAGGCAAACGATGATGAAAAATGTCCATTTGACCCCTAATGAGCATACCTGGCCCATGATCAAGGATACACATCATTTTCAGAGCAGGCTTTAGGCTAGACTCGTCCCCATCTCTGTGAGATATCACTGAATCTTTATATATATATATACATATATACATATATATATGTATATCTGTATATATCTATACAACTGTCAAATTAATTAAACAATGAAGCCATAAGACTGAGGTGGCTTTAATGCCTTAGAAGCCTATGTAAGCAAACAGAAACCTAACCCTAAAATGCCTGGGGGCACCTGGGGGGGCTCATTCAGTCCAGCCTCCAACTTTGGTTCAGGTCCCGGTATATGGGTTAGAGTGCCATGTTGGGCTCTGTGCTGACAGCACAGAGCCTGCTTCAGATTCTGTGTGTGTGTGTGTCTCTCTCTGTGCCCCTCCCCCATTCTCTCTCTCTCTCTCAAAAATAAATAAATAAATAAATAAATAAATAAGTTCAAAAAATGCCTCAAGATGAAGAAGAAATCAAAACCTAAGGACAACCAACTGCCAACAGCCAATTAGGCTTTCCCAAATAAGGAAATCACTTAAACTAGAACCAATCTTGCTTTCTTTGCTTCTGTTTCTTCTCTATAAAAGTCGTTCCCAAGGTCCTGTTGGTGGAGTGTTCCTAACCACTTCCGGTTTGGTACTACTCAATTAGAATTGATTTTTGCTCAAATAAACACTTAAAAATTCAATAAGCCTCAGTTTATCTTTTCACCCACTCAACACCCAAGAGGTCGATGAAGAAAACTAGAGATGAGATATAATTTGGTTTATGTTGCTCAAACCGTAAGAAAAAGGGGGAAAAACACAACACAATCAAATACTGATGCCCAGAGAGCTACCCTGATCTCTCTCTGAGCCTTCCTTCTTGCTTGCACAAATGAGGAACTGTGGGTTTCTCACGAATTCGTAGGGAGATTCAAGGTCCAGTTGCTGGGATAACGTGGAGTTTTGATAACTTAGGAGCTCTAAAAGAGCCCTTGACATCCCCTCAGGAAGGTGTGGAGAGATTGCTGGATCCTTTCTAGAGAAAACCTGGGCAAACATTTGCCTTTCAGGACTTATGAACTCTGAATTGACAGATTCGCTCTGATCTTAGGAGGTCCAGCCATGGTTCAACCTGGATGCCTTTTGAATCCTCAGAATAGTTTCAGACTGTACTGGACCATGTTGGATTCAAGCAACAGCTTGGCCTTAATAAAGAGTTCATGGCCAGCCAACTTAATTTAGAAGACGGAATTCCTCATTTTTTAGTGTCTTTAATGATCAATATCTCCAAGCTAAATATATGAATAAATCCTAATAATGGCAGGAAAAATGGCAAAAAAAAAAAAAAAATCATACCTGTGATGTGGGAAAGACTGGATGGGAGAGATCAGGAGACCATGTCCTGATGCAAAAAATGTATGTAAGGACATAAGGCAAGATGGCTGACAAGGAGTGCAGAAACATCATCTTGATGTTCAAGCTAAGGAACGTAGGCTTTGTCTGGTAGGCTCTCTGAAGTCGATAAACAGGAGAAAAATAATCAAAGTGGGATTTTAAGCATTAGTGGACATCTTTTCTTCCTTCTCATCAATAAGCCCTCAAAATGGGTATTGTTTTCTAGTAAGCATATTTAGAGGAAGGCAGAAGAAGACAAATGGAAAGGAACAGTCATCTACTATAGTTTACACTCTATAGGGTAAATTGAAGAGATAACAACAACTGTATAAAACGAGTGTGATCCATTGACTGGGATCAGCTGGAACTAGAAATATTCGAGAAAAGATAATGTGGAGCAGGATAGCTGTATGCTCGGGAATGGGTTGACTGGGATGGAACGCTAACTCTTCTACCAACAGCATGGTTAAGTCACAGAGTTTTCTCAACTTTGCACTTTATAAGCGAGGAGATACATAACTGGTGGAAGTAGGACATGTTTTGGTGAAACTTTTTAAATGACTTCTTCCCACAAAGCACCTTCCACCAATCCTCCAGAGACCAGACCCTGGACAGACCATGTATTCATGACTCACACTGCATATCTGATCAACCAAAAAATTGGCTCTGTGCTGCACAGTTAGCCTGGTGTAACAGAGCCACACGAATATGACAATTCCTGTCTTCAAGACCTTAAGGTTTAGTTGCTATTGTGGGCTGAATTGTGTCCCCCACCCCCCAGAAAAAGACATGTTGGAGTCCTAACTAATCCCAGCGCCTCAGAATGTAACCTTATTTGCAGATAGTCTATATCAAGTTAAAATAAGGTCATTAGGGTGGACTGTAATCTAGTATGACTGAAGTCCTTATAAAAAGGGGAAATTTGGACACAGATACGAACACAGGGAGAACTCCATATGAATATGAAGGCAGATATCAGGGCAAAAGGAGTACAGAAGTTTGCCAGAAAACCACTGGAAGCGAGGAGAGGCACGGAACAGATTCTCCCTCATTGTCCTCAGAAGGAACCAATCCTGCCAACATGTTGGTCTTGGACTTGTATTCTCCAGGACCGTGAGACAGTACATTCCTCTTGTTTAAGCCATCCAGCTGACGGCACTCTGTTACTCTGTTACATTTGTTGCCCCAGCAAACTAATGCAGCGGCAGAGACTGAACAAACCTACAAAAAAAAAAAAAACCCAATTGAAAGGCACAGTAGCAGAAACAGATATATATTAACTAGGGGTGCTGAGTAGAAGGGGGATATTCTGGTTAAGAAAGTTTTTAAAACTTCATGGAGTAGGGAGGGCTTGAGTCAGGGTGCAAACAGTTTTGAAGCTTAGTCCCTGATTTGGTGAGTCTCCAAGTGGTTTTGTATTTTGTCCCCTCGGGACCATGTTTATGGTACTTGCATTCCTTTCCCTCAGTTTTATTTCACACTCTTCTTTTACCTACCTTAGCCCAGATCCAGTGTACATTTACTGGGAGCTGGTCTGAATGGTCTAGAAGTTCTTTCTCAATTTTAAGACTCTATTGGCCCTATAACCAGAACTCTATTAGGGGCCTCCTCTTAAAACAGGCCCATCTGCTGGCAGGTGTGCTGGAGATTCTTCTGCTCAGTCTTCCCACCATCAGAAATACCACTATTATGCTTCCTTTCACTTACTTTATGGTGAGCCTAAGAATGTTTTGACAAGCACCTTAATTTGGGGGATTTTTAAAGGGTTGACCGGGGTGCCTGGGTGGCTCAGTCGGCTAAGCGTCCAACTTCGGCTTAGGTCATGATCTCACAGTTTGTGAGTTCGAGCCCCACATCGGGCTCTGTGCTGACAGCTCAGAGCCTGGAGCCTGCTTCAAATTCTATGTCTCCCTCTCTTTCTGCTCCTCCCCTGCTCACGCTCAGTCTCTCTTTCCTTCAAAAATAAATAAAAACTTTTAAAAAAATAAAAAATAAAAAATAAAGGGTTGACCATCAAGACTTTAGTTTTAGCAAATTTCAAAGACAAAATGTAATTAATTAATATCCTGAGGTTGTGCACTCTTATTATAATTTTTTTGTTTTCTTTAAAACATTTTTTTAGGGGCGCCTGGGTGGCGCAGTCGGTTAAGCGTCCGACTTCAGCCAGGTCACGATCTCGCGGTCCGTGAGTTCGAGCCCCGCGTAGGGCTCTGGGCTGATGGCTCAGAGCCTGGAGCCTGTTTCCGATTCTGTGTCTCCCTCTCTGTCTGCCCCTCCCCCGTTCATGCTCTGTCTCTCTCTGTCCCAAAAATAAATAAACGTTGAAAAAAAAAATTTAAAAAAAAAACATTTTTTTAATGTTTGGTTATATATTTATACATATATTTATTTACTTAAAGAGAGAGTACAAGTGGGGGAGGGGTGGGGGGGGGGGACAGAGGATCTAAAGCAGGCTCCAGGCTCTGAGCTGTCAGCACAGACCCTGTTGCAGTGCTAGAACTCACAAACTGGGAGACCGTGACCTGAGCTGAAGTCAAACGCTTAACCAACTGAGCCACCCAGGTGCTGCCAAATTTTTCTTTGTATAGTGATAATGGTTGGCGTCTGTCTTGTCAACATCAGGTTTCATTCCTTTACTGAGATTTTCTGGCAAAACCCTTACAGTACTTTGCAGATGACAGGTTTTCTACTGATTGACCTTTAAATTTTTTTTTTAATGTTTATTTACTTTTGAGAGAGGGAGAGAGAGAGAAAGAGAGTGAGAGAGTGGGCAAGGGGCAGAGAGAGAGGGAGACACAGAATCTGAAGCAGGCTCCAGACTCTAAGCTGTGAGCACAGAGCCCCAAGCGGGGCTCGAACTCACGAACTGTGAGATCATAACCTGAGCTGAAGTCAGATGCTTAACCAACTGAGCCACCCAGAAGCCCCAACTTATTTACCTATAAAATAGCAATCACAATCCGCGAAATTCCTCTGTCTCATATCAGTTATATTCCTGATTTGTTCTCTGGTTATAATGATGGAGAAGCTTATCAGGATTGTTCCCACTATCAATTAGTGATGTTTTAAACATGACATGGGGAGCGAGCTGAAGAAAGAGAACTATTCTCTAAATCTCAGCAGAAAAGTCAGAGAATTGAACTTTACAGTTCAGAGACTCTGCAGGGTCCAGCGGCAGAGAGAAATATGTTCTCACCCTTGAGTGGAGTCCCCGATTTCACTGCCTGGACATGTAAAGAAATCTGTTACAAGCTGGGTACAATTGACCTGAGGCTGCCGCTCTTTATGCCTACAAGAAGGAAGTGCGGTAAAAAATAAGGTGGTGAGATAAACCCCAGGTTGGATCTCAGGAGACCCGATTCTCATCTTGGCTCAGTTTCTATCTACCAGAAGAATTGGCTGAATTCTCGAGATTTCTGTTTCCTCACAGGTAAGAAAACCAGAAGATATTTTTCAGTCCAAATATTCTGTGATTCTACAACAGGCATCTGGTTACACGACAGAAGATGGAGTGGAACAAAAGCATGGGTGGCAGAGATGTCCCGTGCCTTCTGCACAGTGCATGGAATAGGATGTGCCGTGGCAGGGTAAAATGAGGGTCTTGTTCGCACCAGACATGGGGACAGAAAAGATGAATTCAGAACGCTGAGAGCAACATCTATTTGGAACACTCTGATTTTCATGGCATGAATGGAAAAGAACCGTTGTAAGCCCCTCTACTGAATCTTGCTCAAAGAAGAAGACAGCGTACATGGTATTTTGCCAGGGCTATGTTCATGCTTATGTCATGTGCTGCTTGATTCACAAGGTGAAACTGTTCCAGTGCAGGGTTCCTCAACTTCAGAACTCTTGATGTTTTTGAGTCAAGTGTGTGTGTGTGTGTGTGTGTGTGTGTGTGTGTGTGAAGGGAGATGGGTGTCCCGTGCCTTGCAGGGTATTTAGCAGTGTCCCTGGCCTCTACTCTTTAGATGTCAGCAGAAACCCTTCCCCATAGTATGACAATAAAAAATGTTTCCACACATTGCCAAATGTCTTCTGGGGGACAAAATCGTGCCAAGGTGAGAACCATTTCTCTAGTAGGATATAATCTTTCCCAAAGATTATCCACACCCAAATCATAGAACACAACTTTAAGAAAGGTCACCTCTCCTGATTTTTCAAGGAGAGCCACAGCATTAAACTCTTCCTGTCAATAGACATTGGAGTCCCTGGGCAACTAAGTGCTGTGTTAAGATTTAAAAAGTGTGACTTTCAGATTATTGCTATTTTATTTTTCATGACATTGCTTATTCCTCAGGCATCTAATGTGGATGAGGAGGCAGGATCTTTGGCGAACTCAGGTGAGGATGCTTTGATGGTGAGGATGTGGGTGGTCCCTGTTTACAGGGAGAAGCACTTGTTCTGAAGCTGTGCTCAAGGCAGACATTGCCGGGGTATTGGACTCATGATGGAGCTGGAAGTCTTTGGATTGCCATGCTCCTTGAATAGGGCAACAGCTCGCTGAGGAGGCCTTGACTCATACATAGATGGCTTGTGATGGAAGGGAACCATCACGGAAGGCAAATAATACATCCCAACAATACTGCCATTGTTCAAATGTTGCTCAAAGTTTGGAACCATTCGAACTAGATTGTGAGGCAACCAACAAAATCAGTCTCAGGATCCTGTGATAATCATGAATTGGGAACTAAAAACATATACTGATTCACTAGTGCTGTGGACAGAGGATGAAGGTTTTCCCTGATTCAGTATATGTAAAAGAAAATGCACCAAAGTCTCTAGAAGCAAGTCCAGGAATATTCCAAAAATTCTTTGAGGAATAGCAGCTTTATGGAATGGATATATCTTCTTAAGACAAAGACCTTTTCATTTGACTTGGTACATATCCTTATATTTCTTAAATGGTTTAATCTAATTACTTAATACTGATCCCTCATATATACCAAAGTAGGCATCCCACCTCACCCCTAAAACCCAAGTCCTTAACTACCAATCAATGTCCAAAGAAGTAGTGAGAATTAAGGCCCCCACAGCTCTGGTCTTCAGCCAAGTTTGTATGGTCCCCTGAGGATCACATTTCCAACTGACCCCTGACAACTGGCCTGAAAAGGTGAAAAGAAACAAAAGGAGGAAAAGAAAAGGAAAGAAACTCGGTACTATCTTCTCAAGTGGGGTCCTTGCTGAGGTCTGAGCACTCTGGAGAAAGAACCACAACATACCAGCAAAAACTGGAGCCTACAGGTACGAGGGTAAAACCACCCACACAACGTAATAACAAGCAGCACTTAAAATTTGGCAGTGTCCTTGGAAACGTTTACAGGCTTACCAACATAATTATAAAAGAGAGAGGGTGTGGAGGGAGAGATGAGGGAAAAGAGGGGATGAATAAAAGAGCTGTTCCATTCCTGGCCGCCATTAATAGCACCGAATTATAATAAATCCCAAGGGATAGGAAGAACAGTATTGAGACAAACACTAAATTCCAGGGGAGACCAGACCTGTGTTTTAAAAACAGGGCCATGTGCTTCGGAAGGAATGTTGTGTGCTTAGTCTTGTTTATAACATGGCAGAGGATTCAAGAATGTAATCTGTTTCTCTTGACAAAAAAAAGAAAAAAAAATCCCCTCAACCCTCACCCTCCACCACCCTTTCCACCCCTTACCACGTTCCGATCCCAGATCTGACAGATGGGATTCTATAGTGAATTTCTGGAATGCTTGGTTTGGGCCTGTCTTTCATCAGTGTAGCTAGGTGATGGAGTGGCTTTGTTTTTTCAGAAAGAGATCAATGTGCGGAAGTGAGGATTTTCTCAGGGAGTTTTTCAGACTTGCTGGATCTGAGGTATTTTTAGGCAAGGTTTTTGTTTTGTTTTGGTTTGGTTTGGTTTTTGGAGGCAGGGGCTTTGGCCGATGCACCAGATCTAGAGACGGAGGGAGGGGCATCACCCTCGAACTCTGTGGGGACAAAATCCCGCTCTGACTTCATTCTCTTACAAGTTTCCTGAGGATTCTCAGAACGAGTTAACTCAGAGTGAGTGTAGTAGAGTCAAAGAGCATGGACCTGGGGTCTAATGTCTTTTCTAACTCTCCTTGGTTGCACCATCTTGGGTATGTTACTAGGCCCTTCTAAACCTCAATTTCCCTAATGCAAAAGGAGAGTAGCAAGATCTTCATTGCAGAGAGTTTGTGAGGCTCAAATCAGAACATAACTGTAAAGCAACTAGCGGTGGGCCAGCACACAGGGTGCAATCTGAAATGTTACTTCCTGTCCCACTGAGGTTCCCTTGGAGAATGATGGGATGGAGAGGGCAGAGTTGGAAGAGCCTGTAAAGCACATCTGTCCCAGCCTCCTCCTCAGACAGGGATCCCTTCTACCACATCCCCAACAGATGGGAAATCCACGCTCTGCTTGGCAGGGATGAACGCAGCAGGCAGGGATGAAATGAGAGGCCCACCACCTCCCGAGAGGTCCATCCTGTGTGGACGGGCTCTCACTGTTGGGAAGCTCTTCCTGTGAGTCAGCATTTGCTTCCCTCCACTTTCTACTCACTTAGAATACTGACATTTAAAAGCAACAACAAAACCACTAACAGTTCTTGTGCACCTACTTCACATCATGCACTGGCCTAGGGGCTTTTCAGGCATTACTGGATTTGATCCTCACAGTTCCCAATGAAGCAGAAATTAATATTGCCCTCCTAATGCAGACGAGGAAACCAAGGCTTTGAGAGGCAATGCAACCTTCCGGAAATGTCTTCCATAGCAAGTGGAAGAGCTGAGACTTGAACCCAAGTCAGTCTGACTCCAGATTCATGCAGCGATCCTTACACTACATGGCTGCCCTCGGCAACTTGAGCATGTAGTGTTGTGTTAGATTCAGAGGAAGTGCTCAGCAAATGCAGAATGAGTGAATGAATGAACAAATGAACATGTGCTAAAGAAGCATCCTATTGCATGGGGAGCCTGGGTGGCTCAGTCGGTTAAGTGTCCGACTTCGGCTCAGGTCATGATCTCGGGGTCCGTGAGTTCGAGCCCCCCGTCGGGCTCTGTGCTGACCACTCAGAGCCTGGAGCCTGTTTCAGATTCTGTATCTCCCTCTCTCTCTGACCCTCCACCATTCATGCTCTGTCTCTCTCTGTCTCAAAAATAAATAAACGTTAAAAAAAAATTAAAAAAAAAAGAAGCATCCTATTGCAAAGTAGTCAGGAGCTGCAGTGCTACAAACTATGTTCTGTTGGGTCCTTCGGTACCTACTGGCTCATGCTGTCTTTGGAACTTAGCATCACGTTTAAGCAGACACAAATATAAAGTATGTACTCTGTCTAGTGTAACGTTTCCTAGGTGTGTGTGTGTGTGTGTGTGTGTGTGTGTGTGTGTGTGTGTATGTGCACGTGCATTTTCAGTGGTGCACCCTGGATCTAGTTGTATAGATTTTTAGCAGCATATTAGTTACTGTTTAAGGTCCTTTATTATATTCCTAAAAACTACTCTGCTTTATCTTTTTTTTCAGCGAGAAAATCATAAAATGGAAAAGATATAGAAATCTGAGAGACTTGCTTATCATGTCTAAAACATACGTGTATATTTTTAATTTTAAAATTGCATTTAATAAGATTTAGATACATTTTGAATTTTTTTAAATGTTTATTCTTTTTTGAGAGAGAGAGGGAGAGTGTGAGCAGGGAATGGCAGAGACAGAGAGGGAGACATAGAATCTGAAGCAGGCTCCAGGCTCTGAGCTGTCAGCACAGAGCCTGATGCAGGGCTCGAACTCACAAACCACGAGATCATGACCTGAGCTGACCTTGGAAGCTTAACAGACTGAGCCACCCAGGTGCCCCTAGACAGATACATTTTGAACAGATTTTGTGGCAGGTGGGGGAAGCTTTGTAACGATACACAGGGCTCTACCCAGTCTCCAACCCTATTCCATATCTTCTCTCCCCACCTCCCCAAACCCCTACTGTTTTCAGTCAGGAGCATGTACAGAAAACCTCTGGATGACACATAGACTGCCCAGCATCCTGGCTGCCCACTGCAGCCCCTGCTTTGCCCCTGGGCCTGGTTCTCATCTCTGGCTCCTGCTTCTCCCTTGTGACTGTGGACTCTGCCTTGTGACTTGATTCTACTGATCCAAATGTGCACTTCTCTGTCCAAGTCCAGTGTCTGCACTGGTTCCCTAATGACCAAGATCAGCCTCCTGTTTCATCCTCTACTAGGGATGGGAGTTTTGTCTCAGAAGCCCAGTGTAGGCGTCCTTATGCCAAATCAGATCCCTGTTGTGTAAACACCATCTGAGGCCCATTGTTGGCCTTTGCGAGGAAGTCAGAATCCAATGCTAGTAGGGGAGGCAGGCATGCAAACATAGCATTGTGATATAACATAACATCGGACTATGGACAAAGGAATGCTGGCAACTATAATCTTTGGTTAAGTAAAGAAGGACTAAGAATCCTTTTGTGTTTTGCTTTTTTTCGCTCTCTCGGTTAAACATTGTAACTCAGCTATATTTAATTTCACTGTGATCAGTCACAAACGCTTGATAAGAAAACTTGCAGACTGTAAGCGACTAGTGGCAGGGAGTAACTATTATCTTATTAGCTTCATTGTCAATTATTCAGCATTTCATGATGTGCAATTATGTCCTCAAAATTACTTGTGTGTCATGTTGAGGGCTGAGCATACATAGACAATTTGAATCAACCACCATGAAATGGATTAACCAGGTCAGCTAATTTTAGCAATGCAGGAAAACTCATAGCTATTATATTCCCCTTTACTATGGAGCATTGGTAAGAGGGTTTGTCACGAGTTAGGTTGTTCTAAGTCTCTATCCCATTGTGTATAAGTATAGACAAAGCCCTACGTTCATAACCCATTAATGTCAGATAAAATATGCAAGTCATATAGATACACACTGAACATATCCCAGAGTTCTTTCCAGCTATCATTTAGCAGATAATATCAAGACTACAGACTTCTCACATTCCCACCCACTCATAATACAAATTCAAATAGTGAGAATATAAGAATAATTAAAATTTTATTTTTGGACTTTTAAAGTGTCATTCTTATGCTGTGTTCTGGATGCTCTTCAAAAAAAAAAGTTTGTTTATTTGGGGGGGGGTGGGGGGGTGGGAGGGGCGGAGAGAGAGGGAGAGAGAATCCCAAGCAGGCTCCACACCATCAGTGCAGAGCCTGATGTGGGGCTTGATCTCATGAGCTGTGAGATCATGACCTGAACCGAAATCCAGAATTGGATGCCTAACTGACTGAGCCTCCCAGGCAACCCTGGATGCTCTTTTAAATTTTTACATAATCAGTGAATCAGAACTTATTGGAAACTTTTGGTTCTCAGCCTGAGTTAGCCCCTATAGGGCTCAAAAGTAGGATGGCACCTGAGGACTGTTCTGCTCTTGTATAATCAAGAGTCTGGTTAGGGAGACCAAACTTGCCTAGAGGATTCTCCTCAAACAACTTGCAACCATGCATAAGTAGGTCTCATTGATAATCAGAGCTATAGGAGTTAAAAAAAAAAAAAAGAAATGATTTTTATGAGCTAGAATAAATAGGAGGAGCTCCTTTATTTAGGAGTAAGACCTTAGTGGAGGCTAGATGGATGCTCAGGATAATTGACTGTTTATTACATAAGAACCAGAAGATTCTATCCCCAAATATATAAGGTTGATGTTAATAGCTTATGGCATCATTAGCTCTGTTTCAACTGGAACTGGAACTGTCCTGTCCTGTCTTTTTTCTCATCAAGCCATCAAGCTTGAGAAGTCCCAGTTGTCAATTAACAAGTGTTTTCTGTTAGGATTATTTTAGAACTACTTCTCACAAGACAGCAATAAATAATATTGTTACGGCATTCTGGTACTGTAGGTGGGCACACCATAAACCGACGTCCCATGTCCAGCCCTCCCACCATTATCCCCACTGCTTGACTTTAGATTGCTCACAGCATGGAGAGGAGGGTGAGAGATACATTGGGGGGTGAGTGTATTTCTCAGCATCTTTCCAATGAGGCCTCGAGAGCTATCTACAGATCTAGCTGTATATGGAAAAGGAACGGCAGCCGTTTAGATCAGCGCTGGAAGCTGTGAATACAGTCAATATGTCTACTGAATGGTACATATGTTTGACTAGAAACAGACACATGGGTTTATGTGTATACAATTTCAGTCTGTGCAGGGCAAGTGAATTCTCTGGGGTCCTTGATGCTCACCACTCAACCTTGAAGAGAAAAGCTCTAAAACTGGCCCAAAATAAGGGAGAGGTAGCCATAGATTAGTGAAGACCGGGGCGAGTTCCTAGAGTAACTAGACTCCCCTGTAAGTGGGCCACCAACCCCACTCACATGTTTTCCTTATATGCGGGTGCTGCTGGAAATGCCCCAGTGAAGGCACAGCACAGCCTCGGATTCCATGTCCCCTCTCTGCCCCTGAAATACCACACACACTTGCTCACCACGGTGCCCACCCACTACTGGCCTGGCTTCTTCAAAGCCCTGAAGAACTGTAAAGATCCCAATCTCCCTTCCCTTTAACTAGAGCAGGGGCTGCTAAACGGCCTCTTGCTGCCTTTTGCGTGTGGTGCTAATTAACACGATCCAAGTTACAATATGTGTTAAAGATTCCAGTTTTGTTACTTATTTAATGAGCTTTGTGGGATTTGAACATGAGGCTCGAAGTAGCAGGGGAAACCTCATAATTAGTTTCAATTACAAGAAGTTCCTACGCATTAAGACTATTTGATGAACTGCAGAGGGAAGGAACTACCGACCAGATACAAATCACTAATTTTGTTGCATTTATTATTATACTTATTTTCTTCCTAATTAGTACTGATTGGCTTATGATCCTAATTAATGCAAAGGAATTTGGAATGGTATACAATGGTATGGATTAGAAGACGCCAGCATGCACAACTGCTACATTATTGCTAATTGTTATTTACACGAGGCCTGGAAGACTAAGTAATGCAATGCCTAATTAGCATTAAAGATATGGTATCCATTTCCAATTTACACTAAAGCAATGGAGATCAAATTGTTAGTTTAAAAAGCTCAATCTTTAGATTCCAAGAATTGCACCATGGCATAGTGACCTCCACCTGAGGGGAGACTGTTTTTTCTTGTCTTCAACTGCATCTTGCCAGGGCTTGGCTAGAACTTTGCAAAAAAAAGTTACACTGGAATACTCAGCATCACACTGGCAATGGGCTGTGGTGCTTAAGGATTAGAGCTGGGAGCCAACTGGCAAAGAGGCCAAGCATAAGGCCTCTGTTTACTGCAAGTGGAGGTGTGTGTGCTTGCTGGAGAGTGGGGTCTTGTGACGGTAGGCTTCTGGGAAGACCTCAGCCCATTGTGACGTCATGGTGACTGTGAGTGATGCCCATGGAATACTAGGGATGCCTGTTCTGGGGAGCCGGATGATCAGCCAGGATCAGAGGGGGCAGATGCGGCCTGCCTGATGCAGCTTGCTGAGAACAAAGAGAAGGCCTTGGAACAGAGACTTAAATTTCAACTCTCACCCAAACACCCTCACGCAGCCCTGTTCATCTCTGATTACACCACTTTTCTTATGGCAAATGGTGGCCCCCAATCTAATCATCTGCACTCCCCTGGTGAGTGACAGGGCTCAAAGTAAACATGCCAGGCATATACCCTTTGGCTGAGACCTGCCCCTACTTCCTGTCACTGCTTCTGCATGGAAGTTTCTATCTACTTTGCCAGTTCCTTCTGCCCCTTTCTTCAATCAGCCCCTAATCTTTCCCCCTTTTCCGTCTGTCTTCTCCTTTGCTTCTGCCTTAACCAATCCCCTTTGGGATAAAAAGGAAGGATATTGAAGGAGCCAGGAGACCTGCCTAACTTGACCTTACAAGAGTCATTTCCCATCTCAGGATTTGAGGTTCTCTGTTGTATGAGGCAGAAATGCTAACATCTGCTGTTCTGTCCCTTCCTGACTGCAGTGCCTAGAACCTCGAATGGATAACACAGGTGAAAGCCCTTTAGAAGTTATAAAGTTGTAGATATGTGGGAAGGATTCTTAGAATCAGTTCAACCATTTTATCTTCACTGGGAGAGCTATCAGTGCCCCACGGAGTGAAGGTTAAGGTGAGAAGGTTAATTAAGGCCACGGTGCTTCCCTTTCTCACTGTGGTGCTGACACAGCAAAGAGGCACTTCCCAGAGGTGACCTTAGAGCTGAACCGAGTCAATGGGGGGAAGGAGAAGACCCCTAACTCCACACAGAAGTTCCTTTTCTCCACAGGTTCTGAGTGTGTTATACACTGATGGTCCCATGACACTGAAAATCTGGGCCAGTGTGAGCAGACTCTAGTTTATGTAATTCTCTAAGGGATTGTTTCGAGAAGACTTTTCATATTCCAGGTAAACATCCTTCCTGGCCATTAAGCTTTATTTAAAGATGCTATTCTCTGGAGCCTTGTCAGTATTTTACATAACATAAGCTCTGTATTGGGTTTTGGGGATCGCCTCATTCAAAGTTCACAATGGTCCTGTTGAGTTTTGATTTCTTAAATTTGGGAAAAGACATTTTCCTGACAAAGATCAAAAAAATTAATTTGCCAAAGTTACATGCCTGATATAAGTATATAATATAAAATATATACCATTTTCCCCCAAGACAAATAGTTATGGCCATAGGAAATTCATTATTTACTCCATTTTTAATTAGTTAATAAAATAACCATGTTAAGAAAACTTAATGTCACACACTTTACACAAATTTTTGAAATTGTATGATATGTCACACCTCATACATACTAAGCATATACACATACAGTATGCATGTATTCTATATATGTATACAAATTTGAACTGCGGACATTATATATAATTATCCATGTATGTTGTATATATTTGTATGTATATGTACATTTAAAAATGTGCTCTTCACATGTTTGCTTACAAAATATAAACAACATGGCCAGTTATGTATTTACTACCATGTAGCTTAAGACACAGGATATTGCCAATACCTGTGACCCTCCCATGTATGTTACTTTCACTCCCGACACAGTACCTTTGACTAAACTTGAAAAAGGTGACCCCCTTCCTTCGAGTTGAGATGCATTGTTCACACTAGGGTAAAAAGCTTGGGAGTAGCTTTCAAAGGTCTAGATTTTAGCTTCAATCACTCTCTTGGCTGGATATCCTTGTGTGATGTACAGAAATCCATAGGCCACCCTGCCCAACCTCCCTTTCCTTGTAGTTTTATCATATGTACGCAGACACATGGACCATGAATGCCATATTGCTTCTTTTTTTATGCTTTTGAACCTGATAGAAATAGTCATATGTTCTTCTTGGTCAACATCCTATTTCTGAGATTCATCCAGGCTAATACATGTAGTTGTGGCTGGGTTGCTAATTTTCTTTGCTAATAGCATTCATTTGTATAAATAACCTACAATTTACTGATCCATTTACCTGTCAGTGGACACCCAAGTTGTGCCCAGTATTTTGTTAATGTTTTTTTTAAATGTTTTTTAAAATTTATGTATGAGGGGGAGGGGCAGAGAGGGAAACACAGAATCTGAAACAGGCTCCAGGTTCTGAGCTGTCAGCACAAGCCCGATGCTGGGCTCAAACCCATGAACCATGAAATCACGACCTGAGCTGAAGTCAGACACTTAACTGACTGAGCCACCCAGGTGCCCCCAGTATTTTGTTATTAAAAAAAAAAATGAGCGTTTGGCATATCTTTCCTCATGCATGTGTGCACGAATTCCTCTACAGGAGATACTTAGGAATGGAGCAGCTGCGATTTTACCAAATGATGTCAAATTGTTCTTCAAAATGATTGTAGCAACTGATACTCTCAATGGCAGTATTGCTGTATAACGTCTCCAACCCTGGGTCTTATCAGATTTTAATGGTTGCCAATGTGGTGGACATGGCTTTCATTTGCATTTTCCTGATTACAAATGAAGCTGACGATGTTTCTGGTGTCCTCTTATGTGAAATGCCCTTGCATGTCTTTCATCCAGGTTGTTTTGTTTGTTTTGTTTTGTTTTGTTTTGTTACCAGGTTGCTTGCCTTTTCTTCGTAAACTGTAGGAATGCTGTAAATATTCAGAATCCTTCACCTTTGTTGGTTATATGCAAAGCAAATACTTTCCCAGTTGGTAGTTTATCTTTACAATGTCTTTTGATAAACACTTTTTATTAAGAGAGATTTATCAATTCTTTATAGTTTTCACTTTTTTTTGCCTTAAGAAATACTTTCTCATCCCAAGGTCATAAAGTGTTTTCTAAAATTTTAAAGTTTCAGCTATCTCATTTAATTATGCACCTGAAAGTGTATTTTAATACATGGTGTTTTGTGTATTTGGATACATGGTGGGGTAAGTCTCTCCATCTTTTTTTCTTTAGGAGGACGTTACTTATTTATGAATCTGCCATTTATGCCCTTCATATGAGTTTTAGATTTATCTTATAAAGTTAAAAAAAATCTTCTTGTTGCAATTTTGACTGGAATTCCATCAAACCTATAGGTCAGTTGGAGAGAATTGATACCTTTATGATAATGAGTCTATCCATCAATAAATAGCTTCCCAATCTCATTTTTTGTGTACTTCAGTAAGTCTCAATTTTAAAAATGAAATCATGCACATATTCTTTTTATCTGTTTGTAGGTAACTTATTTTTGTTATTATGAATCTGCATTTCTAAATACCAGCAATAAATAGAAATATACACCAAAAAGGCTTTTCCGTATTTATTTAGTAATTTTATCTTATTATACTTTTATCAATTTTGATAACTTGTACATGTATTGTTTCTGGATTTAAATGTAATCATTTCATAAGCTATTCTCTTTTTACTTTTCCAAACCTTATACCATTTATTTCTTTGACTCTCCTTATCTTGCTGGCTGAGACCTTTAATGCAACTTTGAATACAAGTGTTTACAGAGGGCATCCTTGCCTTCTTCTGATATTAAAGGGGAGGCTTCTAATGTTTCACTGTTAGATATGAAGCCTACTGGAGGCTTTTCTCTTGATATCCTTTACCAGGATAAGGAAGTTTCTTTCTTAGATTGCAGAAAGCTTTTGTCACAAATGAATGTTGACTTTTATCGGATGACTTCTGTATCAATTGAGATAATCATCTGGCTTTTTCCTTTTGTTCTGTTAATATGGGGAATCACATTAATATATTTTCTAATGTCAAATCAAAATTGTATTCCTGAGTTAAATCAAATTTTCTCAGAATGTATCCTTTAAAATTCATGGCTACGTTAGTTTTTCCATTATTTTGTTTGGAATGTTTACATCTATGTTTATGTGTGGGATTGACCGTCTATTTGTTTGTTTTTCTTATTCTGTGTTCATCTGATAGTGATCTAGACTGCATCTTGGGGAGAGTTCCCTCTTCTCTGCTATGGGCAAGTTTGTGCAATAATGGAATTCTTGGTAAAGCTAAATACAATTCTTTTGGACTGGGTTTTACTGAGAAGATTTTAAACTATTGACTTTATTTAACGATTAAAGGGAAATTTGGTTTTTTGATTTCTTCTTAAATCAATTTTGGTAAGTTATATTCTTCTCTAAAACTGTGCCTGTTTCATCTATGTTTTCAAATATGTTGGCATCTAGTTGTTCATAACGGATTAGTCTCTTCATCTTAAATGCTTTTGCAGCTGTACACCCTCCATAACTGGTTTTCATCTTTCCTTCTTTCTCTATTACATATATTTTTGCCTTCTGTCCTTCCCTTCCTCCCTCAATTTTCTTGTCATACATTCATTAGTTTTAGCAGTCTTTTCAAACAAATGTCTGCCTTTGTTGACCTTCTCTGTTATATCTGTGTTTTGTATGTTATTGATTTCTGCTTTTATTTTTCTGATTTCCTTTCTTCTACTTTCTTTGGGTGTACTCATTTAAAAATAATTTCTAATTTCTCAAGTTGCATAGTAAGCTTTTATTGTTTTAGTCTTTCATCAAGCCTTTTTTATTTTCTAAAATAAATCATTAAACTTCTAAAATTTTTCTCTAAGAACCAAGCTAGCCGCACTCTACAAGTTTTGATATGCTGTATTTCCGCTAATATTTAATTTTAAATATTTTGACCCGTGAGTTAATTAGAAGTGTGTTTTCTAATTTCCAGCAATTTGAGGTTTTTAAAATTGCCTTTTCATTATTGGGTTTTAATCTAATTGCCTTTTGTTAGAGAATATGAACTCTGACATGATTCTGTGAAATTTGTTAGCTGTGCTCTATAGTGTGTCATCAATTTTCATTATTGTTCTATGTGTGCTTTGTTGTATTTTCTATTAGTTGGAGGTGGCATTTATGTATATTTATTAAAATTAGATTTGCAAGTTGTTTTCCTGCAATTTCCTATATCCTTTCTCAATGTGTTTTTGTTTGCTTGATCCATTACCGGGAACGATTGGTTGAAATGTTCCATTCTGAGATTGTCTGTCAATTTCTTTCTGTCTTCTTTGCTTTGTATAGTCTTTATCTATGTTATTATATACATACAAGTTAGAGATTTTATTATTTTGGAATTTTTATTTATTTATTTATCTTATATAATTTATTGTCAAGTTAGCTAACATACAGTGTATACAGTGTCCTCTTGGCTTTGGGGGTAGATTCCTGTGATACATGACTTACATACAATACCCAGTTCTCATCCCAGCCAGTGCCCTCCTCAACACTCATCACCCATTTTCCCTGCCACCATCAACCCTCAGTTTGTTCTCTGTATTTAAGAGTCTCTTATGGTTTGCCTCCCTCTGTTTGTAACTATTTGTTTTACTTCCCCTCCCCCATGGTCCTCCGTTAAATTCATGTTAGAGATTTTAAATCCTCTTGGTTTTAACTGAACAATAAATCATCAAGATTGTGTTATGATCCTTTTGACCACCAAAAACTTTTTATAGGCAAAAGTCATTAAAGGCTATTGTGGCTTTTATTAAAGGCTATTATTATATCAGTATATGAGCTTTCTATTACTAATTATGTGGTATATTTTTCCTATACCTTTATTCTCAGTCATATGTTTTCATGTATGTTAGGTGTATGTCTTATAACCAGCATATTTCTGGATTATGAATTTGAGGATCCAATCTGATCTTTTTTTTTCTTTTTAAAATTTGTTAATGTTTACTTATTTTTGAGAGAGAGAGACAGAGAGTGAGCAGGGGAGGAGTAGATAGAGAGGGAGACATAGAGAGAGAGGGAGATACAAAGCAGGCTCCAGGCTCTGAGCTGTCAACACAGAGTCCAACGTGGGGCTCGAACCCTCGAACTGTGAAATCATGACCTGAGCTGAATTCGGATGCCCAACCGACTGATCCACCCAGGCACTCCGGAATCTGATCTTTAAAAAAACTTTATGTTTGCTGTGATTATTAATATATTTGGATTTGTTCTTTATATTGTAGAATTTTCAGTTTCTTATGTTTCTTTCTTTTTTGACATTTATTTTTTGCCATTCATTCCCCCTCCCCTGACCCTCCTTTACTGGTTTGTAAATTATACCTTTAATTCTACCTGTTTATGGCTACCCTAGACATTCTGAAATCCATATTTAATAATGTTGAAAATTAGTTATTATTAGCCTTTTCCAAAACAATAAACTTGGAGTATTTTAATCTTATTACTCCTAGGCATTTATACTATAATTATTTAGTATTTTCACTTCTATCTTTTTCTTAACATTGAAAACTAGACATTATTTTTATTGTTTTGTATAGCCAATATTTGTATATTTAAATTTATCTACCTTTTCCCCCATTCTCTTTGTTCACTATATTTTCTCACAACTCAGATCTTCTTTCTGGGAATATGTAACATCTAATATATTTTTATTTTATTTATTTATTTTGAAGTACATACTCTGGAAATCTCTTTAGGGAGAGTCTATCAGTAGTAAACATTCTCAGTTTTGTCAGACTTAAAATACCTTTATTTTTGTTTTTGGAAGATTGTATTGCTGTTAACATTTTTCCAGCCTGACAATTTATTTTTCTCTCAGCATTTGGAAGGTAGTTTGCAACTGTCTACTGGATTTCATTACTCCTGTAGAGAAGTCAGCCAAAAAGCCTAATGATTGTTTTTTTGAAGGTCATTTATTTTTTCCTCCTGGCTGCTTTCTGATTATAGTGTATCTACCTGGAGAATTTTTTTTTTTACACATATCCTGTTAAATTTCTTGGGCTTTCTAATTTTGGGGGTCCTTGCCTTTAATCAATCCTGTACATTCTTCTTTTTTTAATTTTTTTTTTCAACGTTTATTTATTTTTTGGGACAGAGAGAGACAGAGCATGAACGAGGGAGGGGCAGAGAGAGAGGGAGACACAGAATCGGAAACAGGCTCCAGGCTCTGAGCCATCAGCCCAGAGCCTGACGCGGGGCTCGAACTCACGGACCGTGAGATCGTGACCTGGCTGAAGTCGGACGCTTAACAGACTGCGCCACCCAGGCGCCCCAATCCTGTACATTCTTAAGAATAATTCTTTTCCCTATTCCTTCTATGATGTCTTTTTTTGGACCTTCAATAACATATGTGAAAAATGTGCTCTTTAGCCTATGATTCTCTAAACCTTTGTTTATTACTTTCCACTGTTTCTATGTTACACATATTTTCTTTGGACCTGTCTTCCAGTTCAACAATTCTCTCTTCAGTTATGACTAATTTGTTATATCATCTGCCACTGCATTTCTAATTTAAATTACTACACATTTCATTTTTAGAATTATATTTGGGTAGATTTTAAATATATTTGTCCTATTTCACAGTCCATTGTACAGATTTTAAATATATTTGTCCTATTTCACTGTCCATTGGATTTATTCTTCTCTTGATGCCCTCCTTTATGGTATCAAACATATCAAGCTTGCTTAGTTTATATTTGAGAGTGATTCACATTTTGTAGACTCAGTGGGTCTAATTGTACACTTTCTTGTTTCTGCTATTATAAAAGCTTGGTCCTTCATTCATTTTGGATATTTTATTATCATTCATGTTTTGAGCATTTTATGTGTGAGAATTCTTTGAGTCCATGGTTTCTACCAAGACAGGAGCATTTTATTTTTATTTACTTATTTATTTATTTATTTATTTATTCATTCATTTATTTAAAAGTTTATTTATATATTTTGAGAGAGAGTGAGTGCAAGCGGGGAAGAGGCAGAGAGGGAAAGGGGGGTAGAGAGACAGAGAGAGAGAGAGAGAGAGAGAGAGAGAGAGAATCCCAAGAAGGCTCCACACCACCAGCACAGAGCCCAATGTAGGGCTTGAACCCATGAACCATGAGATTATGACCTGAGTCAAAGTTGGATGCTTAACCAACTGAGCCACTTAGGCATCCCAAGACAAGAGCATTTTAAACTAAAATTTGGCACAATTATTTTCACATCACACACAAAAATGTTTTTATTTTGGCTCTTATTCATGTGAGAAATGTCTTGTGGTTAAGATTTCTCAGAGGTGACTGGTCCCTCCAACCAGAGCAGGGGCAGACAAGATTCCTTTCTCTCTTTGTGAGGTCAGTTATATTAGTTATTGTTTCAATGAGAGTTTTATGTGTAAACTCTAGTCTTTATGAAGGGATTTTTGGCCCATACCTCCTGTATTGCGTGGGTGCTACGTCTTCTATTCCCTACATGCAGCCTGATAAACATGCAGCCTGTCCGATGCCTTGGACATCGAGGCATAAACTGATGCCCCTTAAAATCCATCAAATTTAAGATTACTTTCCTCTTTGTATTAGTGTTTTTTAATCAGTTTTAGCTTCTCAGACCACCCCTTCCCCCAACAAACATACAAACCTAGGCATGTATTTAAAAAGATGCTTTGTGGGGACGCCTGGGTGGTTCAGTCAGTTAAGCGTCCGACTTCAGCTCAGGTCATGATCTCACAGTCCATGAGTTCGAGCCCTGCGTCAGGCTCTGTGCTGACAGCTCAGAGCCTGGAGCCTGCTTCGGATTCTGTGTCTCCTTCTCTCTCTGCCCCTCCCCCACTCATGCTCTGTCTCTCTCTGTCTCAAAAATAAATAAACATTAAAAAAATAATAAAAATTAAAAAATAAAAAGATGCCTTTTGCACTTTATCCAGTTTTTAAAGATTTTTCTATCAAAAGATTTTTAAAGAATGTCTTGTCCACTCTATCTTGAAAATAGAAACGTGTTTGTGATTTTAATTTCAAATGTTGATACAAAGTGACCTACTAACTTCTCTCCTTAATATCATAACTAATTTTTTTGACTTTATTTCTTTATTAAAAGAGAGAGAGCATGGGAGGGGCAGAGAGAGAATCCCAAGCAGGCTTTGCACTGTCAGTGTGGAGCCCCATGCGGGTCTCAAACTTATGAACCACTGAGATCATGACTAAACTGAAATCAAGAGCTGGGTGCTTAAGTGAATGAGCCACCTGGGTGCCCTTTATCACTATTATTGATTATTTTTTTTCTTAGCCTTATTCAGACAATCTGAAATTCAGTTAATTAAGTGAAGATGCTATACAATAAATAAATTGCAGCTTCCTTTTGAAAAGTAATGTTTGACTTGTTCGTATAACTATATTTTATGATGCAGAATTTTAAGCCATTTTTCTTTCCAAATCCTAAAACAAAACTTGGGAATGTGGCATCCACATCTCCTCCTTCCCAAATCTCCTGAATGTGTGTACATTTCTATTTTTTTCTACAAAAGGGTCTATAACTTTTAGCAGAACCTAAAATAAGTATATAAACTTAAAAAAAGGTTAAGAATTGCTTATCTTAGAGGAATATCAACAATGAAAAAGGTTCACATTTATAGGAGAATTCTGGAAACTATGTCTGGGAAAAGGGAATAAAAAATATCCCATGAGAAACAGCATATATAGCTATATCTATCTGTACATGTTTGTTTGTCTAACTAGAGACTGATTTGCCTATTTACACAGAATCAACACACATGCCCACACTATATATGCCTGTACGTGCTACTCTGCTAAAATGAAACAGTAAATTGGAATAACGAATGGAGTTACTGATAATAAATTTACTTTAATTATGTATGTTTTTCTACCACAAGCTTAAGGATAGTAAAGATTTTCACTGAGAGAACCAAATCAGTCATTGCTGGGAAAACCTGGACAGGACTTCCAACTAAAATGGGTAATTCTAGACTAACATTACCCATCTTGACCTCCCCGCCAGGCTTGGCACCAAGTGACGGCTGTTTCCATAAATCACATCTTCCTCCCAAAGACGAAGATATTTCAGATATTCAAAAGAATGTGGCGGGGCTTTGAAAGCATTTCGAAGAGAGCTCCAAAACATTTTGAGCAGAGGCAGCTGCACGAGAAGCTGTGTCGTCTAGTCACTGCTGGGCAGGCAATAATCCTCGTGCAAGGGTTTGGCTGCCAGTGGCTCCGTGAGTCTCGTTATTCCCGTGTATCTCCAATGTCATACATGACTGGAGAATGGTCCACAAAATAATTCAGAAGGCTGTTATGCAGAAGGATCTTTAAATATGTTAGTCTATGATTATGTCTCTGGGATAAGGTGACACATTGCCATCTCAAAGGGCAATGCCCACGGGGATGGAGATGTCTGCTAATGACACTAGTAGAAGCAATATCACTTTACAATTGGTCCTAGGCTACGCTGTGCTTAATGTGTGTGTTTCTTCCTCACATTAAAACCAAAATCCTAGAAATTGCCTGTTCCTTTCCTCCGGCAATAAGACTCTACTGGAGTATTATATACTCTAGTTTTCTGTTCCAAATATTGTTTTTTAAAACAGAAAGTCTTCTGTAGTTTCCCCTGCAGGATCTCTGTGCCCATCATTGTAAATCTGGGAGGGAATCATGGTACTTTGAAAATGCATCTGGCTAAAGGTTGAACCCTGAAAGGAACACTGAAAATGAACAGTAGTCCTATAAGCTGATTAAACGTAACCCTGAGGATACAAAATGGTGGATTATAGAGTGATTACTGAACAACTCATAGGGCAACTACACACTATAAAAACAGAACAGTAGTAATGTAGATTTAAATTAAGGCCATTTAGAGAAGATGAGGAAGAATCATCACACAAGTCACTGTGGCCTTGGGTGAGGTTCATACAAAATAAATATGACTATGCTTCTTGATGGATTCCACGGCTTGATCAACATTAATCAATGCATGAGTCCAGAATTATTATTATTATTACTATTATAGTGTTAAATGCAGGGTTGTCTGGGCCACTTACAAGACAGGAACAGCAAACACAGCTCTAGAGAAGCAAAATTTGGCCAATGTGAGACTCTAATGAAGTTAGAAGTTATTTGAAAGTGAAAGCAATGGTACCTGATGCTTATCTCAGAGTCGGTGAACATTCTCTGCAAACTGAGCGTGGACTTTTGAGCCTCCTACGTAAACTTTAAATCACCACAGGCTACATTAGTAATGACAACAATTAATAACGTAATAACCAACATGTGCCCAGTATGTGTCAGGCACTGTTAGAGCAAAGTACTTTAGATGTAGGACCTCCTAAATCTACTCCACACCTTTATGGTGTATAATCATAATCATAGCCATGACCACAACACCGCCTTATCATTGTACGCCATTTTGTAGTTATATCATATATGGTCTTGTGGTTCCACACCTCTTATAAGACAGGCAGGCAGGAAACAATCATCTTTTGATAAGTGACAAAGCCTAAAATCAGAAAAGATGGGTCCCCTGAGCAAAGATGGACAGGAAACAGGGATTTACTGTTGTGGTTCTTCCCGTGGTTTCATACCATCACAATCCATTGGCAAAGGGTAAACAGTAAGGGGTTACTTAACCAGGCTGACAGCTTACAGCTGTCACTAAGCCCAGAAGAAGCCACTCAAGCTGGCTTGGGCGGATGGCTGTTTCTGGTGTTACTTGGCAAGAGGAACAAGGGCTGCTGTTGCAGCAGGAAGGATTGAAATTACATGTGCCAACCTGCTCCAACCGGAAGGGCCATGGGACGGTGTCTGTGACGAGCACGGACTCTGGAGTCGGGCTGGCTTAGGGCAAATCTTTGTTCTACTCCCTGTGAGCTCTATGTCCTTAAAAGTCTACCTCACTTCTCTGGGTCTCAGTTCCCTGATCTGTGTAATGGGGATAACAGTAATATCTATTTCTTAGGGCTGTTCAGAGGAAAGATGAAGTTATACATATAAAACACTTAGAATAGCACCTAACACTTAATAAGCCCTTAATGGTTACTTATTATTTAAAAAATTATTTCATACCTTTTAAATTCTCTAATCTTGCTTTGATATGTACAAAAAAAATACAATCCTATTATTCTATAAACTAAAATGACTTTATTCACATACTCCCTCTCCTCATTTTACTGTGTTCCTAATCGGGATTTATTCACTAAGCCTGACTCCCACCCAATAAGTTCTTTTTTTTTTTTTTTTTTAATTTTGTTTCTTAACGTTTATTTATTTTTGAGACAGAGAGAGACAGAGCATGAATGGGGGAGGGGCAGAGAGAGAGGTAGACACAGAATCGGAAGCATGCTCCAGGCTCTGAGCCATCAGCCCAGAGCCCGACGCGGGGCTCGAACTCACAGACCGTGAGATCGTGACCTGAGCCGAAGTTGGACGCCCAACCAACTGAGCCACCCAGGCGCCCCATCTTTTTTTTTTTTTTAATGTTTATTTATTTTTGAGAGAGACAGAGACAGAACATGAGTGGGTTGGGGCAGAGAGAGAGGGAGACACAGAAGCAGAAGCAGGCTCCAGGTTCTGAGCTGTCAGCACAGAGCCCGACGCGGGGCTCGAACTCACGAGCTGTGAGATCATGACCTGAGCCAAAGTCAGACGCTCAACTGACTGAACCACCCAGGCGCCCCCCAATAAGTTCTTCACGACGCTTGGGAGTTTAAAGGCTGAGTGTCCACAGGAAATATTTGACAGGGGTTTTCAGTAACCCCTCAGAGAGCACACATACTGTCACTGCAACTATATAGTTGGCTTAAGTGAAGCCATCCTGTGACCTTGGACAAGTCTCTCAATTGCTCTAGAACTTGGTGTTGCCATCTATAACATCAGGTGCAGAAACAAAAAAGGTGTCCTTAGCGTGTGGACTGGGTTTGCAGAGGACACTGCTACAGGAGCCCCTGACTCCTCACTAAGACTTGGATGCCCTCCGCCCACCACCCTTGTCCCACCAACGATGCCACACTCACTTCCAAAGCCTTTAAAAGTGGAGGTCACAAAAGTCTTTCAAAGTAGCCTTCATAAGCCTGCAGGGAATTAAATGACACACTGGGAACAGGAATAAAATAAGAGGAAGAGGCAAATATTCAGCTACAGGGGAAATACATAAAACATAGCACTTTCAGTCTCTATAATTACCTATACAGAGAATAATTTATCTTTTGCTCAGGAAACTTGATATTTTACTGGTATGGATACAACCAAAAAGTTGCACTGTTACTTGGTTAAACAGGCTTTTCAACAACTCATGCAAACTCAGAAGAGTTGGTGGGGGGTGGGGGGTGGGGTAAAGCCAGAGCCGCGAATAAAGGAAAAAAGACTCTAGGCAGGGAATACCCTAAATGATCTAATAATCACAGAATCATCTAAATTAGATATGGAGGGATGGAGCTTGTGCACCAGCCCCCTGAGAGGACTGCTCTAGAAAGCCAAGGTATGTGGATCCTCCAGCCCAAGTCCCCTGCCTCCCCAGGCCGGCTCCCTGCCATATGCTTGCTTCCCAGGCTTTCTGCTTTTATGCATTTCAATGATGCTACCATTTTCCTCACCCGATTTGTATATTTTACACCTGTATAGGAGAATGTTATTGGAAGTGTCATTTATTCCAGAGCCGTGAAGCCACAAATGGCGATTCACTCCAACAGGAACTTCAATTCACACAATCAAGAAATTGAGGGGCTTTTACTACCTTTAACTCCACCCCACCTTCCTCAAACTTCCGCTTTATGGGGAGCTCTTTTTATGCTTCCTACAATAAGCCCGCTCTGAATATAAATGCACATTTCCGACGTATATGGCACTTTCGAACAGCGTGAATAGAAAATCTTGGAAAGATGCTACAGTGAAGCAGCCGCAAACGTAATACCCTGTTGTTTTTATTGCTAATTAGAAACAAAACACAAGTTCGACCTTACTGCAGGCTAATCAGCTATTAAAACTAAGCGCTTCTTTAAAAAACAAAAATCAAACTTGGTTGCCTCCTTTAGATGCGTGAAAAGAAAAAAAAAAGCATCTCTGCGCTGATGCAAATTCACTGAATAGTTCCTGTGTACAGTGTGAAACGTGGGCAAGGCAGTCAGTAATCTCCGGGCAAAGACACGGCTGCCGTCATAACCCCTAGATGCTCGTCTCTTGGAAAGTCCTGCTATTGTCAGAAAGATGAATTCTAAAACAACTCTATATTGTGCCATCTGCAGATTTTATTGACAAAGGTGTCAAGTCCTGCAGAACTGAAAGTTGTTTCCCTTGTCATGAGATAAATAAGCAGGTTTGCTCGAGCTCTCAGCTTTATTCAATTTGCTTAGATACAAGGTGACTGTAAGCATTGATTCCATGTAAGACCGGATATAGATTTTTTAAGGGAGGTACATGTCCTGAGAGTTAGATTCACCTCTTGAAGCCGATGGCTTTGCAGCTTGGCTCACAGATCCAAGGAGAGAGAGAGCAAAGCCACTGGAACCTGAGAGATTATGATGAGACCCAGCAAACCGGGTTGACCAGCTTTCATTGCTGGGCCTTGGGGATTCACAGCCTGCTGCAGCTGGAATTGAGAGGCTTAAAGATCATCCAGGACAGTGGTTCTCTAACTGGAGCCTGTGTTAGAATCTGGGGGGCTTGTTGGCTCACAGGTTCCCAGTACCAGAGGTCCTAATTCAGCCCTTGGGGGCCGAGGCCTGAGAATCTGCATTCCAAACAAGTTCTTAACTGAGGCTACTGCTTTCTGTCAGGGGGCCTGGCCTAACACAATGCTCTTGCTTTACAGGTGAATGAATACACCGAGGTCCTGAGACAAAAAATACAGATTTGTAGAGGTTGCACCCACACAGGCCTAGAAACCCAGTGTTCCCTGCCTTCATATTCAGGGTCCTTGGCATTTCCCTAAACCATGCTTGCAGCCCTTCTGCCTGCTACACACAAACATAACCTCCATCTAGAGATGAAGAAGCAGTTTCTGAAGCTGGAGGCGGGAGTGGAGTGCTTTCTTCCTGCCAGAGACGTCTATGCGTTCATTCAAGGTAACAGCCTCCATGCTTGAGAAAAAAGGAAAAGGCCTTTGGAAATTCCTCTCTATACTCCTGCTGGTCAGAGGAGAGGAGGAGCCAGGGAGGCGTGGGGCTCTTCAGAAATGGGACTTGGTTGTCTTACACAGTAATGAGTTTCCAAAGACTAGAATTCTTTCCTTAGCAGAGGAATGTGGCAGAAGGTATTTGTGAATCAGAAAAGCTATTTGGGGTTGGGTGACCTCTCAGGTACCTTCTCACTCTGAGATTCTATGATCTATGAAATTGTCTTTTTTAATACACGTTGTAGTAAAACGTCCTCATTTCTACCTTACTAAACCAGAGTTTGCAACGAGATGCAAGCTGTAATCGAATAATGCTGACCCCTGAACACTGTTAACTGTGCAAACTACTATTTCCTGAGTCTTATTTTGGCAATTTAGAAAATACGTGTCCTGGGGCGCCTGGGTGGCGCAGTCGGTTAAGCGTCCGACTTCAGCCAGGTCACGATCTCGCAGTCCGTGAGTTCGAGCCCCGCGTCGGGCTCTGGGCTGATGGCTCAGAGCCTGGAGCCTGTTTCCGATTCTGTGTCTCCCTCTCTCTCTGCCCCTCCCTCGTTCATGCTCTGTCTCTCTCTGTCCCAAAAATAAATAAACGTTGAAAAAAAAAATTAAAAAAAAAAAAGAAAAGAAAATACGTGTCCTGACACTTGTATTAAAACACACCCAGTCACTGTACATCCGCTTAACTACTTTATTGTCTTCTCAGCTTTTCTCGATATCTGAGATTATATTATAGACTTAATGCCTTGCTTATTGTCTGGGCCCATGGAGACCAGAATACAAGCTCTGTGAGAACAAAACTTCATGTCTCTTGGCCACTGCTCTAAACCCAGTGCTCACCTGTGTTCAGTGCCAGGCACACAGTGACACTGGATCAGTATCAGCTCAGGGAATGAAGTCTGAAGGTTGCTTATGTCCAAATTAGCCTCTACAGAGGTTTCCAGCAACGTTGAGTTTAGTAACCAGGAAGGAACTCCTATATTTACAAATGTACTAAATAAAGAACATGAATGGAGAAACAAGATGGTTTCCTATGTCTTCCCTGCCAGTTGGTATACATATGTATACGTACAGTAGGTGGTGTTAAGAAAAATAACGAATATTCAATTTTCTCAACTGTGTTTTCTCGAAACCTAGACCACGTTTTGTTCCTCTTAAAGCCTCTCCATGTAAGAGCCCCGTCATCAGCTCTATCAGTATGGCTCAAAGTTTCAGATTTGGTCAACACATATACAAGGAATCACCCCATATCACCTATATGTAGTGGCATCGTGTAGCTTTGTAATCACTGCCATGGACCAAACTTTACTAAGTTGTTTTTGAAATCATGGAAGATAACGGCATTGAGAAATTTTCACTAATTTCCATTTTGTTTCAAGACTGTGCACTGAGCCTCAGGCTGAGTCAAAGTTCTAATAGTCATGCCAATAGTATGCTGAATTTGATGAAACTAAGGCAACTTCTTTGAAGTCGTCCTAGAACAAAGGGCCAAACAAATATGAAAGGCTTATGGATAAAGTTAAAAACAGGCAGTTTCCAGGAATACAGTTCCAAACAGAAAAATACTGAACAGACCGGAGTTGACTTCTTGGATTGCTAAGGGAGGCAAATGCAGATTTGGGTTGGGTCTGTAAGGTCAGAATTGTTTCATGGAGTTGTCCAGGTAGCATTCACCAGATGGGAGCCCAGCCCTGCTCTGTGCTCACCTTCTAGCTCAGGAGACCACAGGTGAGAGAAAAAGCCCACCTCGGGGGGCCTCACAGGCAACTCCAGTCAAAACTTGTAGAACAAGTGGGTTGTTCAAATCAGCACCTTGGCAGGTAAAGAAAAGCACTAACTCTGAAGTCAGACAGATTTGAGTTCAGCCACTTATTATATACATGACATTCGACAAATTATTCATTTCTCGAGGATCATCGTCCTCAACTATAAAACTGGGATAGTTCTGGGGGAGGTAACACACAGCACGGTGACTATAGTTAACAACACTCTGTTGCATATTTGAGAGTTGCTAAGAGAGTAGATTTTAAAACTTCTCATCATAAGAAAAAAAAAATTGTAGCCATGTGAGATAATGGATGTTAACTAAACTTCTTGTGCTAATCATTTTGCAATACATACATACATCAAATCATTATGTTGTATACCTTAAACTAATACAAAGTTGTACATCAATAAAACTGGAAAATATTGGCATAATAGTACTTATTATCGAGAGATCTGGGATAATTAAGGATATTTTATGAAAAATGTCAAATGGCATAGCATCCTAGAGCTTAAACAAATGTCAACCAACAGCTCTAATTCACTGAGTGCCATCACGGGCGGGCACATGGGACTGAACGAGGCTTGGTAAACATGGATCGCCATATCCACCTACAAAGATTCATGATGCTTGGTTTTGTTCACTTTGTACAGTTTTCTATTTTGACATTCAATAACGGTCCTCCTTTGAAATTTTGTCTCCTCATCTGTTAAATGGGGCTAATCATAGTTAGCCCTACCCACATCAGGGAAACATTTTCAAGATCATAGCAGATAAAGGAGATGAAGGGCACTGTAAATACTGAGTGGTATGAGGCTGCTAGGATTAGATTTCCTAATGCTCATCCTTTTGGGCTTTAGTATTTGGGGGCTTTATGATTATTATCACTACAATATGTAAGATAAAATGACATTGTTTCCTCTGCAGAGACAGACACCTTATTACAAAGCCGAGCTTCTGGTTTCTCTCTTGCCCCCTTCTGCAGTGGGAACGGAAAAGAAGCTGGCTTACAATGAACGTTGATACGATGCCTCTAGAAATCGGGACCTCTGAGGGTGAAGTTTGTATTGACACTCTTAAAATATGAGCCTGTCTCAGTGTTTTATGTCATCAATTGTGACTGTCAGTTTCCTTTGCAAGGGAAGGAATAATGGAGCTATTTTGTCCCTTGCTCTTTTCAAACTAGTGTTGGCCCACGGGCTGAGTGCAGCCTGGCTGTGGTGGGGGGTGGGAGGAGGGATGTGTTTTAGGGGTATGGAAGGTTTTTTGCTGCTGTGTCCTTAATCCCAGACTCAAGAATAGGGAGAGTGAGAGCATATGGCCCTTGCACTGAAAGGTGTCCCATGCCACTGAGCTTTTTGGTATCTGAAGACTGTCCTCTAGAAGCTGGGGAAGATTTTTACCAGCTCACCAACACTTTTCGTTTGCAGTGGCAATATGTGGCTCGCTGGGACAGCCTCCTATTAGCTGGGCAGGCATTGGCCTGAAGCTTCAGTAACTAGTGTTTTCAGGCCGGATTGGCCCCTGTGAATTGAGCCTGGCTGCCGTAAGATCTGCCCCAGGTTACAGGATCTTTCTGGGAAGCCAGGTTTAAACTTCTATGAGGGAGACGTAAAAAAACACAGCTATCTACTAATAAATCAGAAGACAATTAAAGTTAAAAAGTCAATGTTCAGGAAACATCAAGGATCTGAATTAAATCAACATATCAGGGTAATTCAAAGGCTGGTGCCTGGAAGGCAGCATTTTATTCACAATCCAATTCATCTATCAAGCAGCATTTCCCCACTTGTGGGGCCTCCTTCTACAGAATGATTTGGGACATTTGCCAGCTACAGCCAGTTTTTCTGGCTGGTGCTCATTCCTGATTGAACACTGGCCAGAGTTTCTAACCAAACTCAGATTAAGCTTATCTGCTGTCCCTCCCTTCTTTGCTCCTTTTTTCCCCTCCCTTTCTCTTTCCCCAGAATATCAGTCATGTACATACACTTCCTCTATTTCTTTTCCTATATCCAACCAAAACAGACCAGAACACGTCCAAAAGATATTTCTGCGGGCTCTTTCTATCTGGGATCTGAAAGAACATGACAGGCACCTTCTTTTCTTTTCTAGTACCTCCTTGAAGGAACAATTTTAGAACCATTTCACTTGATGATTACAGGACATTTTCAATGTCCTGAGTTGGCCCCACAGTGAAAGCGAAGGAATCATTTCAGGGTTTGAGATAGGAGAAGTCTCAGAGATAATAAGAGTTGCCTGTAGTAGTGATTTACTACAGATTAGAAACCCTCATTCATTCTGTAAACACATCAGCCGTTTTAATCCTGACAGGAAGTTCTCGCATAAACACTATTTACCCCCATTTTACAGACAAAAAAACTGAGGCTCGGAGAGGTTAAATTTTATGGTAGCTATCAGAGGTAGTTAAGTTAGAGAGCTGGGAGTCAATTCTGTAAATTGAGGCTGCAGATATGTCTGAATCCAAAGGCCATATTTTCTATTTCAACCTCAGGGTCCACGAGCTCCAGAATAAAACAGCAACAACAAATACAGAGGTACTTTTTGAGCACCTGCTATGTGGTAGGCTCTGTTTTAAGCATCTTACACGAGGTCACTCCCTTCACCCTCATAGTACATCTCTGATGCACTGTATCATTATCCACATATTGCAGATGTAAGAGACAGACAGGACATGAACTACAAGAGGAGTGTGCAATCGCCTGGACTACTCAGCTGGTAAGCGACAGAGCTGGGGCCCCTGACATCTACTTATCATAATGGTGATGGATCATTTCCCTACTTATCCTGAACAGTACACCTTAGCCCTGAGGACATGTACCTCTCTCACCATCCTTCGTCCACACACACACACACACACGTGATGGCTCACTAGTGTTCTGGATGCATTCTGGTGCCCAGATGAGGCATAGAGGGGCAGGTAAAGGCCAGATTGCTTCTCTGCAGTCTGGCTTTCTGGGGTTTACACCAGATCACTAACATTTTTTTCAATACTGGCTTTTGTGTGTGTGTGGTTTAATTATTTACTCACTCAGGTTCATTTGCTTTGGAGCTTCTTGAATGTCAGAGCTTCAGATCTCAAATGCGAGCCAAGCTTTGGCCTTTGCAACAACCCAAGGTTAATGCAGACTGCAAACAAGGGACCTCCCAACCCACTGTGGTGTGGTCTGCTGTTCCCTGCACCTGCTTCCTGCTCCAGTGCACTTCCTGGGTTTGTGTGAAAGGAGCCTTGATGCTCCCAGGAGCTGTGGTGTATATGCATGTGTGAATATATATACATAACGCGTGCTCTTCCCCTAAAGCTGGACTCACTGCTGACTGGTACGCACACCCAGTCTACTGAAGGTGGCAGCAGGGACTTGGGCAAATAATTCCTCAAGGTAGTGGGAAAGTGGAAAAAGCTCGGGCTTGGCATCAGTAGACCTGTGTTCCAGTCCCAGCTTGGTCACTACTGCTTGACTTCAGCCAGGACCCTTGACCCTCTGAGCCTTGGTTCTGCATTTTTAATTTTAGGGGATTAAACTAGATTCATATTTTCCAAACTATTTCTTCAGAATGCTAGTATCCCTTGATATATGAGTGGGTGGATTTGGAAAAATAGGAGTTGTACCATCAGATACAATGGGAAAAAGTGACTTTTCTTCTATGGATGGATTCACATTGCCCACAAGTATGTTAAAAGTGATGAGATGTTATGTTGTAGATAATTATATATTTTTGTCTATTTTGAAATTTAATAAACATATTTGATAATCAAACTTTTTTTTTTACAGAATACTTATGACTATTTCTTGGGGTGCTGGCCAATGCCAAGAACTAGTTTTAGGACATCAAGCAGTCTCAAGCACATATTCCACATACAAACTTTAGTAACAATAAATAGTTAATGCATTTGTCAAATGATTGGATAGCTAACATGAGGAAAAACTGTAAATGGTATTTAAAAGTGAATTTATTTTTGTGCAAGGCAATCAATGGCAAGATAGTAGAACTGAATCTAAAATCCATCTCTATGGTAAATGGTAAATGAATGGTCCCCACAGGTGAAGTGGTGACAGGTTCTTTATGATAGATTTATTTTTAGTACAGGAGGTCTCTCAGGCTCAGAGAAATTCTAATGTTTGAAAGGAAGAGAGCTTCTTTCTTTGGATCTGAAGACTTCCAATCCTATTTATGTACCCCTTACTGATTTTAATACACCTTATGACACTGATAACAGAGCTACACACACTGACGTTAATAAATAGGTATTGGTCAAATCAGATTTCCACAAGTGCATTCGTGAGGTATATGTGCTCACGAGGGGCAAAAAGAGAGAATGTAATTTTTAAGGTGAGCCACTCACAGGCTAATTTAGCCTTTTGACTTAGGTATCTTTTATTGCTTTCTTTTTTCTCCACATAGCATAGTTTATATTTAAATGAAAAATGAAGGGGCGCCTGGGTGGCGCAGTCGGTTAAGCATCCGACTTCAGCCAGGTCACGATCTCGCGGTCCGTGAGTTCGAGCCCCGCGTCAGGCTCTGTGCTGACAGCTCAGAGCCTGGAGCCTGTTTCAGATTCTGTGTCTCCCTCTCTCTGCCCCTCCCCCGTTCATGCTCTGTCTCTCTCTGTCCCAAAAATAAATAAACGTTGAAAAAAAAATTTAAATGAAAAATGAAATATATAAAAGGTCTGTGTTATTTAGATGAAACTGATCTACTCTTGACTCATCTTGCTCCTACTTGTGATGGTTTTGATTTTACATTTTATTTTATTTTAAAAAGATAAGGTACTACCCTTCTCCTTTTCTATGTATTTGTTGTTTGGTTGTGTTTTGTTTAACCAGACTTTGGTAGATCTAATCACTTCACCTGAGCTGGGCTCACGAGGTCACATCAGTCACTCGGAGCAGTGTACCAGATCTGAATCAGTGGAGAATCTCTCTGGGTCTTATTTTAAAACCTTAAAGCCTTTTATGTAGTGAAAGCACCATAGTATGCAAGGTGAAGAAATCTAGACACCTCTTTCTTCCTCCCTTTCTCTCTACACTTCTGGAGTCCTATAGTCCTTGACCACAGATAGGTTGAAAAGCCTGTTCTAAAGTATGACTCTGAGAATATCAATCACCTCACCCTCTACCCCCTGCCAACTTAAAACCTTTGGTGGTACCCTAAAGTGCAGGGCCAACAGTCCAAAGCCCTCTGCCTGGTGGAGCGGTGCCTCCTCTTTGTCTGTCTCTCCATATCACTCCTGGCCCTCCCTCACTTCTCACCCCAGCAGCCTCCTGTCCCTAACAAGGCAGGCTGTGTGACGAATCCAGTCTTTATCTCACTGCTGCCAACGCTTGGATCTGCTCTTCCTCTCTCTCCAGCCACCAGACCCTCAACGCTTCATTCAAATGCCACCTTTTCTGCCCTCCAGGGAGTACCGGCGACTGTCTTCATTTGCCCCCACTGAACCCTGGGCACAAACTATCTCAGCACCAAAAATATCCCAATACCCTTCTCAGTCTCCTTGCGCATCTCTCTCTTGGGATAGAGACCCCTGAGGAGCAGTGACTGGGTCATATGAGTCTTTGTGTATTAAGAGTCTCTGAAACAAAGTAGGTAGATGCTTAATACACTTGTTTAAAAACAATCACATTTATTTGGAATTATAGCAACAGTATATAATCTATGATTGAAAACCAACTGGAATCATTGTATACAAAATATGAAATAAAGGTGGACATACCATAAGTGCCTAATACATGCTTAATAATAACAATAATTATAACCACCAATATTTATTGCATTTTTTCTATGAGTCAGACACTATGGTACAACTTTATAAGTAGACATACCCTATGAGGCGGAATCTATTATTATCCCTGTTTGAACTTGAGAAATCAGAGGCAGAGTTGTCTCTTTGGCCAGCCTCTTTCTTTTCCCAGTTCCTTCCAATGATTGCTCATTGCTCTAAATCAGAAGGTGCCTGTCACTTTCTGGCCTGAGTTCCTAAGCAAATCTGCTGGGCCTGTTCCCTGAGGACATAATATGAGTTCTTAGCATATGGGGCTGTGATGATCAGGGAAAGGGCACAAATGTACTTTGCAAACTGTGAGTCACTGTTCCAAGGTGCAAAATAACCAGATGTGGAGAATTAGGATTCTCTGACTCAAGGCATCAGCATATTCAGGGCATCTGCCCGCCTATCTGAACCCAAATGGACACTATTTGGGACTCCTCCAGGTACAGCTACCCCCGAGGCCACACACATCTGCCTGCTGCAATGATGAGGAAGGGAGCATTGTGTAGGCAGAATCAGGAGGCCTGCTGTAAACAGAAGATGAGGAAATGCAAGGTGGCGATGGGGTTACCTTCAGAGCAATTTCATTTTCTAAACAATCAGGAGGATGTTATGAGGGGTTGGGTAAGACTTCCTCTGGGCACAGAGCTATTAAATCACAGCTTCCCAGAGTAGGGACTTGGTGTAGGAGGGACAAATGGGATTTCACAAGTGAAGTCAAACGAGCTAAGTATGCCTGCTTTTCTTGGGACCGTCTCTCCAGCAGGTAGCCAGCAGAAACGATGCCAAGGGGCCCAACCTAAAGTCCATACTTTATTTGAATAAAAGAGTCTCTACATGCTGAGATTTATAACTTCACAGGAAAGGTTTGGGAGGCGGGAAAAGCTTAAAAGAACATTCTGTGTGTGTAGCATTCTGATACTGCCAACAGTTTGCGGGTTGGACAGGGCCCTGCGTTCCTAAAGATTAGACATAACTGAGGGTTTCTTCTTCTTCTCATTTAATAGCAAGGAAATACAAATCCTCCCCTCATGTCAGAGTCTCAAATCTTCAGACTTTTTGTACAATTTTCCCCATTCAGGAGTAACATTTAGCTGAAGGGAAATCAGAAAAACTGTAGCTTTTTTTTTCTCTTGAAACCAAAAGAATTTAAAGATATCAAGTTTAGCTTTCTAATTTAATTTCTGAACTTTCTTTTTTTTTTTTTTTAATGAGAGAAAGAATTTCAGTGGATATAAGGAGAAAGCACACGTTTTTGTGATTACTAGAATTTTGGTGGTTGGTATTTTATGAAAATGCCACAGAGCTGTACTATGAGGAACAGTAAGCATTCATAACAACCCCCCCACACACACACACATACACTCCTGACCTCCGCCAAAGAGAAATGTCAGCAAGAAATCCAAGCAAGAGAGTTATTTTCCTTTTCACATGGAATAAAACACAGATTCTGAACTGTGAAAAGAAATTAAGAGTGAGAAATAGTTTGATTTAATACATGTTCTGAGCTACCTCCTCCTAGCGGGCAAGCTATGCCTGGATTACAAACTGAGGTTTTGGTTGCTGGTTAGCCCACCAAGGCACCCTCAAAGTGCAAGTCATTATAACTCAATCGTTCAGGCAGGGATTAGCAGGAGAGCCATCGTTGCCTGCTTATGAAGAAAGGGTTTGTTAAGCTATTCAGACATATCACAGAATTGCAAGATGGCCTGGAACTACTTAAATGATCAAGGTCAGTCATATCATGGCCAGACTAATCTGCAGAAGACACAGTGATTGCCATGACATTTCTTTGATCCTGGATGTCCCCTCTTGCTGGTGGCACCTAATTGAAAACTAGCACAAGACAAGAAGCTCTCTGATAAGACCACACCTACCCAGGCAGGCCTCTTCCCTAGCCCTCCACAAGGACGAGCAATCAAATCAAGCTGACCGTCATGTTTGTTCTCTCTAAATGATCACATTATTCTTTAATTATTTTATTTCTTTTTTTGCTCTTCCACATCAACCAGTTGACTATAAACTTTACAAATACAGGAGCCTTGTGGCACCTGAGTGGCTCGGTCCATTGACTCTTGATTTCAGCCAAAGTCATGATCCCAGGGTCATGGGACCCAGCCCTGTGTCGGGCTCCATGCTGAACATGGAGCCCACTTGGGATTCATTCTCTCTCTCTCTCTCTCTCTCTCTCCCCCCCCCCCGTCCCTCTCCCCTGCTCGCATGCTCAATCTCTCTCTCAAATTAAAAAACAAACAAACAAATACAGGAGCCTTATCTTATTCATTCTTATATTCTCAAAAGTTTTAAAATATATATGTAATGACTGAATGCAATATTTTTTTGAAGAATACTACATATATATTTGTATTTCCCCCTAAGCTGTTCCTCTCTGTTCCCCATCTATCTAAATCCAGCCAATTCTTCCAGGCCCCAGTATGACAACACCTCTTTCATGAAGCATTGCATGTGCTACTGCACACTAAAAATGAATGGTCTCCCTTCTGAGTTCTTTACCATTCAGTTTAGCAATATGAGGTTTGATAACTGACTTTATAAAAATTGTGTTTCCAAATTTATCCATGAGATAAACCTTTATCAGATCATAAGGAGAAATATACAAAGAACACAAGTAGTCAGTCATGAAGCAAATGTCAGTATCTTCCCCTCTGAAGGGTGTCCTGGGAGAAAGAAAGAGCATGTGAAGTCAGAAGGCATGGAAGCATGTGGTACCTGTGTCTAGGGAAAGGCAGGAGGGCATAAGGGGAGAGCCATGTCCAGGGGTCAGAGAGATGAGGAGGAAGAGAAAGTCAGAGATATTGGACCCTCTGCTGATGGACAAGCCACATAAAAAGCATAAGGGAGGTGGGTAGCTTCCAGAAGTAAAGATCAGCCCCTGGAACAGCCAGCAGGGGCCATAGTCCTAAAAGCACAAGGAACTGAATGGATCAGCAGCCTGAATGAGATGGCAGTTGGTCCTACTCCAGAACCTTCAGTAAGGAACAGAGCCCTGCCCACACCTTGATTTCAGCTCAGTAAGACTCTAAGCAGAGGACCCAGCTGAGTCCCTGGACCAACAGCTTACAGAAACTGTGAAATAATAAATCTGTGTTGTTTCGAGCTGCTCAATTTGTGATAAATTGTTACAGCAACAATAGAAGACGAATACAAATCTCACTCTCTCTCACTGCATTTTTATGTCTGGGGTTAGTAGATAAATTGGTCTACAAAACAGGTGCTACTGAATGGCACTAACAAACTCTCACTGTGACAGACCAAATGCCAGAGGATTGAAATTGCCACCCCTTTCAAGAGAACTTTGGGTGAAATGTGTATTTTGTTACTTATTCACCATAACTGTATAATCCTGACACCTTATCTTTGTCATCAAATACAACTGTCGTCCAGCTGATGTCTGCCCCTCTGTGTGTGTATGTGTATTCGGAGAGGGATTTAACTGATCCCAGTAAGAGCATAATTGGGAGGGAAAGCCTGCTGTTTAAAGAAGACTTCTATAGCAATCTGCTGGCTTGTATTTTCTGTGCTTGAATATATTATCCAAAGTGGAAGTGAAAGGAAATGAACATTATTAACAATCATGTAGTAAGCAGTGTGCTGGATGCTCCTGTGTATATTCTGCTTTTATTTAGTTCTCAAAAAACTCTGCCAGGTAGGTATTAATAGCCTCATTTTTCAGATGAGGAAAAGGAAGATCAAAAATGCTAAGTTGCCCAAGGTCACACTACCAGTAAGTGGGGGATTTAGCATCCAAATCTACATCTGAGAGCCTTTAACTCCTGAGAGTTGTTTCTTTTTCTTTTTTTTTTTCTTTTTTTTTTTTTTTTTGGCTCTACTAGGCTGCCTTAGAAGCTGCTGCATTCATTCTTAAGCTGGTGTTCCTCAAAGCGTGTGCCAGGAGCCTGTGGAGGTCTGCAAGATCAAGCTAGCCAATTGGTCCCTTAGTAAGATCTATCTATGCTCAGTACCATCTGAATGTCGTATAAGCTACAAACAGAGAAGATGGCATGATCCTGATCCCTGGCCCCCAACTCAAATTTTCTTTGGGTGAGTCAAGACATCCTTACCTAAAATAAAGGTAAATAATACAAGGCCATATATAAATAAGAGAAATGAAACTGAAGACTTTAGGATTGGTTATATTAGAGAAGAAGGAGACGCCAGAATGGCTAAGAAAATGACTCGGTAAGATCAGAAGCCAGAGAGAAAAGAAGAGGATGTTCTGTGGAAAGGAGGCAACGTGGTGGTTGGAGACTCAGATGAAGGGCTAATTATGGGATTTTCTGTAGGATAAGGAGGAGATTTAGCAGAACTCACAGCAAGGGAATAAGCTGAAAATGATCAGGAGTCAAGGTGAGGCTGGGACAGTAGATAATGGAGGCTCTTTAAAGCCAGATAAAGAATTTTGGATTTCATGCAATAAGATTTTATGTTTCTACATCTGGCATCAATTATTCCTTTACCTATGGTTGCCTTCCCAGATATTTCATGAGAAACTATTCTTTTCTTCTTTTTCTATTTCAATAATTAATATATTTACTTAGAGCTATAAGGGGAGGATAGATGAAATTAGAGTTTTTCTCTGAGTTGATTATTGCCAAAAGGATCAACAAAATGAAAAATTAAGTAGAGGAAAAGTGCTAGAGACTAAGATGGTGCAAATGGCGTGAGGCCAGTGGAAAGCCAGCCCATATGAGTGAAGCATTTCTGGGGTCTGAGTGACTTCCCTGTACAGGTGGCACAGACGTGCTATGCTGGTGGACTTCCTGGAAGGAGTCATGGCTTAGAGTCCTCACCAGAAGAAGATGAAGAAGAAACCCAGAAACAAGATTATCCTCTCTAAGACCACTGGGACAGTTTCCACTATTATAATTATTATCAAGTGGATAATAATTGTGTCCTGTAATTAATCGTTGGCTCCTTCCCATTAAATGCTCTCAGTATAAGTGACAGCAACACTGACCAATAAGAGCAGCTCTAGTTGGAGTTGTTCTGTGTGTGTCTGTGTGTAAAGTGGGCATGGTATTTGTAACCCACCCCGACTGGTAGCAGTCCTCGTTGTGGTGTGGAGTCGCGGATCTCAAGCTTTGGAAAAGTTACTGCATCCCTCCCCCTTGTCAGATTCCAATCTGAGAAGAAACACTCAAAACTCAGTGATTCTTAGGAAAACATTTTGGCAAGCATCTTCAGCCATGACTAATGTGTCCCTTCCTGGCTGTTGTCTTAGCACTTGGATTCTTGCGGAGATATTAAATAGGATAGTGTGGAAATATGGATGGTTTTCATGCCCAATTGCTGCTGCATTTATTTAATATATATATATATATATATATATATAGTCTTGGGCAATTATGTAGAATGCAAAAGGAAAAGTTATCGTGGTCAATTCTGGGAAAGGTACTTGAGAGAAAGTTGAAACAATCAGGCAACCAAAGTGGTGGTGGGGACAATGGAGAAAAAGGAGGGACACTGGGGGAGGGGAGTATGGGTTGGCTTTCTCTAGCTTCTCCTGAGGAGAGATGGAAAGGGAGGGGGGCAGAAAGGAAAGACCCTAGCTGGCACCTGTGCATTTACATTATCATAATGCTTATTTAGTGAGATTATAAGTGACTTTTTTCATACATGGTTTCCTAAATGTTCGAAATTTTCTACACTAATAGGTATTTGTTTTTAGTTAACGAAAGACACAATAAATGTTTCTCCAAATGCTCATTTGCTTTATGCTATGGGTGGGGAATCCATTTTTATCGTTGTTGTTGTTGGGGTCTCAGAGAGAAAAATAACATCTAGTGTTAAAAGGGTTTGTTGTTTGTAGAAGTCATACTGACACAGAATCCTAGGACTATGACACCTCCACTGAAGGATGACAAGGTGTCCCCTACATACTTACGGTCATAACATCACCCAGTACTAACTATGTCTTATACATTTTAGCTACTTGATACTTTTCAATGGTGTAATTAGAGTAAATAAGTTAAGTATAAACATAACTAACAGTACAAAAAGTATATCCTATACAAGAACGCTTCTGGCCTCCTGGTCTTGCTTGGAATATAAGACATGACAAATTGTTTTGGAACAATGGTTCTTTCAGCCCACACCCCACGTTCTCATGGACATTCAAAAGGGGATGATTAGTCTCCTAACTTAACAATTCTCCAAATTTTTGAGATACAGTCCAATCCCACTGTTTCCTTAAGGCCTTGTTCCACTCTGTTTTCATTTTTAGCATATCACTCTCAAGATGAAAGTTTCTGTGTGTTTGCTAGGAGATGTATAAAGTCCCTCAAACTGTGTAACACTTTTCCTTAAAACCACAAAGTTTTAACATTAGTTTTAGTGTTTTGTAGTTTAGTGAATAATCACAAAACACTCCTTTGTGATTTTCAGGATATTCATGCTCCATTTGGGGAATCTATTCCCCAGTCTCTACACAGAGAATCAGCCTTATACCGTCTGCCTGGCTGAACCTGTCTCCAAAGAGCTTCTTCTATATAAAAAACTAATTTTAACCAACACCAAATCGCTAGTGCTTTATTCTGCGCTCCACCATTTAACCCACTGGCAACGGTTCTTTAAGGATAACTTAGAAGCTGAGTCATATTATTGACCTTGTCAACGACATAGAAAATCTAGTGGAAAAGGGAGTTGATGAGAAAAATCAGGAAACCTGGGAGCCAGCACTTTTTCTGTGCAAAACTGGTTCGGTGACTTTGGACAAAGACTTTTAACCCTCTGGGTTTTGATTTCCTTGCCTGTCAAGTGAGAGAGCAACATCTCTCTGCAAACCTCAGTGGATTCTGGAGATCAAATAAAAGTAAGGAAATGCACTTTGAAGAGCATAGCACCCTTTTCAGATGTAAGGATGACTGGGATGCAGCCTCAGGGAAAGCTTTTCATCTCTGTGTGTCCTTAGATCCTCCATCAACGAGGGGAGCCCCATCTCCACATGGACTTACTCCCCACCTTCCCAGGCTCCCTAACCCCTTCACAGAAGAGTGCAAACACCACAGCAGAGGCTGCCTGAGGGATGTGCTACCGATCCTCTCTTAATACCTCTGACTTGCTCTGAATCCTTATGCAATGGGGCAAACACCAATACCAACTTGCTTTTACAACACGCAGGTTATTACTCTGAAAGTTATTTTATGGGTCCTTTCTTCCTGTAGAATGGGTTTTTATTTCTAGTCATTAAATGTATGGACTCTCACTATTGTGTCTAATTGCTTTGCATATGTGTATATATCCATCTCTTGTCTCCTGATAGCTTTACAAAGTCTTCGAGGATAGGCATGTTTCCTGGCACTTGATCACTTTACCTGGCACCTAGCACCAAGCTAGCACCAAGCTCAAAACCCTTCATGCCCAGCACCCTTTAATGTCACTGTGTCCTTCTCAGTGCATCCTCCAGGATGCAGTTTCACATCCTCTGCATGGCAGCTTTGCCTCTTAAAAACCTTTCCCACCCAACTGCAGACTTCAGTCAGCCAGGTGCCTTCCTGTACCCCCCACATATGCCCAACTGCACGTCTTTACCGCATGTGGCCACATTCATCCACTACACTTCCACTCTCCAAGGCTTGGCTCTAGGATTTTGTCTTTTGAATACTATTATCTTTCCTGATCCTGGATCCCTATGGCCCCCACTGTTGGCCACTGAGCATGGATTAAATTTGGTCTGCATTTATTCCCTGGTTGCTTTATGTATGCTAACTTAGCCTCCCTTCAGTATAGCATAAGGAACTTGAAGTAGGAGCCCTTCCTTGCTTTTTTTTCTTCTGGTCTCTCTAACTGCCCCTGGCGCTGTGATATATATTAAGTAACTAAAGAGCTCCTGATCATTTTTGTGAATATAGGGTCTTTATGAGCCAGCATATATACTTCATTCGGCAAAGTAGTGAAGACCTCTGGAAGAGCAACGATTGGGCTTTAGTCTATAATACTTTGCATATAGTAAATGTTCAATAAAAGATGCATTTGTCAGAACTTGTGACAGCCAGGACTGATCTTCCATATGTTCTCAGGATCACAGCCAACACCCACGGTACCACAGAGAGGAGTTTTCAAATAGATATTACCATGATCAAAAATTAAGTGCTCAAGTGTCTGTGGGGCAGGGAAGGGGGAGCTGGCCTAGACTCTTACCTCTTTTCAAATACTATAACCTTTATCTTTTCTATACATGGACTTCATGGGAAGGCAGAATGGCACAGCATAAAAGGTTCTCACATTGTTTTTATGCCCCCAGACGTGGGGACATTAGGCTTAAGACATACTAAGATTGGGTGCATCACCTCCCATCAAAGGCTGATAAGAAATAAAATCTCCTTAGAAGCTGGAGCATGGCTAGAACCACTTTCACTGTCTGCACCTACAGCCCCCATTTTCTCATTGTCCACTTGATTCTTTAACTTCTTATCACTTGTATTTGGCACATGGCCCACCAAGCCGTAACCATATGAGGCACTAATTACATAATATTTAAAATTTCTGTTGCTTCAGGACCACTGATATGTTCATACATATTCTCATCTCCCATGAACTCTCTGAAGCTTCTGGTCCTAAGGGCCACCCCATTCTTCTTAAATGCATTCTTCTTTGACTCCTTGGTTTCCCTCCAACATTTCCAGCATTTCTTCTCTGCATCTTTCCTGATTCCCTCTTATTCTGCTTCTCTCTTTAAGGTGAGCCACAGGGTCCTCTCTTCCACCCTCTTTTCTTTATTCTCTATAATTCTCTCTCTTGCTCTGCACAGCACTATTGACTTCTGCCTTAGCAACTCAATTTCTTGCACACCAACCAGATTCTTTCTTTGGTTTCTGTAATTCTGTTCATATGCTACCACTCTTCCAGTTGTCTGGGGCCAACATATTGGAATCATCTTTGACTTTAGCTAGAGAGGAAAAGAGATGAATTAAGAATGACTCACCTGAGTAATGATATTTTTATGCTACTTATAATGTGGGCGCTAGGGTAGGGAAGGAAAGCAGGGTGGTGGGCACAACCCAAATAAGACATGGATAATTAGCATATCGTATGGAAAGACCAAGGATGGAGCAGGTTGGCTCAACCCAGACTAGTGGGAAAGAGTGTTCAGGAAAGAAAGACAAAGTATAATTTGGTCATTTCATGACTTTTGCCTATTTAAAAAATGACTTCCCACTGCCTACTTCATTAAGCACAAGCCTCACAGTGTAGGGAAAAAAAACCCCTAACTCGTGAGGACAACAGTCTTTTCTGGCCTTATCTGTCATGATCCCCAACTGCAGATCCTATCCTCAACAAAACTGGAGTAAACACCATTTCTCAAATGTTTCGTGGGTACTTCCACCTAAATACCTTTGTTTACATGGCTTCCTTTCCACATTGTGCTTGCTTCCCCACCTCGCCTCCACTTCCCTTCAGTCCTCTACCATTTCCACTCTCCAAAGCTTCTTCCATCCATCAAGACCCATCTTAAATAGCAACTACTGCAAAGAAGCATTTCTGATTCCACTGCTGTACTTGTACTGAAAACATGGAGGTAGCTTACCCTCATTTGGGCAGCCCCAGCGCTTCCTCTGTGGCTTCTGATGGCGCTTATAGCCTGCCTTGTAAGATCAGCTTCATCCAGTTTCCTCCTCTGCATTAACAGGAGAGACTTCTGGATTGTAATTTCTTTGAGGGCATAAGCATCCAGTTTATTAACCCTTGAATTCCTCCCCCAGGACTGCACCAAACGTGTGTATGTATGTATGTGTGTGTGTGTGTGTGTGTGTGTGTATACCAGCCACCAAAGAAATCCTTTTTTACATTTTCCCTTGTCGTTATCACCCCCTTGAATTCAGCCAATTTGTACTAAGTGTTATACTGACACGAGCCTATGCCACAATCCAAGCAAGTATTCAATCTCATTACCTTTTCGTTTATAGAGTGAAAGAGATGGGTTTCTGGAAAGTCTTTCTGAAGGCACCATCCTCATCTCTGCCCCAGTGACACACCAGTCTTTGGCAAGCATGCTTTATTGATTTCTCTAGCCAAGAAAGGCTCCATGTTGTATCAAAGCCAAGTCTGTTGAAACTGTAAGCTCTCTGCACCCACACCTGAATCTGCATAATTCTCCAAAGCCACAAGGTATAAATAAAAACTTCCAACAGGACAGGGGAGCGTTTGCCAACTGTGGGAAGATAAATGGCCTGGGGACTTCTTGCTCCAAAGGCAGAATGGCTTGATTTCTGATTTTAATGTGGAAAAAGAGATGCTGGGAATCTAAGATTTTTTTCTTTCATTGCCAGAAAGTTATGGGTCACAACATTTAATTTGATTAATTCCTGGTTTCCAAGAGAAAACCTTAGGAGGAACCTTGGGAGGCCCAATAAAATAAGTATGTGCAATTGTTAAGACAGGAAAGGAAAAAAAATGACTTCCATCAGAGCCCACAAAGATTGTTTCCAGTCCCAAACATGGGTCCCCCGAGACAGCCTGGAAACCAAATTATTGTCAAATAGATGCTTACCTTTTACAACAGCTCACAGCAAAAGAAAACATATAGCTTAACATCACTCCCACAACTCACCTTTCTAGTTTTTTTTTTTCTTTTATTCCCCTTCTCCCTCTCCCTCTCCCTCTCCCTCTCCCTCTCCCTCTCCCTCTCCCTCTCCCTCTCCCTCTCCCTCTCCCTCTCCCTGATGTTAAGCTTCTGGGTTTGAGCTCTTCTGCCAATTAGGTATGTATCACTGGGTGAGTCACTTGACCTTATTAAGCCTCAATGTACTCATCAGCAAAATGAGGTGTTTATACTACATTGTTAAGATTCTTTTACTTCTGAGTCTAAATACAAATGCAAACATGCTCTGTCTGTTCTCAGGCAATGGGTCACACAAGTGCTCTAATCTTTTTTCGAAGGTGATGACTGTGGGTTCAGCACAGAAAAGGAATGAGCTAACTTGTTGGTGGGGGGTCAGGTATGGAGAGTTCCACCTTTTTTGAAAAGTGAAATCAAATGGATAGAGGAAGTGGCTGGAACCAAAGATGAATGGTGGTGAGTCATATAATTTAATACATAGACCAGAGGGATCTGTTTGGAAATTTCATTGCACAGCTAGTTAATTGGCCAAGTTGGCCAATAACTTGAGCACTTTCTTCCTAACTATCCAATCTGTATGTTTGTGCACATGCATGTGCATATATGTTTGCATTCAAACTGCACTGTATAAATTTGAGACTTTTAGAATCTGAGACTATGAGGGGCGCCTGGGTGGCGCAGTCGGTTGGGCGTCCGACTTCAGCCAGGTCACGATCTCGCGGTCCGTGAGTTCGAGCCCCGCGTCAGGCTCTGGGCTGATGGCTCAGAGCCTGGAGCCTGTTTCCGATTCTGTGTCTCCCTCTCTCTCTGCCCCTCCCCCGTTCATGCTCTGTCTCTCTCTGTCCCAAAAATAAATAAACGTTGAAAAAAAAAAATTTTAGAATCTGAGACTATGAGATCTGGTCAGAACTTTTCCTACCACAGTCCCACTTGGGAAAACAGAGTGAAAAAGATGAAGAAGTCTTTCAGCTGAATAGTGGAGGAGACAAGACTGGGCCAGGTGCTCATAATCCTGTTAAACCACACAGCAGCCATTAGCTAATTAATCTTTCATTTCCTCCCACAGGATGACCCAGAATTCAACCTGGATTAAGATAAAACAGACTGCACTTCATCATCTTTTTATTTTTCACTTTCTTTTTTCCTGGTCTTAACTTTTTCTCCCATGAGACCTCTTCTTCCTTCTATTCTATTTGTAGAAAACATTCCTCACACATAGTTCTTTTATATAGTTTTCATGACATTTCATCAATGTGGCTAATTTCCTCATCTGGATGCCCGATTGGAGGAGGGTTTTGTATTATTCTTGGCTTGGGCATCTATTTCCTGCCTATGAGTGACAACAGGGACTGACTCCCAAAATGCCCCATGGTGCTGAGAAGAGGAGCTGCCAAAGGGCAAAGCAGAAGCCACAAGGAGAGGTGGAATCGTCCAGGCTCAAGGGAATCTACCTACCTACATGGCAAGATTCTGACATCTGAGAGGAGAGCCAGGGATTCATTCTCAGCATCCATTCATTGTGAGGAAAGTACTTGACATCTGTGAACTCAGGATGGCTACCTTGACTAATTAATGGCATTGGATGAAGAGGTAACATAGGTAAATTGACTCTTTTCACTGTTTCTCCAACATCAGATGGGAGCCTGGATAGCAGGGCTCAAGATGTCTGAAGTTCCCAGCATAATATTAGGTCAAAATATGCAAAAATTGTTTCTAAGTGGTATGAATGGGGAGAACATCACTCACACTACAGACTTCTTCCACCACCTAAGGAGAAGTTGGCTTTGAGAGCCTGTGGCATCCTTCTGACTATGTGTTATCAAACTTGGACAGGATTGCTCTTCTAGGAATCTGCAGCATGTCAGTACACTAAAGATGGTGATGCCTGGTGGGAGAAAGGCGCACATGAGGGCCCATCAGGCTCCTTCCAGCTTTGGGTATCTGTGGATGGCACCTTCCCACTGCTTATCCATTATTTGGTCCCAGACAAGCATTTTTATAAATGGAGATTTAGCAGATGGTATCCATTTAGAAAACAGATCAAAAGATCCACTGCCTTCTGAAACAAACAAACAAACAAACAAACAAACACACACACACACAAAGCAGAAGGAGTAAAATAGAGAAAAATGGTAAAGAGTCCATGTGACTTCTAAGCTCTAGGTGTGTTGTAAGGGGGCTAACAAGACAATGCATCCATCTGCTGGGCCAAGGGGGTTGGAGAAAGAATGATTTTCCAAGCAGGAAAGAGGAAATGGAGTGTGCAACTATTGCTATTGCTAAATGAAGTCTCTAATTTCTGTCTCCATAATGGTAATGACTTCCATTTATATGGTGTCTTCCATCAGCTCTGATCTCAGGGAATGCTCAAAGTCCTCTCTTGACTTACCTCCTAAATCTGGTCCTCAACAGGCTAAAGAATGGCATCTATATTTATGTCATATCTATTTTAGAAAAGACTAGCTCATGTGAAATAGGACATTGGGATGCTAAGGGAATGAATCCAGAGTGGAGAAAGAAAAGGTAGAGGGAGAGAAATTGTGAGGAATACTGATACTTTTTTCCAAGCAGGACCCTCAGTATCATCCACAGAAGAGACATCCCGACTCAGGTAAAGTCTCTTAAAGGTTTTAATGCCTCCAGTAACCTCAGTCTCACTCCACCTGCCTTCCACCTTTTAATGGGACTTGGTGTTCCTTCAAGTGTGTCACATTAAGGTGAGCACTCTTCAGGGAGTCTTGACAAACTCTGACATTGAATTCCAAGTGCTGCTAAAGGCATTTTGTCCCTGATGCTTTTGGGGTTCAGAAATAGCGGGGACATTTGGAATACAGGTGAGATGAGGCCAAGGTTTGGAAGGGAGGGGAGTGATAGAGAATCTGATCTCCTCCAGTAACATATTCAACAAAATGTGTAGGGACAACAGACATAACTCATATAGATATAGAAACCACCAACAACTATGATTCATTAAAAAGCTGAAGAAAAAAATATAACACAGAGTAAGCACAAAGCAGTAGCAAAAATAACTCCGAGAACTGGATTGCAGTAGGAGCAGAGGTGGAAGCCTGTCCAGGTAGACATTTCCAGGCTAATGTCTAGAAAAGGTTGGGCCATTAGGGGTCCTTTTTCATTGGTTGGGAATTGAATACAGGGATGTGGTCTTTCCTTAATTACTCTCTTCTGTAATTATCACATAATCGCTGTGAAAATGCCTTAGGGAAAGGCATGTAATTGGGGGATGGATGGGTATCTGAGAGGAAGGGCCATAGAGGAATACATGAGTACTGAGCTGAGGACCAGGACCGGTGTTCTAGACTTGGCTTAACTATTGGTGGCATGTGTTCAAGCTGCAATGCGATGGCCAAAGCCCTGGGCTTAAAATCATAAATAATGGCTTTCTAAACCCAAGCAGGTCACTTGATCTCTGAACCCCAATGTATTTGTAAAATAGAAATGAAAATACCTCTCTTCTAAGATTGCAGGGTGTCATCAAGAAATGCATGCGAAATGGCTTTAAGAACTGTAACATACTATATGAAAGAGGTCTGGCCCAACCCTGTCAGATACAGATGAGTAGACACTAACCCAAAGAAACAGAATGCCATGCCTAAGGTCCTACATCACAGAGTACCCAATTAATACCCAATTAGGTTGAACCCAGCTTTCTTTTATGACGCTTGTCATAATGCTGGTTTCTTTTCACCTGATGTGGCAGAGTAAAGAATGAATAAGAAGATAGGGAGAGGAAGGGGAATTTTGAAGAAAGTAATGCCATCATGTGAATGCAAACCCAGATAGAACTGTATGGCTAAGAGGGTGGGCACCTTCAGAGACACACAGGGATCAGAGATGGATCTCTATCTGGGAACCTTCATGAAGTCAACCAGGACCCGGAAATGTAGTCCAACCAGAGAAAAATCTTGGTATGACTGCTGAGAAATCTAATGAGCAATGATGGATAGAGATTTTAGCTTCTAAGATCTTGCTTCTCAGGTCTGTTAAGTTAGGATCCTTGCTTGTAGCTTAGTAATAACATAACAACATTACTGTTTTGCTAAATAATGCCAAGAAAATACAAAAATGAAAAAAACCCTCTATCCATGGCTGGTGTTGGACCTGTGGATCAATTTCACCATATTGAAAGAGAGCAATAGTTTTTCTCATGTAAAAGTTTAATCTAGCAACTCCGTCCAGGTGGGCTTAATTTGAGCTTTGTGTAGAAAAAAACAAATACTTTCAACAAAGTCTGATGATGAGAAACAGAGAAACTTAGATGAGAACATCCACTTTGGGCAATTTATCCACTTTGGGCAATTATGAAGTGTGGGCCATTTATCACCTTCAGTAGGAGACATGACTGCTAATTGGTCTCTTCATTAACCAAGGAGAACATCCACCACTACAGCAACTCACAAGCTAGTGGTAATTTGAGGCAATCTTTAAGTGGTTTCCAACTCATAATCATATTTCTTCTGAAGTCTGCTGGCCTAGAAAAATGACTCTAATTCCTCATGAATACACTGCCCTCACCTTCACTCATGATGGACTACCCAGGAGGGAAGAGGTACACATCACAAACAGAGGAGAAACACTACACCCAAACCTGAAATAAAGATGACTAGTCTTTTAAAAGCAGACTGTGGCCAGAGTGCTTGTGCTATTTGGGGGTAGAGGGAGCATGAGAAATCCTTTTACCTTCTGTAGCTCCTAGAAAAGGAGCTTCTGCTGTTTTCCTCGTAAACAACTGTTCTGTTCTACAAGAGTCTTATCACTTTCATGATGTCTGGACAGGGACAAAGGGATACTTACGCCGAAGTATCAAGCTTCTGTGGCAAGGAAGGTCTGTGTGGGTGGGAACGTTAGCAAGGAAATTCTGCCAGCAACTGACAAGGAATGAGCTCTTTCTAATAGCAACCAGTACTTTAAGTTTAGCAATCAGTGGGCAAAATCCCACTCCCAGCAGACATGCCAAGAGATGCAGCAGTAAGTTCCCGTAGGGGCAGGAGGCTTGCAACACCTTTTAACCAGGCTCCCTCCCCTTCATGCGGGGAAATGATGAGTGGGGTCTCCTCAGGGAAGCTTATCAAATGCCCATGGACAAAATGAGGAAAAGATAGCCTGGAGCTATGGCTCCCTCATTAGGTACACTTGAGGATGCACAGGTGGGCAGCTTCCAATGGCTCTGCTGTAGACTTCTCACCTAGGATGTGGGACTTCTGGAGGCTGCATGCCAGATGAACTAGATATCGCTCCCATCCAGCATTGACATTCTTGGGATCTTACTGGCATTCTTAGTGAGTTTTAGAGGGTTTATGCCACTAACAAACTGCACCATCAGATTGGATGAGGACTTAAGCATAGCATCTCTAATAGAAAGCATACACATAGTGGGTGTGGTTGTAGTCTAGGTAGCTACTGGGGCTGTCTCTAGGCCCATGGATCCCAAGGCAATGACTCTGAGAGGAAAGGCAGTAAATACCAAATAACCCGTGTATAAATAGTGCTGCAAAGTCACATGTGAAGAACGCCCATTTCCACCTGGTCTCTACCTCTCTGCAAACTAGTGAATACAATGTGTCAATGATGGCAGACTCCTGATGTGCAAAGCCCAGCAATGAAATAATAAGACAGCCCCGGTCTGAGGAGAAACACGGCCTTACCTGGAGACAGGGAGGAGTCGTAAGAACTTCTCTCCTTGCGGCTCATCTTGAAGGCTTGGATGTCCTTTTCCCTGTATGTCCCAAAGCCCTCATAGCTCCTCCTTTTACTCCCGCTCATGTCACTGTCCCACTTGTCATTTGAAGGGGTCATGTCACTGAACACGTCCAGGCTCTCGGGTCGGGTGCTGCCACCATCCCCACCACTGCCAGAGTACCTCTTTGTGCACGAGTCTGTAGGCTCACTGCTCAAGTCACCTTTGTCCTTGGCCTGTGTCCAATGCTGGGCATCAGAAAGTGACAGTGTAGACAGGGTGTCCACCTCAAAGTTGTTCTTAGAAGCTTTGTGGCTGGCTTCACTGTGCTGGTGCTTCTGCTTCTCCTTATGCTTATTCTTCTCACTCACTAGTGGGAGCTCCTTGTCCGCACTACTCAGCCGCTCGCTCAGGATGTGGCTGGAGAAGCCTGTGGCTTTGCCTGCAAAGAGACCACTCAGGTTGTCATGGGTCCCCAGGATCCGGTCTTCCTTGTGCTTATGCTTGTGTTTGTGTTTTCTCTTGTGGAGCCGACCGCTGGACAGACCGGCACTGCCCGCCTTGGGAGGATTCAGGGATGGCTGCATGTCGCCGAGGCCCATGCCGACAGGGCCCTGCAGGTGCACTCCATGCTTTGCTTTATGCTTAGCTGTACCAGACATCTTCACGTGGGAGCTCGTGTGGAACTGAGGTGGTGGCACTGTTGGCCTCATGAATGGGGAAGCTGCTCCAAGTGTGTGCGACAGGTACAAAGGAGCTGGGTACTGACTGTAATAACCAAGGTTCATCATAGGCATTGATGTGTAAGGCATTCCATAGGGTGCATAGTAACTTCCACTGGGAATAGGGTAGCTGAACCCTTGTAAAAAAGGCACCTTTGTCATGGTGTCATTGGTTTTTGCAGGCCTACCACGCTTCTTCTTTGACTTCAAGTCTGAAGTCCTGCGAAGATAGAGCAACGGGTCATACTGGATATATGGCACCGGGTAATAGTGATCGAAATTAATCCGAAAAATGCTGGGATACGGATTCTCGTGGTAGAAGGTGTAACTCCGGTGGGAGATCCTGAACACCTGGAACTTGGTGATGAGCTCTTCCAGGTCTGCCAGAAACTGAAGGTCATCACGATTTTGCAGGCTTTTCCGTTTCCTCTTGTGCTTTGGCTTCTTGAGGCTTTCATGGGCCAGGAAGTTGTCCACCATGAGATGCTTCTGCCGGTGGCCATGCCGGTTCTTTGTGCTGGTGTCAGACGGAATGGTCTCCGGGTTGTCCAGGGAGCAGAAGTCAAAAGAGTACCTCCGTCGGGATTCTGAACTCTTCTCTGCTTGGTCAGACGTGCTGTTGTTGTCCGTCCCAATGCCGCTGTCGCTTGGGATCGTCTCCTCACTGTGCGACTCGCTCACGGGGGACAGCGTTATTTCCTTGAGTGACCCAATCTCGCAAAGGTGGGAAGGTGAGTTGGCCATCAGCCTGGGGGGAGACAGCTTCCAGGCTCCACTGTGTATTCCCTTTTGGGTTTTGGTTGGAAGAGCACTGATAGGCTGGAGATTTGGCATAGTTTTCAACTCTGAAAAATTGGTTTCAGTGCTGGCGGGGCTCAGGTTGCCATTTGACCCACCTAACTGTGTTGAAAGTGGGTGCATAGCTGCTGGTGAAGACGCCACAAGTGACTGAAAGTTGGAAGGCACGGCTGGAACATCCGGCTGGCTAGAAACAGGCCTTGGGTGCTTGATGGCTGTTTTGGGTTCCTCAGATGGGGGTGGCAGCTCTGCTCTTGGCTTCCTGCCCCTCTTCTTGCCAATGTAGATGGTTCCCCTCTTGCTGACATTAATCTGCTTGCCCAATTTGCTCTCGATGGCTGCTGCCCCAGGGCTGGTCTCTGGGGGAGCTTTAGCCTTCAGAGCAATGTTGCTGGAGCAGGACAAGATCTGGTTCAAGATATTTTTTCTCTTGAGTGTTTTCATCTTATTGATAGTTTTGATGGTCTTCTTATCCAACACCCCAAGCTTTCCAACTTTTTTGTGAAATTTCATCTCGCTCATGGGCTTGTCCTCTCCTGGCACTAGTTGGGCCAACTTAGCTAAACTGCGTCGTCTCTTTCTTTTCTTCGTGCCAGGGAACTCCCGGCTGATGGGACTGACCGGGCTGGTAGAAGTCCCTTCGTGAATCGTCTCAACCGTGAGCAAAGGCTGCTTCTTCGGCCGCCCCCGCTTCTTCTTGACTGGCGTGATCACAGTAAGACTGTCTGTGTTGGTGTACAGAGGGCTGGATGGGGTGATGGGATAGGCAGATGGCGGTTCCACCATCAGTTTATCGGAGGTGGCCATGACTGCCTCCCGAAGCATACTGGTGGGCTTTGGTTTGCTGCATGTCCACCTCCGTTTTGCAGCAAATTTGGGATGCTGGATTTCTGGCAGCTTTCTCGATGGAGAGTGGTCTGTGCACGCTGGAGGCGTCACGATCATGGGTGGCTTCCGCTGCTTAGACAGACCTCCTGGAACGACTTTCTCGGCATTTCCACTTGTTTCAAGGCCAACTGAGGGGGACTCGTTCTCTATCATTTTACTCAACTTAGGGACACGGGGATCTTTCTTATTTCCCTCAGGGTTGGAGAGTATCCTATTAACCACTTCACTGCTCATAGTGATTCCAGAAGCCAGGGCTTTCTCTGGCATGATCTTTTCCACCACTGCTTTGATGGACTGTCTCTTTTTCCTCTTATGGCTGGTTGGATCTAGACAGGGTGCCTTGATAGGGATAGTAATCCGGACATGACTTGAGTCATTTTCAGGATTACTGACAGAACTCGTGTTCTGCCTGGCTGGTGATGCCTCTTGGGCATTATCTGCAGAGTAGCCTTCCCTTTTCCCTTCTGTATTGTCAAATGCTTTCTGGGCATTCTTGACCCAGTCCAGGTCCGGGTTTGATATGGTTTGACTTATCACATCTTTTTTACTGGACTTTTTCTTGCTGCCTATAGTAGGTGGTTCTGGGGGCTCCTTTGCAACTCCGCCATCTTGATCTACCAAGGGCTGAAGCCCATTGCACTCGACAGAGCTGCTGGGTGGGGCTGGTGAGCTGTGGCTGCCTGGGGATGGGACCACGCCTCCCAAGAGCAGATCTTTGCTGCTGTTGGACAACTGACTCCATGTGCTCCCTGCACTGCCTTTCTTACCCTGGGCCTTTGCAAAGGAAGCCACGGGCTCAAGAGCAGGGATCTTGCTGGTGCTTGCAGTTTCTCTGCCAGACTCTGGACTGATGAAGCAATTCTGAGTGGCAGGTCCACTGTCAGAGTTGGTGGACCAGTCCATGTGGTTCTGGCTGCTGCTTTTTTGCTGGTGCTTTGGTTTTAAGGTGTCACTGGTGACGTCCTGTGGGAGGCCTGGGTCATAGTGGAGAGCTGAGTGTTTCTGTGGCCGCTCGTAAGCCTAAAGGTGGGGCAGGTGGAGAAGGAGAGAGAGAGAAACAAAGATGAGCATGTTGGAGATATTTAAAATTCAATGTCAAAAGGCTTTATTATTTGAAAGTTGGTAATGGCCACCTTTAATTCCAGAATGGTTTTGAAGGTTTTCTCATTTGCAGAAGTAAAAACATGTGGCACAGATTTGGAACATTAATAAGGATGCTTTGATCACCATCTTTATCCCCCTTAACAATAGGAACTTTTACCGATCTTTTGGTTGAATGCAATCTCAGCATAGAGGACAGGCCCTGCAGGTCACTTAGCTTAGCCCGACTTGTATGCATGAAAAAGCTGAAACTTTTCTAATGGTGAGTCCTGCCTATGGTGGCAGAGCCCAGGAGAGAATGTGAACTTTCCAACTCCCCGGTCCCTTTGCCTAACTCAAGCTGCCTCTTACTTCTGTCCCAGCTTCCCCTCCAACTCATGTCCTTCCTTTGCTTCCTCCTACTGAAGTTCATTTCTGTTTGCACTTTACCTGGGAGTTTAGCATCTCTGTGCTCAAACAAGTAGTTCACTGGGAACCACTGCAACAAGGAAAAACAGCACAAACTGAGGAACTAAGGGGGGAATTTGAAGACTGTGTGAAGACAAGGGAGCCAGTCAAGGACATGGAGAAGAAGAAATGGAGTAGGAAAGAAACTCAAAAGACCTTCCACCCTTCTGACTTTTAGGAGCGGTGTGGTGTTGGGAGTTAGTACGCTGAGGCATCCTGAAACCCAAGTTAGGCACTGACAGCTTTCTTGAGAAAACTCCTGGACAATCTCAAAAGGAACCTTGAGTCTCGTGGACATAAATGGGTCAAAAAAAAATGCACAGTCACTCAAGATCACTGCTCCCAAATCTGTCAGCTGTGCTTCTCCCAGCATGAATTCTACAGGAAAGTCTCCAGACTTCGGCACCTTCCTGAGGACTGACCCTTCAGTCCGGAAAGGCAGAACCTGTGCTAGAGGCCAGACATAACCAGTGCCTACAAAGTCACAGAGGGAGTAGTTAATGAATGTCTTTTTGAGATATTAAAAGGTTTTTTAAGGTTGATTTATTTTTAATAGAGAGCACAAGCTGGGAAGGGACAGAGAGAGATTGGGACAGAAGATCGGAGGCAGGCTATGTGCCGACAGCAGCGAGTCCAATGAGGGACTTGAACTCATGAACCGTGAGATCATGACCTGAGCTGAAGGTGGATGCTCAACTGGTTGAGCCACCCAGCTTGCCCAAGACATTAACCCAATTTTTTTTTAATGTAGATACACTAACATTATTGCAGATAGATTTTAAGCCATGTTACCAGTGTAAAGAAGCATTCTTCAAAGTTTATCGTAAGTACTGTTTTATAAACACAAGCAGTAAACATACAGGATGCATTATCCTAAGATGTGTTAAAGAATGGAAAATACTAGTAAATTGAAGAAAGCTTTGGATAATATCTCCACTGAGAAGTAAATGATGGTTGGCTTAGTGGACTTAGGAAGTTTTAACCTGTAATATGAATCTGTCTTTATCTATGTATCTACCCATGTTTCTATCATCTATCTGTGCCTATTTGCCATTGATGTTCTAGCATTTACGCTTCATTAGAAAACACTGCTTATAGTCCCTATTAAGAATCAAAACACAGGTGTCAGAAAGCATTATGGGTAAAATTCAATGCAGTAAAGCAAGTAGGGTTTTTTTTCACAGTGGTTCCTGGAATCCCTAGAGTTATTTTCTGCCTCCCTGATTTCGTGAAATCCTGTTTATACTTCCAGTATTGGACTCTGTTTTTTAAGTATCATGAGACAGTCTCCCCAGGCTAAACCTATAAGTGCCTAGGAGAAAATTAAGACAAAAATTTACTTTTTTGTATTTACTTTTTCTTCATCTTGCAATGTTTTAGGGGGCATCACTAATCATCAACATCTAGACTAATCCTGCACGGCTTTGCTAGAAATTACTGCTGTGGACATAAGCTGCTGTCCCATTTTTTTAAAAATACAGGAATCTTATTCATGGCATAAAATGTTGAATGCCACTTATCTTTTATGAATTAGGGCTCTGCTAATTTGTCATTTGTACTTTAGATTTTAGTTGACACTGTGTGTGTACTCACAGGACGACAGGTCTACAAAAGGGCTTGGAAACAAAATTTCTCACTCTTTAGTGCAATAGTATAAGCGGTAACTCATACTAGAACACTTCTGAGAATTAGTGCTGGCACTTCTTAAACATTACAGTGCAAAAAAAAAAGAGAAATCTGAGTTCCTAGTTTGGACTCCGGCAAAGCAGGACTTACAGTCACCCGTTTCCCCTGCCCCCCTCCCAACTTTCTTGCCACACCTCCCCACACTTTTCTAGATCTGGTCACTGAAGTCCACACTGGGACTTCATAGTGAAACTGGAATTTTTGGTCTCTGATCCCACCAGTTTCCCTCGATTGCTCTGTCTTTTTCTTCTTGGAACCTAGCAGAATCCTTAATTATTACTCTTCACGTTTGAATCTCAGCTCGATTGTAGGGAGGCCCCCTACCTTAGAGAAGTACTCCTGTTAGAAGTTTTCATGAAAACAGGTATGTCATCTTTGTTGTACTTTTATTTTAGTTTTAATTTTACATTTGATTTGTGCATTAATTGAATTAAAGCCCGTTTCCCTTTCTAGCCTGTACATACCATCACACGAGTACCAAGCACAGTACCTGGCAAGTAGTAGGCACTTTTATTGAATAAACATTTATTGAATAAATGAAGGAACACACATTTTGCTATGGGGATATTTTATTTTTTATCAATAGTGAAATTAATGGCCTGTATATTATAACATATTGTCTCAAACACAGTTACCCCCTGCAGCCTAATTCCTTATGCCATTCCCTTCTGCAAACACCATTGTCTCTCATAAAGACATCGATCACAATCCCCATAATGCTTTGTGTCATTTATTTGTGTACTTTTCTGTCTCCCTCTCCTAGACTGTAAGTACTTTGAGGTCAGAGACTCATTTACCTTCTTATCCCCTATGCCTACTACAAAGCAAACCACCCAGAAAGTTCCCAATAAATGTTTGTTGAGTGAATAAGCAAAATCATGTTTGAGATGCCTATTGCCATGATAAAATATGTGGCTGCACACAGAAGATAATAAACTGCCAATCATTCATTTGATAATGCTTATAAGGAAATTGGAGCACTCAAATGCATTAGGTGTTGAACAACAACAAAAAAAATCTTTCCCAAATACTTAAGGACTAAAGGCATTTGCAAGGTAACTCCCCTTCAATGCAATTTTTACTTAGTTCTCTCTCATCTCCTGTTAATTATTTCACTTTCCAATTAACTCTGCCTTTGGGGAAGGCCATGTGACTGTCAGGAGGGTGGATTTCACTCCGGCAGTTGAAAGGTGGGGCCTGCTCACTTATACCCAGGGCAGACCGGCTGAAAGTAATGCAGTTAAGTGTGCCTGGTTCCCAGTGCCTCCATCTGGACACTGCCTGATCTCATTGTTTCTACCATTTCAGCTGCAATTTGCCCTGCTGGGAGAGCTGCACAATCAAAGGGCAGGGTGGACAAAAGGGAAGCACAACAAAGGATCAGGACTAATGGGGGAAATGGTGCTTTAAACCCTGCACTGAGATGGGTTGCAGTGAAGGGGCAAAGAGAACTGAGGAGTGTTCTCTAAGGGGTCCAGGAGAACACGGCTTTTCTCCAGCCTTGGCTGATGGCTATATCCCATTGCATTTCATGGAATCCCATTTCTTCATCTGTCAGCCATGACATATTATATACACAATGGTAAGGCTGTCAGTTCCAATATGTCCTTCACTGTGAATTGAGTACTTACTCCATTGAGACAGAGATGGACATGGCAAAACAGGCCCCTAGCTCAATGCTGGCTGGGGCAAGCTAGGGGCTCCCCCTCCCACCCTTCCAACAGTCAGTCTCCCCAGGGGGGTCTTTGACTGAGGGCTTTATTGACCTACTTAGCACATGTTTCCATCTCCCCCTTAGACTCTACATTTTTCTGGGAGTAAGACCTGAATCTTTTAAAGCCTCTTTGCTACCTTTCATCCATGGCAGGGGTGTTGCCTAAAATGGTTACCAAATAAGGCAAGTCCTGATGGAATTCTACATTGGGCTGATTATTTTGTGGAAAACTTTTAGTACCAACTAAGCCCAGCATTTCTCTTGGCTGTTCCCCCGCCCCCGTGAACTGTTTGAAAACATACAGTCACTTTGAAGGTGTGGCTTACTTTTATAAGAAAAATGCTTTCCGGGCCCCTTCAGCCTAGATGCCAAATGCTCATCACTGAACCACCATTCTGAAAACTACACAGATATCTCTTCTAAAGGATGTGTTTATGGAAGCAAGTTCTTCTGCAATGTGAAGAATTATTTTGTGAAGTGGATAACTTCACAATGTATAATAGATCATATACATTTAAATTTTGCGTAAGTTAGATTACCTTGTAAAAAGCACTTGATTTTTGTCTACTTTTAAGAACAAGCATGAGATCACTGCATAAAAACTTGAAAAATCCATAAAAATGGGAAGAAAATGAGTCACCCAGTCTTATCTATGGCTTATCTAAAGTAAGGGTTGTCACAATGAGAGAAGAGGGCTATTTGGGTCTGAGAAAAATCATATAACTCATCAAAAATCAAGCATGACTTTGTGGGAGATAAACTACTCTTTTGGGTTAGCTGTGTTTGTGCTACTTTCTGCTGACACTGATAATTTAAATTTACTGTTTGTAAGATATTTTGCTTTACAAGAGTAGGAAAATATGCCTGGGTATGGAGGAACGAGGGGAACTTTTGCTCTTAATTTGGCAATTGATGCTTCTCAAGATGAGATCCTGGGCCACTGTACCAGAATTACCTAAGGTACTGGTTGTTAATACAGATCCTTGGGCCCCACTGCAGATCTACTGATTGCAATCTTCTAGAGTGGGACCAAGGAATGTGCATTTTAACATGCTCTCCAGATAATTCTGAAGCACAATCAAGTTTTAAAAGCACTGATCTAATGTTTCAATACTATAATTCCTCTGGGGTGGGGCTCTTCTGTGGTTGCCATGACATCTGTAGCACATTTTGGTGGTAAATGTGCAGAACAAATCACCATAGGCCTGTTAGGATATGCAGTCTGGCACCAGTGAGCATTCTTGTTTTGCTCTCTGAGCTCTTTATAACTTACATAGTAAGACACTCTAACATTCTACCCTGTTCAGATATTCCAAGTACACTGCAAGGTGAGGTGGGCAGAAAAGTCAATGGTGTGGGTGGATGAGTATGTTGTTCTCCCAGAAAGACTTTGGAATGCAGATGTTCATGACCTCCCACCCTGGGATTTCTATTTCCCCAACTCATGCAGACCAATACCCAGAGCCTGGGGTATCCTGGCATTTATCTCTGAGGCTCAAAGCAAGTGCTCGAGCCTGAGCAAGAACTGAGTGTGGGAGACAAGGAATGTAACCAGAAACTGTCTGATGAAAGCTTCTCAACCCTGGCTGTACGTTAGAATCATCAGGAAGCTTCATAAAGAATACCATGCCTGGGATCTGACCTGGACCAATTAAATCTGCATTCTAGAAGTGGGGTCTGAACAGTAGTACTTTGTTCAAAGCTCTTGGTTATCCCAATGGGCAGACAAAGTTGAGAATCACTGGATTATATCAAAGACAGGGGTCTGGGTTAGGGACTAGGGAGGCTCTGATATTATCAGGATATGTTCTAGTTCAGTGGTTTTCAAATGTGTTCCATAGAGTCCGAGGATTTTGTAAAGACATTTCTGAACTATAGCCAGTGGATGGGGCAAGAGAGATGCTCCACATCATTCTTTTAACCCTCAAATACACATAACAGCCCTGCAAAGGATTTCATTTATGAGTGTAGGGGTTGGGGAGAGATGGTTCTATCACTTAAAGAAAGACTTTGAGAATGACCCATTAGGCTCATGAAGAGGAAAAATGTATATATCAGCTTCCATTGAACTTGACCCCAGAGGATCTCTCCTCAACCCAGTTCATTCCTGCAGTTGCTAACAGTAGGTATAGAAGAATGCCACTGAGTACCTTATTTGAACCATGGTCTTATGATCCTCTGATTCCATGGGTGTGATGGACTGAATGTTTATGGCCCTCCAAAATTCATGTGTTGAAATCCTAAGCCCTAATGTGATGGTTTTAGGGAATGGGGTCTTTGGGAACACAGTGTGATTAGGTAATGAGGGCAGAGCTTTCATGAATGGGATTAATGCTCCACCCCAAAGAGACACCCCAAGGAACTCTCTTCTCCTTCTCCATGTGAGGCAAGAGACATATGAGAGCCATCTCTGAACCAGGAAGCAGGTTCTCACCAGACAGTGAATCTGCCAACACCTTGATCTTGGACTTCCTAGCCATCAGAACTATGATAAATAAATTTCTGTTGTTTATAAGCCACCCATCCATGGTATTTCATTATAGCAGCCTGAACAGAAACACTACTCAGCTACTAAACGAACATAAAGTTTTCAATTATGTATATAAAGTGAAAGTGTCCTCATTTCCTGTCACATGAATTGCCCTGGGAAGTCACCTTGATTTAGTTCCCATAGGAACTATTCCTGATATGCTGTTTGGGGGCTATGAGCGATACTAACACACTCCTTTTCCTGGGGGTGATAACAGCTGGTGCAAAGACAGAGGCCCCTAACATATGTTTCCTTGAGTACAGGGCAATTCTGAATAATTTAAAATGATCATTGACTTCATTCCAGCCACAATGTTGTAATAGGTATTAGACTTACCCTTTCCCTGGAAACAACTATAAAACTGAACACAATATATGAAGCAACTGTTTTCAGGCACTGGACAAGAGATAATATGGGCTGTGATTCTAGAGATAAGGAAACTCATGAGGCCTCCATATCCCTATTTTTTTTGGCTGGGAGCACTTTCTGAACATGGACCCAGAAAAGTAGAAGCCAGAAATCTGTGATTTCACTGCATGGAAGAAACAGAGATCAGAGTATGGGGCTGAGGGAACCGGAATATGAGAGACAGGGTAATTGAGAAGAGGAAGCCATGTAGAAAAGAAATCCTAGAAACCTTTATAGTGATATTCTTATGTCTCTGGCCAATTTTTAATCTGCACTTGAGGGCAAGGCTCCATGAACCAGCAGAGTGCAGCTACTAGGGGCCCATAAGCTGAACACAGAGTTCTGAGATCACTAATACCTGGCAGTGTTGGATATCTGCTTAGCCAGAGTGGGATAACTTAAGTAAATATTCCAGATTTAGTTGATATTACAGAAATGGTACTCCTTAAGTGTAGGATTACACTAGCCCCAGAATAGAAACCATGTTAATCCCTCTCTAACAAAGTTTAAAAAGAATCCTCAGTAGAATAAAGCTAATCTGCCAGTAAATTAACTACCTATCATAACAAAGTCAAACTCTTTAAAGGAAAACAACAAAACCCAGAATCTACACAATATAATATCTACAATATCCAGGACAATAAAAGATGTATCAGACAAGCAACAAAATAGGCAAATGTGACCCAAAACCAAGAGAGTAGATACAGATCCAAGGCCCCCAAAACAACTGTTATGAAAATGTTCAAATGTTGAAAGGAAAAGATGAACATAATCGATGAATATATGGGGAATCTCAGCAGAGAGACAACTCTACCAAAATAACCAAATAAAAATTCTAAATTGGAAAAATATAATATCTGAAATGAAAAATTCAAAGGATGTATTTAACAGCTTATAGGACAATGCAGAAGAGAAGTTCAGTGAACATGAGGGGGAGACAGTAGAAATGATCCAAACTGAAAGAAGGGAGAAAGATGTAAACAAAAAACAAACAAAAATAAATAAACAAAAAACCAAGGCTTCAGTGCCCCGTGGAAAAGTATCAATAAGTCTAACATATATAGTTAGCTTCCCAGAAGTAGAGGAGAATAGTACATATGGATTCACATCGCTAAGACGCTCAATAAACAGAATAAACACACACATAAACCACACATAGGCACATTGTAAACACACTGATGGAAACCAAAGGTAAAAGTTGTTTTTTAAAAAATGTTTATTTGTTTTTGAGAGAGAGAGAGTATGCTCACACATGAACAGGGGAGAGGCAGAGAGAAAAGAAGACAGAGAAGCTCAAGCAGACTTCATGATGTCAGTGCAGAGCCTGACGTGGGGCTTGAACTCACGGGCTGTGAGTTTGTGATCTAAGCTGAAATCAAGAGTCGGACACTTAACCAACTGAGCCACCCAGGCACCCCCCCAAAGATAAAAGTTTTAGAAGCAGCAAGAGAATTAAGACACATCATTATAGGGAAACAATGACAAAAATAACGTCTGACTTCTCATCAGTAAAAATCAAGCCAGAAGATAATGAAATAACATCTTCATGTTAATAAAATAAAAACAGAACAGTCAACTTAAATTTCTATAACCAGTGAAAATATCCTTCAAAAATGAAGGTAAAATATTTTTAGATAAATAAAAACTAAAGGAATCAATTGCTGACAGACCAAAATTATAAGAAATGTAAAAGGAAGTTCTCTAGGGTAAAGGGAAATAATACCAAATGTAAACCCAGATCTACATGAACAAATGAAGACTATGGAAATGGAAAATATGTGGGCACACATACAATTTAAAAGGCAAATGATTGCTTAAAGCATAAATAATAACAATAAATCATAGAATTTATGACTTTTATAGAAATAAAATGTAAAACAATAAAACGAGAAACAAGAGAGTTGTATATGGAAGTATACTTGACCCTCAAAAAACATGGGTTTGAACTACATGGGTTTACTTACATGCAAATTTGTTTCAATAAATACGATACACTACTGTAAATGTATTTTCTTTGCTTTACGATTTTCTCAATAACGCTTTCTTTTTTCTAGCTTACTTTATTGTGATTATACAGTAAACATACAAAATATGTGTTAATAAACTGTTTATGTTATCAGTAAGGCTTCCAATTAATGGTGAGCTATTAGTAGAGTTAAGTTTGGGGACAGTCACAAGTTATACACAGATTTTCAACCATACAGGGCTCAATGCTCCTAACCCCTTTGTTGTTCAAGGTCCACTGTATATGTTTATTAAAGTTCTTATATTTGAAGGGATGTAATAATAGTTCACAGTAGCTTGGTACTTGGTGCACATTGTAATCTCTAGAGCAACCTCTAAAAATAAAACAAAGTCATGTATCTAAAATGCCAATAGAAGGAAACTTATGGAATACTAAAGAAAGCTTAATTAGTCCAAAAGAGAGCAGAAAAGGAGGAAAAAGAATGAAAAGAGGACAAAGAGAAAACATAACATTGTAGATAAACTGAACACTACTGGTAATTACATTGACTCGAAATGTATTAACAACTCCAAAACAACAACAACACACAGGATAGATTGTCAGACTGAACAAAAATGTAAGACCCAATTGTAGGCCGTTTACAAGAAATACTTTAAAAAAATTTTTTTTTCAACGTTTATTTATTTTTGGGACAGAGAGAGACAGAGCATGAACGGGGGAGGGGCAGAGAGAGAGGGAGACACAGAATCGGAAACAGGCTCCAGGCTCTGACCCATCAGCCCAGAGCCCGACGCGGGGCTGGAACTCACGGACCGCGAGATCGTGACCTGGCTGAAGTCGGACGCTTAACCGACTGTGCCACCCAGGCGCCCCAAGAAATACTTTTAAATGTCAGAATGCGGGGGCGCCTGGGTGGCGGGGGCGCCTGGGTGGCACAGTCGGTTAAGCGTCCGACTTCAGCCAGGTCACGATCTCGCGGTCCGGGCTGATGGGTCAGAGCCTGGAGCCTGTTTCCGATTCTGTGTCTCCCTCTCTCTCTGCCCCTCCCCCGTTCATGCTCTGTCTCTCTCTGTCCCAAAAATAAATAAATGTTGAAAAAAAAAATTAAAAAAAAAATAAATGTAAGAATGCAGACAGCTTAAAAGTAAAAGGATGGAAAGAGATAAAATACAAAAAACATTAAGAATGCTGGAGACAATTAATGCAATGCAAAATAGACACCAGGACAAAAGGTATTCTGATAATTAGGGGCATTTCAAAATGATAAAAAAAAAAAGTCAATTCATCAAGAAAAGACAATACTGCTAAATTTGTTTGCAACTCAAAACTTCAAATACTTGAGACAAAAACGAAGAGAATTAAAGAAAGAGACAATTCCACAATAAAAGGATTTTAAGGGGAACCTGGGTGGCTCAGTCAGTTCAGCATCTGGCACAGAGCCTGCTTGGGATTCTCTCTCTCCCTCTCTCTGCCGTTCCCCCACTCATGTTCACTCCCTTTCAAAATAAATAAAATTAAAAAAAAAAAAAAAAGAATGTTGACATTTTTCCTGCTGGAACAAACTGACCAAAGAAATTGGAAAAAAAAATGTATGGAAGACTGGATCAACATTCTGTCAACTGAACATTACCTACCAGCAAAACACCTTTGCCCAAATATTCTGGGCCAAAAGAAGTAGCAATGATCAGTGAGCACCTGCTGATGTCCTGAAAAATCATTTGTCATCAGGGAAATGCCAATTTAAACAACAATAAGATGCTACTATGTACTTAATAGGATGGCTAATATTAAAAAGATTGACAAGTGTTAACAAAGATATGGAGCAACTAAAACTCTCATCCATTGCTGGAGCAGGTGTAAAATGGTACAACCACATTGGAATTTGATTTGGCCACACCTTTTAAAGCTAAATATACTCTGTGACTCAGCAATTCCACTCCTACAGATTTACCCAAGAGAGAAGAAATTATTCATCCACAATCAGACTTTCATAGAACCTTCATAGCAACTTAATTCTGAGTAGAAAGCACTTGGAAACAGCCCAGGTGTTGATCAACAGGGGAATATAAAATTCATCAATAAAAATAAAAGTGTAGATATAGTCAACAACATACATAAATCACACACACACAACAATGCTGAGCTAAAGAAGCCAGACTCTCAAAAAGTATATACTGTACAAATCCATTTATATAAAGTTCTAGAATAGGTGGTGGGGTTGTAAAGGGTCAGGAGGGAGGTTTCTGGGGATAATGGACATACTTTAAATCACGAGAGGATTTCAAATTACATTTGTCAAAATACATTGTCAAAACTGCTTAAATGTATGCTTCAGATCTGTACATTTCAGTATATGTAAATTTTACCTCAATTACATGAGAGAGAGAGACTATGTCAAACAATGATTAAGAACTCCTTATATCCGACACTCACGTACATGCACCCATACACCCCAAAGCCACTCTGCAGAACTTAGGGACTTTTTTCTCCAGTGAACACCTGAGGCAGCCAGTTACTCACTGTTTCCCCTTCCCAGAGTCCTCCCTCTCCCCTTTGCACAAGGACAGCTGATGGAGTTGATCCCTAAACAATGGAGCCTGAATCAAGGAGGCAGGTGCTTGCGGCTTCTGCAGGCCCCATTCTTGGCAACATCCCTGCCCTGGGCCAAAAGGTAGAAAGGTGAAGCCTGCCTCCCTCCCAGCCACAAATCCACCTTGTTTGAGGTAAGGAAGGAAGCCTGACAAAAACCTGCTCACAAATCAAAGTTAGCGCTGCCCCGCCTCCTCTGTAAATCATACGAGATCCATCTGGGTAATGACTCCTCCAGTGTAATTCCCTATTAAGAGGCTTTATCTGGAGAGATAAGCAGCTGGTTTCCGTGTCACTAATTGCTGTCTGCTGTGATTTTAAAACATCTGCACCATTGTGCTCTTCATTTTCATATTCTAATCACCCTGAAACTTGAAAAAGGTACATCATTGATTGTTTCTATGGGTTAATTAGTACACAGTCTCCTTGTAGAGACAATTTAGAGGCAGCCAGAACCTCAATCAGGAAGTTTGTTTTAAAAATTAATAACATCGGCTGTGGCTGGAGGGACTGTCACGTTCAGGGACTAATCTGGACTCTCCTGGTGGGGGAGCCACCTTTTGTTATGCTCCACAGAGAAGGGAAGCAGACAGTGAAGGGAGTGGGGAGTGGGCGAGTGTAGAGTGGTGGTAGGCAGGACCCAGGGACCCAGGATAGGACTTGGTCCCAAGGGGACCGGACCGTTGGTCTCTGCTGCTTCCCTCCCTTCCAACTAGCCCGAATCCCTTTCCCAGTCAGTAAAAATCAGGACTTTAATGAGGACTGACCAAAATATCTGGAGGTGAGAGCAATTTATCAAAGCAATAAGAGTACGGACATTACTTTAGATTTTAGAGTCTGTTCATTGTTCCCTCTACCTCCCCATCTCAACTATGGGAGGGAAATTAAGGGACAGGGCAGTCAGAGATGAAAAGAACCAGAGCAAACAGGTGAGTGACATTGGAATTCAGAACTTCTCAAATTTAAATTGAACAGGATTCACCTGGGTATCCTGTGCAAATGCAGATTCTGATTCAGGAGGTCTGGGGTGGACTGAGATTCTGCATTTCGACCAAGCTACAAGGTGATGCCCAAGGCCAACCATTTGAGATGTGGTCTAGTAGACCCTCTATTCCCAGGCCCTTGACCAGAATCACTATTCCTGAGATCCAAAGGACAGCTAAGAGGTGGCAGTGTAGTGAAGGAGCTTGGGCTCTATGCTGGGCTCTTTTTCACAGCCCCACAATTAACAGGGCAAGTCAACGGCCTCTTGTATCTTGTCTTCCTCATCTAGCAACTAACAGCAGTGCCTTTTTCCCTCTTAAAAACATACTCAATTTTTTAAATCTATAAGAAACAACAACAACAACAACAACAACCAACAGTGCAACTATTTCTACCCCCACTGCTTTTTGAAAGCGCAAGTCAGGGACAGGTAGAGAGAGGGACCGAGAGAGAATCCTAAGCAGGCTCCACACTGTCAGCGCATAGCCGGACATGGGGCTCAAACCCATGATCTGTGAGATCATGACCTGAGTCGAAGTCAGACACTTAACCAACTGAGCCACCCAGGCACCTCACTTCTTGCAATCCTGCAACTAATGTGTTCTCTGTATCTATGAGATTGTTTTCTTTTGTTTTCCTTTAAGATCCCATATATAGGATATCCTACAGTATTTGTCTGTCTGATTTACTCACTTAGTATAATGTCCTCCGGGTCCATCCATGTTGTTGTAAATGGCAAGATTTCATTCCTTTTTGTGGCTAAATAATATTGCACTACAGGGGTGCCTGGGTGGCTCGGTCGGTTAAGCATCCGACTTCGGCTCAGGTCATGATCTCGCGGTCCGTGAGTTCGAGCCCCGCGTCGGGCTCTGTGCTGACAGCTCAGAGCCTGGAGCCTGTTTCAGATTCTGTGTCTCCCTCTCTCTGACCCTCCCCCGTTCATGCTCTGTCTCTCTGTCTCAAAAATAAATAAACGTTAAAAAAAAATTAAAAAAATAATATTGCACTACATATATATACATAAATGTATACATATATATGTGTGTACATATACATATACCACATCTTCTTTATCCATTTATCCATCAATGGACACTTATATTGCTTCCATATCTTGATTTTGCAAATAATGCCACAATGAGGATGGGAGTACATACATCTTTTCTAATCAGGGTTTTTGTTTTCTTTGCATAAATATCCAGAGGTAAAATTGCTGGATCGTATGGTCATTCTATTTTTTGATTTTTCAGAGTTAACTTCCATACTGCTTTCCATGGCGGCTGCCCCAATGTACATTCCCACCAACGGTGAGTAAGGAAGGGTTCCCTTTTCTCCACATCATAGGTATGAGATGATAACTCACTGTGGTTTTGATTTGCCCTCCCCTGATGATTACTGATGTTGAGGATCTTTCATGCACCTGTTGGCCATCTGTATGTGTTCTTTGGAGAAATGTCTATTCAGATATTTTGTTCATTTTTAAATTGGATTATGGTTTTTTTCTGCTTTTTGTTTTTTGTTTTTGCTATGGAATTTGTGTGTGTGTGTGTATTTAAATTTTTTTAAGTTTATTCATTTTGAGAGAGACAGAACAAGTGAGGGAGGGGCAGAGAGACGGGGAGAGATAGAATCCCAAGCAGGCTCCACACTGCCAACACGGAGCCCAGTGCGGGGCTTGAACACATGAACCATGAGATCATGACCTGAGCCAAAACCAAGAGTCAGGAACTTAATTCATCCAGGTGCCCCTATATATTTTTTGTATATTTTGTTCTTTATATATTTTGGATATTAGCCCCTTATCAGATACATGATTTGCAAATATTTTTCTCCCATTTGGTAGGTTGTCTTTTCATTTTGTTGATGGTTTCTTTTGCTGTGAAGGTGCTTTTTAGTTTGATGTAGTCCCACTTGTTTATTTTTGCTCTTGTTGCTTCTGGTGTCGGATTGAAAAAATCATCATCAAGACCTATGTCAAGAAGCTTTACTACCTATTTTCTTCTAGGAGTTTAGTGGTTTCAGGTCCTACGCTCAAGTCTGCAATCTGTTTTGAGTTAGTTTTGTGTACGGTGTAAATCTCATTCTTTTGCATGTGGCTGTACAGTTTTCTCAGCACCATTTATTGTCCTTTTCCCATCATATGTTCCTGGTTCCTTTGTTGTAAATTAGTTGACCATATATACGTGTGTTTATTTCTGGGCTGTATTCTGTTCCATTGATCTATGTGTCTGTTTTTAGTTAATGCCATACGTTTTGATTACTATGGTTTTGTAGTATAGTTTGAAATCAGGGATTGTGAGGCCTCCAGCTTTGTTCTTCTTTTTCAAGATTGCTTTGGCTATTTGGGATCTTTTGTAGTCTCATACAAATTTTAGGATTGTTTGTTAGCAGTGCCTATCTCAAAGTTGGGGGGGGGGTGGAAGGATTAAAAGTTGGTGTCAAATATTTAATCTAGTGCCTGGCCAACAGTGGGTATTATATAAATGTGGCTATCATAATTATGTGTTTTTCAGTAAACTGCTTTTCTGAAAAGCAACATCTGGCAGAAATGGAGATTGTGGTGGAGACATTAACCAAGGAGAGCTCATTTAAATTGAGATGGTGCCTTCTTGCAATCACCCATAGAGACCCTCTTGGCTAAGTCTATTGCCATTCCTTCTCAAACTAAGCCAATGTTCAGAATTCAAGGTCTTTCTTCATGGCCTCCCTGGGAGCTACTCGACAATATGCAGTTATGGAGAGCTCACTTCTGCACAAAATACATTATTCTCTTAGGCAGTGCTTTCCTATCCTGAGCTGAAGTCTTAGATAGTTCTGGCAAGTCAAGGAGACAAGCACTGCTTCATGCATTGGCCTAGATCTGAAGACCAGGTCCCTGCAACTGAGAGTAAATGTACCCCTGGAAGAGAGCTCTTGGCGGCCCACTCCCACAACTCCCAGACTTTAAGGGGCTTCCTCTGTGGGTCTGGAAATGTGTTACTAGTACAAGGAAAAATGACAAAAACTGGGATTTCAATTATGTGGCCCACAGAAAACCAGCCTCTCGCCAGAGAACTGTAAGTTGACTTAGAAAATTTAGAGAAATGGAGAAAACGGTATGGAGCTACAGGGCAGCCCCTTCAAAGGCAGTCATGGAACATCCCCAAAGGCAAGGGAATTAAAAGCAAAAATGAACTACTGGGACCTTATGAAGATAAAAAGCTTCTGCACAGCAAAGGAAACAACCAACAAAACTAAAAGGCAACCAACGGAATGGGAAAAGATATTTGCAAATGACATATCGGACAAAGGGCTAGTATCCAAAATCTATAAAGAGCTCACCAAACTCCACACCCGAAAAACAAATAACCCAGTGAAGAAATGGGCAGAAAACATGAATAGACACTTCTCTAAAGAAGACATCCGGATGGCCAACAGGCACATTAAAAGATGCTCAATGTCGCTCCTCATCAGGGAAATACAAATCAAAACCACACTCAGGTATCACCTCACGCCAGTCAGAGTGGCCAAAATGAACAAATCAGGAGACTATAGATGCTGGAGAGGATGTGGAGAAACGGGAACCCTCTTGCACTGTTGGTGGGAATGCAAATTGGTGCAGCTACTCTGGAAAACAGTGTGGAGGTTCCTGAAAAAATTAAAAATAGACCTATCCTATGACCCAGCAGTAGCACTGCCAGGAATTTACCCAAGGGATTACGGGAGTGCTGATGCACAGGGGCACTTGTACCCCAATGTTTATAGCAGCACTTTCAACAATAGCCAAATTATGGAAAGAGCCTAAATGTCCACCAACTGATGAATGGATAAAGAAACTGTGGTTTATATACACAATGGAGTACTATGTGGCAATGAGAAAGAATGAAATATGGCCCTTTGTAGCAACATGGATGGAACGGGAGAGTGTTATGCTAAGTGAAATAAGCCATACAGAGAAAGACAGATACCATATGTTTTCACTCTTATGTGGATCCTGAGAAACTTAACAGAAACCCATGGGGGAGGGGAAGGGGGGGAAAAAAGAGGTTAGAGTGGGAGAGAGCCAAAGCATAAGAGACTCTTAAAAATTGAGAACAAACTGAGGGTTGATGGGGGGTGGGAGGGAGGGGAGGGTGGGTGATAGGTATTGAGGAGGGCACCTTTTGGGATGAGCACTGGGTGTTGTATGGAAACCAATTTGACAATAAACTTCACATATTGAAAAAAAGCCAAAAAAACAAAAAACAAAAAACAAAAAAAAACAAAAGGCAGTTATGGAGCAGGCCTGGCAGGACTAATGGGAGAGTATCAAGGTGGCTACATCCTTCCAGAGGGTCCCAGAAGCCTTCTGACTGTGTCATTCAGGTGCTGGGGATCTGCTGAGCTAGAATCCTGCTACCAGCTCCAAGATCTGCCTTGGTCCAGCAGCAGGCTCTGCCCTCCCTGCCCCTGCCTCTCTACACCACCAGCTGAGTTCTGGGAGCCCTGGACTGGGCACCCCATGCAGAAATCAGGGCTCAGTGCTGGCCTTGGACACATTCTGCAGTGAAGGCACTGAGCAACAATTACAGATGGCCCTAAAGAAGAAGTTATGCAGCAACAGTGAGGTTTTAAAAATTTGTTAGCTATCCTCCCTTGCGGCTTTGCTCTTCATTCCACTCCTTCAAAGGAGGAGGGAGAAGAGTATGTTTTTGCCTCTTCCTTGAAGATTGGTAGCATGTGATTAAGTGGCAGAATTAGCAGGGTGAAGTATTAAGGTCTGAATGCCATATGTATAAGAGAGTAACAACATTTTAAGTGCAATCCAGAGGCAAAGCCAGAATGGCAAAGGAAGAAAGTGCAAGAAAGTTAAATGCAAAAGGGAAATAGGTAGTTAACCTGCCCCTCACTCCCTCAAAAGGCATTTCCCAAAGCCCGGTGGATAAGATTCACCAGTGGCCTATGTTAAATACACAGCTTGCCAAGCCTCTCTCTTGCAAGTTCAGAGTCATGGTTCTGGGCTGGGACCCAGAGATCCTTACTTCAGCCCAGGCTGGTAAATATGGTGACCTAAGGGTTTCTACAAGGAAGGGGAGTTTAGAATTGCTCATTCTGTTCCAGGGTGGGGAGCAGCAGAGAGACTGATGTGAGGTTGTCAATGCCAGCAAGAGCAAGACAGGGTTCAAAGACGAAGCCCAAAGATGATATCTAGTTTTGCTTCTTGGGTGAGGGGGAGGGGAGGGGAGAAGAGGGGAGGATGGGGGAGGGTGGAGAAAAGGAGAAAAAGAAGTATTTTTTTTCCTCTTTACCTCATGTTTCCTTTTTTCCTTTTCATAAATGCTTTTTACTGCAAAACTGGTGCTTTTTGCCATTAGAGCTAAAATAACTGTTGATTATAAATTGAGTCTAAAATGTCATGAAGATGCTGAATTTGCCTGAAAATTCAGCTTTTAAAGATTCCCATTCACACTGCAAACTGCGGGCATTCCGCGCATCATTCATCTAGCATGAGTCTGGAAAGATGACAAGGCCTCTCAAAGGCCAGCTAGGGAGAGCGAGGATGGGGGAGCTGGCCTCATGGGTAGGGGCTGACTTGGATTCACTCTTTCCCCTGTCATGCTGCAGGAACAAGCTCATATCCTGGGTGGACAAGTATGGACACAATGATGGTCGTGGTGTGAAAGTCACATGGGTCCCCATGTCAACGCATGTTGACTGCCCTTGGAATGTCCTATTCAAACTGTGCTCTTGAACTTTCTCTAGGAGGCTTCTTGCTGAGGGTAACATGGCATCTGTCACTTGTGGACTGTCTTCTATCTATTTTCTGAGAGGCAGTGGAACACAACTGTCTAGCACTTAGGAGAACAGAATCTTGAGCTAAGACAACTGGGTTTGAATCTCAGCTGAGTACAAGTCTTACTAGCTGTGTATCCTTGGGCAAGTGGATTAACCTCTGTGCCCCAGTTTCTTACCTATAAAATGGGGATAATAATATACTTAATACATAAAGTCAAAAGGTAAATCGATTATATCAATCTATGTAGAGCACATCAAACAGCGCCTGGATCATGGTCAGGGCTATCTCAGTGTTTACTATGCAGTGGAGGATCCTGAGGGCACACTCAGGCTCAGGAATCAGAAGGATCTAAGATCAAGTCCCAGCCTCACCTCCTACTACCTCTGTGACCTGAGACAAAGGGCTAAAATGGGGGAAAATGGGGGAAGTGACACAGCCTACCTAATAACATTGTTTTAAGAATTAAACAAGATGTTGGTAAACATGTTATCACAGAACACATTGTAAGTATTCAACAAATGCCAGTTATTACTAACATTATGATGTCATTATTAATTATTGCTGTTACCACCTATCAGAAACATGGTTCTCTGGTAAGAGGGGTCAGGGGTCACTGCACCCTTTACCCCTCATTATCCCCATGGCCTTTTTGATAAGAGTTTTAGCTAAAATTCCTGGGGTGTGGTGCCAGGTCTGGGAGGAGATCTCTGATAACCACAGTGACACTAACTAATTTGAAGGAGAATCCAGTCCAAGCAAACTCACTGGTCATGATTCTGTGGGGTTATCCTGGGCCAAATGGTTTGGCCCTGGTCTCTCTAGTTGTACCTGATGCTTTCATGGAATAAAAATATCTCAGAGTGTTAGTCAATTGTCTAGACATTGTAAATTGGACACACCTTCGCCCACTTGTCTTTGACTGTCATGATTAACTTAATAGGGGTTTTAAGCTCTTTCTACACCAAGAGAGAGAAAGCTAGACATTGTATGGAGTCCTCATCAGGGTACTCTGGGGTGGGGGTGCCGTCATGCTATAAAGTTATGGGGCAAGATGTACCACATATCACCTATGGGTACTGGTGCCTGTCTGTGAGCAGTTGGCATCATTGAATGGTGACAGGGAACTTTGGACATGGGCTGAAAATCTACATTTGCCTCTAATAGGTAATGGTCAAATGCATCTGACTCAATTCATCCTAGAATTATTCATTAAGCAAGCATATATTTGGTCTCACTATAGATGAGAATATGGTGCTCTCACAAAGTTATAGAATCTTAGAGTAGGAGGGATGTTGGAGACCCTCTTGTCCTTTTGCAGATGAAGATACTGAGTCTTCAAAGACAAATGGATTGTTTAATTTCACATAGATAATCAGGGCCAGGGTTGTTCCACAGTTTCTGGACTTTTTCTATTTCCCTTGTGAGAACCTCTTCCACAGGGAGACGAAGTGCAAGGCACTGTAATGAAACCCTTTGGTCTAACATTATGCTCTGGGTCTCCTGCAAGCCCATGCACTTTGCTGACCCTTTTTGCACCTGCTGGACCTTCTCCCAAAGCTCTGGATTCTTGAACCTGTCTCCAAGGTGACGCCCAGCTGGAGCTTCTGCCCCAGCCTGGTTGCTGCACTATCTCTTTCAGACTTTGTGCCTGCCTTTTTGTCAGCTCCTTGTCAACCCTGGTTACAGAGCTTGGCCTTGATCATTTCACTTGCTTCTTAAGTGGGGACTCCTGTCTCACCAATAACTGTTCTAACAGCAACACCCCAAGGACTTCCTTCCTTGGCCCATTGGCTTCACCATGCCTCAGGCCAGGTAATTCCAGGCTGGTTTTCAGTAATTCCTTGCATCCAAGAAGAGATGGGGGCTGAGAGAGCCAGGGCTGTCCCTTAGAGACCACGCTGCTATTCAGTGAGGCCACTGAATCTCAGAGAGGGCAAGCACCTTGCCCTGGTGCTTCCTGACGATGTGGCATTAACTATCAGATAAAAATCTTATGGTGAAAAGCTTTCTTCTATGGCCTCATGGGTGTTTAGGCATGTTAGGTCATTTTCTCCCTGCCTTTGCTGATTTGCATCAAGACACAAGGCTTTTAAAGTCCAAGCCACATCCCACTGGCATCTGCAGGTCAACAGAAATTCACCTTCTATAACATCTACATTCACACTAATGTCTTAGCCTTACCTAGCCCTCATTTCACTACCCTGACAAATCTCCACTTATCAGGTAAGGATTTTATTTCCCTTTTATTTAACCAATCTGGGTTTTGGTTTTTGTTCAACCCTTAACTAGTGGTGTGACCTTGGGCAAATAACTTAACCCTTTGAGCATCAATCTTTCTTTTTCTAATAGAGAAACGATCACCCCCAGCCTGCTTGTCTCTCCAGGATGCCCTGAGGATCTAACGAAAGTGAAAACATTTTGGAAATCATAAAGCACTATATAAATGCAAGTTACTTCCATTGTGTGGGTGAGAACTCTTCTAATGATTTTGGAAAGTCAAGAATGCTGAATGTAATCCCTGTAGTATCAGCCTGAGATGCAGGGATAAATTAGGGTAAGTTTCAGTATCTTTAAAAATCATATTCTTCCTATACACTTACTAAGGACTCCTAAAACCTCACCAACCATCTTTCCCTGTCTTAGCTAAAAGGGAAGGAGGGGAGAAGAAAGGAGGGAAACAGAAAACAAAAACAACAGCCCTCCCCACTCTGGCAATAAACTTCCAGCTCCAAAGCAGGTTTTATTTAGTGTGCTATAAAAACAGTCGTTTCTCCCATCATAAAAGGATCCTGACTACCCAGCCTCATTTCTTTGCAGTGAGTGAGCAGCTTGAGTGGGTCCCAGTTCTGGAGCAGGCTATAGCTTGCCCTCTTCTCCTCACCCCTACTCTCCTCCCTCACAGCTCTGCATAGATTGGGAAATGAAAAGCATTTTTAAATATTTTATTATGTGTGAATTTACAGGGGTGGGGGAGGTATACATTCTGGAGATGGAACTAAGATTTAATTGTCCCTTTCTTTTATGGTTGCTGCCTCATGGGTATGTACCAGACAGCTTGGGTACTGTGGTTTTGAAAATAAAAAAATCCAGGCAAGATTGTAGCAACTTTCTCAGCCATTAAATGGGCCCTGGAAAGTTTAGGTCATTCTGGTGAAATTAAAAAAAAAAAAAAAAAAAAGAAAGAAAAGAAAAAGAAAACCTCACACAGTCTCAAGAAGGAAAAGGAGCTAAGCTATGCCCACCTTTCCTTGAAGTTCTGTTGCTCTCTTATCTCATGGTTCTTGAGAGCATACTGTGCTCTTCTGAACCACCTGGGAAAACATTTGATGCCATACATGAGGTGATTTACTAAATGGGTGCTAGATGAATCGACTCTCCTCAAGTGGCATGAGCAATGTATTTTGGGAGTCTGTTTCTCACCAAATGAGCAGAGGAGTTGGCATTGAGACATCCCTGGGATGTGGTGTGTTTGCAGGTTTCTTCTGAATGACCCATGTCCTACTCAGCTGGTGAAGCTGGCTGCTCGCATGCAAGGGAAGTCCGAGCATAGTGGGCATAAAGCATTAGGGTGAGTGTCGGGAACCCTGATTTCTAGTGCATGCACTGCCCTTCTGGGCATCAGCCTCTACATGCAAACAACAAAATGGATAGTGTGATATAAGATGTTTGAGGTTCATCTGGACTCTACCATTGTAAACTCTAAAATGAAATTATTCTTTAATGTTTATTTATTTTTGAGAGAGAGAGAGAATGCACATGAGCAGGGGAGGTACAGAGAGAGGGGGTCAGACGATCCGAAGCAGGCTTTGCACTGACAGCAGAGAGCCCAATATGGGTTTGAACTCATGATCTGTGAGATCATGACCTGAGTTGAAGTCGGATGCTTAACTAACTGAGCCATCCATGTGCCCCTAAAATGAGTTAGTCTTAATTTAGGATTAAATCCTAAAGATTCTTGAAAGCCCTAAAAACAGCTGAAGTGATTTTTCTCTCTCTAGCCTTTTCTTATAGGGTTTGTCTGAGCTGATTCTACAAAAACACCCTAGGCTGTGGATGACATTTGACTCCCTGATCCCAAAGCCTGTTTATCAGTGGGAAGGACAGAATGACAAGAGCCTGGGGAACTGGGAGCTCAGAGGTGCCTAACCTCCAACCTGTCATCATTTATTAACTAGATGGCAGTCGCCCTCTTAGCACAGTAGAAAGGAGGCCACAGTCTCAAGGGTCCCACATATATGACTGGGTCATTTTGAAGTTTTCCTGTTTGTGTCATCTACAACCAAATAAAAAGTAGGCTTATAGGGATTTCCTGAAAAGCAGAAAAATTGGCAGGAGATAGAAAAAAAAAATGTCTAGAGAGTGGGTCTCTTTGGCAGGTATAGAGCTTCTATAAACACAACCCAATACCTTAGTTTCTTAACCCTCAAACCATCACCATACTGGCTTATTTCCTTAATGGTATCAAAGATACTTCCTTGTATCTTCTGGATTGCATTAGCTCTTCCAGGAGGCATTACAGCATGGTGGAGAGGCAGTATGGATTTTAACTTACTTGGTATCTCATCTTCAGTAACAACAAATTCTTGAAACTCTGGCTAATAAGAAGGGGGAGGCTAAGGATTCAATCATGTCCATAGAAGAGAAGCAAAGTGGATAACTACTTACTTACCGTAAGTTCAATGCTTAGGACTCCATGTTCAATAGTGTGTCAACCAGTTAACTTTACTCAATTCTGCCTCCCAGTGTCAGCTAGCTCACAAATGCATACTCTTGGCCATAAGGATGATTAATTTTAAAGGGCATCATTGGCTCAGGACAAGTGTATCCCAAGTAAATGGCCAAATGATTGTGTGTCAATGCCATGCAAAAACTCAACTGCACCAGGGACGCCTGGGTGGCTCAGTTGGTTGAGTGTCCTGCTTTGGCTCAGGTCATGATCTCACAGTTTGTGGGTTTGAGCCCCACATCGGGCTCTGTGCTGACAACTTAGAGGCTGGAGCCTGCTTCGAATTCTGTGTCTCCCTCTCTCTCTCTGCTCCTCCCCTGCTCATGCTCTGTCTCTCTCTCCTTCAAAAATAAATAAGAACATTAAAAAAAACCCAGCTCAACTGCACCAGGACATCTCCCTGGTGCAGACTGCAAGCCTAACCCTTTGGTGAGATGGGCATACATATTTCTGAGTTCAGTTGGTTTGCCAGTTAAATAGGAATACTGTCCTTGCCTATTGAGTGCTCAGCCATATTGTGCAGGAGTAAAGGAGTTAATGCCACACAAATAGTACTGAGCTTAAATCTATACTTTTAGGGGAAGTTACATGTCCTCCAGATGCTCATGGTGTCATAACTTTTGACCTTCAGTGACTCACTTCACTTTCCTGTGTGTCCTCCAATATAAAATCATTTGGTGAGATGAATCGATCTCTAAAGTTCTTCCCAGCATCCTAGAAATCTGCAGCATCATGACACCACAGTTCTTGCTACACACTAACCAACATGGCAGCTGGCTTATGGCAATTAGAAAAGTGGCTCTTTTCAAGGCTGAGATAATCCATGGTTTGATGATCAACCTGTGGAGTCTCTGAGCTCTGGGTCAATTACCCTCCAGAGGGATCCCAACACTCTTCTCAATACTCAGAGGACACTATCATCTCTGGTAAGTGCCTTCCCTAATGCTTCTGCTCCTCCAACATTTTATAATGGCAGTATCTTAAGATAGAACATGTGCCATGTAATTAGACTTCCTTCTTTATGGATACTGTGCCCCTTCAGCTCGAGAGAAGAGAGGCACTTTACCTAGTGGTGAGAGCTAAGCAATGCTGTCTGTCTGCTCACAGGGGCTCACTTCAGCTAGGCAAGGAAAACACTGTCATTAAAACAAGGCCTTTGCCCTTTCAATAGCTGTTGCAAAGAACTGGAGAAAAGAGATTTTTAACTGGGCCACACAAAGCTAAGATTCTAGCCCTGGTGGCTTGGGGGAGGGGAAAAAGAGATAATTACTCTAACTCTTCATAAAAGTAATTTTTGCAACTTCAACACCTTACATTCCAACAATGGCTGTAGTTCACATGGTAACACTTGATAGAGCAGAAAAAATTTCTCTTCCTAGGATTTTGGTGGGGGTTCATAGACATGGCCAAGTATGTACTTTACTAAAAAGACCATCAGTTTTGTGATTCTGCAGGTTCAAGTCCTTGTTTCAGCTCTATAATTAGTATGTGAGGGATTGTGGGCAAGCCACTTACCAGAGTCTCTATTTCTCTATTTGCACATATGGATACAATGGACATGAGAATGCCTTATACAGAGTTATAGTGAGGAAGAAATAAGGTAAGATTGTTTATGTTTTCTTTTTTTTCAACTCTTCATATGTATGTGCTCCTTACTATAATAAACTATAAGTTCTTGGAAAACAAGGTTACTTTAAGCTTCTTTATTTTACTTTCACATAGCAAAGTAAATCCTTATGCTTATAAGTCTTTTCTGGTTACTCTTTGACTCATGAATAGAGTTCAAATTCCTCTGCCAGGCCAATCAGTCCTTCCAAACTGACATCCTGAAACATACGCACCACAGCAGACCCCATCATAAAAGATCCTCCATGTGTGATGCTGGTCACATAGTTCCTTCCACCCTGGAAAGCCATTCTCTGTTCCCCTTGCATGCCTGGTTTCCATCTGGCAAAAGTCAACTCTAATGCCACCTCCCTCATAAAGCCTCACACTGCCATTTATCCCTCTGTCTGCTGGGCTCCCATGATATTTGCTCTGCATATTCTATAGGACTTAGCACAGCTAGCCTTATGGTGTAGTTGCTTGTTACTATTCTCCCTCCTCGACTGTAAATCCTTTGAGGGGATCCCTTACAACATTTAGCACCTGCACTGACTATGACGATAAAAAAAATTGTAGTGACATATCAGAAGTTGTAAGGCACTGTTAAAAGCAAAGCATTTTTGTTCTTTTGATTGCAGGCTTCCCCTAGTGCACAAACCTTAGTTTGGAAGGGCTCAATGTGTGCCTTCTGCTTTTCCTTTAGCCCCTCTAACACAGCTGCTCCAAGACCTGCTGCCATTGGAACCCCTACTCTGTCCCATCAGATATGTCCAGCCCCCTGCTCAAGGCTCACAAGGCCAGCCTCAGAAGAATTTAGCCCTTGATGCCCACCAGCCAGTGATGCTGGGGACCAGCAGTAGGGCAGTCAACTACCTCAACCTTCAAATAGCCTGTGCAAATTTTGCTACTAGCTTGGGAACTTACCCATCATTTATTACATTTTAGGTAGTCTTCACAATGGGCCTGATGGTAGTGTTTAGAAATTGCCTTTGTTTATAAGTCAAGGTTTTACTTTAGAATTTGAGGCTTAGTTTGAGAATTAAAGTATCTTAAGATTGTTGTAGCCCAATCACCTCCCTTTAGGAGTAAGGAAACTGAAAACTAGAAAGGTCACCCAGTTAGTTAATGATAGAGCAAGGACTGAAACATAGACCTCAGACTCGTCAGTTGAGCTCAGTCTCCACCAGACCTTCTCCCTGTTATTAGCAATGTTCTAGTAGATATATTTTAGTATTTATGAGAACAAAGGGGAAAGTTGAAGAACAATGGGTAAGCAAGCAAGTCATCTGCAAAAAGTTAAGGTGACTCTCTCAATGTTGGGAGCTACTTTCTAGCTAATCTATTATTATATTCTCAAGACCTAAGTTCTAGAGAAGCCTGAGTGGAGGAGTTTTTCAGACTCCCAGTAAGTGGCTGCTGTCCTTGAGGGCCCCAACACATGTGGCAGGGACCTTCATGGATGGTCTTGGCAGAAGCTGCAAACCACATTGGACAACCGCTGACAGCTTTCCACCACCCACATGATAATAAATAAACACAGATATTATTTTTAAATCACCGGGCTCTTGCTATGCTTCTTTTCAATAACCTGCTTTTGATCTTGCCGCCCCTCATGTACACGATTCTCCCTCTCCTGGGGGCTTAGTAAAATTGTAATCAGTTTTTAAGACTCAATCCAAGTCCATCTTGTCTTTTAAACATTCATTTAGTCATCCATTCATTCATTCATTCATTCATTCATTCAAGAGACATTTTTTGAGCAACTACTAGATGCCAGATCCTATTCTAGGATGTAGGGATGAAGCTTGTACTCTAGTGGGGAGAAGGGAGAAGAGAAACTAACAGAAAACTATACAGACATCTATATGTGTTTATACCTACATATACATACACATACATATATCTCATATACACATACACATGTATATTTCCATCCAAGCTTATGTAGTATATACACATACATGTATATTAATTAATCGATGACATTAATTATTAAGAAAAAATAAAACAAGATATGAAGACAAAGTTTAAAGACAGGAGGATTTGACTGAGACAGGCTGGTCTCTTCTGAGGAAGTGACATGAAAGCAGAGACCTAGCTGAACTGAACACTTTTCTCAATAACTAGTACACGTAGAGTCAGACCCCTACTTCTTCATTCTCCTAGTGTATTTTATTTTTATTCAATCAGTGTTTACCTGGCACTAACTCCATGCGAGACTTTGTGGGCTAGATGATGGGTACACAGTGGGGAATGAAGTCGGCATGGCTCTGCTCATGTGGAGGGCAGGGTCTAGTGCAGGGACAGGTGTCATTACACACATGGACACAACAAGGGGTGCTGGTTCCAGCTATGCTGCCTCTGCTGCTTCTTTATCTCGGACAAAATCCAAAGTAGGGCTGGAAGGTATCAAGCCCTAGGGGAAGAGTCCAGTGCTAGCTGCCATAATCTCAGCTAATTGATCCAGAAAAAGTGGAGTTTCTGCTAAGACAGAGATGAGGCCATTTGTGAGGTCCTGGCCAGTGGCAATGCACCTCAGATATGAACTTGGGTTTAAAGCTGATAGCTAGAGCACAACCTCACACATTCCCATGCCATGTGACAGTAGTCAAGTATTTTTCTATACATCATTTTGTTTATTCTAACAATTCTGTGGATTAGGTAGAGTTGAACAAAATATCCAGAATGGGAGATGTTCAGTTGGAAAGAACTTTTGAGGCTACTTGGTCCAACCATTTGACTACTGCTGGGTTCCTTTCCTCAGCAATTCTGAGCAGTGGCCAACCATCTCTGCTTCAACATTGCCAATAACAAAGCACCCATGACTCACGGCATCTCTTCCATTTTTTGGCAGCCCAGTGGCTTGTTAGTGGTCAGATGGGTTAAATTCCATTTCTCCTGACTCCCAGTCAAGTGCTCTTTCCACTGGGACCCTCTCACACCAGGATGCACCTCAGGCCAGGGCTGAGAAAGCCTTCCATGGAGGAGCCCTGGCCTAGGGGAAACTGAGCCCCAGGCCATTCCAGCAAAGCCTGGGCCCCTCTTCCTTAGGCAGAGGCTTTCACTCCACCCTGGTGTTCCCTACCCATAAGTGCATGCCCCCAGGAAGCACAACCAGAGCACAATGACCAGATTCAAATGCAAACACACATTATGCAGAGGTACATGGTGTCCCGTGGATTATTATTTTGAAATAGATTGTGTGTGGGGGTTCACTTAATCAAATTCTGACAACTGTTTATTGAGAAGAAAATATGGATGGCTCGGCAGCACTGGGAAGGATTTTTGGCTTTCAAACATCTCATCTACTTTACTAAGCTCTCCAAAAATACAAACCTAGGGCAGAATGTTTCAGGCAGGCCATGGTGAACAAGTCCATGTAAGGGCACGTGAGCAACATGAGGCTTTCTAGGCAAGATGCAAGCCCACAGCAGCAGGGGCTGACATTCAGAACTGCCTTTCCTTTCCTACTTCCCTCTCTACACCTGGCTCCTGGGAGTCCCAAAAGTCATGCTGACTGCTGCAATCATCCTCTGGAAGCACAACACCCCAGAGCCCTCATGTGCACTGGTTTTGAATGCACACAGAGAGAACAAGGAGATCCAGGGCACCTCACAACCTCTGTTGCAGGAGTCAGATGCTAGCAGCCTTGGGAACAAGCAGGAGAGGGTAGGGGGTGTGCTGGGGGACTCAAATCCCTGAAACTAGGAGTCAGATCCCAACCCTCCTGCTGGGAGTGGCTGGGGAAAAGTCAGAGCATTGAACCCCTTGCACTTACTGATGGTTAGGGGAAGGGGATCGAAGATAATTCACTCATTAACTGGATTACAGAGCCAGAGTGTTATTAAGGCATTTAAATATCACCTCACTCTATGGTTAAATTTTTGTTTTGTTTTGTTTTGTTTTGTTTTGTAATTCTTGGTTTATGTGAAATCTCAGCTAGAACATAAACAAATAAAGAAGATAAGACCTGAGCCACCCTGGGATCAGAGGGATGGAAATGCTCCCAATTATCCTGCTCTAAACCACCTCTCTCCAGGCAATGGCCCTGAAGTAGATGCTACAGACCCCTTGGAAAGCACCATTCAAGATCACCAAATCGGTTAATCATCCTTCATTTTACAAATAAGAAAACTGAGGCCTAAAGAGAAAGAGCAGGTGCGAAGCCACCTGCCAGATGAACTGGCTTACAGGTATCTTGGTCCAAGTGCTTTCTACCCCACACAGCATCATGAGAAGGGTGTCCTTCTCCTGTTGTCCGCTCAGAGGGACATTCAGGAAGTTCTCTGGACAATGGGGCTACCTCTAAGCCATTACTATCTATTAGTTTCTTCCTTTGATAGGGTTCCCTAGAGTCAATTAATAGAGCATGGTGTAGTCAATGAGTTGGCAAGTTGGCCAGTAGCCATGTGTTGATGAAGTCTGGGAACAAGGAAAGCAGCTCATTTGGGAAGTAAGTGTCACTGGGCCCAGGGTGGTCTATACTTTCTGAAACAGTTTTTACCCATACATTATTTCTCATGCCTCCTAACATCCTTGTAAAGTTCAAAAGGGAAGGAAGGAATTCTGAGTCCCATTTTATACTTGAAGCAAGTGCAGCATAAAGGGCTCAAACAACTTCTCTGAGGTAGAGGGAATTCATAGAAAAGTTGAGAGTTAAATATAGATTTCTTGACATAGTTTAGTACTCATTCAACCTCATTATACTGCCTGCTCTGAAAATATGCTCTCTACATCTGGGTTGTCTCTTGGACACTTTATCCCACATTCCCCAAATAGGGCAACACCGATTCATGCTTCATCTTCAGACATGAGGTAGAGTCTCAGTATCAGATTCCCTTGTGACCTGAACTGGAACCATATTTACATTTACATCCAAATTATATTTAGGAAATTTGAATGTTTGAAAAGAACTTAATAAATATTTGTGCAATGAAAAAAGGAGAGAGAGAGGAAGAAAGAGAGGAGAGAGAGAAGTAAGGAAAGAAACATCTGGAGGCAGTAGGCAGTGGATTTTTCTTCATGAGAAAACTCTGAGGAATGTTTCATCATGGAATCAGGATTCCTGGTTGCACAATCTTCAGTCAGTCTGGAAATGGGAAATCAGGGGGAAAAAAACAGGTTTTGTTTGCACTGAGAATAGTACTGATGGGATGACTGGAAGGGGGAAAGAGCATGGCTAGGGGAAACTTCTTGGAGTCGTCTAGGCATAGGTTGGAATCTTAACTCTTACATCCTAGTGGGATGATGTGGAACAAGCATCTAGTCTTTTTGCCCATTTCCCCATCTGTAAAATGAGGATCATAATAGCTACCTCATGGGCTTATTATGAGGACAGAAGGAGAGGAGACGAGTGAAGTGCCTTGCCCAGGGTGCTCAGTAAATTGAGCAGGTGCTGGTGCATGACTTTCCCCAAGCTTCCCCTTCCTCTGATATAACCACATTCCATTGAAGTAAAACCCAGCTCTGGTGTCTGCCAGAAGCTTACCCTGGATTCTTGTTCAACTATATCTTATCTCATATGTCTAACATGTGATTGCTACTATTATTCAGTACTGAACGTTTGAGCCCTCTGATGGTGAATTTTATGTGTCATCATGACTAGGCTAAGGGATGCCCAGGGAGGTGGTGAAACACTATTTCTGAGTGTGTCTATGAGGATATTTCTAGAAGAGATTAGCATTTGAATCCTTAGACTGAGTAAAAATCGCCCTCACCAATGCGAATGGGCCTCATCCAATCTGTCGGGGGCCCCACTAGAACAAAAAGGCAGAGAAAGGGTGGATTTGCTCTCCGCTTGACCTAGAACATCCATCTTCTCCTGACCTCAGACATCAACACTCCTTGTACTTGCACCTTTGGACTTGTACTCAAACGTACACCATTGGCTTCCCTGGTTCTTGGCCCTTGGGTTTGTACTACAACTCCACCACCAGCTTTCTTAGGTGTCCAGCTTGCAGACGGCAGATTGTGGGACATCTCAGTCTCCACAATCCACATGAGACAATTCCACAGAATACATCTCCTTCTGTATACGATGTATACCTTATTGGTTCTGTTTTTCTGGAAAACCCTGACTAATGCAAACCCTTAATAATCTGTTATTATATTTATGGGTTTATATCTTGTTTTCTTCTAAACAAAGCTCTGAGCCCCTTGAGGTCTGGGGTCATATTCACTCTTAAATTCCCACGGTGTTTAGCATAGGGCTCAGCCCACTATTAAGTACCTGTGTATACTTATTAAATGACTCACTGGTTAGTTAAGTGTCTTGTATCCTCCACGTGATACTGTCCTTTTGACTGGAAAAAAAAGTCGTTTTATAATGCTTCCCTGAGTCACCAAATGAAACCCATACATCCTTCAGGGATTGGTCCTTGAGTATATTTCTGAAATTGAGAGAGCTGCTTGGACAGCAGTCATTTGGTGATTAATGGAATGATGGGGGAAAAAAAGTGGGCAAATGTTTCTTGCAAGCTCCTCTGCAGACGCCCCATATATCAAGGATCTTTGGTTGCCAACTTGAGGGTGCAGTAGACAGTCTTTCTTCATCATGTGTTTCCACAATTATATTCAAATCAATTTAATGCACACATTTACAACGCAGTAATGATATCAGTCACAACCTGAGCAATTTACTTAGTAAACTTTAATATTTTTTTAATGGACTCCTTCACTGTCTATGATCCGTGAAGGAATTAAAATAGGCCTTGATTTCGAAAATCAGAGGCTCATTCCATGAGCCAGGTGCTAAGGCATCTATTCTCAGAATGTGTGGCTGGGTAGTCTTGGCATAATAGTGCTCAGAGAAAGCTTACTGTCAAGATCACTAGTCTGGGAATTGAATCCCAGTTTCTAGTCCTGTTTCTGTCACTAAATTACGTTGTCTGTAACATTAAGGGATTGGTCATGATGAAATTTTAGTCCCCTTCCAGATTTCATGTTCTAAAAACAAAACAAAACAAAACAAATAAAAAAACCTCACCTCAGAAGGTAAACCTCAGTCCTAACTCTGGTCTAATCAATAACATCTGATAGCATCCATTCTTATCTTTCCCTATCACTGCTACCATCATCTGATTACACAGACTCTTAGGGAAAAAATATCTCTCCTTCTGTTTGAGTCTAGAAGGTGATAGTCATTCAAAGAGCAAAGACAATACCAAATCCATTCATTTACTGCCAACCTTTGCCTGCCGTATAGAGAAACTGTGACCTTGATCCTGCCCAGGAAAAACAAACTGAACCAAACTAAAAATCAAACTTCAAGCCTGAGTGTTCAAAAGGCAAAACAAAATATGATGCATGATTTCCCCAGTCACTCAAGTATACTCTGTGTTGCCTAGGAGCAGAATATTTCCTAGAGGGCAGGGCCTTGCTTCATTAGTCAAATTCCTGTTCTAGTCTAATGTTTTCATAATTAACAGCTAATAGTGATGGTCAAGTTTTGAATGACAAATATTCTCATCTCAGGTAACTCATGACACTGCAATTTACTTTGAATTGACATCTGTGTAAAGCATTTACAAGTAGCCAAAGGAAACTATACACAAAGAACATGAAAGAAAGGCATGTCTTGGGCTGGGGTAGGGGAGATGAGAATGGCTTCTGCAGCTCCAGACACTCTATAATGAGCCTACGGTCCGTTCCCCATCTAAGGACAAAAGCTATAGACACCAAAAGGACAGGTCTGGGAACCCGTCCTAAGCCCTGTATTGTTTTGTTAAGCTCACCAAAATGGCATGTAAGTCCTGTATTGCAAAGGTTGAAAAAGGAGCAGAGGGAGGGTGTAAACAGAAAATAAACCAATGGAAACCAAGACTCCTTCCTTAGTAGCTAAAAATGGAATAGGTCTGGCCACAGTGTTATGTCACTTCGACTTTTACATGACCACCTGTGGTTACCATGGGCCATTCAAGGATGTCTGAGAGAGCACACTGGAAACAACATACAGTTCTCGGTTGACCACGGCAGAGACACACATTCCACTTACTATTCCAGCGGCACTATGAGGCTCTAATTTAGATAGGTAGGGGCAGCCAGGGCAAGTTCATGGTCTAGCTCTGACCTTGCTGGAGTGCAGAAAAACACTTTCTTTCCTGCCCTACTCCTTTCCAAGAGCATTCTTCTCTGCTCTCCAGACCCTTCCTTCTCTACATGTTCCAATCACACACACCACCCTCCAGTCCTAACCTACCTCCATCCTTGGTCTTCCATGAAGTTGATACTGCATACTCCCTCCACTTCTCTCTTTTCTCAGAACACCCACAGTGCCAATGGTTTGAATTAGGGAGTTTACACTTGAATCTAACCCTGACATAGCCTTGAGGGCAGGAGTCTCAAGAAGCTCAAGGCAGGAGCCTTGAGACTTGCCTATAAATCTTTGCCTTGTCCATGGCGTCTGTCCCAATACCTGGCATGTAGTTAGGCACTGGTGAATATTGGTTCATTGTCAATTACAGAAGAGATATGGGAAGCTGAACCGTCTTTTACAGGCCTTTTATGATGAAGAATTTCACTGGAGAGCTCAGACTCATAGTAAAGTCTGGCTGTGCTGGTAGAATTTAAACAGGTGAAGGAGAGCCAGGAGAGCATTACCCCCTACTGGAGGGAGGCCTACAGGGTGGCATCATTTCCACATCTTTAATGAGATGCTGTTCAACTTCTCCACATCAAACAATGCAATTGCTTTGCTTTAACATTGGGGAGATAAAACTCTTTGTTTCTGATCCCACTCACAGAAAGGGGCTGAGGGGAAGCTAGCTTTCAGGAAGGAGCCATTGTCAGCCTGAATGAAGGTCTCCTGATCTGTTAAGAATCAAAACTAAACTTGCAAGTGCTCTGAAAGCAGTTGGCTGGTAGGCAGCAGAAACATCTTTTGGGTTCTAACCTGGATTCTGTTGAGAGTCTTTGAAAGTCACTTTAATTTTCCTCATTGGAGAACATCATTTGTAGGGCAATAGGGCAGAGCAATGGATCTCTAAAGGCCCTTCAGCTCTCAATTCTCTGCCTGCTCTACACTCTAACACAGGTCCCACTTAAGGAGCTGGCGGTATTTCAGTAATTGCAGCCACAGTGAGATAAAGATACATGAAAGAAAACAGGGGTGATTGTATTAGACCTAATTGCCTCTTGTCACAGTTGCTAAGTTTCCCTCACCCTCACCTCAAATTCAGGGCCAGGCCCAATGGTGCCTTGGTTTTATGGAAACTCTCTTTTTTCTTCTCTTTTCAAAAGAAATCACACCTTTGGATAGACTTGTGTTACAAAGCATTAACACAGGTACACACTCAGGGAAGTGGGGAAACCTAAGTGCCTCATCAATAACCACAACTTGCCCGGACGTCACCTTCCCCATAACTTCAAAGAATGACAAAGGCCAATCGTGCTGAGTGGGTAGGAAGGGGGAAGGGGTGGGGGGAAGGAACCCTGAGGCCTGTAAACTGAAAAAACGCATAGGATTCAGAGGCTAGAATTCTCTGTGAAGAGGCACTAGATGGGATCTAAATGGAGAAATAACCCCTTCTGGCTACCAACAACATCAAATCAAACCATGAGCTCTTGTGTATACTTACAGAACAAAACAAACAAAAACCCTGCCAGTTTTCATTCAGCAAGAGATTTCATTTCCTTTGAGAGAAGAGGGTTGCCAATAAGGACAGGAAGGCTTTGACATTGACCTTGGCAGGACACCTGCCTGTATCACTAATATCTGGGCATTGCGCTTTAATTAACAAACATGGGGCAAAATTTCAATTCAGTTTGGTTCACTTAGGGAGGAAATCAGTCAAGAGGCATGTGCTTTGGATCATCCATGAAACAGCTTCTTTCATCTTCTTGACTCCATCAAAGACACAAAGGTTTGGGAAAAGCAGGTTTGGCCTGAATGAAGCTACAAAGGGAGGAAAAGTGCCCCAAGGGCATCTCCCCTTCCCTGGCCTTCCCTTCCTCTCCTCAACTCATTGCTGTCTCTTGAATCAGCCCTTCACCATTAGTCACCATGGTGGGTGTCCTGTGATTCTAAAACAGTAATGGTGTTGATGGCAGGTTACATCATGAAGGCCATAGAATGAAGTCTGCTCATCTTTATTGAGAGCCTACTGCTCAACATAGTAAACATTCTTGGAGAGGACGAGGCATTGTCAGCAACCAGAAATCAGGTGGGTCATAGTCTCCAGACAAACTCGTTCAATGGTTATAAAATCAGTGCTAACCTGCTAGGAATTTACCCAAGGGATACAGGAGTACTGATGCATAGGGGCACTTGTACCCCAATGTTTATAGCAGCACTCTCAACAATAGCCAAATTATGGAAAGAGCCTAAATGTCCATCAACTGATGAATGGATAAAGAAATTGTGGTTTATATACACAATGGAGTACTATGTGGCAATGAGAAAGAATGAAATATGGCCCTTTGTAGCAACATGGATGGAACGGGAAAGTGTTATGCTAAGTGAAATAAGCCATACAGAGAAAGACAGATACCATATGGTTTCACTCTTATGTGGATCCTGAGAAATTTAACAGAAACCCATGGGGGAGGGGAAGGGGGGGAAAAAAAAGACGTTAGAGTGGGAGAGAGCCAAAGCATAAGAGACTCTTAAAAACTGAGAACAAACTGAGGGTTGATGAGGGGGTGGGAGGGGGGGGGTGGGTGATGGGTATTGAGGAGGGCACCTTTTGGGATGAGCACTGGGTGTTGTATGGAAACCAATTTGACAATAAACTTCATATATTGAAAAAAAATAAAATAAAATCAGTGCTAACTTTTTATAAATACAACAGGGAATTTAGAGAAAGGAGAGCATAGTGTGGTCTGGAGGAGAATTGGAACATGCTTCATTGGAGCAATGGGATTTCTTTTCTTTTCTTTTTTCTTTCTTTTTTTTTATAACTGAAGTACAATATACTATGTTATGTTAGTTTCGGGTACACAACATAATGACTCAAAAATTCTATCCATTACTCACTGCTCATCATGGTAAGTACTTGATCCTCTTCACCTATATTACTCCACTCATCTCCCCACTGGTAACCACTAGCTTATTCTCTTTGAGTGTTTTTTGTTTTTCTTTCTTTTTTTTATTCATTCGTGTTGTTTCTTCAACTCTGCATATGAGTGGAATCATATGCTATTTCTAATGTATTTCACTTAGCACTATATCTTCTAGGTCCATCCATGTTGTTACAAATGGCAAGATTTAATTCTTTTTTATGGTTGTGTAGTATTCCGTGTGTGTGTGTGTGTGTGTGTGTGTGTGTGTGTGTGTGTGTGCCCATTTACCTATGCATGGACACTTGGGTTGCTTCTCTATCTTGGCTATTGTAAGTAATGCTGCAATACACACAGGGGTGCATATATCTGTGTGAATTAGTGTTTTCATTTTCTTTGGGTAATACCCACTAGTGGAATTACTGGATCATATGGTAATTCTCTGAAGGAGCACATTTTTCAAGTGCTAAATTGAAATATCTGTCAATCCAGTGAAAATATATTTTTTAATATAATTTATTGTCAAATTGGCTAACATACAGTGTGTAAAGAGTGCTCTTGGTTTTTGGGATAGATTCCCGTGGTTCATTGCTTACATACAATACCCAGGGAGCAATGGGATTTCGACCTTGAGAGCCTTGTAATTTCTGAGAGCTGAAAGTTGACTCTGATCACCACATATAGATAAACTGATAAAATTTCATTTGAACCAAAAGAGACATGAAAAAGAAGAATTCCTGGCAGACTATAATATAGTGTCTTTCATATCAATCCCAGACATGCCTCCTTTAAATCTCTATAATGTTGACATAAGATATAACCTGGCTGTGCCTTAGTTTTGTCATCTGTAAAATGGGGATAGTAATAACTGTGCTGACTTTATAGAGTTGTGGTCATAATTAAACAGTATATTGCATACAAAACACATAGCATAATGTCTTACCTTCAATAAACTTCATTAATATAACTGTAATGGTAACATTAGTGACTCTAAATAGTAGAAAGGGGAAAGGAGAATGAAGAGCTGTTGGGATTGCTGTCTGCTTCAGGCCACTCTGAGCCCAGCCCCAAAGCAGGAAGGCTATGCTACTCCATCCCAAGTTCAGAAGGGCAGTCTGCATGAGAAAACCTCATGGCTGCAGACTTTGACCAAGATGGTCTCCCTTGTCTCATTGCTCTGGGTTGCATTTAGGAGCCCACAATTAAAATGAAAGGCAGCCAAGCACACGCACACACAAACTGGATCCCTGGATTTGGATCAACTCCAATAATGGGCTTTCCCACCAGAGGTGGGGTGGAGTCTGCAGGGAGTACAGAAATACTCTGTCCTCAGACCTGCCCTCCAGATACTAACCTCTCAAGAGACAGACCACTTGTGGTCTAATTCTCTATGTACTGCCAGCAGCCAAAGAATCTCTCCATTTCTTTTTATTTTTCTTTCCCTCCAATTGCTTCTCCCTTGTCTCTTTTCTGAAAGTAACCCTATCCCACCTTCAGATAGGTGAGGCCATTTCCCTTTATGGACTCAGAATTTTGTGATTCTAACACAGGGACCCAGCAGCATCCTGGCCCCTGTGTAAACTCGAAAGCATCATTGTTTCCATGGAATCCAGAAGCAGGACAATGATAATACTAGCCATGACTTAGCAAAGCTAGGATAACAAAAAGGGCAAAAGAAGATGAGGATTTATATTAGTTTAGTGTTTTTTTAATTAGTTAATTTTTTTAAGTTTGTTTATTTTGAGAGAAAGAGTGCACGTGTAGGCATGAGCAGGGGAGGGGCAGAGAGAGAGAGAGGGAGAGAGAGAATCCCAAGCAGGCTCCATGCTCTTAGTGGGGAGGCCAATGTGGGGCTCAATCTTATAAACCGTGAGATCATGACCTGAGCTGAAATCACAAGTTGGACGCTTAACTGACTGAGCCACCCAGTCACACCTAATAGTTTAGTTTTTATTTATTTTTTTTAATTTTTATTTTTTTTAACATTTAAAGCAAGTTTATGTCCTTCATGGCTACACAAAAACTCCACAGTGCACAGATCATCAATCTTTTTAAACAGATGAGAAAACAGAGGCCTAAAAGATGTAGGACGGTCCTTTTCTTGCAGAAATTGACAAGCTGATCCTAAAATTCCTGGCAAAATGCCAGGGACCCAGCATAGCTAAAGCAATCTTGAAAAATAACAAAGTTGGAAGTCTCATACTTCCTGATTTCAAAATTTACTACAACTACAGATATCAAGAAAGAATGGTATTGACATAAAGACAGACTCATAGATCAAAAGAACAGAATTGGCTTTCCAGAAATAAACCCTTACATTTATTGCACATTGACTTTACATAAGCGGCTAAGATAATACATTGGGGAAGAAAAGTCTTTTCAGTGAATGGTGCTGGACAACTGTATATACTGTCTACAGAGGAGAAGTAGTAGGATCCCTACTTCACACCATATACAAAAGTTAACTCAAAATGGAGCATAGACCTAAATGTAACAGCAAAATTGTGAATCTCTTAGAAGAAAGCATAGGAGTACATTTTCCTGATCTTTGGTTAGGCAAAGCCTTCTTAGGCATAGCACTAAAACACAAGCAACAAGAGAAAAAGGAAATAAATTGGGCTTCATCAAAATTAAAAATTTTGGTGTTTCAAAGGTTACCATCAAGAGAATAAAAGGATGACCCACAGTGACAGAAAATATTTGCAACTCATATCTGACAAGGGACTTGTATTCAGAATGTTTAAATAATTCCCACAAAATAGTAAAAAGACAAGTAACTGAATTTAAAAATGGGCAAAAATTTGGGATGCCTGGGTGATGCAGTAGGTTGAGCGTCTGACTTTGGCTCTGGTCATGATCTTCCGTTCGTGAGCTCAAGCGCCGCATTGGGCCCGCTGCTGTCAGTGCTGTCCTCTATCCCCCTCTTTCTCTGCCCCTCCCAACTTGTACTCTGTCTCTCAAAAATGAATAAAAACACTTTAAAAAATGGGTAAAAATTTGAATAGGCATTCCTCTCCCTAAAATATGCACGCAGCTAAAAGCAAATGAAAGGATGCTCAACATCATTAGCAATTAGGATAATGCATATCAAAATCACAACAAAATGCTACATAATATCTATTAGGGTGGTTATAATAAAGAAGATGAACAATAGCAAATGTCGGTGAGGATATGGAGAAAATGAAATCCTCATACATTACTATTGAGACCGTGCAATGCTACATCCACTTTAGAAAATAATTTGGAGCTTCTTTAAAAGCTACACATAGTTAGCATACGACCTAGCAGTTCCACTTCAAGGTACATATCCAAGAAAGCTGAACACACATGTTCACATAAAAACTTGTACATAAATGCTTACAGCAGCATTTTTAATAAAAGCCCAAAGTGAAAACAACCAAATGTCCATCAGCTGATGAATGAATAAAATGTGGAGCATCCATATGATGGAATATTATTCAGTCATAAAAAAGAATGAGATACCAATACATACGACAGCACACACACACAAAAAACCTTGAAAACATAATGCTAAGTGAAAGAAACCAGACACAAAAGGCCACATACTGTGTGCTTCCATTCATGTGAATTGTCCAGAATAGGCTAACTTAGAAACAGAAAGTAGGTTAGTAGCTGTGAGGGACTGGAGACAGTAGAGAAGGAAGAGTAATAGGTTTTATGAATATAGGATTTGGGGGCGGGGGAAATTACAAAAATGTTCTGGAATTAGTGGTGTTGACTGCACAAATCTGCAAATATACTAACAATCACTGAATTGTACACTTCAAAAGGGTGAATGTTATGGTGTGTAATTATACTTCATTAAATCTGTTATTAAAAGCAAAATAAGAGCTTAAGAGAATTACCAAGGTCACAGAATCATTGACCTGACAACCCAAACAGGATTAGATTAGTCTAGTCACTTAAATTAATTTATGTCCCCATTTTCCTTTTCCTTTTCTGTGTCTTTTCATTTCTCCTACCTTGTTAAGTTTTGCCTGTCATCGAAACCATTTACAATCAAGTCTAGAATAAAAACAGCTGTAAATAAACATATAAAACTAACCAAATTTTACTTTCAAACACAACTTGGGACATTTATTATATTGCATTTCTTCATTCTTATAAAAAAAGGAGGCCATTTCTTTCTGTGCTCTGGCAGTTTCTCTCTTGATGCAAGTGAGATCTGAAGAGTAGTTTGTCTAAAATTGTATCTTTGTGGAAGTATTTTCTCCCTTCAAATCTGTAAAAAAGTCACTAAGAACATGAAGAATACTAAGATAAGACAGAGTGGATGCCAGTCACTTCAGTTGTTGCTGAGGCCATTATTGGAAGAGGGAGAAGGTGGCTCCTCGCCACTTCCCTGGAGCCTTCTTAAGAGTACAATTCTGGTGATCCAGGCTCTGTTTTGTTCCACGGATCACAACCAATCTCCAGACTCAGCTGGAAAGGCAAAGATTTCTAGTGTCTCCTGGAATCTTGGTGCTAGTGACCCCATCTACACAAAGCCTGGCTATTTCCTAAGTAGGATTCAGAGGTTTCATCATGCAGTGACTGACCTTTCTGGTCCACAGGATTGCAGCAAAGGCACATGAAAAGGAAAGGGTGGCTAACTGCAGATTCTGACCACTGGCTGTGAGTGTTCCTATAGTGAGGCAAAAGTCTGTACTTTCCTAAAACTACTGCCTCTCTTACATATTTCTGCTCTAATATTTCTGTTCATGGGGCTTACATTTTCCTTTTATCCTTTTCATTTTGAAGTCACCTAAAACAGTGTCAAAGATTGCTAGCTCTTCATTAAAAACCCATCTCTTTCTTGGGCATGCTGCTAGATTATATTTTCCAGATTCCTCTTAGTTAGATTAACGACCAGAATGAATTCTAGCAAGTGGCATATGAGTGGAAGACATGTGTGCCATTTCACAAACAAGTCCTTGGTGAAATGATGCCCTCTGCCACGCCCCTTTTCCTGTCTTTCTAATTTGAATCAAGGAGACAAGACTCTAGCAAATTGCAGAGCCACAGATGGGGAGAGCTTGGGCCCCTGAATCACTATATGGAGAGGTACTATTCACTGACCAGAAACATTTGGCCTTGAACTAGCACAGGCTTGTTAAGTCCATTTAGCCTATTCTAACTAATAGGTCTTCTTTCAGATTCACAGTCATCAAGTCAGACCCATTCCAACCTGTGCTTCTGCACCTAGCTTATTTCAAATAATTATAAGATTTTGCATTCCTAAGTTTGTACAAATGAGTTTAAATTTGGGGAAGATTTTTTTGTAATATAAATGTCATTTATAATTCAATATTGGCATCTTTGAACATAATGAAAACGCTTTAAGGAGGGCATTTAAACCAACAGCATTACACCTGCAAGAGTCAGGTATTCAAGGCAAAATGAATAGAAGCTACAAATGCCTGGACAAGAAGAGGTAAGCGCTGACCCCCAGGCATGGAACAACAGGTAGCTTTGTGTTTATGTTGTGTTTTGTGTACACATGTTGTCAGAAGTCCAGAAATCTTATGCATGAATAAAAAATTAGTCACAGAGGGGCTATTCATTATACCCTTATCTTTTAAAAAGAGATACTATCATAGATTTCATAGCATGGATCCACACTAAACCCAGTCTCTAAAGTAATTATATTTCCTGTTGGTAAAATTCAATTCTGCTTAATTCATTCATTTATTCATCCATCCATTCATCCATTCTGTAAATGTGTAAGGATAGTCTGCTGTAGACTTAGCACTGTAGCAGGTTTTATGTAGGGTAATAAGAATTAGAAGATATGGCTCCTGGCCCAACAGACCTTATAATTTAATGTGGAGGCAAGCTATATATAAGGAAAAATAAATGAAATGTCAAGGATTAAATAACAACTTCAGACCATCAAATGAGAAGTACAGGTATTAAGTGTCAAAGAGTTTTCAGAAAGGAGATTGATAAATCAATTCAATTAAACTAATATATTCATTGGGCATCTAACAGGTGACATTAGATGAATTTGTTCTGATGGCTATTTTAAGATTTTAATATTAATAAGCATTTATTTTGTTTCTAGTTTGTGCTAAGCACTGAGGATAAGGATGATGCAGGAAGCTGACTGAAGAGAAAAAGAAAGGGCATGAGGTGTTATGATAATCATGGCAATGATATTTGTCCACTTCAAAAGCCAGGCCTATTTCATAAAGTCTTTGAGGGCAAGTGTTGCTCCTTACATTTCTTCATTTCGCCCTCTCATTACCTGAGTTATCTCCCTCAAGCCTCCCCTTGGGCTGGCTCCCTGTCGCTTGGTTTACAAGCTCTCTCACAGGATGGCCAGTAAGTGAAGGGGATCCGCGTTGCTGGCAACATCAGATAGTGATGTATTTATTCACCTTCTCCTTGACATCTAGGGGCAACCAAGGGAAGAGAAAATCCTCTGGTCTCCTTGAGTGAGACAGCAGGTGTATACATATCAGATAGGCACTGCCCAGAGCAGAAGGGAAACAAAATCCTCATTGTGCACCCAAAATTCATTTCTCACTTGGGAAAGAATGGATACAATGGAAGTATTTACTGTGTGTAAATGTTTAACTGATGCGGAATTAGTGTTCATTTTGTGTGTGTGGTGATGGTAACATGGTTATATATGGGAATGCCCTTCCTATTCAGAGATGCATGCCGAAGTAGGGTAGCAGTAATTGGTCATGCTGCCTGCAATCTACTTTTCTAACAGGTCATCAAATTTGATAAATTCTGATGGTAAACAATATATGAATGTTCATTGTATTATTCTTTCAAATTTTCTGTATTTTCCAACATTTTCCAAGGAAAACATTGGTTAGAAAATGCCCGTCTATCATGTGTGATTTGGGGCAACTCCAAGGCCGGGTTGAATGCTCCCCACCTCCCTCTGCCCACTTCTAGTCCACTCTGCCTCTGCCTACGCTTTCTCTGGCTCCAACCCAATTTAGCTGAAGGGTTTTATTCATATTAAAATGCACACATAGCAAACAGTGTTAGTAATTAGTCAGACTATATTATGTACAAATGAATATCTAATACACATGCTGGTTAGAGGTGAAGGGAGGAAAGAACATGAGAGTTTACATGGGATTCCTGAGAGAGAGAGAGAGAGAGAGAGAGAGAGAGAGAGAGAGAGATGATGGTAGAGGTAAAAACACAGCAAGAGGGAGACGGATGGGGGTGAGGGCACTGCTGTTCAATAGAACTTTCCACAGTGATATAAATATTATGCATCTACACTATCCAATGTGGTAGCCATTAGCCACATCTAACTACTGGGTACTTTAAATGTGTCTGGTGTGACTAAAGAACTGAACCATAGCTGACCCTTGAACAGCACAAGTTTTAACTGCATGGGTTCACTTATGCACATATTTTTTTTTTGCAATAAATACAGTACATTACTGTAGATGTATTTTTATTCCTTTTGATTTTCTTAACGTTTTCTTTTCTCTATCTTTATTGTAAGAATACAGAACATAATACATATAACATACAAAATATGTGTTAATTGTCTTTATGTTATCTGTAAGCCTCTGGTCAACAGTAGGCTATTTGTTGTTAAGTTTTGGGAAGTCAAAGACTATATGTGGATTTCTGACCATGTGGGGATTAAGTACCCTTAACCCCTTGTTGTTCAAGGTCAACTGAAATTTTATTTAATTTTGATTAATTCAAATTTAAATGGCCACATGTGGCTAGTGGCCACCGTAGTGAACTATTGAGCTCCAGAGGGACATGAGCCCATGAAAGGGATGAGAGTCAGGATAACTGGCTTTTACGAGTGAGTTGGTAACTGGAGAATGAACATTTCCTAAGAGAATTAAAAAGATATGTTAAGATATATAATCGGTGGGGAAATATTGAAAGTGGAAAAGTGGTGATTCTTAATGTATTTACTATTAGGAATGCTTGTCCTTGGGTACTATTTTTAACTGGTCAAGTCACAATTATTGCAGAGCAGATCCGCCCAGTATGAAATCGCTCCATATTGTTTATACACACAGTATGTTTATGCATCAAGTATAGTAAATGATAGGCTATTAAGACAGGAAAGGTGGATTCTAGGAGGTGGGGTACATCAAATCCCCAGGATCTTTCTAGGCCCATTGAGTGGGTTAAATGCTATGGCAAGGGGTCATGTCACCCACTTCTCTACCTTCCTTACTCCCATCTCCACCAAAAGCTTCATCCAAGAGGAAAAGGCTGCTTCCCACATAAAGGTGAGCTAAAGTGCTGCCCCTCCTGGGCACAGAAGTCACTCCCCTGCAGCAAAGATGATGCTAGAAACACAAAGAACCAGGAAAAGACTCAATTCATGAGACGGGGCTGTTTGGCCTCGAAAGCTAGAATATCTGAAGATTATCTCCCGTAGACTTTATGTACTAATTTTTTTCAGCTTTGCAATGTCATGGCTTCTGCCTGAACAAAGGACGAAGGTCCAGTCTCATCCCAGCACAGACAGAAGAGCACAGAACAGTCAGTGCTGCAACAGACCCAGGGATGATTCCTCATGCTGGGAGGGCGAAGGAGGGGACCTATCAAAGTGAGAGGCAGCTAATTCCCCCAAAAGAAAGAGAATTAAACTAAAATAACGTTATTAGCTCAAGTGAATTAGAGGAATCTTCTCAGGGTGTCAGATGTAACAGTTTTACTCGGTTTTATATATTTAAGACCCATGTGCAGTTTATGGCCTTTGTGGAGTTAAGTAGATTCATATGTTAAATTAGAAGGTGGGGGCGGAGGGGGGATTTTGTTTGTTTCTAGTATTACTTGGCAGAGTACAAGGGGCCCTGGACTCACAATGGGAAGGCCTGGCCTCAAGTCCACACCCTTCCTAGTACTGTCCAAGTGCCTGGAGCAGCCACTGGGTGGTTGTGGCTGCCCTTTGTAAGCAGGGTTGGGAATTAAGCCTTAATGTGATAACCTAGTGGCTCTCCAACTTGAGTGTGCTCAGAATCACCTGAAGGGTCAGTTACAACTCCCACAGTGGGCCTGGAGTGGAACCCAAGGATGTGCATTTCTAACAAGTTCCCAGGTTACTGCTGGTCTGGGGACCACTCTTTGAAAGCAAATGCCCCATGGCATTCATTGTATGTACTATATTAATTTTTCTCCTAAGCTGTGTAATATCTTTGGGAGAATGGAGAAAAATCAAATCATTTTCTGTAAGACTTTATTCTCATTCTCTTTATTCTCTTATGAATCCCAGGCTGGTTGTGATATTGGAGTTGTGTTCAACACCATAGTGCAGCATCAGGATACATGCCTTTGTGATAATCAATAATCTGTTGCTGGGGTCTTCTTACATTTGCTCTTTGCTGTGTATTTGGACTATTGGATTTCTTTACTTTAGGAGAAGTGGTTCTGAAACATGAGCCATGCATCAATATCAACTGTAATATTTGTTAAACAAAAATTTCTGGATTCCTGGGCCCCATTCCCACATACAGCATCTGGGGTAAGACCCAAGAATGGGCATTTCTAACAGGTGGTAGTGATGCTTCATGTCCTGGGACCACACTCTGAAAGGCCTGGTCTATTCGTCTCGGCTTTCTTTGTCTTCTACTTCCCTAGCCTCTAGTCCAGAGGTCAGCAAATTATGACCATCTGTTTTACTAAATAAAGTCTTATTGCAACACAGCTGCTCCCATTCATTTATGTATTGTCTGTGGCTGCTTTCAAACTACAATGGCAGAGTTGAGCACTTGCAACAGAGACAGAATAGCCTGCAAAGCCTAAAATATTTACTATCTAGCCTGTTATAGAAAAAGCTGGCCATCTCCAGTTCTAGTCTTCTTTCTTTCCCTTGCACATAACATTTATTAATCATCTTCCATAAACAAGGCACTTAATATACATTTTTGTATTTTACCTTCACAATCATAGAGATGGATTCTGGGTCCCTTCTAGATCACAGGGTCGAGTAATTTCCCCAAAAGCACACAGAATCTGAATCAAGACCAGCTATGTGGTTCATGGAGCTTAATGCATAATGAAATTATGCAGCTTCTTAAATATTTGTGACGAATTTCAGGATGATGAGAGCAGAGCATCCAACCAAGTGTGGGGCTTTCTCAGTGCCGAGCCCCGTGTGACCACATATGCCACATGCCTATGACTTGAGCAAGTGTCCAGTCCTGACCTGGCCAGCTCTGAGGTTTGGAACTGTCTCCCACATGGCTGATCCACCAGGCTCATACACCATGGCCAACATGCACTGCCACAGCCAAGTACTGAAGTTATCCTTTGGAGATGGAATCTTCTTTCTTGAAAAACCACACCAAGTCTATTTCCAACATCCTTATACTATGTTGTCCCTTAGACCCCATTATCTTCTTTTTTTAAAAAAATAATGTTTTATTTTATTTTTTGAGAGATGGAGCGTGAGCAGGGGAGGGATAGAGAGAGGGAGACACAGAATCCAAAGCAGGCTCCAAGTTCTGAGCTTTCAGCACAGAGCCTGATGTGGGCTTGAACCCACAAATGTGAGATCATGACCTGAGCCGAAGTCAGACACTTAACCAACTGAGCTACCCGGGTGCCCCAGTCCCCATTGTCTTCTTGAGGGTGAAATGCATTTCTGTATTCCCAAAAAAGCTTGGCATGTGGAAGCCACTCAATAAATGTGATTATTTATATAAAAACATTGCTCCTCTTGTCCTAGAAAGGCTTTAAAATAGCTTTTCAACAAATTATTGTTGAATTAGTGGATATCAATAAAGGCTAAAAGGAAGCCAAACATTGCAGGGATTACTGTTGTAATTCTACCAAGGAGAAAACAGAGCAAAGAGACAATATGCCTTAATTTGCCACCGCCCAAAATTTAGTGGAGGACCCCAAACTAGAACCCAGTGTCTCCCAGCATGAAACCTGGGGCTGTTTCCCCAAATTTGCAGCAGAGAGCATTTCCTTTCGGGCATTCATTCCCTCAGTATTGAGGAGTGACAGCAGTTCAACAACACGTGCAAAGCCAAGCCAGTGATCATTTTAAAGAATGCAGCATCTCATGTTATTTGATCACTATATTCTCTGAGCGTTTAATCCTTTCAAATATTTTGCAATCACTTCCTCTAATTACAGAGAAAACACATTGGAGTGATGTGCGTGCTCGGGAGCATCCCCTCCTGTTTCCTTCTCTCTGTTTAATCAAGAATTTGAATCACCTTTCAGCTTCCTAATCCTATAATCCTAAAAGGAATTTACTCTGCTCCAAACTCTGCTCGGCAAGATTCTGTACAGTAGAACCTGGAGCATTTTCACAGACTGTGAGAAGGGGAGATGAATCCCAGAGGCAGGTTTCCTTCCAGAAACTCAGGAAACTGGAGCCCCTGGAGACAGTCCTCTTCTAGCTAATATTCTGAAGATGCGGACCTTGGAGGCCTGCAGCAGATTTACCTGGAGGGCTCATTAAAATCCTAACTTTCTGAGTCTCATTCCAGCCATAGTAAATTGGAGTTCGGAGACATGGAATCAATCTATCATCTACCTATATTTTCCCAAGTGATTCTCATGTGTACCAAAAGTGAGAATCAAGTCGCTAGCTAGCCACATCCTTAATGTATGTTCATTGTATTTCTCTGTTACTTCTAGAAAACTCACCAGTGGTTAGTACTATACCCCACTTTAAAGATTATGATTTATAAATATATAAACTCTAATGGTGTAGCTGAAAAGGCCTTTGATCACTATGGGTTATTGCTGTTGGACCCAGAAAGAATGTGAAGGGACAATAAAATGGGTATCTCTAGACTTCTAGCCATGCTAGGGAACAGGCAAAGGTGCCTTGAATTAGTAGCTCATCTGAGTTTACAGTCAGGATGTCCACTCCTCAGAAGTCTGGGCACTCTGACTAGGGTTTATCCACTAGCTTTCCTGCAACAGCCTGTACTTCCAATGTTCTCACTATCTCCAAATACCACTGGCAGATACTAAAAATCTCAATGTTTTAATATCCAAATTATACTAATTCACCACATCCTTTCTCAGGCCATGGGTCTGTGTTTCTTGTTCAGTGAATATGGTCACCACAACTCAGAGGAAAAGCTCACAGCTCAGGACTAGATTGTCTTCCCGCATTCCCTCCGTCTAAAAAGATGACCTTGTTTTACCACCGCACATCTGCTCTTGTTCATCTGCTGCCAGTTACACGTCTGCTCACTCTCTTCTATTTACCTATTCTCTGAGAGCAGGAACAGTGTTTCCTCTTTTTCTCCCTCTCACAGATGCACCTGCAGTGTTTCTCACACAACTCAATTAATGCCATAAACTGGTAAGAGATGATGGCCCCTGCTTGATTCGAGGAACTCATCAGTAAAATGAGTCGATGTGTCCCAGACCACATGCTGGGAGGAATACGGATTTGTAACACACCTTCTCATCAGCCCCGGGTCGCTAAATAGGGCAGACTTTTTTTCTCAGAGCCTCCATATGTTCAACTCACATGGATCAATAGAAACACCATATTGTCTCCACAAAAGCTTTAGATCTTCACCCTTTCTAATATACAGAAAGTCCCAGATTGTTTTTTCTCAGATGCAGTGATGCCCTGAAGCTTCAGCTTACAGTTTGGGAGCGGGAAGCAGCCCACAGTGAGGTTCATGGCCACAGACTGGGATATAACTCAACAATTTGGGTTTCAAATAGCCCCAAATGGACTTTGTAGAACTTAAAAGTAGAGAAATGCAGCAACTCTGGAGCTCAAACACAATCTCAGCCTCTGCAGCTCTCTTCTGCAAAAGGCAGAAAATCAGAAGTTAGGAGTGCACAGCTGCCCAGGCAGGAGTGAAGCAGAGTCCCAACAGGAGTGAGCCAACACGCTCTGAGCGACAGCTGGTTAAACATTTCTGATAAAGCCTCACAGTTTTGATAGAACCTTGTGTGTGTGCATGTGTGTGTGTGCGCGCACGCGCGCGTGTGTGGTGATACATTTAGGTGGATTGATAGCTGCTTAAATATCTGTAACCAAAAGAGTGTTGAGTAAGGACACTGACAAACCAGATAAGAGGAGGAGACGTACAAATAGGGATGGTGATGGAAGTGGTACGATGCAACAGGAGGAAGAACATGGATATTCAGCCTGGAGAATCAAAGTTTGGATGTAGAGTGGGGACAGTGGAGGATGACAGTTCTCTTCATATATATCAAAGACCAAGGTGTGGAAGGATTGGACTTACCCTGTTTGTTTCAGAGGGCAGAAAGAAGTCAATAGGTGAAAGGTACCAGGAGGCAGATTTCAGCTAAACATGAAGTGTTTTTGTTTTTTTTTCCTGAAAATCAGAATGGTTCAGAAATGGAAGAAGCTACTGGAAATTTTAGAAGAGGCAGACTGTCCTTTTGTCACAGGGAGTTCTTCATTAGATGGAAAGTTGGAACAGGGGATCTCCCAGATACCTTTCAACTCTGATTCAAAGATCCCATGTGCTGAGAGCCTGCTCCCATCATCTCTCCCACACCACCCTGTTCATCCCACCTGCCAGGAGTGGTCAGTGAAGTACAATAAGCCATGGTAAGAGGATCAAATGTTCCAGGAATGTGGTATCCACAATATTAAGTACCACACCAAATCTCTTTAAAAAGGTCTTTGAATTTGCCACTCGATATTAATAAATAGCTTATAATGCATCTCGAATGTTTTTTTTTTCTCATTGGCTGAAATAAATAAAACTAAATATTTTAGTTTCCCTGGAGAGAAGTCATTTGGTCCTCAAATGATATGGTAAACACTACGTTGTTAAGTTTAGAAGTCATCCTAATATTCTTAGCCACTTGTCCAGTTGGAATAAAAAATGGCGATTAATGGAGTGATTACATCCTAACACCACTGCCACCTTCCCACTTGGAGGCAGCATGGGGTTGTGGAAAGAGCACTCATGTGTGAGTCCAAATACCTTCTCCAACAACTTGCTGTGACACCTCGGGCAGCCATTTCACTTCTGTCAAAGGTTATTGCCATTTCGTACCCTAACCATAATCAGAGAAGACTGAACACCACTTGAATAATACCTAATTATATTTGAGGACCAAACTCAGAGAGGGAGTATAGATTCAAAATTCATGATACTTTCTTCAGGTCTTAATTTTTCAAAATTCTCCATGACTCGGTTAAAGACTTCTATCTACAGTGTTTGTTGTGAAATCATAATTATTCACTTATGTTTTCAATGGTGAATTGGGTCTAAATGATCTGTTCTCAGTAGCTGAAATCCATTTAGATTCTCTTGATGGCCCTTTGTTGATTCATGGAGATTTGAATACTGCACTTGCTTCATTCCTACACATTATTTAATTGAATGAAATGGGAGAATGTGTTTTTTCAAATGCCTAAGATGACTCTGGAAACAACCATGGAGAGTTAATACATTTAAGTCTACAATCTACATATCACTGTGGACATAGCTGACAGAAATTCTATGTGCCTATAATTAATCAACATAATAATTTTCTTTTCCTCCTTATGATTCGTAACTGAGCATCAAGGGGGTCTTTTACGCATACAAATGAAACTTCATGACAATCCAACAAGCTCAGTATTACTACCTCAATTAAGAACAGTGCTATACAGAGAGGTAAAAAAGAAAAAAAAAAAGAAAAAGCGATCCAAGTAAAGTCACCAGGGATATGAGGAGTCTAGGCATCCCCTGCTTGCTAGGGAGGCAAACTGCAAGTCTCCTCTGGGAGGAATATGTAAAATACATTTATATTTACAATTGCTTCCTGCATGGCTGGATAAATTAATGTCATTTTGCCAAGCTTCACAAAGGAAAAGAATAGCATTTTCTGAATTCTCTGGCTGGTTCTGGCAAACAGCTTGTGGAGAGAAGTGACTTACTTGAGGTGATGAGTTAGGAATGTATGTGGCTACTGAATGGAAACTCAATTGTCATTAGAACAACTTTTTATTTTTAATTTCAGTCCCCAATCACCTCTTTGCTCTCCAAGGTTCTTTGCTTAAACTTTCAGCTTAGTTGCAACTTTACGTTCTCACTGGCTGCAGATCTAAAACTTAGGTGTGCCCTATTGTCTGCTTGACCTTGGAATAAAGAAATGGGCAGTCTGGCATATATAATACATAGGCGGCACCTCCCTAACTGCTTTGACCATAGGAAACAATAAAAACTACATTTTTTATTGTGACTCTATATACACATAGCAGTGTATATTTGTGTGTGTTTCATGTACAATAAAATTTTTATGAAACAAAATTTCCTTAGTATGATGCATTTTGATATCTCCCGTCCCCCACCTCTCTCTATCCCCCTCTCCTTCTCTTTCTCTCTTTCTCCCTTTCTCTTTCTTTCCTTTCTTTCCCTTCCTTCCTTCCTCTCTTCCCTCCTTTCACAACTAGTAACCCACTAAGTTGAATTCACAATCTGCTAATGGATCACGAGTCTCCATTTGGAAAAAAAAAAATCTAGTATAAGGAAGAAAAGTGAGAGACTTTTGCCACTACAGGAAGGCGACTTTGGGGTGAGGAAAGAACATAGCTCTAGTAGCCAGGAGACTGAGGGTCTATTTCCGTTGACCACCAACTGTGCACCAACCAGAGAGCAGGATGAAGGCTCTAGGCCAGTCTGTTTGAATCTCACCTCCCCTAGTCAGAGGTTGTATGAACTGGGGCAAATTACTGAACCTCTCCATGCTTTAGTCTCCACATCTTTCAAATAGAGCCTTCACAGTACCTACTCTCAGGGGTTATTTTGAGGATTTGGTGAGTTAATATAGGAAAAGTTCTTAGAATAGTACCAATGCCTAGGTTTAGTAAGCAGTCAGTAAGGTTATCTAATCCTTCTAAAATCGAAGTGATAGCATCTGTTCTAACTACCAAATTGTTCAGTGAGGTTTTTTTTTTTATTTGTTTTTAAGAAGATGGAAGGAATTGAATGGGGAGAAATGACTCCAAGTTGTTCTGGGAACAAGACTGGTGATGTCATTTGACCACAAGCTCTTTCTGAGTTAGCAATGGTTCCTGAAATAGTCATGATAATCCTAGATGGCAGAAGTTTTAAGTAGAAAATTTCAGTGGATACTGCTAACAATCACACAACATTGGCCAGAGTCCATTTAAAATAATGTGCCAAATTCTGAGGACCTTGTTTTAGAGTCACAGAGACACCAGAAGAGTCTATTCTAGGGAAAGGTGAACTGGACTGAGGAGGAGATGGAGACTGTATCATTTAAGGCTTGCCTGAAAAAAACAAGAGGTATTTAGCTTGAAGATGGGAAGATTTAGGGGAACCTTGGTAACTGCTTTCAAATGGCTGAAAAATTATTGTGTGGCTGAAGAAGACAAATTAGTGTGTAGGAGTTACGATAGAACAGTAGATAGAAGTTCCAATGAAATAGACTTGAACTCTATATAGAGACTAATTTCCAAACAATAAAAGCTGTCTAGCTACAAAATAAGTTGCCTGGCCCAACAGGAAGTTCTTCATCACTGGAAACAGTCAAGCAGAGATGAGATGACCTAGTAGGTGTGCCTAGTTCAACTCCTGAATTAGTAGAAAGATCAAATCAGATAGAGCCTCTTTAGAGCTAAAATTCTACTATGATGCCACAGATAAATGGGCTTTAAAAGAACCAAAGCTACACACATATGCAAAGTGACGTTATTTCAGTGCTGCCTGCACCTGTCTACACAGCCCAGAAAGTCTGTGTAGGTGTCTAGAAGACATTTTGCTTCCCATCCTTGATTCCTATACATGGCCATTCCTAAAGCTCCCCACAAAATCAAAACTTGGGCAGCCATATAACTCTTCACTTACAAAACAGCTTGGTCTTTGTGCTTGTCTACAGCTTGGAACTTCTTCTTGTCTACAGTGAAGACACAGGGGAGTTTTGTTTTGCTTCATTTTGTTTTAGCTATTTAATAGTAAACAAACAATTTGGAGATAATTTGGGCTCCATGTAAACTGCTCACTCCCTCTCATGCCTAAAAACTGTCAAAATGTTTGAATGTAAAAGGATTATTCAGGACTCATTTTATGAGACATTTGAGCTTAATTTCTGCTGTTTTTTTTTCTCGCACTGGAGTACCCAGGGTTTCCCCCTCTCCTCAGCTTTGAGTCTGGGTTTCTCATCTCGTAGGTGGGTTTGATTAATATGTCTTTGTCGATCATGTGCAAACTCCTTTGAGAAAATGAAAAGCAATGTTCAAATGTTCAAAAATAATGTCTTTTACAGTTCCCATCTCATGATGTCTAAGACAAAAATTGCTGTGAAAAGACATGTGACCTAAAGAAGAAAAAAATGCCTCCATTATACAGAACCAAGATCTTTTGGCATTTCTGAAGTAGGACTCTTAATCGGTCAGGTAAACAGGGGGAAGAAAAAACAAAACAGAAGCCTAAGCAGTAGCCCATGAAATCTGATAAATACTTATAGTCAATAGGGATCACAGAGGCTTCAGACATATAATTTGGTCTCAGGAATAGGACATTCATAGCTTGTGTTAACTGCACAGTTATAGGAACCTTGGCTCACTTAGGCAGAATAGACCCACTCAGGACAAGTCAGGAAACTGCAGTTGGAACAAAACCCCACTATATGACTTCCTCTCAAGCCAAGGTTGGGTTATGTTATAATGATACCCTATCCCACTCCTGCCTTATGCTCACAGGTATCTGGATAGGAGGAGGAAGACAGGTGGGAAGAAAGGATTATGAGGAAAAGGATCAGGAAGTGCTTGGCAAGAAGTAGTGCAATGAACACTACATTTATACTTGCGTGTTTCATGTCTGTCTCTGACCCCAGTATTAATGTCTGTTCTGCTCTGGGAGACCAGGCATCACATTAGAATATTAAAAGTCCACCATAGTGTCCAGACCAGAGAAGATACAACACGTATTTGTTATAAATCTCTCCTCCTCATCTCACTCTCCCTTTCCATTAAAATCCTGCTCTATCTTCAAGATCCAACTCATCCTGCTTTGCTTCTGCACACCTTTGCTCTGACCTGGCAGACCCAAGGGCATTGCCTATAGTGTAGGATTGTGTCCACATCTGTAAAGAGAATAGGATATAGAAATGAGCATTTCTACCTGCAACTAAGTCTACGGAAAGAAAACAAATAAATCAGGACTCCATTCAACTGAAAGTCTATTTCTCGAACCAGCTTCCTTGAATGCCTCACAAACAGCAGGCACTTAATAGAATTTGCTGACTAAATATGGGTGATAAAGTGTAGATCAAACACAGATGACCAAATGAATGAGTACATACAGTGCTTTTGTTTTATTTCATTGGCATTGATGTGCTTCTCCTCCTTTTCAACATGTTGGCATTTTGTGTTTGCCAAGAACTCTAGCCTTGGAATCAGAAGACCCATGTAAATTCCAAGCTAGTAGGGTTGCTAACCAATACTGGAAGCTCAGGAGAATCTTTTAATCTCTTGATTTTCAGTTCCTCAGTGTTAAAATTTGGATAAATAATTACCCTAACTAGGCTGTGGGTTTGATGTGAAAACTAAATGCAACAATCATTAGGAAAGTGGCTTTTTAAAGTTTTTTTAATGTTTATTTATTTTTGAGAGAGAGAGAGACAGAGCTCCAGAGGGGAAGGGCCAGAGACAGAGGGAGACACAGAATCTGAAGCAGGCTCCAGGCTCTGAGCTGTCAGCACAGAGCCCAATGCGGGGCTCGAACCCACGAACCACGAGTTCATGACCTGAGCTGAAGTCGGACACTTAACCGACTGAGCCACCCAGGCGCCCCGGAAAGTGTTTTCTTTAAGCAACAAAGAACTATCAAATGTAAGATAGGATGGATAAGTTACAGTCTAAAGGTCACCCCTTCACTTTTCTTTTTCTAGCTTCAGGTTTAGGTTACTTTGGGGAATTCCCTAAACTAAAGAACAGAGAAAAATGGGCAAATGTGTCCTAATAACAACTTGTTAATGTATCATTTTTTAAAAAAAATTTTTTTTTCAACGTTTATTCATTTTTGGGACAGAGAGAGACAGAGCATGAACGGGGGAGGGGCAGAGAGAGAGGGAGACACAGAATCGGAAACAGGCTCCAGGCTCTGAGCCATCAGCCCAGAGCCTGATGCGGGGCTCGAACTCACGGACCGCGAGATCTTGACCTGGCTGAAGTCGGACGCCTAACCGACTGCGCCACCCAGGCGCCCCGTTAATGTATCATTTTTAACAGGATCTACACAAACATCTCAGAGTGCTCTAAGATTCCTGTGGAAGTAGTTTCCCCATCTTGCTAAAATTTCCTCACTGGGCACAGAGTAACAGAATAATCTCTTAGATGGAGCAAAATCCAGAAAGAAGAAGAATCTGGTAACATATAGAAGTAATAACCATTCTATGTTTTACAAAAGTGTTCTCCTCCTGCTTTCCACATAAAAAAACTACTGGAATAAGAACACATAAAACAACAAATCCTCTATTAAATGCTGGGGGAAATTATACTACCCAATAAAGAGGAGAAGATTTTCAGAGAAATTGGAATTTTAGAAGAGTTTCTAATGACCAGTTATTTGTCAAAATTGTGGAATAAGGCTTCTCTACATAGACAATAAATAAATTAGACAATAAATTAGACAATAAATTATTGACACCTATCTGTCCTCTCTATGTGTACCTAGACACACACACACACACACACACACACACACAGATTTCATTTATATATGCAATCTGTCATGTGTCCCGGGTTAATTGCCCCACTTCAACAGTTTAAAGTAGCAATCTGCTAAAATCTTCACAGCAGAATGTAACAAATGAGGACCTCAGTTTCATCTCCTTCAAGTGAAGAGTCAGTGCTTTCGTATCTTGGAGTCACTCTTGCCACCCCTTAGTGATGCTTGGTGGTCTCTGGGACAGACAATGACTTGAGCATCTATAGACAGCATTTCTTAGGTACACTCACTACATGACTGGGGCCAAACTGAGCTCTGCAGAGAATCAAAACAGTCTAAGTTAACTGATCAAGTCATTTTTTGGTTGTTTACTGGTTTTCAGGGCAAGCATGAGTAGGGGTGATAAATTAGGCTTTTAATGACAGCTCTTAAACTTTTAGAGGAAGAACGAACATCTCTGTACAAAGTTAACTTCCTCTTTTGATTCTTTTCCTCCTAGTGTGGCAAGAAAATGGAACATTTTTAAAGCCTTTAGAGACCTATTGTTGTCCCTGGAGATTAATGAAAGAATCAGAGAAATCCTAAAAGCATCAGCAGAATTGTTTATCTCTGTTTTGAAATGCTAAAGGGAAAAAAGGTGGGAAAGATGCAGCTTTACAATAATAGGAAAAAAATCAGAAGTTTATTAGGGAAGATATTCAACTTTCAAGTCAATTAAGGCCTACAGGCAAATGAAATCAGCTGGCTATTCTACTTCTAGAATTAAAAAGTACGAGAGAGAGAAAAGCTTCCACTGGTTGACAAGTGGCCATGGGTGTTATTTGGGACTCCTTACACATTGGGAGAGAATGGGTGGGCATCACTTGGGACATGGATCAAGACATCTCCCTAGTCCCCAAGGAGAAAGTTTCGAAACTAAAGCAGTCAGCTGATTTGACTCCCAGGAAGGATTGGTTGTCAACTATTTCCAAACCCTCTTTCTTTGTATCTGTTTCTTGGACCTCCAATTTACTATCAATCAGTTTCTATGCTACAAACCCCTGGGCAAGCTGTCAGTGGCATTGATGTTATTAATCTTCAGTGGCCATGTCAATGACAGTCACTGCTCGTATAAGTCAACATGAGGGATAAACATAATAGAGGGGCATTAGGCCTTGAGTAGACAAGGTAAGTCTGAGGAAATGAACAGGCTGATTGTCACCGTTTTAATAAAAGCACAAAGCTCCTTTATCTGCTCTATAACTTTTTATTTTGCACCAATGGGAAGCCTATTCCTTTTGGTATGAATTCAATTCATAAAGCTTTAGGGAAGATAAATCTTTAGCTAAAGAACAGAGAGAACTGTATCAGCTTCGAAACACTATTTCAGGGGGATCCAGTAAAAATATCCCTCCAAGCACTGGCCCGAACCAAACAAAACCCCTGAGTGTGTTCTAAAAGTGGCCGATATGTGACATTTGAAGAGCTGCTAAGAACACACCTTCATGCAGGCAGAGCTAACTCGCTCACGAGGGGATGAAATCCTTGGTTTGGGTTTCATTAGCTCTACTTCTCATCAACTGAAGTGCATAGCTGCAGCGTCAACCTATACAACTCAACTCCCTGGGAGCTTGGTGTAGAAACTGATCATTTTCCCTGGCAGAGAATATGACCAGTACTCTGGACTACTCCATGAAGGAAGAGGCTGGGGCTGCCTGTCATCTAGAATGGAGACCAGATGTTCCTTTAGTGTGTAAGTTCCTTATTAAGCCCAGAAAATGATTTTATTTGTTGGTTAAGATCTATTCTAGTTTGGCTTTCCTATCTTGCACACAAGAAACCTACCTTCTTCCTACTAAGCCCTTATATTTCTTGGAGCCTATGTTCTTGATATTTGCAATTGGGTGTCCTGCTGCCATTCCTCTATGTGATCTATGTTTGACCACCTTGGATTAGGCCTTTGATGTCCACCTATTTTTCCCAAACTTGGTTAAGTCCTGGACATCCTGGAGAGGGTTGGCTACTGGCTCATTGTATTTTTTGCCTATGACTCCTCTTGTAGTTAGCAGTCCAAGAATTTTACCCACCCTGGGTGTTAACCCTAGAATAACTGATCCTAGCCAGTACTTGCTACTGTCTTCTTATCCTGGAGACCTGACACAGCCCTTGGCCTCAGTCTTTGCACACTCCACCTTGCTTTCCCATACTTGAGCCCTAGGTGAGAACAGAGAAAAGTCCTCTGTTCTGTCATCTTATGGGAGCTGCTTTTACTGCCCTAAAAGCAGGAGTTTCTAGTCTTTTCAAGAAGGGAAACCCCAGGTAATCTTTTTCATGCTCAGGATAGACAGAGAGCTATAAACACATGGTTGGTTTGACTGATGTGCCAATCAGGAGACTGGGGACTTCCCCAACTGAGAATAGCATCCCAGTTGATGAAGGAGGTGTGACTTCTGTATGCCGATGACTCATGGCCTCAGATGAATGGTGCTAGGCTCTCTTCAGTCATCAAACACTTCCTAAAGGCTCACTGGGTGCCAAGCACTGCATGAGGTAGGAGAGTTTAAAAAGCCTTCTTTAAACGGCATCTCCCTTGTATCAGGCAGTTTACATTGGTTGTTTCTAATCCTTCTAGTAACACTCAAAGGGAGTTCATGTCCCTACTTGACAAAGGAGCAAACCAAAGTTAAGTCATTTTCTCAAGATCATACACCTACTAAAAGGAAGAACAAAGTTCAGACCCAATTGTATCTCATACCAACTCCAAATTCTTCCCAAATACCACATCTTGACACTACTCACTCATTCTCCAATTTATTTATTTATTTATTTATTTATTTATTTATTTATTTATTCATTCATTCATTCATTCATTCATTCAGCAAATGTTCGTGAGAGTCTACTGCAAACCAAGGGTCTTTGCTAAGTTCAGTGTGGAAAATCTTTCACCAGGAATTAGGTCACTTTGGAGGTGCTTAATGGGAACTCTTTGGGAGTTTTAGAAAGCTGTCACTTATATGTGGCATTAAACAGAATAGCTGGCATCCTTTGAATTAACAACAGTAGTAAAATGTACAGTCCAGTATTTTCAAAAGGAGAAGAGGTTGCCAAGCTAATGAAACTCCCAAAGATGAGGTTTTCTCCATATTTGGAAAGGACGTTTCAAGCTTAAGAGGAATCAAATACACCTGAAAAGTGATAGGACACTTCCCACAAAAGGCATCTATGCAGACCCAAGGGCTACAGATTCTAATTTTAAATTGAAACCACGTCTACATATGAATATAAAAGTTCATTTAAAAAAGTACTGGGAAAAATATGCAGGCATCAAAAAGTAAACAGGAAAGGTTTTGATCCACGTGGGTCAAGGAACATCTTGGACAGAGGAAATAAAAATATAAGTAGTCAGTGCTCCCAAGCAGTGAGCTATAGAAGAGCTATACTTATTCTTAAAAACTTCATTTATACTCTTTATAGTCTCTGGAAGTCTGACCTCTTAAAGGCTGGGATGGGATGGGAAGGGATAGAATGGAAAAGGGTAAAATAATAGAGCTGGAGGGAAGACTTCTAAAGCATCACACTCTTTCATTTGGCAAGGAAACTGAGACATGTGGCCTAACTAACAGCTGGAGTGGAAGCTGTATCTGTGGCTGCTGGGGGTGCAGATGAAGAGGTGAAGGTTGATTTGATTCCGCCTGTGCTCAGTTGTCATCTGGAGGCTACAAAGAAACTGAGACACAACATACTAAGAGGCAATGAACTCACAACATACTAAGAGACTCAGATTACCCACATCATGTTTATTTTTGTAAAGACTTCTTCAAGATGCCAGCAGGGTCTAGCACAATGGACTGGAAGAAGTTTTATTTGAACAGTATCTCCACTAACACATTTTCCATGTATCATCCTTTGGCACACATATAAACTATTTTCCTAATGGTACACTTTGAATTACTCAGAATTTCTGGAGATTCCAGTTCCATTTTCCAATGACCTTTGGGTTTCTGAATCTAAAGTGAATTTAAAAAGGTTCTGAGCCCCTATCTAGGAGTGGGGCCTGTGGCCCGTAGGCTCTCAATGCTGCCATTGGCAGGACCTCCCAGCGCTGATGTTCCTCACCTTGCAGTGTGTGTTTGCTTGGAAAGGGTGGCAGGGAAAGAGACACATAGGATGCAATGACTTGGGGAAATTCCAAGCTGGAGAGGTCTCATAATCACATGTATTGAAAAAATACTTTATCCCAGACAAAGTGCTAGGTCCCTTACATGTGTACTTAAACATTCTTAAAGCCAGGTAGGTGAGCGTTACTCCCACCATTGTACACGTAAACAAACAAACAAACAAACAAACAACTGAGGCTCAGAGAGGTCAGCTAAGATCACAAAGCTAGGAGGTGATGAAGCTGAGATTCAGTCTCAGGTCTCAAACCTGGATCTGGACATGTAGAACCCCCCTGCTACACTGCCTTCCTTTCAGATGTCACTCAAAAGCAACTGGAGATGAGGCACTAACTGGGCACAATGGGTTAAGTTCCTTCCCTTGCTGGGAAATTCTTCCTAAGTAAACCAGAAATATGCCTCTTTCAACAAACTCCCATTGGGTTCTAGGTTTTCTGTTGGGAAACAATTAGTTTAGCAGAAATTCTAAATATCTTCTTTATATAAAACAGAAATGCATAGAAATGCACTTACGGGTAAACAATACCAGCTGCCCTACCATCTTATGTCTGTGGACAAGAGGGCAAAGAACAAAAGGGGAAAAGGGGTTTCAGAATCTGAAGGTCTTGATAAATCCTTGCTGTCACTTTACCACTAAACAACTGAAGACTTTCAGCAAATCTCTTCACCTGCCTCAGCCTCTACTTTTTTCTTCTGTAAAGTGGAGTTTGTTATCCTTGCCTGTTTCACAGGATTCTGGCGCTCAAGAAGGTCTATGGAATGTCAACATACATAAATACAAGCTTTTTTTTATTGTTTCATATCCTACATATGGGTTTAGAACCTAACTCCCTTAATTTCACAAGAGTGAGGAATTACATATCTTTTTAAAAAGTCTCTCTGGCCACAGCTTTTGGTAAGATGGTCCTGTACCTAGTGAGGATGAGTTCAAACATCAACAGACATCCTGATGAGCTAATCTAGACAGATTCAGGTTTAAGCAAAAGTAGAATCACTAAGACTGGCACAAGAGCCAAGTTCTTTACCACGCTGGATTGTTTATGGCATTGAAAAAACAAAGATATTCTAGAGGAAGATGGAAGATGATTATTTGCTGCAAGAGGAGAGTTTAGTTTCTTGGCTGAGCTACGTTAGTGACTCTGAGACTAGCTCAGGCTCAAGGGGGCAGACACACAATCACACCCCCACTGAGATAACTTTTGATGAAGTAAATCTTGGAGCACCCTGCCCATGGGGGAGGCTGTGTCACCAAGCCAGAGCTGTCCTCTGAGTTCCGTTGTGAATAAACAATCTCCCCAAAGACAAACAGATTCCTGAATACTTTCCAAGTTGTGCTGATGAGGAGGCCGGACATGGCAGCTTTCTTTGCCATCAGGTTGTAGTGTAGCTGAGGCTGCGTACGCATGGCATGATTTGATGCCCTTACCTCCATTTAATGCTTTGTATGTTATCTCCTAATTTCCAAGGGCCATTGCCATCCCCAGGGGGTTTCGGGAGACAAGCTCTGTCTCTTATCTGAGAGCCAGGGACGTTATCTAAATAGCTGCCACCTGCAGAAAGGCTGGTGTCAAACCAAATGCACTGGTTCAAGTACAGTTTTTAGGGGAAACAAACATGTGTACACACATGTGTCCATGTGTGTACATGCATACACACATGCACGCTCTCTCTCTCTCTCTTTCTCCTGGAATGAATTATCTGCAAGGCTGCCGAAGCCCATAGCATAAGCCATGCCATGCAAACCTGACATCCTACGGACCCATCCCCTGTCCCCGCCTGATCCCATGTCTGCCTTCCTATCTGAAATAGGACCTGCCCCAATGCTGGTATTGTGGGCAGGGAGCCTTTAGCAGCAGCTGGGAGAGGGAGGGTTTGGTGAGCTCAGAATCACTCTCTCGGAGTCAATGGCAGCAGTCTTTGAATTCAGGAGAATCCTTACTTCCCCAGGCAAGGGAACCTTTATCATAGTTAGGGAGGAGGAAGAGGCAGGTTTAAAAACAAAACAAAACAAAACAAAAAACACCAAGATGACACAAAGGTTGCTTGTCACAAAGCAGAGGGAAGAGAATAGCTTCCCATTCTCCTCCAGGCTCTGGCCTCAGATGACAGCTGAGCACAAGTGGAATCAAATCAGCCTTTAGCTCTTCGTCTGCACCCCCAGCAGCCACAGATACAGCTTCCACTCCAGCTGCCAGTCAGGCCAAAGCGCTCAGTAAATGCCCATGATTAGCGCCTTCCTCAATTGGGAGTGTAAATGGAGAATCACAGCTCACTCCCCAAAGTAGCTGGAGCCACACACCCATTAATTTCTATGGAGCCAAATGTAAATAGAAAATCAATGTTCCTGTACACTCTCCAAATTTTATTTCCCTTGCTAAAATGCTGCAGGGAGGAGGGATATCTTCCTCTCTTACGATCTCTTCTCATATTTGAAATGATCTGTATGTTTGACATCCAACCAAATGATTCTCAAAGGGAGACAATGAAAGCCCCCGCACCCCCATTTGTCAGTATTTAAGGCTTAATGAACTCTTGGCGAGTTCTCTCCTCCCAGAGCTTCACGTTTGTTATTACTGTTTAATGGTGATCTGTCCAACATTCCAACATGCCAAGAAGCCTCGCTTGTAATCAGAAAAAATTTATTTATTTACTGGTTTCACAATCTAAACAGGTTTTCTGGAGATCGCCACGCCACACTCACTAAGAATTACCACACCCAGCTGTGCTCTTTGTATTTAAATCCAGGCATTTTCCGGTGAGAGGGGCACTGGGTCCAGCCTGACCAGCCTGCTCCTGCCTCCATCTCAGAGATAATCTCCCTCAGCTGTGTATGAATCTGACCGAGAGGAGTAAGTACATTCAGAGCTCGAAGCCTTTGGGTGCACAAGATTCGCTACAAATGCACATTCACAGTAAACAAAACCCATCAGGCCCCTGCAAGAGTCCGACGCCTGATTGCACTAAACACATCACGGTGGAATCTGCAATTGGCAAAGTAATTGGCGTTATTACAGCTGATGGGGAATTTCTGATGCTGCCCGAGCTCTCCTTTGAAATAATACTCAGCCATTTAATTTGTCCAGCTCTCGTTTGGCTGATTGCTCTTTTCTGCTGGAGTTTATCAAGAATGAAATGCGCTGTCTCTCCAGACGCCTGCAGGCTGAGATTTTACAGGCATTTCTTTTTTCTACACTGTCCCCACTTCTCTCATGGGCCCCTGGCCTTAGTCTCTTGTCACAAGACACCAGTATTGCAGGAGGTTGGAGGTGGAGCGGGATCAAACTTCGCTTTAATTCAAAGCTGCGTACTTCTGGTCCCAATTCCAGAGGTGCCTGAACACTCCTGTTAGACCATAAGGCAACGGTGAAAGAAGAGCAAACCTCCAATGATTTGGTTGTACTAAAGAAGGCTCATGAAATCTGGTAGCTCCAAAAATCAAATAATAGAAGGCATCTTCACTATAACCACAAAGTTAGATGGCATTAGAGGAATATACAAATTTGGATGCATGAATTTTTGTTTGAGTGATCTCTTTACACCTTTGGGGTGCACACATGCATACCTAGAATGGGTTCTACAGGTACTTACTGAGCGCGGAATTTTTTGTTAGAAGCATGCGGATTCTTTGCTTTACACGATACTCATCCCCCACCCTAGTCCTCACTTTGGCATTTCTGCTGCTATCCAGAAGAAGGGCAGGAAAGGCAAATTTAGCCAGCTGTGTTTTCTCACAGTACAGACAAGGCTGGCGTCTGGGCACAGACCTCTCATTTCCATCAGCAAGCTACTTGCCCTGTCAGCGATAGACTGCTTACCGGAGACAGGAGTCCTGTGGCCAGGGTGGCTCTCTTCTGCAGGTGCTGTGTCAGTCTGAAGGCCCACAAGATCTAGAACCCACATGCTGCTTGAATCACCCCATGCCACACTTTTAATATAGAAACAATGGAATTTATAGGTATGAAAGGCTACACATAAAATCCTCCCAAATCCCCAAGCCCTAACACAGTCTCTCTGAACAGCCCCCATCCAAATGCCTTTTGGTACAGTTCCTCACTGCCTTTTCCAGGCAATAAGTCACTGTGTCTATGATTCTTCTACAGGGTGAGAGCCAAAGTGGACATCCAGAATTGTGCTGAGGATCACTGAACCCAAGGGAGTGGGTTCAGATGAGGCAATACTCTGGTGGCTGAAAAACCTCTTGAGACATTTGTTTAAGATCATTTTAATAATTTCTGGCTGGCTATTACTTCAACAAGGGGAAGAGAGAAAATGTTAATTCAGAAAGTGTCATGGATGGTAAGAGAAGGAAGCAATCAATGAAGGCACTTCTGGGTGTTCTCATCTCCTAGCAATGGTCCCTCGCCATCCCTTGTCCATTCCTGTCCATCTCTATCCTCCTCCCTCCCCTGTGAGGGTCACTCATTCAGGGCCAGAGTGCCTACCATTGCTCACTTGGATTGGCAAGCATCATGAACAAATTAGTGAAAAGATTAAGAGATATCCAGATTTTTTGTTTTTGTTGTTGTTGTTGATGTTTTTTGATTCTTTGGTAATCCCGAATTGTAGCCTACAGCTGCAATTTGTGCTCGAACCTGACTTCAGAAGTCCAGGTTCCATTCCAAGTATGTAACTTACGAGAGTAATAAGTACTATAGCACACACTGATGAAGTGCTTACCAGATGCCAGACATGGTCCTTTGGGTCTATCTATTCAGTCCTCCCCAAAATGCTATTGGATAGGTACCCTTCTTTCACTAGTGAGGAATCTGGGCCACACAAAAGTAACATAACTTGTGGAGGTCACCCAGCTAGTAGACGGCAGACCTGTGATTCTACCTTAATCAGTTTGGGCCCAGCATTGGTGCTCTTAACTATTAAATGATAAACTGATAGGAAATGTTCTCTGTGTTAGATATTGGATACAGAAGGGGAGGTTTACATTCTGTTTTTAAATAAGCACCCCTTTTTACTATTTATAATAATAAAGATTATAGCAACATCATATCAGGTTTTTCTGTCACATGCATCATTGGCCTGGGATACCTATTGGTGGTTTTCCCAGAGGTTCTGATAAATATTTCCAGGAAGGTGGAAGATGCGGAAGGAAGCTCATGTGCAGAGCTAAAGTGGGGGAAGGAGATGGTCATTATCAGGGAAATATCAGAAAACTGTGGTGGAGGTTGTTTGCAGGCTTAATACAGCCTCCAAACACAAGCCAGCAGATGGCTGGAAGGCGCCGCTTGAGGACTGCAAGCTGGTCCACTAGGAGGGGCCCTCCTCCTGCAGGGTAGGGGGAGTCTCCCCAAGCCTCTCAGTGGATCCCTTTTGTTCGGAACAAGGTGGTAGGAAAGGGGTTGGGTAGATGGGTGACGGGACA